>NC_053501.1:77176943-77831943 GCF_905171775.1 Rana temporaria
GTGGTGTGATGTCATAGTGGTATTGTGATGTCATAGTGATGTCATAGTGGTATTGTGATGTCATAGTGGTATAGTGATGGTCATAGTGGTGTGATGTCATAGTGATGTCATAGTGGTATAGTGATGTCATAGTGGTATAGTGATGGTCATAGTGGTGTGATGTCATAGTGGTATAGTGATGTCATAGTGGTGTGATGTCATAGTGATATTGTGATGTCATAGTGGTATAGTGATGGTCATAGTGGTGTGATATCATAGTGGTATAGTGTTGTCATAGTGGTATTGTGATGTCATAGTGGTATAGTGATGGTCATAGTGGTGTGATGTCATAGTGGTATAGTGATGTCATAGTGGTGGTCATAGGGGTATAGTGATGGTCATAGTGGTGTGATGTCATAGTGGTATAGTGATGTCATAGTGGTGTGATGTCATAGTGATATTGTGATGGTCATAGTGGTATAGTGATGTCATAGTGGTATAGTGATGGTCATATTTGTGTGATGTCATAGTGGTATAGTAATGTCATAGTGGTATTGTGATGTCATAGTGGTATTGTGATGTCATAGTGGTATAGTGATGTCATAGTGGTATAGTGATGTCATAGTGGTATAGTGATGGTCATAGTGGTGTGATGTCATAGTGGTATAGTGATGTCATAGTGGTGTGATGTCATAGTGATATTGTGATGTCATAGTGGTATAGTGATGTCATAGTGGTATAGTGATGGTCATAGTGGTATAGTGATGGTCATAGTGGTATAGTGATGTCATAGTGATATAGTGATGTCATCGTATAGTGATGTCATAGTGGTATTGTGATGTCATAGTGGTATAGTGATGGTCATAGTGGTGTGATGTCATAGTGATGTCATAGTGGTATAGTCATGTCATAGTGGTATAGTGATGGTCATAGTGGTGTGATGTCATAGTGGTATAGTGATGTCATAGTGGTGTGATGTCATAGTGGTATAGTGATGGTCATAGTCGTGTGATGTCATAGTGGTATTGTGATGTCATAGTGATGTCATAGTGGTATAGTGATGGTCATAGTGGTGTGATGTCATAGTGATGTCATAGTGGTATTGTGATGTCATAGTGGTATAGTGATGTCATAGTGGTATAGTGATGGTCATAGTGGTATTGTGATGTCATAGTGATGTCATAGTGGTATTGTGATGTCATAGTGGTATAGTGATGGTCATAGTGGTGTGATGTCATAGTGGTGTGATGTCATAGTGGTATTGTGATGTCATAGTGGTATAGTGATGGTCATAGTGGTGTGATGTCATAGTGGTATTGTGATGTCATAGTGATGTCATAGTGGTATAGTGATGTCATAGTGGTATAGTGATGTCATCGTGGTAAAGTGATGTCATAGTGGTATAGTGACGGTCATAGTGGTGTGATGTCATAGTGATGTCATAGTGGTATTGTGATGTCATAGTGGTATAGTGATGTCATAGTGGTATAGTGATGTCATAGTGGTATAGTGATGGTCATAGTGGTGTGATGTCATAGTGATGTCATAGTGGTATTGTGATGTCATAGTGGTATAGTGATGTCATAGTGGTATAGTGATGGTCATAGTGGTGTGATGTCATAGTGGTATAGTGATGTCATAGTGGTGTGATGTCATAGATCCTCCCCGAGGTGCGGGGGATGGGGATCACGGTGTGGGTGATGGGCCCCGGAGATTACCCCGATGATGTCATCAACCTCCAGGCTCTGATGTGATGTCATAGTGATATTGTGATGTCATAGTGGTATAGTGATGTCATAGTGGTGTGATGTCATAGATCCTCCCCGAGGTGCGGGGGATGGGGATCACGGTGTGGGTGATGGGCCCCGGAGATTACCCCGATGATGTCATCAACCTCCAGGTTCTGGTGTGATGTCATAGTGATATAGTGATGTCATCGTGGTATAGTGATGTCATAGTGGTATTGTGATGTCATAGTGGTATAGTGATGGTCATAGTGGTGTGATGTCATAGTGATGTCATAGTGGTATAGTGATGTCATAGTGGTGTGATGTCATAGTGGTATAGTGATGGTCATAGTGGTGTGATGTCATAGTGGTATAGTGATGTCATAGTGGTGTGATGTCATAGTGGTATAGTGATGGTCATAGTGGTGTGATGTCATAGTGATGTCATAGTGGTATTGTGATGTCATAGTGGTATAGTGATGGTCATAGTGGTGTTTTGTCATAGTGATGTCATAGTGGTATTGTGATGTCATAGTGGTATAGATATGTCATAGTGGTATAGTGATGGTCATAGTGGTGTGATGTCATAGTGGTATTGTGATGTCATAGTGGTATTGTGATGTCATAGTGGTATAGTGATGGTCATAGTGGTGTGATAGAGAAGAAAAAGAGCGGAAGGCGCACCGACCTCGTGTGATACTGATAAAAAATGTATTTATTCCAATAGTAAAATCAATGGTTATACTCACAAAAGCTTTTATTTCTACTGATTGGTTCAAACGATTATTCGTGTTCCACTGACGATGCTGGATATCTGCTGTATTCATTTTTAAAGCCTGTTTTTAACTCCAAATTTGTGAGTATAACCATTGATTTTACTATTGGAATAAATACATTTTTTATCAGTATCACACGAGGTCGGTGCGCCTTCCGCTCTTTTTCTTCTCTTTTATAGTTTCATGAATACCCACGATTCTGAGGAGGGCTGCAAGACTCTAGATGATAACTTTTAATTGAACTGCACCACTGCATAGTATTCCCTTCAAAATATCAGAGCGCAGGAGACTTGTTCTTGTATATTCATAGTGGTGTGATGTCATTGTGATGTCATAGTGGTATAGTGATGTCATAGTGGTATAGTGATGTCATAGTGGTATAGTGATGTCATAGTGGTGGTCATAGGGGTATAGTGATGGTCATAGTGGTGTGATGTCATAGTGGTATAGTGATGTCATAGTGGTGTGATGTCATAGTGATATTGTGATGGTCATAGTGGTATAGTGATGTCATAGTGGTATAGTGATGGTCATAGTGGTGTGATGTCATAGTGGTATAGTAATGTCATAGTGGTATTGTGATGTCATAGTGGTATTGTGATGTCATAGTGATGTCATAGTGGTATAGTGATGTCATAGTGGTATAGTGATGGTCATAGTGGTGTGATGTCATAGTGGTATAGTGATGTCATAGTGGTGTGATGTCATAGTGATATTGTGATGTCATAGTGGTATAGTGATGTCATAGTGGTATAGTGATGGTCATAGTGGTATAGTGATGTCATAGTGGTGTGATGTCATAGTGATATAGTGATGTCATCGTATAGTGATGTCATAGTGGTATTGTGATGTCATAGTGGTGTGATGTCATAGTGGTATAGTGATGTCATAGTGGTGTGATGTCATAGTGGTGTGATGTCATAGTGGTATTGTGATGTCATAGTGGTATAGTGATGGTCATAGTGGTGTGATGTCATAGTGGTATTGTGATGTCATAGTGGTATAGTGATGTCATAGTGGTATAGTGATGTCATAGTGGTATAGTGATGGTCATAGTGGTGTGATGTCATAGTGATGTCATAGTGGTATTGTGATGTCATAGTGGTATAGTGATGGTCATAGTGGTGTGATGTCATAGTGGTATTGTGATGTCATAGTGGTATAGTGATGGTCATAGTGGTGTGATGTCATAGTGATGTCATAGTGGTATTGTGATGTCATAGTGGTATAGTGACGTCATAGTGGTATTAGTGATGTCATAGTGGTATTAGTGATGGTCATAGTGGTGTGATGTCATAGTGGTATAGTGATGGTCATAGTGGTGTGATGTCATAGTGATGTCATAGTGGTATTGTGATGTCATAGTGATGTCATAGTGGTATAGTGATGTCATAGTGGTATAGTGATGGTCATAGTGGTGTGATGTCATAGTGGTATAGTGATGTCATAGTGATATTGTGATGTCATAGTGGTATAGTGATGGTCATAGTGGTGTGATATCATAGTGGTATAGTGTTGTCATAGTGGTATTGTGATGTCATAGTGGTATAGTGATGGTCATAGTGGTGTGATGTCATAGTGGTATAGTGATGTCATAGTGGTATAGTGATGTCATAGTGGTATAGTGATGGTCATAGTGGTGTGATGTCATAGTGGTGTGATGTCATAGTGGTATAGTGATGTCATAGTGGTGTGATGTCATAGTGATATTGTGATGTCATAGTGGTATTGTGATGTCATAGTGGTATAGTGATGTCATAGTGGTGTGATGTCATAGTGGTATTGTGATGTCATAGTGGTATAGTGATGGTCATAGTGGTGTGATGTCATAGTGGTATTGTGATGTCATAGTGATGTCATAGTGGTATTAGTGATGGTCGAAGTGGTGTGATGTCATAGTGGTATAGTGATGGTCATAGTGGTGTGATGTCATAGTGGTATTGTGATGTCAAAGTGATGTCATAGTGGTATAGTGATGTCATAGTGGTATAGTGATGGTCATAGTGGTGTGATGTCATAGTGGTATAGTGATGTCATAGTGGTGTGATGTCATAGTGATATTGTGATGTCATAGTGGTATAGTGATGTCATAGTGGTGTGATGTCATAGATCCTCCCCGAGGTGCGGGGGATGGGGATCACGGTGTGGGTGATGGGCCGATGATGTCATCAACCTCCAGGCTCTGATGTGATGTCATAGTGATATAGTGATGTCATCGTGGTAAATTGATGTCATAGTGGTATTGTGATGTCATAGTGGTATAGTGATGGTCATAGTGGTGTGATGTCATAGTGATGTCATAGTGGTATTGTGATGTCATAGTGGTATTGTGATGTCATAGTGGTATAGTGATGTCATAGTGGTATAGTGATGTCATAGTGGTATAGTGATGGTCATAGTGGTGTGATGTCATAGTGGTATAGTGATGTCATAGTGGTATAGTGATGGTCATAGTGGTATAGTGATGTCATAGTGGTGTGATGTCATAGATCCTCCCCGAGGTGCGGGGGATGGGGATCACGGTGTGGGTGATGGGCCCCGGAGATTACCCCGATGATGTCACCAACCTCCAGGCTCTGATGTGATGTCATAGTGATATTGTGATGTCATAGTGGTATAGTGATGTCATAGTGGTGTGATGTCATAGATCCTCCCCGAGGTGCGGGGGATGGGGATCACGGTGTGGGTGATGGGCCCCGGAGATTACCCCGATGATGTCATCAACCTCCAGGCTCTGATGTGATGTCATAGTGATATTGTGATGTCATAGTGGTATAGTGATGTCATAGTGGTGTGATGTCATAGATCCTCCCCGAGGTGCGGGGGATGGGGATCACGGTGTGGGTGATGGGCCCCCGGAGATTACCCCGATGATGTCATCAACCTCCAGGCTCTGATGTGATGTCATAGTGATATAGTGATGTCATCGTGGTATAGTGATGTCATAGTGGTATTGTGATGTCATAGTGGTATAGTGATGGTCATAGTGGTGTGATGTCATAGTGATGTCATAGTGGTATTGTGATGTCATAGTGGTATAGTGATGTCATAGTGGTATAGTGATGGTCATAGTGGTGTGATGTCATAGTGGTATTGTGATGTCATAGTGATGTCATAGTGGTATTGTGATGTCATAGTGGTATAGTGATGGTCATAGTGGTGTGATGTCATAGTGATGTCATAGTGGTATTGTGATGTCATAGTGGTATAGTGATGTCATAGTGGTATAGTGATGGTCATAGTGGTGTGATGTCATAGTGGTATTGTGATGTCATAGTGATGTCATAGTGGTATTGTGATGTCATAGTGGTATAGTGATGGTCATAGTGGTGTGATGTCATAGTGGTATTGTGATGTCATAGTGGTATAGTGATGTCATAGTGGTATAGTGATGTCATAGTGGTGGTCATAGGGGTATAGTGATGGTCATAGTGGTGTGATGTCATAGTGGTATAGTGATGTCATAGTGATATTGTGATGGTCATAGTGGTATAGTGATGTCATAGTGGTATAGTGATGGTCATAGTGGTGTGATGTCATAGTGGTATTGTGATGTCATAGTGGTATAGTGATGATCATAGTGGTATAGTGATGTCATAGTGGTATAGTGATGTCATAGTGGTGTGATGTCATAGTGATATTGTGATGGTCATAGTGGTGTGATGTCATAGTGGTGTGATGTCATAGTGGTGTGATGTCATAGTGATATTGTGATGTCATAGTGGTATAGTGATGGTCATAGTGGTGTGATGTCATAGTGATGTCATAGTGGTGTGATGTCATAGTGGTATTGTGATGTCATAGTGGTATAGTGATGGTCATAGTGGTGTGATGTCATAGTGGTATAGTGATGTCATAGTGGTATAGTGATGGTCATAGTTGTGTGATGTCATAGTGGTATTGTGATGTCATAGTGATGTCATAGTGGTATTGTGATGTCATAGTGGTATAGTGATGGTCATAGTGGTGTGATGTCATAGTGGTATAGTGATGGTCATAGTGGTATTGTGATGTCATAGTGGTATTTTGATGTCATAGTGGTATAGTGATGGTCATAGTGGTGTGATGTCATAGTGGTATTGTTATGTCATAGTGGTATAGTGATGTCATAGTGGTATAGTGATGTCATAGTGGTGGTCATAGGGGTATAGTGATGGTCATAGTGGTGTGATGTCATAGTGGTTGAAAGGATGTGAGCCACTGTGACTCCATCTTAGGAATAAGTATCTGTGACGGTATCGGTATGATATCCCCGTCAACGTTCCCTTCTTCCCATAACGACACTCACCCCAATATTCCACGAGGAGGGATATCCCTGGAATCGCCCAGAAAGCCACACATGAGACAAGCTTACTGCTGGAACAAGACACTTTATTGACACAAAAACTCAGCTTATATGTGGTTACAGCCTGTTAGGAACGCCCCCCTCACACAGTGGGGTTTCCCATACAGATTATAGGAGACAAGTCGGAGCCGACCATGCAGACATGTTTCTTTAGATAAAGACATCAGCGGAGATAATTACTAGGTGTAACAGCCTGACCACAATGAAGCAATCAGAATAATTAACATGAGCCCATTATCTAATCATTGTAAACAGTAAGGCCGGTCTCCTTCCCACACACAATAAATCAATTACCATTTGAACTAGGGAGCTGGCTGAGGAAGGGTCATTAACATGTCAATAGCTTGTGACACATGAACCAAGCAGGGAGATTTACACTGACATCCTTCACAATGGCCCCCCTTTTTCTCCCTGCTCCGGCAAACCCGGTTGGACCTTCCCTGGTCCAGTAGGGTTGACGGGTTCAGAGCTTTTAGTCCGAGGTTAACTCCGTTTGGCGTGACTGACCTCCATTGGTAACTGCTTCCGACTCAGGTATGCTACCGGGTCGTCAGATCACACGCCGGTCAGTCCCCAAGTCTTTGTGCGATCTGCAAAGTCACCAGAAGTCAGTGTGAAGACAGCGAATGGGTCTGTGCGCCGCCGTCTAGGTGTCCCGCTATGGGAGGGGGCAGGTTATGGCTCTGAAGTGACAATCACAGGAGATTCATAAAAAGAAAAAGTTATATTTGTTGAAATGCTGTAGCACTGGTGCTCAGAGTCCGGGGGGGGGGGGGGGGGAGAGGGGACTCAGAGCCCCATAAGGTCAGCCACCCCCTGCTCCCTCCGCATCCGCCGGTTCTCCTCTTTGAGCTTCTCCAGCTCCATCTCCAGTTCATGGAGCCTGGGGGGGTCAGCCCGCTGTGACCTCAGGTGGTTGTTCTCCTCCTCCATGCGGCTTATGCACTCCTCCAGCTCTATGTACTCACGGATCAGATCCTGCTTGCTCATGTCCTGCAGGCTCTCCACGTGGTCCTTCATCATCAGGAACTGGGTGGTGGTGTAAGGGGCCACCGGTGGGCCCTTGGCGAACATCTCGGCCCGCATCTGGGGCGCCCGCTGCGATTCCATCTCCTCCAGTCGCTTCTTCTCCTCCCAGGTCCGCTGGTTATATGACTTCCAGGACCTCTTCTTCTTGGAGGGTAGCTGGCGGTGCCTCTTTCTGCCCAGCTCCCTCCAAGGCCCCTCCGGCTCATGGCGGTCGCCCATGACCAGCTGACAATGGTGTTCCCTGTTGTCCGTAATAACAGATTGTACCATGAGGGCTTCGTAAGGGGTGCCCAATGGTTCTTCCGGACCCAGCTCCTGGAGATCCCAAGCCGAGTCTACACAATGGGCTGCTGCTGGTGGGCGGTACCCAGGTTGAGACCAATTTGACCTGGTGTTGTCGTTCATGGGGCAATTCTGCTTGAAGTGACCCAACTGTTTGCACCGGAAGCAGCGTTGTTCGTTGTCCTCCTGGCGTGGGTAGCGAGGGCTAGATGTCATCGGTCTGTTAGGCGGTTGGTATCTAGCGGCTGGTGGGTGTGAGGGCGCCGTTGGTTGTGGAGGTTGTACCCGTGGTGTGACCTGGTTTGTCTTGCGAGTATCCGCATATTCATCCGCCAACTTCGCGGCCTCTGGTAGAGTCATGGGCCTGCGATCTCTCACCCAATCTTTGACATCCGTCTGGATGTGATTGTAAAATTGCTCCAGGAGCATTAGTTGCAAAATGTCCTCTGCGGTGGTGGCCTGGCTGCTGTTAACCCAGTTAGAGGCCGACAGGGACAGCTGGCATGCCCATTCTGCGTAAGAGTCTTTCGTGGTTTTGCGTGAGTCCCTGAACTTCTGTCGGTGGGACTCTGGGGTTACTGCATAACGAGCCAGGAGCGCTTCTTTAACCCGGGCGTAGCTATGGATATCCTGATCTGGCACGGTCCGGAAAGCATCAGAAGCTTTGCCTGACAGTTTGCCTGACAATATTGCAACCCACTCTCTTCTAGCAATTCGGTGCAGGTTACATTGTCGCTCAAAGTCTGCCAGGTAGTTATCAATTTCACAGTCCTTTTCATCAAAAGCTTTAAAAGCGCTAAACGGAATCTTCCTTGCGTCTGCTGTGCTGTACTCACTGTTTGGAGAATGTGCGGCTGCTTGTTGGACTGCTGCCAGTTTTAACTGTAGCTCTGCGTCCCTTATTTGTTTATCCTTCTGTAGCTCTGCGTCCCTTATTTGTTTAGCCTCCTGTAGCTCTGCGTCCCTTATTTCTTTAGCCTTCTGGAGTTCTGCGTCCCTTATTTGTTTAGCCTCCTGTAGTTCTGCGTCCCTTATTTGTTTATCCTTCTGTAGTTCTGCGTCCCTTATTTGTTTAGCCTCCTCCGCTAACAGGTCCATCACTTTCAGAACCACATCCGGCGTTGGGTTCGGGCCGAACCACGCTAGCTTCTCTCTCATTAGCTTGTTGGCTGGCGATTCCTCCTCCTGAATCACTGGTGTCTCCATCTCTTGTACTGCTGGCGTTGCTGCAATCCCGTCCTCCTGGTCTAGCTCCATTAATTCTGCTATGATGACCCGCTTGGTTTTGTTGCTAGCGATCCTTCCACGAACTTCCAGTAGTTCTTCCAGTGTCTGCTTGGAATCCGGGTGTGAAGGGGAATAGAAGGGAAAAATCCCGCTGCTACCAACCAATTGTGACGGTATCGGTATGATATCCCCGTCAACGTTCCCTTCTTCCCATAACGACACTCACCCCAATATTCCACGAGGAGGGATATCCCTGGAATCGCCCAGAAAGCCACACATGAGACAAGCTTACTGCTGGAACAAGACACTTTATTGACACAAAAACTCAGCTTATATGTGGTTACAGCCTGTTAAGAACGCCCCCCTCACACAGTGGGGTTTCCCATACAGATTATAGGAGACAAGTCGGAGCCGACCATGCAGACATGTTTCTTTAGATAAAGACATCAGCGGAGTTAATTACTAGGTGTAACAGCCTGACCACAATGAAGCAATCAGAATAATTAACATGAGCCCATTATCTAATCATTGTAAACAGTAAGGCCGGTCTCCTTCCCACACACAATAAATCAATTACCATTTGAACTAGGGAGCTGGCTGAGGAAGGGTCATTAACATGTCAATAGCTTGTGACACATGAACCAAGCAGGGAGATTTACACTGACATCCTTCACAGTATCCATCTTAGATTCATCTCGTCAAGACATTATTATTCTCTCTCTGTTTTAGCCTGTTCTAAGTAACCATTTGTTTATAGAACATAGCTTGTTATTCGACCTTTAACGCTTATCTTATGTTTTGGAGTTTATAGACAGAGTTCTGTGTTAAAGACGCATTTCAATGTATTGTTTTGAGAACATGTCTGCTGATAAACTTGTTGTTGTACCATAAGATGCTAAGACCATATTAGTACTTCCACCTGATGTATGAACAGGTTAATTTCTTCTGTTATCTTACTGCTTGTAGAATATTATAAAAGCCATGAATAAAGATATACCATTAGATCATTCCCTGAACTCGTCTCAGTGTGCAATTTATGGGTTCAGAAGTGATTTCACAGCGCTGCGCCTTGAGATAAGGAACAACGGGGTCCGATCGTGAGAGTACTTAACCCTAACAGCTTTGGCGTAGTATCGGCAGCATGATGGCGGCAATATTCAAGGTATGTGTTTAAATTTATTTTTACCTTACCGTGACATATTGCTCGCGATCATGTGAAGTTTTTAAATCTGTGTGGGAAAGGGAGTACGGTGTGTTTTGGAAACACACAAATAAGACTTTTAGAAAGTCTTTGCATAGTCCTAGGGGACTAAGAAAGTGTTTTGGAAACACAAAGCGTTTTTGGAAAACGCATGAAGTGTTTTGGAAACACATAGAGCGTTCCTTGAAACGCATCAAAGTCCAGGGTGACTATAAATTTTAAGGTGTATACACAAAATAGATTGGCACGTTGTTCCGATAACTCAGGTTACTTTGCTTATGTTTCTATCGCATAGAGTAATAAGATAATTTTGTTTGTGATACAAAACGTAGATGTCGTTCCATAATATACTTTGTGAATATTGTAGGAGTGGAATATTACTGAAACATACAGGACCTAGCCATAACTTCCACATTATCAGATATATTAGTGAGACACCATATAACTTACACCATTTATCTGTTACATCAGCCCGCCCAAAACGCTATTGCAACAACCAGTTGTGGTATAAAGTTAATTGCCATTTCCCTGTACCACAAGAGTTCATGGGGCAAACTCTGGGCCATTTGCAGGAGTTCATTCTCTGTTTTGACGGTTTATATTAAAACTCCCGCAAACAGGAGCCGCCCGAACAACCACGCTGGGACTGTCTAAAGTCAGTCGGCGCCAGTCTGCACCCCTACATTTTTTAGGTCTTGTATAAGGATAATCCTGTATAGAAGTAATAAGAATATTGTTTAGTGCCTGTTAAGTGCCCAGGATAATGTAAGTAGACTATTGGTTTGATATTACGGTAAATCAGACATATTTTAGAGTATAGGAACATTATTAATGTCTCGCAGATGTTCTGAATGTGTTGTGGGTGTATTGTTTTGTTATTGTGGCAGCCACACATACTTATTAGCAAGCATGCCAGGTGGCTATCGGTCAAGGATGGGAAAGGGTCAGTTATTTCGCAATGGTAAACCCAGAGTCCAGGTGCTGAGGTTAAACCTACATGTGCCAATTGTTTTCAAGGAAGGGTTAACTGTTGAAGGACTCCGGGGTCAGGTAGAAAGGGGGAGAAACAATCTTTTAGTTTGCCCCCGGTCACTGTATCACCTGGACCCCTGTGACATTTCACAAATAATGGGAAAACCACCCCCACAAGAGGATGTGCAATGTTTTTACCCCACGCTAACAGTATCAGATAAGGGATTTTCGGCTGCAGCAGTATACCAAGCTCAGCCCGTGACAAAAAATTTGGCACAGAAGCCCGCTGCGCAGTTATCAGCTGCAAAACAAGATAGTGCACAGACCGTCCCTATGGGGACTCTAAATACCCAGCCCCTGGTAGCAGAAAGGGATATTCCTGGAGTAGCTATGGACACTGACAAGGGACCAGTAAGGGGGGCAGAAGGGGAATCAGACTTACAAGTTACACCCCCTTCTGCATTTTTAAGGTAAAGCTGTCTAGTAAAGGGTGATCTACAGGTCAAACCCAGCAAAAAGACGAGTCTTTGCAACCATCTGTGTAATTTAGACAGAGGTCAGATAGTAAAGTGTTTTGGAAACACAAAGCGTTTTTGGAAAACGCATAACTCTGGGAGTTTACAGTTTTTACTGGGAAAACATTAAACAAAGACAGTTTTTGACCTCGTAGCTCTGTTACTAAGATATTGTAAATAACACTAAAACGCCCTGGTTGTATATAGTTTGCGGATGACAGAGGGGAGCTGTTTACGGTTCAAAGGAAATGCTATTTCTTTTGTTAGGCCTAAAGCAGTTGGGAGACAGACCTCTGTCACTGTTCTTTTCTGTCATGTGACAAATATAAAAAAATTGGTATTTGTGTATTTGTGTAAAGGTGATATTGTATATAAAGTGATTGTTTGTAATTATGTGAGGGTACATGAGAGTCTTGTACCTCTACGAACAAAGGTGTTCTGTGAGTAAATCACACTGTGAGTAAATATGTAAAATTGCAAATGCTGATGTTAAGGGTCAATGGACCCCCAGACCAAAAAGACGGGTGAAACCCTCTGTTTACAGAAAAGCGGCCGCGGTGGCAAACGGTTAATTGCCATTCTATTTTTGTTGACAGCGGTTAAGTAGTCAATCAGTGTCTGGGGTCCGTTGGCTGACAGAAACAAAGCATTTGAAAAAGTATGAGGTATGAGTGAGGTTCCGCAGTGAATCGCCTCTTCCGCTTTTTTCGCCTCAAATACCACCTCCTATCATCGCCTCCTCACCCCTCCTTCCGTACTTGTGAAGGGAAGGAGGAGTTTGGAATGAATTAAGAAATTGGGTTGAGCGTGCCAGAATATTAAATTTGTGCATTTATTATTTGGGAATTTGTGCATTTATTATTTGTATTGTTTATGGCACATAAGGTACTATGATACATTGTATATATGTATATAGAGTTGTTTGCCTTTTTTGTTTTTTGTGGAAGAAGATGGGTTGAACATAGCAAAGCACTGGTTTTAACATGAGTTCAGGGTTGAAGCAGAAGAAATTCTGTCTTCGGACCCAACCTAAAAGGATGCCAAGTTTCTGGCAAAATTCCTCCAGTTCCCCTAGCCCTCAGGTGCCAGCCACAACCCATATAGAGCCCCCGGAGCAAGCACGCAGACAAACACGCAGATATATCACGCAGAATATATCTCCCCGCTGTACCTTTTTCCTTTTCACATATCTCCCCACAACCTGCTTTTTATACATAAACTTAATAGTTTTTTTTGAAAGAGGGGAAGATAGTCCCCGCAGCTGGTCCATGCATCCCCGCAGCCAGTGCACCTACCATGGGGTAGGTCATAGAGGTTGGCAAACCTGCTCGTTAAATATATATATTTATATGTGTCACAGTACATCACATATATCGTGAATAATCCAAACATACCACACAGGGTGAAATATGAACACCTCCCCTGTATCCCGTACTACACTTTCATTCGTCTATGAATGAATTTCACTCACATACCAGCAGCAGTCATCATGGATGTGTTCGTGTGTATAGGCTATCGGTCTGTTTTCCTTCGGTCCAAAACCGATGGTTAGTACGGAAAAGCGTCGGTTCAAAACCCGCGCAGGCTCAGACGGGAGCACTCGTTTTTTGTAAACCTTGCATTCCATTTTTGAGATGGCACACTTTTCAAAGTAATGTTCCATTTCTTGCTGAGCATTTGTTTCTTCACTCTATTGCCCGGATGAACACATTGTTTAGCTGATATTATCCACCAGGTGGATACTATTTAGCCAGTATTCTCCCATACAGAATTCTTTTGGTTTTTGCTTCTAAATCTCCTTTCTTTGGAATAATTTTTACCCACATGCCAAGAAAGGGACAGAGCAAGAATACATTTTAGTCATCGTGGATATATTCTCACGATGAGTGGAAACATTCGAATCCACAAGAGATATACTCACGCAGGAAATCATTCCTGGGTAAGGGTGTCCATTGCAAATGTTCCATAAATGTAATAAAATGTTGCTAGTAGTTCTTTCCGAGATCAGAAATGTCCTGGTAAAACCACAGGGTAGTTTCCATTTGAGATTCTTATGAGAAGGGCCAGGACACCCCTTATCTTAGAAGATCTTGATCAGATAAGGGAGGGAAAAATGTCAAAGATAATTGAGTCCAAGTTGAAGGAAATGTTGCTCGCACATCTCTTCTTTCTGTTCACAGAAACCAACACATCCCTTTGGACCTCCTACCACTAGAAGTCCCGGTGATCCGGACAGCCATCCTAGTGGTGAAATCCTAACCTTTGTTTGTTGGAGAATTCCCAAGCCTGGATCCATGCCAGTCGAAAAAAAAGGTCAAAGTGGATTGTGCGAAGCAAGGCAAGACACAGCTAAAAGCTTCAGTTGCGGACATAAGAGGTGAAGCAAATGTTAATAGAGTTTTAGACAGGAGGTGAAGCAGGTGTTATAAATCCTCGAGAAGCGAATACAGCAAAAGACTTTGTTTTCTGCTCCAGGTCCTGAGAAACCTTGGACACTCTTGGGGGTGACCATGCTTCCAGTGTTCCCCCAACGTGGATTATAACTAACTGTATATATCACCCAGAAGATTTAGGTGTCATGAAAGACATCTGTGGGTAAAGAACTAACTCTAGCCATGCTGAAAGCCATGCTAGAATGAAGACAGAAAATCGGTGAAGGTTTTACCGACAAAATGTTATTTTTAAAGTTTAAGTTTAAATATGCTTATGGTAGGAAATCATCATATTACAAATGTTGGACAGGTAGTAAAATCCAAGGGTACCACTAAAATTCCTTTTTAAGGCTACTCCTCTAAAATGGTACCCCACTTGTTTGTCTTACTGATGTCACAAGAAAGCTTCCAGCTTGCTGGATATGTAGCAAGCTGCACCCTGGGTCCAGTAGAATTCCCCTGATAGCCGTACCTTTGAATTTCACTCCTCTCTTAAAAGGTACACCCCACGTACACCTTACAAGTGTTACTAGGAAATACTCTGATAATACTCTTATTTTCCAGATCACAGGTAGGAGTCATGCACCAGATTGGTGTTTTAAGTTAGGGAACTCCACGAGGGGTCCAAGCCCCTCAATGACAGACACCTTCACAAGTTATCTTAAACTTCTCCCACAGCACCTCTTTCTATCACACCCCCGAACTTAACTCCACGTTACTGACATTTCAGTCGCCTGTGGACAAAAGACAGGGGAGGGTGTGTTAGATGGCACAGTCTGATGATCCAAACTTTTATGAACAATCTCAGACCAACATACATGTTAGTGGTTAAACAGCAATGCTTTGAGTAGACAACCCAGGCCATTGATGGATTTAAAGGTTTGTGCTTTAAGTTAGGTAGTTCCACAAGAAGTCTACGACTTGCCAACATGCTGCACTTCCAGTAGCATCGCGGTATAGCTCCTTCTTCTGTACCCCAGACCCTTTATTCCTAGGCGCCAACCCACCTCTATAGTAGGCCAATTATTGTGAGGTATGACATTCTCCGGTCTCTCTTATGAGCTAAGGAGAATTTTTCAAAGGTTGCCTTTAAACCTTTGATTATACATACATCTGTTGCAAGGATATTATCTATATTATCCTTATTTAGAATCCCAGTGATGGTGTTAGTCAGCGGCCATGGTCCCAGTAGAGAGGGATATTAGGTGATAGTAAGAGAGGACACCTTCTTAAAACTAGTTTGTACCCCAGGTATCCTCTCAAAATGTATTAATAATATGGCCTGGGTCTGGTTCCCTTCTAGTACAGATTGGGAAATAGGTTGAATGAAGAGGCTCAATGATTACATGAGTATTATTGATGATGTACTGAAGGAAAATCCTGATGATATTTCCAAATTAAATATAGAAACTAGAGCAATCAGGAGCAATTAGAATTCCTGGCCGTTAAAAGCATAAGTGCTGCACTCACGGGCCTAGGTAATGTCACTAAGGGCTATGAGTGTTGCACTTGGGTTCATAATACATCCGTTGAGATCCCGGATTATTGTGAAATTATCACCCAACATAGAAAGGAGGTAGACAAGCTATCACAAGAGGCCAGGGATATAGAGTTTTTTTTTAAAAAAAAAACATTCCCCCCCCCTCTTTTTCCCTTGCCCCCCTCTACCATTCCTGACAGAAACAGGACACATACATGAGATAGGGGACAATGAGGCAGAAGGAACTGATTGTATATGGGTCCAGCAAGGTATTTTTTTCTTGACTAGAGGTTTATTTTGAAAAACTGATTTTTGCACATTAACAGCCACATATCAGGGTATCTCTGTGCAAAATATTGTCATATAGGTTTTTGTAAGCACAGCCGTTGAGGAGCATAACATTTTAAATGCTTATTGAGTATAAATCTGTGTATTAGCTGAGTAAATGTAGTGATGCTGTACATAGCCCTGTTCTGTGACATATATAAAAAAAAAAAAAGGGGGATAACTGAATATCCCAGAACAGAACACCTCTATAAACCCTGTAGCTGCAGGACTTGAGGGAAATTAATAGTTTAATTGTACTTCGAGCACCAGTCTTATCTGATGTGCCATACCACTGCCATATACCATTTCACTTCATAGTGATGGGTTCAGCAAATATGTTTTAGCGTCCTGGTGGACGAGGACAGGGCATTCCCTTGTGGGCTAGCCAATCTTCTGGAAATGTATCCTTCACGGCTGATGACTAACCTGGTGGATAATATCCTCCGGGTTATGTACCTTTGGGGTCTATGCAATTATGCTCCAGACCACATTTGCAAGCCCACCTGAGAGACACACCTACACATAGATCAGCCCTGCTACGTTATGTAGTTACTCGTTGGAGGCCGGTTGTAAGGACGGGTGGAGTTTACACCCAGAAGGACACTCTGTATTCAGAGTCATTGGATCCTTTACTTGAGGTCAGTGGATATGTTTGTATACAGAGAGAGAGAGGGTTTCTTTTGGTCTCACCAAAAGGGCCAGAAGTTGTTTTACTTCGGCAGGTAAATCAATCAAGCAATAAGTTAGATTGATTGGCTGTTTTCAGCTTTAGGTTCTTGCTGAGGTAGCCATCCTAGCTTTTGAGGCTCACATGTGGAAGCGCAGGCCCTAGCCTCTAGCCCCTAGCCTCTACGGAAGAGCAGACCAGGCCCCAAGGTGGTGGCAGCGGTGGGAGCAGACCGGGCCCAGCTTTCAGTAGCCATGCCAGGCGGCTAAGGATGCTGCATAACAGCCCCGGACACTTGATGGTTCTGTGCAAACTCACAGATTCCACCTAGTTCTGGCCCAGTATAGCTGGGAAAAATAACGACTTTTAAAGGACCCCAGGACGAGAAGAACAAGTGGTCCGCAGGGGGCATCTTCAGAATATCTCTTATGTCTGTCAGCTACTCTGGCCCCTCCACGTCACCCCTGATGCTGCCACAACCCCCACTAGGCTGGCCCCTCCACAACTCTGAAGCCTGACACACGGAATGTGTCTTTAGTCACAAGCAGTTATGGCTGCCCTGGTGAATGAACATAGTCTAAGAGGGTAAAATTCACCACAATTGGTTTTATAATATATCACTTCTTGTTTTACCTGCTACCAAAGGTGTCACCAGGGGCTGAACCTCCCTTCCGGAAGTATCAGAAATATATCCGGGTGCCCGAGTGAAGGTATCTGAATAGTACTGTGGTTGTAGCACCCAGATTTGGCCTCCTCGTTATGTTTGTAATGCAGGGGGCAATTGTAGGATTATGGCAGGTGTCCTCACCAAAAAGAACGTGGTGGAAAGCTTTGCCCTGAGGAGTTCCTTTTCCAGAAGTGTTTCAGGTCCCAGGTGTACCTCCTGAGCGATGGTGGTAGGGGATGGGAACATCATTGACCCTGGGCGGACCAACTATAAATATTACCTAAATTGTCAACACCTGTCTGCTCAAAGTTTGGGCAGATACAGAGTTATTCCAAAGGCTAGGACTGATAATGCCTTTTTGGGATTGAGCAGGAGAACAGGGTAAGGTAGTGTCACAGCATGACTATATATATACATTGCTCAGCGGGACATTTGTCCCAGGTCATTTATGACTTCCACTGTTTTTTTCCTGATATACACAAGGGTTCTTTTTGTAGTTTTTTCTGTTTTTAGAGTACATTGTACATTGCAAAATCAGCTATTAGAGCAGCCAGCACATACCCAAATGCCAGTACTAGTACTATGGGTACAGTGGCACTGCTAGATGGTTATTGAATCTCCAGACACATGCCACAGAGAGAGATTTGAAGATTTGGGCGGATGGGTCTGGAGTTGGTGGTATTTTTCTCCTAGTTTAAGGATATTGTGCTCATAGAGAAATAGTGATCCTAATCTTTGCAGTAATACTTTACTTATGTTTTTAATGTTGTATAAGCTCAGTCGGTAGAGCATGAGATTCTTAATCTCAGGGCCATAATTATATAAATGGAAAGGGGGCCTAGCGCCCCCCAAGGATCTAGTGCCTTATGCAATCTGGAAGCTTATAAATGTGTTCAAGTGAGTTTCTAAAGACACTCCAAATGAGTAACTTGTACAGCGCTTTGAATGTATACTGAAACACCTCGAGACGCTGTATCAAATATCATCGTCTAGCCGTGTTTCACAGTAGATGTATCTTAGGTTTTTTCTGAAGGCCCGATGGTTTACGTCCATCCAAATATCTGTGAGTAGAGCGTCCCATAGCCGCGGTCCTTGGACTGCGAGTCATCGCTCCCCTTCAGAGGTGTGGCGGGACTTGGGACTTGTAGTTATTAGAAATCATGTATAAGTTGTAATTCTCTGTATTACTAGGTGTGCAGCGCTACCCCGCAGAAGCCGATCCCCCACCGTGCAGCTCTCAGCTTAGGATCCTCTTTGGAGAGGTTCAGGCCCCAGCTAGTCACTGGGACCCCTCTTTATGTCCGGATGGAGCTCTGCATGATGCGCAACTTTGGCTGGGTAGGCCACAGCAGCGAGGTCCAGGGATACGCACACCCTGAATGTGGGTACCGTACCTGGAACTCGAACCCCGCGGAAGAAGAAGGCCTCAAGCCAAGGCTGCTGCCCCGGATATGACCTCCTCCAGCATACCTAGTGAGGGGAACCACTCCTCTGGCTGCTGGGGAAGGTGAGTCCGCCAGAACCCCTCTAGCGCCAACTGCCGCCCGGGAGTGGTAACACACCCCTGGAACGCAGACTGACCTACAGGACAGTTCTGAGATGACAGCGGCCCAAAATTTAGCAAATTGTGAATGAGAGCTGAATAAGCTCTCCCCTTTTCCCACTAATTTAGCGTAGTGCCCATACTGAAAGTAAGGGGGCACTACAGGTGTATCACCCCATATGTGTATATAAGATGGGTCACCATGTATATTTATGATTCATTTCATGAATCAAAGAGACGATTGAAAGGATGTGAGCCACTGTGACTCCATCTTAGGAATAAGTATCCATCTTAAATTCATCTCGTCAAGACATTATTATTCTCTCTCTGTTTTAGCCTGTTCTAAGTAACCATTTGTTTATAGAACGTAGCTTGTTATTCGACCTTTAACGCTTATCTTATGTTTTGGAGTTTATAGACAGAGTTCTGTGTTAAAGACGCATTTCAATGTATTGTTTTGAGAACATGTCTGCTGATAAACTTGTTGTTGTACCATAAGATGCTAAGACCATATTAGTACTTCCACCTGATGTATGAACAGGTTAATTTCTTCTGTTATCTTACTGCTTGTAGAATATTATAAAAGCCATGAATAAAGATATACCATTAGATCATTCCCTGAACTCGTCTCAGTGTGCAATTTATGGGTTCAGAAGTGATTTCACAGCGCTGCGCCTTGAGATAAGGAACAACGGGGTCCGATCGTGAGAGTACTTAACCCTAACAGTGGTGTGATGTCATAGTGATATTGTGATGGTCATAGTGGTATAGTGATGTCATAGTGGTATAGTGATGGTCATAGTGGTGTGATGTCATAGTGGTATAGTAATGTCATAGTGGTATTGTGATGTCATAGTGGTATAGTGATGGTCATAGTGGCATTGTGATGTCATAGTGATGTCATAGTGGTATAGTGATGTCATAGTGGTATAGTGATGGTCATAGTGGTGTGATGTCATAGTGGTATAGTGATGTCATAGTGGTGTGATGTCATAGTGATATTGTGATGTCATAGTGGTATAGTGATGTCATAGTGGTATAGTGATGGTCATAGTGGTATAGTGATGTCATAGTGGTGTGATGTCATAGTGATATAGTGATGTCATCGTATAGTGATGTCATAGTGGTATTGTGATGTCATAGTGGTATAGTGATGGTCATAGTGGTGTGATGTCATAGTGGTATAGTGATGTCATAGTGGTATAGTGATGGTCATAGTGGTGTGATGTCATAGTGGTATAGTGATGTCATAGTGGTGTGATGTCAGTGGTATAGTGATGGTCATAGTCGTGTGATGTCATAGTGGTATTGTGATGTCATAGTGGTATAGTGATGGTCATAGTGGTGTGATGTCATAGTGATGTCATAGTGGTATTGTGATGTCATAGTGGTATAGTGATGTCATAGTGGTATAGTGATGGTCATAGTGGTGTGATGTCATAGTGGTATTGTGATGTCATAGTGATGTCATAGTGGTATTGTGATGTCATAGTGGTATAGTGATGGTCATAGTGGTGTGATGTCATAGTGGTGTGATGTCATAGTGGTATTGTGATGTCATAGCGGTAAAGTGATGGTCATAGTGGTGTGATGTCATAGTGATGTCATAGTGGTATTGTGATGTCATAGTGATGTCATAGTGGTATAGTGATGTTATAGTGGTATAGTGATGTCATCGTGGTAAAGTGATGTCATAGTGGTATTGTGATGTCATAGTGGTATAGTGATGGTCATAGTGGTGTGATGTCATAGTGATGTCATAGTGGTATAGTGATGTCATAGTGGTATAGTGATGTCATAGTGGTATAGTGATGGTCATAGTGGTGTGATGTCATAGTGATGTCATAGTGGTATTGTGATGTCATAGTGGTATAGTGATGTCATAGTGGTATAGTGATGGTCATAGTGGTGTGATGTCATAGTGGTATAGTGATGTCATAGTGGTGTGATGTCATAGATCCTCCCCGAGGTGCGAGGGATGGGGATCACGGTGTGGGTGATGGGCCCCGGAGATTACCCCGATGATGTCATCAACCTCCAGGCTCTGATGTGATGTCATAGTGATATTGTGATGTCATAGTGGTATAGTGATGTCATAGTGGTGTGATGTCATAGATCCTCCCCGAGGTGCGGGGGATGGGGATCACGGTGTGGGTGATGGGCCCCGGAGATTACCCCGATGATGTCATCAACCTCCAGGCTCTGGTGTGATGTCATAGTGATATAGTGATGTCATCGTGGTATAGTGATGTCATAGTGGTATTGTGATGTCATAGTGGTATAATGATGGTCATAGTGGTGTGATGTCATAGTGATGTCATAGTGGTATTGTGATGTCATAGTGGTATAGTGATGTCATAGTGGTATAGTGATGGTCATAGTGGTGTGATGTCATAGTGGTATAGTGATGTCATAGTGGTATAGTGATGTCATAGTGGTATAGTGATGGTCATAGTGGTGTGATGTCATAGTGGTATTGTGATGTCAGTGTGGTATTGTGATGTCATAGTGGTATAGTGATGGTCATAGTGGTGTATTGTCATAGTGATGTCATAGTGGTATTGTGATGTCATAGTGGTATAGATATGTCATAGTGGTATAGTGATGGTCATAGTGGTGTGATGTCATAGTGGTATTGTGATGTCATAGTGGTATTGTGATGTCATAGTGGTATAGTGATGGTCATAGTGGTGTGATGTCATTGTGATGTCATAGTGGTATAGTGATGTCATAGTGGTATAGTGATGTCATAGTGGTATAGTGATGTCATAGTGGTGGTCATAGGGGTATAGTGATGGTCATAGTGGTGTGATGTCATAGTGGTATAGTGATGTCATAGTGGTGTGATGTCATAGTGATATTGTGATGGTCATAGTGGTATAGTGATGTCATAGTGGTATAGTGATGGTCATAGTGGTGTGATGTCATAGTGGTATAGTAATGTCATAGTGGTATTGTGATGTCATAGTGGTATAGTGATGGTCATAGTGGTATTGTGATGTCATAGTGATGTCATAGTGGTATAGTGATGTCTTAGTGGTATAGTGATGGTCATAGTGGTGTGATGTCATAGTGGTATAGTGATGTCATAGTGGTGTGATGTCATAGTGATATTGTGATGTCATAGTGGCATAGTGATGTCATAGTGGTATAGTGATGGTCATAGTGGTATAGTGATGTCATAGTGGTGTGATGTCATAGTGATATAGTGATGTCATCGTATAGTGATGTCATAGTGGTATTGTGATGTCATAGTGGTATAGTGATGGTCATAGTGGTGTGATGTCATAGTGGTATAGTGATGTCATAGTGGTATAGTGATGGTCATAGTGGTGTGATGTCATAGTGGTATAGTGATGTCATAGTGGTGTGATGTCATAGTGGTGTGATGTCATAGTGGTATTGTGATGTCATAGTGGTATTGTGATGTCATAGTGGTATAGTGATGGTCATAGTGGTGTGATGTCATAGTGATGTCATAGTGGTATTGTGATGTCATAGTGGTATAGTGATGGTCATAGTGGTGTGATGTCATAGTGATGTCATAGTGGTATTGTGATGTCATAGTGGTATAGTGATGGTCATAGTGGTGTGATGTCATAGTGATGTCATAGTGGTGTGATGTCATAGTGGTATTGTGATGTCATATTGGTATAGTGATGTCATAGTGGTATTGTGATGCCATAGTGGTATAGTGACGTCATAGTGGTATTAGTGATGTCATAGTGGTATTAGTGATGGTCATAGTGGTGTGATGTCATAGTGGTATAGTGATGGTCATAGTGGTGTGATGTCATAGTGATGTCATAGTGGTATTGTGATGTCATAGTGGTATAGTGATGTCATAGTGGTATAGTGATGGTCATAGTGGTGTGATGTCATAGTGGTATAGTGATGTCATAGTGGTGTGATGTCATAGTGATATTGTGATGTCATAATGGTATAGTGATGTCATAGTGGTGTGATGTCATAGATCCTCCCCGAGGTGCGGGGGATGGGGATCCCGGTGTGGGTGATGGGCCCCGGAGATTACCCCGATGATGTCATCAACCTCCAGGCTCTGATGTGATGTCATAGTGATATAGTGATGTCATCGTGGTAAAGTGATGTCATAGTGGTATGGTGATGTCATAGTGGTATAGTGATGGTCATAGTGGTGTGATGTCATAGTGATGTAATAGTGGTATTGTGATGTCATAGTGGTATAGTGATGTCATAGTGGTATAGTGATGTCATAGTGGTATAGTGATGTCATAGTGGTATAGTGATGGTCATAGTGGTATAGTGATGTCATAGTGGTGTGATGTCATAGATCCTCCCCGAGGTGCGGGGGATGGGGATCACGGTGTGGGTGATGGGCCCCGGAGATTACCCCGATGATGTCATCAACCTCCAGGCTCTGATGTGATGTCATAGTGATATTGTGATGTCATAGTGGTATAGTGATGTCATAGTGGTGTGATGTCATAGATCCTCCCCGAGGTGCGGGGGATGGGGATCACGGTGTGGGTGATGGGCCCCGGAGATTACCCCGATGATGTCATCAACCTCTAGGCTCTGATGTGATGTCATAGTGATATAGTGATGTCATCGTGGTATAGTGATGTCATAGTGGTATTGTGATGTCATAGTGGTATAGTGATGGTCATAGTGGTGTGATGTCATAGTGATGTCATAGTGGTATTGTGATGTCATAGTGGTATAGTGATGTCATAGTGGTATAGTGATGGTCATAGTGGTGTGATGTCATAGTGGTATAGTGATGTCATAGTGGTGTGATGTCATAGTGGTATAGTGATGGTCATAGTGGTGTGATGTCATAGTGGTATTGTGATGTCATAGTGGTATTGTGATGTCATAGTGGTATAGTGATGGTCATAGTGGTGTGATGTCATAGTGATGTCATAGTGGTATTGTGATGTCATAGTGGTATAGTGATGTCATAGTGGTATAGTGATGGTCATAGTGGTGTGATGTCATAGTGGTATTGTGATGTCATAGTGGTATAGTGATGGTCATAGTGGTGTGATGTCATAGTGATGTCATAGTGGTATTGTGATGTCATAGTGGTATAGTCATGTCATAGTGGTATAGTGATGTCATAGAGGTATAGTGATGTCATGGTGGTGGTCATAGGGGTATAGTGATGGTCATAGTGGTGTGATATCATAGTGGTATAGTGATGTCATAGTGATATTGTGATGGTCATAGTGGTATAGTGATGTCATAGTGGTATAGTGATGGTCATAGTGGTATAGTGATGGTCATAGTGGTGTGATGTCATAGTGGTATAGTGATGTCATAGTGGTGTGATGTCATAGTGGTATTGTGATGTCATAGTGGTATAGTGATGGTCATAGTGGTGTGATGTCATAGTGGTATAGTGATGTCATAGTGGTATTGTGATGTCATAGTGGTATAGTGATGGTCATAGTGGTGTGATGTCATAGTGGTATTGTGATGTCATAGTGGTATTGGATTGTCATAGTGGTATAGTGATGGTCATAGTGGTGTGATGTCAAAGTGATGTCATAGTGGTATTGTGATGTCATAGTGATGTCATAGTGGTATTGTGATGTCATAGTGGTATAGTGATGGTCATAGTGGTGTGATGTCATAGTGGTATAGTGATGTCATAGTGGTATAGTGATGGTCATAGTGGTGTGATGTCATAGTGGTATAGTGATGTCATAGTGGTGTGATGTCATAGTGATATTGTGATGTCATAGTGGTATAGTGATGGTCATAGTGGTGTGATGTCATAGTGGTATAGTGATGTCATAGTGGTGTGATGTCATAGTGGTATAGTGATGGTCATAGTGGTGTGATGTCATAGTGGTATTGTGATGTCATAGTGGTATAGTGATGTCATAGTGGTATAGTGATGTCATAGTGGTATAGTGATGGTCATAGTGGTGTGATGTCATAGTGGTAGTGATGTCATAGTGGTGTGATGTCATAGTGATATTGTGATGTCATAGTGGTATAGTGATGTCATAGTGGTATAGTGATGGTCATAGTGGTGTGATGTCATAGTGGTATAGTGATGTCATAGTGGTGTGATGTCATAGTGGTATAGTGATGGTCATAGTGGTGTGATGTCATAGTGATGTCATAGTGGTATAGTGATGTCATAGTGGTATAGTGATGGTCATAGTGGTGTGATGTCATAGTGGTGTGATGTCAAAGTGATGTCATAGTGGTATTGTGATGTCATAGTGATGTCATAGTGGTATTGTGATGTCATAGTGGTATAGTGATGGTCATAGTGGTGTGATGTCATAGTGGTATAGTGATGTCATAGTGGTATAGTGATGGTCATAGTGGTGTGATGTCATAGTGGTATAGTGATGTCATAGTGGTGTGATGTCATAGTGATATTGTGATGTCATAGTGGTATAGTGATGGTCATAGTGGTGTGATGTCATAGTGGTATAGTGATGTCATAGTGGTATAGTGATGGTCATAGTGGTATAGTGATGTCATAGTGGTGTGATGTCATAGTGATGTCATCGTATAGTGATGTCATAGTGGTATTGTGATGTCATAGTGGTATAGTGATGGTCATAGTGGTGTGATGTCATAGTGGTATAGTGATGGTCATAGTGGTGTGATGTCATAGTGGTATAGTGATGTCATAGTGGTGTGATGTCATAGTGGTGTGATGTCATAGTGGTATTGTGATGTCATAGTGGTATTGTGATGTCATAGTGGTATAGTGATGGTCATAGTGGTGTGATGTCATAGTGATGTCATAGTGGTATTGTGATGTCATAGTGGTATAGTGATGGTCATAGTGGTGTGATGTCATAGTGATGTCATAGTGGTATTGTGATGTCATAGTGGTATAGTGATGGTCATAGTGGTGTGATGTCATAGTGATGTCATAGTGGTGTGATGTCATAGTGGTATTGTGATGTCATATTGGTATAGTGATGGTCATAGTGGTGTGATGTCATAGTGATGTCATAGTGGTATAGTGACGTCATAGTGGTATTAGTGATGTCATAGTGGTATTAGTGATGGTCATAGTGGTGTGATGTCATAGTGGTATAGTGATGGTCATAGTGGTGTGATGTCATAGTGATGTCATAGTGGTATTGTGATGTCATAGTGGTATAGTGATGTCATAGTGGTATAGTGATGGTCATAGTGGTGTGATGTCATAGTGGTATAGTGATGTCATAGTGGTGTGATGTCATAGTGATATTGTGATGTCATAGTGGTATAGTGATGTCATAGTGGTGTGATGTCATAGATCCTCCCCGAGGTGCGGGGGATGGGGATCCCGGTGTGGGTGATGGGCCCCGGAGATTACCCCGATGATGTCATCAACCTCCAGGCTCTGATGTGATGTCATAGTGATATAGTGATGTCATCGTGGTAAAGTGATGTCATAGTGGTATGGTGATGTCATAGTGGTATAGTGATGGTCATAGTGGTGTGATGTCATAGTGATGTAATAGTGGTATTGTGATGTCATAGTGGTATAGTGATGTCATAGTGGTATAGTGATGTCATAGTGGTATAGTGATGTCATAGTGGTATAGTGATGGTCATAGTGGTGTGATGTCATAGTGGTATAGTGATGTCATAGTGGTGTGATGTCATAGATCCTCCCCGAGGTGTGGGGGATGGGGATCACGGTGTGGGTGATGGGCCCCGGAGATTACCCCGATGATGTCATCAACCTCCAGGCTCTGATGTGATGTCATAGTGATATTGTGATGTCATAGTGGTATAGTGATGTCATAGTGGTGTGATGTCATAGATCCTCCCCGAGGTGCGGGGGATGGGGATCACGGTGTGGGTGATGGGCCCCGGAGATTACCCCGATGATGTCATCAACCTCTAGGCTCTGATGTGATGTCATAGTGATATAGTGATGTCATCGTGGTATAGTGATGTCATAGTGGTATTGTGATGTCATAGTGGTATAGTGATGGTCATAGTGGTGTGATGTCATAGTGATGTCATAGTGGTATTGTGATGTCATAGTGGTATAGTGATGTCATAGTGGTATAGTGATGGTCATAGTGGTGTGATGTCATAGTGGTATAGTGATGTCATAGTGGTATAGTGATGGTCATAGTGGTGTGATGTCATAGTGGTATTGTGATGTCATAGTGGTATTGTGATGTCATAGTGGTATAGTGATGGTCATAGTGGTGTGATGTCATAGTGATGTCATAGTGGTATTGTGATGTCATAGTGGTATAGTGATGTCATAGTGGTATAGTGATGGTCATAGTGGTGTGATGTCATAGTGGTATTGTGATGTCATAGTGGTATAGTGATGGTCATAGTGGTGTGATGTCATAGTGATGTCATAGTGGTATTGTGATGTCATAGTGGTATAGTGATGTCATAGTGGTATAGTGATGTCATAGAGGTATAGTGATGTCATGGTGGTGGTCATAGGGGTATAGTGATGGTCATAGTGGTGTGATATCATAGTGGTATAGTGATGTCATAGTGATATTGTGATGGTCATAGTGGTATAGTGATGTCATAGTGGTATAGTGATGGTCATAGTGGTATAGTGATGGTCATAGTGGTGTGATGTCATAGTGGTATAGTGATGTCATAGTGGTGTGATGTCATAGTGGTATTGTGATGTCATAGTGGTATAGTGATGGTCATAGTGGTGTGATGTCATAGTGGTATAGTGATGTCATAGTGGTATTGTGATGTCATAGTGGTATAGTGATGGTCATAGTGGTGTGATGTCATAGTGGTATTGTGATGTCATAGTGGTATTGTGATGTCATAGTGGTATAGTGATGGTCATAGTGGTGTGATGTCAAAGTGATGTCATAGTGGTATTGTGATGTCATAGTGATGTCATAGTGGTATTGTGATGTCATAGTGGTATAGTGATGGTCATAGTGGTGTGATGTCATAGTGGTATAGTGATGTCATAGTGGTATAGTGATGGTCATAGTGGTGTGATGTCATAGTGGTATAGTGATGTCATAGTGGTGTGATGTCATAGTGATATTGTGATGTCATAGTGGTATAGTGTCATGGACCTTGGAGTAATGGAGTGGTTACTGAGCTATATTGAGACATTTCCATTATGTGATAAGCCTGTTTAAAGCCTTTGTAATTATGAGGTGTGGGTGTCTTCTGTCGGAGACAGCCCGTCTGAAGATGTATGTGTTTATGCTAAGGGACTTTGCATTGTTCTAAAGGTCAGAAGCCTCCTGTCAGCTGTATTGAATTAGCATTCTATTGTCTAAAGGAATGTAACCTCTCAGAGGTAGTCTAGCTAGACCGGGTTATTGTGTACATTGATTACCCCCTGGGGCTTCTGTCTCAATACACAAGTCTTTCTATCCAAGCTATTGGACCAATCCCTGTTGACAATTTCAAGTCCTCATTTGCATGGTCAAGAGGGACCTGAGTGAAGACTGGATATACTTTACAATTGACCAATAGGAAAGCGGTTGTTGGGAGTGGGATGTTCCAAAATTCTGTATAAAAGTGTGCTGTGTACTTGAAATAAAGAGTCCTGTTGGAACTTACATACAGCCTGCCTGGTGTTTGTTCTAATGGGTCCGAATGGCACATAGCTGTAATTCGGATCCCGGAACCTTGGATGACTGGACCATCAGACGTTGCAATCTGCAAGCTGACTCACTGGTAGCAGAGGAGTGTCGGGAGAGCAGGACCTGGGCGAGGAAGGATCTCGTCACATTGGTTGGCAGCGGTGGGATTTGCTCTCCAGTTACTGGGACAACTCCAAACCACCACCATGAATGACCAGATATGCAGCCTGGAGGAGAACCATGCTAAAAGACTTGCTTGAGAGCCGTGGAGGGACCGGTGGGAAGAACAAGGCCACCCTGATCATTGCGCTAGCCGAGATGGATCAGAGGGATGGTGATGCAGGACCCCGGTCAGTTGAAGACTTGTTCCAGCAGCGAGTTCAACAGCGGTTGGCATTATATGGTGCGAACCCATCAGAGACCGCCATACAGAATACCATTAGAGACCTCCAGCGGCAGGAAGAGAGAGAACGAGAGCGACAACAGAGAGAACGAGAGCGGCAACAGGAGCTGAGAATTGCAGAAATACGGCGATCGGTGACAACGCCTAAAGAAGCAGCACCAAATGAAAGAAGAGGAGAGGTACAGATATCAGTAACCATGGAAGAGGAATTCAGAAGGAGGTTGCGAGAGAAGCAGATACAGCGCAGAGGACCAGTATCAGAGGAGGTCCTGCTTGGATGGTCTGATTCGATCCGCTGCGAACTCTGGAAAGAAGCGCTAGCCCGCGAGCAGCGACACCAGGGAAAAGCTCTCCCCTCCATCCATGTAAGGTACTGGTCACAGTATGAAGTACGGATGCTGTTATTGGGGGAACAACCAAAGCAGGAGTGGACAGCAGAGTTAAGCAGGCTGATCCGGGAAGAGATGCGGTTGGACGAGAGCTACAGAGCCCTCCGGTGGTATGTAGTCCAAGAGTGCCCGTGGTCAGCGGATGACAGCCCCACGGAAGGCTTTGACTATGATGGCCTGGGATTGTTGTATTGGAGGATGTCCAGGGATCCCAACTTTGGGAGCGATCGGGAGTGGCGTTGGGAGGAAATAATGGAGCACAGAGAGCGAAGACTGAATGTCCCGGAAGTGCACTGGTTACAGGAAGATTTGGAATTCCTGGCCGCTCAGGAATGGGAACTGGAAATCGCCTACAAACAGCTGCTAGACTCCGCTCAGCAGCAGGGTGAGGTTCCCTTTACCTGGGACTATGAGGAAATATCAGCTGACAGTGATGAAATCCTGGCTGATGAATCAGCAGTGGAAAATCGGGAGCTTGCCATTCCCAAAGCTGAAGTGCTGACCGCAGGGCCGAGCTCTGCTAACCTCTGCTCAGTGCCCATAGCATCTTCTGGGTTCCATGGACAGGAGATGGTGAACCTCTATCCCCAGACACCAGTTGTAGAGACAGGGGATTTGATAGACTTTTCTGCTGAGGAAGAACAACCTGGGGAGCCTCCAACAGAAGAGCTGGTATCAGGGCCAAACTTCACTGTGCTCTGCCCAGCACCAAGTACAGTATTTGTGGAGTTACAAGGAACTTCCCCAGCTGAAGCGCTGGTCACCGGACAGAGGGATCAAGACCTCTGCCCCACCCCTGTGGCAGTTCCGGAGGCTCAGGGTGAGAAGATGGCGATCACTCCCCAGCCACAGATTACAGAGTGTATGGACTGTTCAGAGGATGTTATGGATTATGCACCCCCAGCAGAAGTGCTGGCAACAGGGCAGAATGCTAGCCATCTCTGCCCAGTACTGGGACCAACTGTGGAGTTCCAGGGAGCCGGGGCGGTTGGCCCCCCTCCCCAGCAACAAGCTGAGGTAGGTAAAGCTCGTACTCCCAGCTGAATCACTGGCAGCAGGACAGGATGCTACTGGCGGCTGCACCCCACTACAGCTTGAGCGGATATCGGTGGATGGGACTGTGGTCTCCACTCACAGCAACCCAGCGGAAGAGCTGGCAACAGAGCAGAGTGCCCCAGGCCTCTGCTCTCAACTAACAGAGAGGGGGTTCCTGTGGTAGTGGATGGGACTCCGATCTCCACTGACACAACCCCAGAACATGGTGCGGCACTGAGACAGGAGGATGTCGGCTTTGCTTTGCAAGCACCTGGGGGATTTTTACCTAGCATCAGTGGATGGGACTGCAGTCTCCACTGGTATACCCCAGGAATGGTGGCCAGTTGGCCCAGATTACCAACGGCATGATGAACTGAGCCCAGCCACCCTGTCTTCTCTCCAGCGGCTGAAAGGACTCCAGGGAGAAGGGCCAGTCCAGGCCTCTCCCCAGCGGCAGGCATGTTCTCTGAAAGAGGCAGAGATTGGCTGGGTGAGTAATGCTCTGTTTGGGACAAGTTATCTGGGGTACTGGGGGGGTACCGGAATTGGGGTCTCTCCCAGTGTTAGTCTCCTGCCAAAGGGGGTGATGTGTGACAGACCTAGCCGGGACAGGGGCTTTTGGAGAGGACTGAATGTGAGCCTCTTGCCGTCCGATTATGGGCCAGGACCTCAAAACAGGAAGGCAGATGGGTCATCCCAGCAGACAGTCCTGGAACTTTAAGACTATTTTTCCAACATCCTCGAGTTGACCCGTTTGGGTCCCACTGCGGCTGTTGGACTGGTTCCCAGGGGAAGTAATGTCATGGACCTTGAGATATTAAAGTGTTTCTACTTGACATATGTTACACAGGAGAGGGACATTCAATGCAAGGCTTTTGAAATGCTAAGTGGAACCAGCTTGCGAAATACCTTTTATTGTGTTCTGCAGGTTAAGAGCGGGTGTCGGAGTCAGGTCCTGTCAGCTGTATTGAATTAGCATTCTATTGTCTAAAGGAATGTAACCTCTCAGAGGTAGTAATTAAGTAGACCGGGTTATTGTGTACATTGATTACCCCCTGGGGCTTCTGTCTCAATACACAAGTCTTTCTATCCAAGCTATTGGACCAATCCCTGTTGACTATTTCAAGTCCTCATTTGCATGGTCAAGAAGGACCTGAGTGAAGACTGCATACTTTACAATTGACCAATGGGAAAGCGGTTGTTGGGGGTGGGATGTACCAAATTCTGTATAAAAGTGTGCTGTGTACTTGAAAATAAAGAGTCCTGTTTGAACTTACATACAGCCTGCCTGGTGTTTGTTCTTAATGGGTCCGAATGGCACATAGCTGTAATTCGGATCCCGGAACCTTGGATGACTGGACCATCAGACGTTGCAATCTGCAAGCTGACTCACTGGTAGCAGAGGAGTGTCGGGAGAGCAGAACCGGGCGAGAAAGGATCTCGTCACATATAGTGATGGTCATAGTGGTGTGATGTCATAGTGGTATAGTGATGTCATAGTGGTGTGATGTCATAGTGGTATAGTGATGGTCATAGTGGTGTGATGTCATAGTGGTATTGTGATGTCATAGTGGTATAGTGATGTCATAGTGGTATAGTGATGTCATAGTGGTATAGTGATGGTCATAGTGGTGTGATGTCATAGTGGTAGTGATGTCATAGTGGTGTGATGTCATAGTGATATTGTGATGTCATAGTGGTATAGTGATGTCATAGTGGTATAGTGATGGTCATAGTGGTGTGATGTCATAGTGGTATAGTGATGTCATAGTGGTGTGATGTCATAGTGGTATTGTGATGTCATAGTGGTATAGTGATGGTCATAGTGGTGTGATGTCATAGTGATGTCATAGTGGTATAGTGATGTCATAGTGGTATAGTGATGGTCATAGTGGTGTGATGTCATAGTGGTGTGATGTCAAAGTGATGTCATAGTGGTATTGTGATGTCATAGTGGTATTGTGATGTCATAGTGGTATAGTGGTATAGTGATGTCATAGTGGTATAGTGATGGTCATAGTGGTGTGATGTCATAGTGGTGTGATGTCATAGTGATATTGTGATGTCATAGTGGTATAGTGATGGTCATAGTGGTGTGATGTCATAGTGGTATAGTGATGTCATAGTGGTGTGATGTCATAGTGATGTCATAGTGGTATAGTGATGGTCATAGTGGTGTGATGTCATAGTGGTATTGTGATGTCATAGTGGTATAGTGATGTCATAGTGGTATAGTGATGGTCATAGTGGTGTGATGTCATAGTGGTGTGATGTCATAGTGGTATAGTGATGTCATAGTGGTGTGATGTCATAGTGATATTGTGATGTCATAGTGGTATAGTGATGTCATAGTGGTATAGTGATGGTCATAGTGGTGTGATGTCATAGTGGTATAGTGATGTCATAGTGGTGTGATGTCATAGTGGTATTGTGATGTCATAGTGGTATAGTGATGGTCATAGTGGTGTGATGTCATAGTGATGTCATAGTGGTATAGTGATGGTCATAGTGGTGTGATGTCATAGTGGTATAGTGATTTCATAGTGGTGTGATGTCATAGTGATATTGTGATGTCATAGTGGTATAGTGATGGTCATAGTGGTGTGATGTCATAGTGGTATAGTGATGTCATAGTGGTGTGATGTCATAGTGATATAGTGATGTCATCGTGGTATAGTGATGTCATAGTGGTATTGTGATGTCATAGTGGTATAGTGATGGTCATAGTGGTGTGATGTCATAGTGGTATTGTGATGTCATAGTGGTATAGTGATGTCATAGTGGTATAGTGATGGTCAAAGTGGTGTGATGTCATAGTGGTGTGATGTCATAGTGGTATAGTGATGGTCATAGTGGTGTGATGTCATAGTGGTATTGTGATGTCATAGTGATGTCATAGTGGTATTGTGATGTCATAGCGGTATAGTGATGGTCATAGTGGTGTGATGTCATAGTGATGTCATAGTGGTATTGTGATGTCATAGTGGTGTGATGTCATAGTGATGTCATAGTGGTATAGTGATGTCATAGTGGTGTGATGTCATAGTGATATTGTGATGTCATAGTGGTATAGTGATGGTCATAGTGGTGTGATGTCATAGTGGTATAGTGATGTCATAGTGGTGTGATGTCATAGTGATATAGTGATGTCATCGTGGTATAGTGATGTCATAGTGGTATTGTGATGTCATAGTGGTATAGTGATGGTCATAGTGGTGTGATGTCATAGTGGTATTGTGATGTCATAGTGGTATAGTGATGTCATAGTGGTATAGTGATGGTCAAAGTGGTGTGATGTCATAGTGGTGTGATGTCATAGTGGTATAGTGATGGTCATAGTGGTGTGATGTCATAGTGGTATTGTGATGTCATAGTGATGTCATAGTGGTATTGTGATGTCATAGCGGTATAGTGGTGTGATGTCATAGTGATGTCATAGTGGTATTGTGATGTCATAGTGATGTCATAGTGATGTCATAGTGGTATAGTGATGTCATAGTGGTGTGATGTCATAGTGATGTCATAGTGGTATTGTGATGTCATAGTGGTATAGTGATGTCATAGTGGTATAGTGATGGTCATAGTGGTGTGATGTCATAGTGGTGTGATGTCATAGTGGTATAGTGATGGTCATAGTGGTGTGATGTCATAGTGGTATAGTGATGTCATAGTGGTGTGATGTCATAGTGGTATAGTGATGGCCATAGTGGTGTGATGTCATAGTGGTATTGTGATGTCATAGTGGTATTGTGATGTCATAGTGGTATAGTGATGGTCATAGTGGTGTGATGTCATAGTGATGTCATAGTGGTATTGTGATGTCATAATGGTATAGTGATGTCATAGTGGTATAGTGATGTCATAGTGGTATAGTGATGGTCATAGTGGTATAGTGAGGGTCATAGTGGTGTGATGTCATAGTGGTATTGTGATGTCATAGTGGTATTGTGATGTCATAGTGGTATAGTGATGGTCATAGTGGTGTGATGTCATAGTGATGTCATAGTGGTATTGTGATGTCATAGTGGTATAGTGATATCATAGTGGTATAGTGATGTCATAGTGGTATAGTGACGGTCATAGTGGTGTGATGTCATAGTGGTATAGTGATGTCATAGTGGTGTGATGTCATAGTGATATTGTGATGTCATAGTGGTATAGTGATGGTCATAGTGGTGTGATGTCATAGTGATGTCATAGTGGTATTGTGATGTCATAGTGATGTCATAGTGGCATTTTGATGTCATAGTGGTATAGTGATGGTCATAGTGGTGTGATGTCATAGTGATGTCATAGTGGTATTGTGATGTCATAGTGATGTCATAGTGGTATTGTGATGTCATAGTTGTATAGTGATGGTCATAGTGGTGTGATGTCATAGTGATATTGTGATGGTCATAGTGGTATAGTGATGTCATAGTGGTATAGTGATGGTCATAGTGGTGTGATGTCATAGTGGTATAGTGATGTCATAGTGGTATTGTGATGTCATAGTGGTATAGTGATGGTCATAGTGGTGTGATGTCATAGTGGTATAGTGATGTCATAGTGGTATAGTGATGTCATAGTGATATTGTGATGTCATAGTGATGTCATAGTGGTATTGTGATGTCATAGTGGTATAGTGATGGTCATAGTGGTGTGATGTCATAGTGATGTCATAGTGGTATTGTGATGTCATAGTGATGTCATAGTGGTATTGTGATGTCATAATTGTATAGTGATGGTCATAGTGGTGTGATGTCATAGTGATGTCATAGTGATATTGTGATGGTCATAGTGGTATAGTGATGTCATAGTGGTATAGTGATGGTCATAGTGGTGTGATGTCATAGTGGTATAATGATGGTCATAGTGGTGTGATGTCATAGTGGTATAGTGATGGTCATAGTGGTGTGATGTCATAGTGGTGTGATGTTATAGTGGTGTGATGTCATAGTGGTATAGTGATGGTCATAGTGGTGTGATGTCATAGTGATGTCATAGTGGTATTGTGATGTCATAGTGGTATACCTGGTGTAGGAAGGAGGGATTTGGGTTTCTAGAGCATTGGGCTGACTTTTCATTGGGGTGCAACCTATATGCTAAAGACGGTTTGCACTTGAATGGAAGGGGGTCTGCTGTGCTGGGGGAGAGGTTTATGGGAATGCTGGAGGAGTATTTAAACTAGGATTGAGGGGGAGGGTGAATTAGAATTACATCGAGCAGACAGGTCAGTTAGTGGTCAGACATTAATGGAGAGTGGAATGGGGATAGATGGGGTGAGGGTTATGGCAGGTGACAAGAAAGTTCCCATGTTGCAAACAGCCATTGGAAATAATAGTGTCATTTGTACTACTATAAATTATATGAAAAACACCAGAGAAAAATGTAACAATACATTTAAGTGTTTGTTCACCAATGCCAGAAGTCTGCCAAGCAAAACAGGTGAGCTGGAAGCTCTGGTGCATGAGGAGAGCTATGATGTAATCGGTATTGCTGAAACTTGGCTTCAATCCTCACATGACTGGGCTATTAATATTCCTGGCTATGCTCTCTTTCGGAAAGACAGGGTAAAAAGGAAAGGTGGAGGGGTCTGTCTCTATGTGAGAAGTGACCTCAAAGCAAGCGTGAAAGAGAACCTGGTTGATGGAGAGTGTGATGAGGCTGAAGCATTATGGATGGAACTGCATACAGATGTGCGTAATTCAAAATTAATCATTGGAGTTTGTTATAAACCACCCAATGTAAATGAGGAGGTGGAGACTCAGCTCCTTGCACAGATGGAAAGGGCTGCAAGGTCTGGGACGGTGATAATAATGGGGGATTTTAACTACCCAGAAATTGACTGGATTAATGGCACTTCTGGGACAGTTAAAGGACAAAAATTTAAAAACCTATTGCAGGACAATTTTATGGTGCAGTTTATTGAGGCCCCAACTAGGAATGATGCCCTGTTGGACCTGATAATCTCAAACCATGCAGAGCTTATTACTAATGTTCAGATAAAGGAACACCTGGGTAGCAGTGATCATAACATGATTTCATTTAATGTTAACTATAAGCAAGAAATACATACAGGAAATATTAAAACACTAAATTTTAAGAGAGCAAATTTTCCAAGGATGAGGGCTGCTTTCCAGGACTTGGACTGGGAGGGACTATTGGCACAGATGAACACAGAACAGAAATGGGAATTCTTCAAAAAGACTGTGTGGAACCTCACTGCAAAGTATGTTCCCATGGGCAATAAGTTTAAAAGGCTAAAAATAAAACCTATGTGGCTCACACTCAAAGTTAAAAAAGCTATAAACAATAAGAAAGTAGCTTTTAAAAAATATAAAAATGAAGGAACACTAGTGTTGTTTAAATGTTACAAAGAATATAACAGGATATGCAAAAAGGAAATCAAGGATGCAAAAATTCAAAACGAACGACAGATTGCAAAAGATAGTAGGACAAACCCCAAAAAATTCTTTAAATATATTAATAGTAAAAAGGTGAAGTCTGAGCATGTAGGCCCCTTACAAAATAATATAGAGTGGGTGACTGGGGACAAAGAGAAGGCAAATTTATTAAATGTTTTCTTCAGCTCAGTGTATACAATGGAGTATGGGGGAGCTCATGTCCAAAATGGGGGTGGGAGTGACACAGCCTCAAATCCACAATGGCTCAAAAGTGATATGGTCCAGAAATATTTAGACAGAATAAGGCTGGGTTCACACTACTACACTACTTTCATCCTACTTTGCTCTGTGTTCAATGTTTCCCTATGAGAGCGTCTTGTAGCGTCCTACACAAGTCGGTCCGACTTTGAAAATGCTCCCTGTACTACTTTTGGTCCTACATTGATCCTACTTCAGGCCCATTGAATATCATTGAAGTCGGACCAAAGTAGTATCCTGTTCATGAAAGTAGGATGGATGTAGGACCAATGTAGGATAAATGTAGGACCAATGTAGCAGAGCAAAGTAGGATGAAAGTAGTGTAGTAGTGTGAACCCAGCCTAAAGGTGGATAAAGCACCTGGACCTAATGGCATCCACCCACGGATCCTAGGTGAGTTGAGCTCTGTCATTTCAAAGCCACTGTATCTAATATTTAGGGACTCATTAATGACAGGAATAGTACCACTGGATTGGCGCAGGGCCAATGTGGTGCCCATATTTAAAAAGGGAACAAAGTCTTTACCAAGTAACTATAGACCTGTTAGTTTAACTTCTATAGTTGGGAAGATACTGGAATGTTTAATAAAAGACCACATGGATGAGTTCTTGCTGGAAAAAAACTATTTAAGCAGCAGACAACATGGATTCATGAAAGACAGAAGTTGTCAGACAAACCTGATTTCCTTTTATGAAGAGGTAAGTAAAACCCTGGACAGAGGGGTGGCTGTGGACGTGATATATTTGGATTTTGCAAAAGCGTTCGATACAGTTACGCACACACGGCTCATGTGTAAGGTAAGGTCTACAGGATTGGATATATCAGTTTGTAAATGGATAGAAAACTGGCTGAAAGACAGAATTCAGAGTCGTGGTTAATGATTCTTACTCTGAATGGTCCAATGTTATCAGTGGTGTACCCCAAGGTTCAGTGCTGGGACCCTTACTTTTCAATATATTTATAAATGATATTGGGTCTGAGATCAAAAGTAACATTTCTGTCTTTGCAGATGACACCAAGCTATGCAGTGGAATTACTTCCTTGCAGGATGTCTCCAATTTACAAGCCGACCTCAATGCTCTGTCTAATTGGGCGACTAAGTGGCAGATGAGGTTTAATGTAGATAAATGTAAAGTTATGCACTTGGGGAATAAGAATATGCATGCATCATACATACTAGGGGGAGTACAACTGGGGGGATCTGTAGTGGAGAAGGATCTGGGGGTTTTAGTTGATCATAAGCTCAATAATGGCATGCAATGCCAAGCTGCGGTTTCCAAAGCGAGCAAAGTCCTTTCTTGTATTAAGAGAGGTATGGACTCCAGAGACAGAGATATAATTTTGCCCCTGTACAAATCATTAGTAAGACCTCATCTGGAATATGCAGTTCAGTTTTGGGCACCAGTTCTCAAAAAGGACATCGGAGAACTGGAGAAAGTGCAGAGAAGGGCAACCAAACTGATAAGAGGCATGGAGGAGCTCAGCTATGAGGAAAGATTAGAAGAACTAAATTTATTCACTCTTGAGAAGAGGAGAATAAGGGGGGATATGATCAACATGTACAAATATATAAGAGGTCCATACAGTGAACTTGGTGTTGAATTATTCACTTTACGGTCAACACTGAGGACAAGGGGGCACTCTTTACGTCTAGAGGAAAAGAGATTTCACCTCCAAATACGGAAAGGTTTTTTCACAGTAAGAGCTGTGAAAATGTGGAACAGACTCACTCCAGAGGTGGTTCTGGCCAGGTCAGTAGATTGCTTTAAGAAAGGCCTGGATTCTTTCCTAAATGTACATAATATAACTGAGTACTAAGATTTGTAGGTAAAGTTGATCCAGGGTAAATCCGATTGCCTCTCGGGGGATCAGGAAGGAATTTTTTCCCCTGCTGTAGAAAATAGGATCATGCTCTGCTGGGGTTTTTTGCCTTCCTCTGGATCAACTGTGGGTATGGAGTTGGGTGTATAGGATTTTACTGTGTTTTTTTTTTTTTCTGTGGTTGAACTGGATGGACTTGTGTCTTTTTTCAACCTGACTAACTATGTAACTATGTATAGTGATGGTCATAGTGGTGTGATGTCATAGTGATGTCATAGTGGTATTGTGATGTCATAGTGGTATAGTGATGGTCATAGTGGTGTGATGTCATAGTGGTATTGTGATGTCATAGTGATGTCATAGTGGTATAGTGATGTCATAGTGGTATAGTGATGTCATAGTGGTGTGATGTCATAGTGATGTCATAGTGGTATTGTGATGTCGTAGTGGTATAGTGATGTCATAGTGGTATAGTGATGTCATAGTGGTATAGTGATGGTCATAGTGGTGTGATGTCATAGTGGTGTGATGTCATAGTGGTATAGTGATGGTCATAGTGGTGTGATGTCATAGTGGTATAGTGATGTCATAGTGGTGTGATGTCATAGTGGTATAGTGATGGCCATAGTGGTGTGATGTCATAGTGATGTCATAGTAGTATTGTGATGTCATAGTGGTATAGTGATGGTCATAGTGGTGTGATGTCATAGTGATGTCATAGCGGTATTGTGATGTCATAGTGGTATAGTGATGGTCATAGTGGTGTGATGTCATAGTGGTATAGTGATGGTCATAGTGGTGTGATGTCATAGTGATGTCATAGTGGTATTGTGATGTCATAGTGATGTCATAGTGGTATTGTGATGTCATAGTGGTATAGTGATGGTCATAGTGGTGTGATGTCATAGTGATGTCATAGTGGTATTGTGATGTCATAGTGGTATAGTGATGTCATAGTGGTATAGTGATGTCATAGTGGTATAGTGATGGTCATAGTGGTGTGATGTCATAGTGGTATAGTGATGTCATAGTGGTGTGATGTCATAGTGATATTGTGATGTCATAGTGGTATAGTGATGGTCATAGTGGTGTGATGTCATAGTGGTATTGTGATGTCATAGTGGTATAGTGATGGTCATAGTGGTGTGATGTCATAGTGATGTCATAGTGGTATTGTGATGTCATAGTGGTGTGATGTCATAGTGATATTGTGATGTCATAGTGGTATAGTGATGTCATAGTGGTGTGATGTCATAGATCCTCCCCGAGGTGCGGGGGATGGGGATCACGGTGTGGGTGATGGGCCCCGGAGATTACCCCGATGATGTCATCAACCTCCAGGCTCTGATGTGATGTCATAGTGATATAGTGATGTCATCGTGGTAAAGTGATGTCATAGTGGTTTTGTGATGTCATAGTGGTATAGTGATGGTCATAGTGGTGTGATGTCATAGTGATGTCATAGTGGTATTGTGATGTCATAGTGGTATAGTGATGTCATAGTGGTATAGTGATGGTCATAGTGGTGTGATGTCATAGTGGTATAGTGATGTCATAGTGGTGTGATGTCATAGTGGTATAGTGATGGTCATAGTGGTGTGATGTCATAGTGGTATAGTGATGGTCATAGTGGTGTGATGTCATAGTGGTATAGTGATGTCATAGTGGTGTGATGTCATAGTGATATTGTGATGTCATAGTGGTATAGTGATGTCATAGTGGTATAGTGATGGTCATAGTGGTGTGATGTCATAGTGGTATGCTGGCTCCCAATGATGGTGGCTTCACATGTGGACTCTCTGATCAGAAGTGCATTCTTTGATCAAAAGTGCCTGAGTTAAAAACCAGGAGTTGGCTATCATCTGCTTCTGCTTGCAGATTTGTTTTCCCCTCTTATTCTCTGACACTTTTTAAACAGCTTTTTTTCTTTTTCCTTTCTGCTAATTAAGGGGAGGGTTTAATTGTTCACAGGTGTGTGTTTGTTCACAGGTCTTCACAGGTGAGTATAAAGTGGCTGTACAAGCTCCCAGAGGAGCTGGCTCCCAATGATGGTGGCTTCACATGTGGACTCTCTGATCAGAAGTGCATTCTTTGATCAAAAGTGCCTGAGTTAAAAAACAGGAGTTTGAAACAGGAGGTAAGACAGGAGTCTTCATTATTTTTTTTCAATCACTGATCCAGAACAAGCTTGCAGCTAATAAAGTTGGAACTCTTGCTATATAGATTCAGCGGTGCAGCAGACGCTCTCATCTTAGTCTGCTCACCCCAGGGATAGTGAGAGCAGGACGCTCTCAAACGAGTCGGCTCTCCCCAGGGATAGTGCAGCCAGGCAGGGTCCTCCCAGCTCTCAGGTGCTGCAGACACAGCTCAAAAAAACAGGACTAAGACCCCCCCCCACACCCCCCTAGCCAATTGATCCAGGGTTGCACCGATCGCCGTTAAGGGGTCAGGAAGGAATTTTTTCCCCCCGATCGCTGCAGATTGGCACAGCACGCCTGGGGTTTTTCGCCTTCCTCTGGACCAATCGGGGAGAGAAGACTCAACGAGTGACGGCTCACTTGGACAGTCTTCCACCCATCACGTCCGGCGTCTCGCGGCTTTTCCCGCATCCGCGCCAGACCAGGCCTCATTCGCGGCCGCCGCAATTAGGAAAGACTGACGACAATGTGACTGGCGACAATGGCTAATCTGCGATACTCTGCGGACTCTATTCGGGGTCTGAGACAATTCGCAACAGCATTACCAGCCGTCACCAAAAAGGCCTTAAAAATAGAGCAACTTTTGAGATTCGATCGACGATCGACCATCAAAAATGTAAACTATTTAACCCAGCTCAAGCACATATCATGTGCTTTGATCAACACAAGATCGGCAGTAAAACACAGATTAGAAATCCACGATTTCTTACTACAAAACGATCTAGACTGCCTCTTTATTACAGAAAGCTGGCTCTCAGACGACTGCAACACCATTCTCGGAGAATTGGTGCCAGAAAACTATCGCATTATAACGGAAAACAGAATAGGGCAAAGAGGAGGAGGCCTGGCGGTGATCCACAAGAATCACATTACAATCACTAAGCCAGCCCTTCAAAATCCTCTTCCATTCATGGAAACCCTTACTCTTCAACTTCAAACTTCCCCCCAGGAGACTGTTCACATTCTCCTCTGCTATAGGCCACCTGGGCCAAAATCACAGTTTTTGCCATCTTTAACAGAGTTTATATCCACTTATAATCTTAACAGCAAACACCTTTTGCTGCTCGGGGACTTTAATCTGTGGGCCAACTCCGCACAGGATCCCATTGCGGACGCCTGCATCGATCACCTGGAGGGATTAGGGCTACAGCAACTTATATGCGGGCCAACACATGCTTCAGGTCACACACTCGACCTAATTTTCAGACAAAATCTGAAAATAAGCATTTTAGAAAATGAACCATTGCCATGGACAGACCACCGTGCAATTAATTTCATAATCTCCAAAAGTCCCCCAGTGATAAAAGCACCCAAGCCGGTGACAATACACTGGGCTAGATCTCAGAAGAAGCTCCATTCGGAACTCTTTAAATCTACCTTGGGAAACAGAATCAAAACAATCCATCCACATCAAACAGCCGCAGATACACTGGATGCCATAAACGCAGCCCTGCTACAGTCAGCCGATTTAGTAGCACCGAAACGCAAAGCCTGCATCCGAAAAAGAAAGTCTGGCTGGTTCAACAACCAGCTGTCGCTTCTGAAGCAAGAGCGCAGAAGGGCGGAAGCCGCCTGGAAAATAAGCAATGCAGAGGATAACCTCATCATCTACAAGGCAATAACAACACGATATCATAAAGAAATCTTCAAAGCCAAGAAACATCATTTTTCTATGGCGATTAACAGCGCCCTAAACCGCCCCCGCGAACTCTTCAAGATGGTCACCCAGACCATGAATCCAGGATGTCTTGAAGTCCCCAACTCAGACACCCAAGAGTTCTGTAATGAACTATCGGATTTCTTCATCAACAAAATTGAAAGAATCCGGGAAAGCATCTTGCAAAACAATACCCCCCTCAACCCCACCGTCAATCAACCACAAAACACCCACAGAAACGCTCTACAATCAACAAAGTTCACTCTGGAACCGATCTCCATCGATACCACAAAAAATATCATTGGTGCTTTGCGGAACAGCACATCGCCCAATGATATCATCCCCACCAAACTGCTGAAGGAATGTGCCGACATCCTGGCACCACCCATCACACAGCTTATAAACCAGTCATTTAAGGAAGGCACAGTGCCATCCCTGTTGAAAGAGGGCACAATCCAGCCCATCTTGAAAAAACCTAACCTGGATCCCAAGGACCCAACTCACCGCCGTCCCATAACAGGCCTAAATGTTCTCTCCAAGATAATGGAGAAAGTAGTGGTACAACAGCTGCAACAGCATCTAGATACCCACAATCTACTGGATCCATTACAATCAGGCTTCCGTCCCGGACACGGGACAGAAACGGCCTTACTAAAAATATGGGACGATGCCCTCGAGGCCGCAGACGAAGGAGAATCTTGTCTCCTGGTTCTGCTGGACCTAAGCGCAGCCTTTGACACGGTAGACCACAAACTGTTACTGATGCGACTAGCCAAGGTAGCAGAAGTCGCAGAAGGTGATTTACCATGGTTTTCTTCCTTTCTTGAAAACCGATCACAAACAGTTAAATTGGGTTCTTTCACGTCGGAAAAGCGCACGGTGTCATGTGGAGTCCCCCAAGGATCCCCCCTGTCACCGATGCTTTTCAACATCTATCTTCGCCCTCTCTTTGATATTATCAGTAGCCAAGAACTACTTTATCACTCTTATGCAGACTATACGCAACTGTATTTTCGCATCTGCAACAAAAAGGATCATCATCCCAGTTTAGAGAAATGTCTCTCTCTGATAGAAAACTGGATGACAAAGAGTTATCTTAAACTCAACAGTTCAAAAACAGAACTCCTTATGTTTCACGCCAGCCGAAAGAGTCAACTGGCAACAACCTGGACACCCCCGCCCATTCTGGGCCAAATCATCACCCCTAGCTCCAAAGTCAAAAGTCTCGGGGTCATCTTCGACACCTTCATGACAATGGACGCACAAATAGGGTCAGTAGTCAGCGGAGCGCACCATCTGTTGCGCCTACTACGCAGACTTATTCCATTTATCCCCAAAGAAGATGTAGCAGTCGTGGTGGGAACAATCGTGAATTCCAGACTGGACTATGCTAACGCCCTGTACCTCGGACTCCCAAAGTACCAAATCTCCCGTCTGCAAGTCGTTCAGAATACAGCCGCCAGACTGGTGACTGGGAAAAAAAAATGGGAATCAATCTCACCTTCGTTGAGAACCCTTCACTGGCTGCCAGTAAAAGACAGAATTGCATTTAAAGCACTCTGCCTGACACATAAGTGCATCCATGGGAAGGCTCCGCAATATCTTTGCGACAAGATAGAACCTCACAATTCGAATCGCGTTCTGCGATCCACCGACCAAAATCTGGTCAGGGTACCAAAAACCAAATACAAGTCCAAAGGAGAAAGAAGGTTTGCTTTTCAGGGTCCTAGACTATGGAACGCTTTACCAACCAGCATTTGGTTGGAGGAAAACCACCTGACTTTCAGAAGACAGATCAAAACTCTGCTCTTTTGATGTCATGAGACACGAACAACTAGCGCCCAGAAGCGATTCAGTTCGCATGCGCCGCGCTTTATAAGTTTTTCATTCATTCATTCATTCATAGTGATGTCATAGTGGTGTGATGTCATAGTGGTATTGTGATGTCATAGTGGTATAGTGATGGTCATAGTGGTGTGATGTCATAGTGGTATAGTGATGGTCATAGTGGTGTGATGTCATAGTGGTATAGTGATGTCATAGTGGTGTGATGTCATGGTGATATTGTGATGTCATAGTGGTATAGTGATGTCATAGTGGTATAGTGATGGTCATGGTGGTGTGATGTCATAGTGGTATAGTGATGTCATAGTGGTGTGATGTCATAGTGGTATAGTGATGTCATAGTGGTATAGTGATGGTCATAGTGGTGTGATGTCATAGTGGTATAGTGATGTCATAGTGGTATTGCGATGTCATAGTGGTATAGTGATGGTCATAGTGGTGTGATGTCATAGTGGTATAGTGATGTCATAGTGGTGTGATGTCATAGTGGTATTGTGATGTCATAGTGGTATAGTGATGGTCATAGTGGTGTGATGTCATAGTGGTATTGTGATGTCATAGTGGTATAGTGATGGTCATAGTGGTGTGATGTCATAGTGGTATTGTGATGTCATAGTGATGTCATAGTGGTATTGTGATGTCATAGTGGTATAGTGATGGTCATAGTGGTGTGATGTCATAGTGGTATTGTGATGTCATAGTGATGTCATAGTGGTATTGTGATGTCATAGTGGTATAGTGATGTCATAGTGGTGTGATGTCATAGTGGTATTGTGATGTCATAGTGGTATAGTGATGTCATAGTGGTATAGTGATGTCATAGTGGTATAGTGATGGTCATAGTGGTGTGATGTCATCGTGGTATAGTGATGTCATCGTGGTATAGTGATGTCATAGTGATATTGTGATGTCATAGTGGTGTGATGTCATAGTGGTATTGTGATGTCATAGTGGTATAGTGATGGTCATAGTGGTGTGATGTCATAGTGGTATAGTGATGGTCATAGTGGTGTGATGTCATAGTGGTATAGTGATGTCATAGTGGTGTGATGTCATAGTGATATTGTGATGTCATAGTGGTATAGTGATGTCATAGTGGTATAGTGATGGTCATAGTGGTGTGATGTCATAGTGGTATAGTGATGTCATAGTGGTGTGATGGTATAGTGATGTCATAGTGGTATAGTGATGGTCATAGTGGTGTGATGTCATAGTGGTATAGTGATGTCATAGTGGTATTGTGATGTCATAGTGGTATAGTGATGGTCATAGTGGTGTGATGTCATAGTGGTGTGATGTCATAGTGGTATAGTGATGTCATAGTGGTGTGATGTCATAGTGGTATTGTGATGTCATAGTGGTATAGTGATGTCATAGTGGTATTGTGATGTCATAGTGGTATAGTGATGGTCATAGTGGTGTGATGTCATAGTGGTATAGTGATGTCATAGTGGTATAGTGATGTCATAGTGGTTTAGTGATGTCATAGTGGTGGTCATAGTGGTATAGTGATGGTCATAGTGGTGTGATGTCATAGTGGTATAGTGATGTCATAGTGGTGTGATGTCATAGTGGTATTGTGATGTCATAGTGGTATAGTGATGGTCATAGTGGTGTGATGTCATAGTGATGTCATAGTGGTATTGTGATGTCATAGTGGTATACCTGGTGTAGGAAGGAGGGATTTGGGTTTCTAGAGCATTGGGCTGACTTTTCATTGGGGTGCAACCTATATGCTAAAGACGGTTTGCACTTGAATGGAAGGGGGTCTGCTGTGCTGGGGGAGAGGTTTATGGGAATGCTGGAGGAGTATTTAAACTAGGATTGAGGGCGGAGGGTGAATTAGAATTACATCGAGCAGACAGGTCAGTTAGTGGTCAGACATTAATGGAGAGTGGAATGGGGATAGATGGGGGGAGGGTTATGGCAGGTGACAAGAAAGTTCCCATGTTGCAAACAGCCATTGGAAATAATAGTGTCATTTGGACTACTATAAATTATATGAAAAACACCAGAGAAAAATGTAACAATACATTTAAGTGTTTGTTCACCAATGCCAGAAGTCTGCCAAGCAAAACAGGTGAGCTGGAAGCTCTGGTGCATGAGGAGAGCTATGATGTAATCGGTATTGCTGAAACTTGGCTTCAATCCTCACATGACTGGGCTATTAATATTCCTGGCTATGCTCTCTTTCGGAAAGACAGGGTAAAAAGGAAAGGTGGAGGGGTCTGTCTCTATGTGAGAAGTGACCTCAAAGCAAGCGTGAAAGAGAACCTGGTTGATGGAGAGTGTGATGAGGCTGAAGCATTATGGGTGGAACTGCATACAGATGTGCGTAGTTCAAAATTAATCATTGGAGTTTGTTATAAACCACCCAATGTTAATGAGGAGGTGGAGACTCAGCTCCTTGCACAGATGGAAAGGGCTGCAAGGTCTGGGACGGCGATAATAATGGGGGATTTTAACTACCCAGAAATTGACTGGATTAATGGCACTTCTGGGACAGTTAAAGGACAAAAATTTAAAAACCTATTGCAGGACAATTTTATGGTGCAAAAAACAAAATAATACAGCGCTAATAATTAAACCTGTGAGAAATATATGTGAAATATATATCAAAAAATTTGAATAAACACAATGGGAAATAAATGTGAAATATATACCCCAAAAAATGTATATGACCAAAAATTAAGATGGGTGAATTGACAGTATGATAATCAATATAACAAATCCATCCAAATGAATAAATAAAGTGAAATAAAAATAGTCCATAAAAAATCAGTGCAATTGAGTCCAAGGTGAGCATCTGTAATTAATCAAGAAAGGATCCTCCACCAGAAAGGTCACCCAATGTGTGGGAAATGAAATCTCCTTACCAGAGAAAAAGACCGGGCTCTCAACGGTCTAATTCAGCATAAGGATGTTTAAAGTCTTCCTTGAAAAGACTATTCCGGACACTGCTATGAATCACCAGTATGGATAACTCCAAGAGATAGGATCCTATTCAAATCCGCTCCAGTTTAACAATAGGTGTTCATAAAAATAAAGAATGGTAGGAAACCACATAGTGCATTACTGTGTAAACTTTAGGTTTTTAATAGAAACAGATGTGCACTTACAGCAAAGACTTGATAAACTTGCATATGGGATATGGTGTGGAGAGGATGGCGTTTCCTCGATCCTCCGTTTGCTTCGTATCTCCGTCCGTCACGTGTCTCTCCCTCTAGCGTGATGACGTCACTGTGGCTAAGCTCCTCCTTGGAGGAGCTTAGCCACATAAACTTGACATCCCATATGCAAGTTTATCAAGTCTTTGCTGTAAGTGCACATCTGTTTCTATTAAAAACCTAAAGTTTACACAGTAATGCACTATGTGGTTTCCTACCATTCTTTATTTTTATGAACACCTATTGTTAAACTGGAGCGGATTTGAATAGGATCCTATCTCTTGGAGTTATCCATACTGGTGATTCATAGCAGTGTCCGGAATAGTCTTTTCAAGGAAGACTTTAAACATCCTTATGCTGAATTAGACCGTTGAGAGCCCGGTCTTTTTCTCTGGTAAGGAGATTTCATTTCCCACACATTGGGTGACCTTTCTGGTGGAGGATCCTTTCTTGATTAATTACAGATGCTCACCTTAATTGGACTCAATTGCACTGATTTTTTATGGACTATTTTTATTTCACTTTATTTATTCATTTGGATGGATTTGTTATATTGATTATCATACTGTCAATTCACCCATCTTAATTTTTGGTCATATACATTTTTTGGGGTATATATTTCACATTTATTTCCCATTGTGTTTATTCAAATTTTTTGATATATATTTCACATATATTTCTCACAGGTTTAATTATTAGCGCTGTATTATTTTGTTTTTTGTTTCTTTGCTTACTATGGTATTTTAGTAATTAATACTGGCAGCTTTTCACAGATATTTTATATATTTAATTTTTCACTAATATTTAATTTACATGTTAGCGCAGTGTTTTTTTCTGTTTACACAGAGAAATCCCCTTCCAATTTTATGGTGCAGTTTATTGAGGCCCCAACTAGGAATGATGCCCTGTTGGACCTGATAATCTCAAACCATGCAGAGCTTATTACTAATGTTCAGATAAAGGAACACCTGGGTAGCAGTGATCATAACATGATTTCATTTAATGTTAACTATAAGCAAGAAATACATACAGGAAATATTAAAACACTACATTTTAAGAGAGCAAATTTTCCAAGGATGAGGGCTGCTCTCCAGGACTTGGACTGGGAGGGACTATTGGCACAGATGAACACAGAACAGAAATGGGAATTCTTCAAAAAGACTGTGTGGAACCTCACTGCAAAGTATGTTCCCATGGGCAATACGTTTAAAAGGCTAAAAATAAAACCTATGTGGCTCACGGTCAAAGTTAAAAAAGCTATAAACAATAAGAAAGTAGCTTTTAAAAAATATAAAAATGAAGGAACACTAGTGTTGTTTAAATGTTACAAAGAATATAACAGGATATGCAAAAAGGAAATCATGGATGCAAAAATTCAAAACGAACGACAGATTGCAAAAGATAGTAGGACAAACCCCAAAAAATTCTTTAAATATATTAATAGTAAAAAGGTGAAGTCTGAGCATGTAGGCCCCTTACAAAATAATCTAGAGTGGGTGACTGGGGACAAAGAGAAGGCAAATTTATTAAATGTTTTCTTCAGCTCAGTGTATACAATGGAGTATGGGGGAGCTCATGTCCAAAATGGGGGTGGGAGTGACACAGCCTCAAATCCACAATGGCTCAAAAGTGATATGGTCCAGAAATATTTAGACAAAATAAAGGTGGATAAAGCACCTGGACCTGATGGCATCCACCCACGGATCCTAGGTGAGTTGAGCTCTGTCATTTCAAAGCCACTGTATCTAATATTTAGGGACTCATTACATAATGACAGGAATAGTACCACTGGATTGGCGCAGGGCCAATGTGGTGCCCATATTTAAAAAGGGAACAAAGTCTTTACCAAGTAACTATAGACCTGTTAGTCTAACTTCTATAGTTGGGAAGATACTGGAATGTTTAATAAAAGACCACATGGATGAGTTCTTGCTGGAAACAAACTATTTAAGCAGCAGACAACATGGATTCATGAAAGACAGAAGTTGTCAGACAAACCTGATTTCCTTTTATGAAGAGGTAAGTAAAACCCTGGACAGAGGGGTGGCTGTGGACGTGATATATTTGGATTTTGCAAAAGCGTTCGATACAGTTCCGCACACACGGCTCATGTGTAAGGTAAGGTCTACAGGATTGGATATATCAGTTTGTAAATGGATAGAAAACTGGCTGAAAGACAGAATTCAGGGAGTCGTGGTTAATGATTCTTACTCTGAATGGTCCAATGTTATCAGTGGTGTACCCCAAGGATCAGTGCTGGGACCCTTACTTTTCAATATATTTATAAATGATATTGGGTCTGAGATCAAAAGTAACATTTCTGTCTTTGCAGATGACACCAAGCTATGCAGTGGAATAACTTCCTTGCAGGATGTCTCCAATTTACAAGCCGACCTCAATGCTCTGTCTAATTGGGCGACTAAGTGGCAGATGAGGTTTAATGTAGATAAATGTAAAGTTATGCACTTGGGGAATAAGAATATGCATGCATCATACATACTAGGGGGAGTACAACTGGGGGGATCTGTAGTGGAGAAGCATCTGGGGGTTTTAGTTGATCATAAGCTCAATAATAACATGCAATGCCAAGCTGCGGTTTCCAAAGCGAGCAAAGTCCTTTCTTGTAATAAGAGAGGTATGGACTCCAGAGACAGAGATATAATTTTGCCCCTGTACAAATCATTAGTAAGACCTCATCTGGAATATGCAGTTCAGTTTTGGGCACCAGTTCTCAAAAAGGACATCGGAGAACTGGAGAAAGTGCAGAGAAGGGCAACCAAACTGATAAGAGGCATGGAGGAGCTCAGCTATGAGGAAAGATTAGAAGAACTAAATGTATTCACTCTTGAGAAGAGGAGAATAAGGGGGGATATGATCAACATGTACAAATATATAAGAGGTCCATACAGTGAACTTGGTGTTGAATTATTCACTTTACGGTCAACACTGAGGACAAGGGGGCACTCTTTACATCTAGAGGAAAAGAGATTTCACCTCCAAATACGGAAAGGTTTTTTCACAGTAAGAGCTGTGAAAATGTGGAACAGACTCCCTCCAGAGGTGGTTCTGGCCAGCTCACTAGATTGCATTAAGAAAGGCCTGGATTCTTTCCTAAATGTACATAATATAACTGAGTACTAAGATTTGTAGGTAAAGTTGATCCAGGGTAAATCCGATTGCCTCTCGGGGGATCAGGAAGGAATTTTTTCCCCTGCTGTAGCAAATTGGATCATGCTCTGCTGGGGTTTTTTGCCTTCCTCTGGATCAACTGTGGGTATGGAGTTGGGTGTATAGGATTTTACTGTGTTTTTTTTTTGTTTTTTTTGTGGTTGAACTGGATGGACTTGTGTCTTTTTTCAACCTGACTAACTATGTAACTATGTATAGTGATGGTCATAGTGGTGTGATGTCATAGTGATGTCATAGTGGTATTGTGATGTCATAGTGGTATAGTGATGGTCATAGTGGTGTGATGTCATAGTGATGTCATAGTGGTATTGTGATGTCATAGTGGTATTGTGATGTCATAGTGGTATAGTGATGTCATAGTGGTGTGATGTCATAGTGATGTCATAGTGGTATTGTGATGTCATAGTGGTATTGTGATGTCATAGTGGTATAGTGATGGTCATAGTGGTGTGATGTCATAGTGGTGTGATGTCATAGTGGTATAGTGATGGTCATAGTGGTGTGATGTCATAGTGGTATAGTGATGTCATAGTGGTGTGATGTCATAGTGGTATAGTGATGGCCATAGTGGTGTGATGTCATAGTGGTATTGTGATGACATAGTGATGTCATAGTGGTATTGTGATGTCATAGTGGTATAGTGATGGTCATAGTGGTGTGATGTCATAGTGATGTCATAGTGGTATTGTGATGTCATAGTGGTATAGTGATGTCATAGTGGTATAGTGATGGTCATAGTGGTGTGATGTCATAGTGGTATAGTGATGGTCATAGTGGTGTGATGTCATAGTGATGTCATAGTGGTATTGTGATGTCATAGTGATGTCATAGTGGTATTGTGATGTCATAGTGGTATAGTGATGGTCATAGTGGTGTGATGTCATAGTGGTATTGTGATGTCATAGTGGTATAGTGATGTCATAGTGGTATAGTGATTTCATAGTGGTATAGTGATGGTCATAGTGGTGTGATGTCATAGTGGTATAGTGATGTCATAGTGGTGTGATGTCATAGTGATATTGTGATGTCATAGTGGTATAGTGATGGTCATAGTGGTGTGATGTCATAGTGATGTCATAGTGGTATTGTGATGTCATAGTGGTATAGTGATGGTCATAGTGGTGTGATGTCATAGTGATGTCATAGTGTTATTGTGATGTCATAGTGATGTCATAGTGGTATTGTGATGTCATAGTTGTATAGTGATGGTCATAGTGGTGTGATGTCATAGTGATGTCATAGTGGTATTGTGATGTCATAGTGGTATAGTGATGTCATAGTGGTATAGTGATGTCATAGTGGTGTGATGTCATAGTTATATTGTGATGGTCATAGTGGTATAGTGATGTCATAGTGGTATAGTGATGGTCATAGTGGTGTGATGTCATAGTGGTATAGTGATGTCATAGTGGTATTGTGATGTCATAGTGGTATAGTGATGGTCATAGTGGTGTGATGTCATAGTGGTATAGTGATGTCATAGTGGTATAGTGATGTCATAGTGGTATAGTGGTGGTCATAGTGGTATAGTGATGGTCATAGTGGTGTGATGTCATAGTGGTGTGATGTCATAGTGGTATAGTGATGTCATAGTGGTATAGTGATGTCATAGTGGTATAGTGATGTCATAGTGGTATAGTGATGGTCATAGTGGTATAGTGATGTCATAGTGGTATAGTGATGGTCATAGTGGTGTGATGTCATAGTGGTATAGTGATGGTCATAGTGGTGTGATGTCATAGTGATGTCATAGTGGTATTGTGATGTCATAGTGGTATAGTGATGGTCATAGTGGTGTGATGTCATAGTGATGTCATAGTGGTATTGTGATGTCATAGTGGTATAGTGATGGTCATAGTGGTGTGATGTCATTATAGTGATGGTCATAGTGGTGTGATGTCATAGTGATGTCATAGTGGTATAGTGATGTCATAGTGGTATTGTGATGTCATAGTGGTATAGTGATGGTCATAGTGGTGTGATGTCATAGTGGTGTGATGTCATAGTCGTATAGTGATGTCATAGTGGTGGTCATAGTGGTATAGTGATGGTCATAGTGGTGTGATGTCATAGTGGTATAGTGATGTCATAGTGGTGTGATGTCATAGTGGTATAGTGATGTCATAGTGGTATAGTGATGTCATAGTGGTATAGTGATGGTCATAGTGGTGTGATGTCATAGTGGTATAGTGATGTCATAGTGGTGTGATGTCATAGTGATGTCATAGTAGTATTGTGATGTCATAGTGGTATAGTGATGTCATAGTGGTATTGTGATGTCATAGTGGTATAGTGATGGTCATAGTGGTGTGATGTCATTATAGTGATGGTCTTAGTGGTGTGATGTCATATTGATGTCATAGTGGTATTGTGATGTCATAGTGATGTCATAGTGGTATTGTGATGTCATAGCGGTATAGTGATGGTCATAGTGGTGTGATGTCATAGTGATGACATAGTAGTATTGTGATGTCATAGTGATGTCATAGTGGTATTGTGATGTCATAGTGGTATAGTGATGGTCATAGTGGTGTGATGTCATAGTGATGTCATAGTGGTATTGTGATGTCATAGTGGTATAGTGATGTCATAGTGGTATAGTGATGTCATAGTGATGGTCATAGTGGTGTGATGTCATAGTGGCATAGTGATGTCATAGTGGTGTGATGTCATAGTGATATTGTGATGTCATAGTGGTATAGTGATGGTCATAGTGGTGTGATGTCATAGTGGTATAGTGATGTCATAGTGGTGTGATGTCATAGTGATGTCATAGTGGTATTGTGATGTCATAGTGATGTCATAGTGGTATTGTGATGTCATAGTGGTATAGTGATGGTCATAGTGGTGTGATGTCATAGTGATGTCATTATAGTGATGGTCATAGTGGTGTGATGTCATAGTGGTATGGTGATGTCATAGTGGTATTGTGATGTCATAGTGGTATAGTGATGGTCATAGTGGTGTGATGTCATAGTGATGTCATAGTAGTATTGTGATGTCATAGTGATGTCATAGTGGTATTGTGATGTCATAGTGGTATAGTGATGGTCATAGTGGTGTGATGTCATAGTGGTATTGTGATGTCATAGTGGTATAGTGATGTCATAGTGGTATAGTGATGGTCATAGTGGTATAGTGATGGTCATAGTGGTGTGATGTCATAGTGGCATAGTGATGGTCATAGTGGTGTGATGTCATAGTGGTATTGTGATGTCATAGTGGTATAGTGATGGTCATAGTGGTGTGATGTCATAGTGGTATAGTGATGGTCATAGTGGTGTGATGTCATAGTGATGTCATAGTGGTATTGTGATGTCATAGTGATGTCATAGTGGTATTGTGATGTCATAGTGGTATAGTGATGGTCATAGTGGAGTGATGTCATAGTGGTATAGTGATGTCATAGTGGTGTGATGTCATAGTTATATTGTGATGGTCATAGTGGTATAGTGATGTCATAGTGGTATAGTGATGGTCATAGTGGTGTGATGTCATAGTGGTATAGTGATGTCATAGTGGTATTGTGATGTCATAGTGGTATAGTGATGGTCATAGTGGTGTGATGTCATAGTGGTATAGTGATGTCATAGTGGTATAGTGATGTCATAGTGGTATAGTGGTGGTCATAGTGGTATAGTGATGGTCATAGTGGTGTGATGTCATAGTGGTGTGATGTCATAGTGGTATAGTGATGTCATAGTGGTATAGTGATGTCATAGTGGTATAGTGATGTCATAGTGGTATAGTGATGGTCATAGTGGTATAGTGATGTCATAGTGGTATAGTGATGGTCATAGTGGTGTGATGTCATAGTGGTATAGTGATGGTCATAGTGGTGTGATGTCATAGTGATGTCATAGTGGTATTGTGATGTCATAGTGGTATAGTGATGGTCATAGTGGTGTGATGTCATAGTGATGTCATAGTGGTATTGTGATGTCATAGTGGTATAGTGATGGTCATAGTGGTGTGATGTCATTATAGTGATGGTCATAGTGGTGTGATGTCATAGTGATGTCATAGTGGTATAGTGATGTCATAGTGGTATTGTGATGTCATAGTGGTATAGTGATGGTCATAGTGGTGTGATGTCATAGTGGTGTGATGTCATAGTCGTATAGTGATGTCATAGTGGTGGTCATAGTGGTATAGTGATGGTCATAGTGGTGTGATGTCATAGTGGTATAGTGATGTCATAGTGGTGTGATGTCATAGTGGTATAGTGATGTCATAGTGGTATAGTGATGTCATAGTGGTATAGTGATGGTCATAGTGGTGTGATGTCATAGTGGTATAGTGATGTCATAGTGGTGTGATGTCATAGTGATGTCATAGTAGTATTGTGATGTCATAGTGGTATAGTGATGTCATAGTGGTATTGTGATGTCATAGTGGTATAGTGATGGTCATAGTGGTGTGATGTCATTATAGTGATGGTCATAGTGGTGTGATGTCATATTGATGTCATAGTGGTATTGTGATGTCATAGTGATGTCATAGTGGTATTGTGATGTCATAGCGGTATAGTGATGGTCATAGTGGTGTGATGTCATAGTGATGACATAGTAGTATTGTGATGTCATAGTGATGTCATAGTGGTATTGTGATGTCATAGTGGTATAGTGATGGTCATAGTGGTGTGATGTCATAGTGATGTCATAGTGGTATTGTGATGTCATAGTGGTATAGTGATGTCATAGTGGTATAGTGATGTCATAGTGATGGTCATAGTGGTGTGATGTCATAGTGGCATAGTGATGTCATAGTGGTGTGATGTCATAGTGATATTGTGATGTCATAGTGGTATAGTGATGGTCATAGTGGTGTGATGTCATAGTGGTATAGTGATGTCATAGTGGTGTGATGTCATAGTGATGTCATAGTGGTATTGTGATGTCATAGTGATGTCATAGTGGTATTGTGATGTCATAGTGGTATAGTGATGGTCATAGTGGTGTGATGTCATAGTGATGTCATTATAGTGATGGTCATAGTGGTGTGATGTCATAGTGGTATGGTGATGTCATAGTGGTATTGTGATGTCATAGTGGTATAGTGATGGTCATAGTGGTGTGATGTCATAGTGATGTCATAGTAGTATTGTGATGTCATAGTGATGTCATAGTGGTATTGTGATGTCATAGTGGTATAGTGATGGTCATAGTGGTGTGATGTCATAGTGGTATTGTGATGTCATAGTGGTATAGTGATGTCATAGTGGTATAGTGATGGTCATAGTGGTATAGTGATGGTCATAGTGGTGTGATGTCATAGTGGCATAGTGATGGTCATAGTGGTGTGATGTCATAGTGGTATTGTGATGTCATAGTGGTATAGTGATGGTCATAGTGGTGTGATGTCATAGTGGTATAGTGATGGTCATAGTGGTGTGATGTCATAGTGATGTCATAGTGGTATTGTGATGTCATAGTGATGTCATAGTGGTATTGTGATGTCATAGTGGTATAGTGATGGTCATAGTGGTGTGATGTCATAGTGGTATTGTGATGTCATAGTGGTATAGTGATGTCATAGTGGTATAGTGATTTCATAGTGGTATAGTGATGGTCATAGTGGTGTGATGTCATAGTGGTATAGTGATGTCATAGTGGTGTGATGTCATAGTGATATTGTGATGTCATAGTGGTATAGTGATGGTCATAGTGGTGTGATGTCATAGTGATGTCATAGTGGTATTGTGATGTCATAGTGGTATAGTGATGGTCATAGTGGTGTGATGTCATAGTGATGTCATAGTGTTATTGTGATGTCATAGTGATGTCATAGTGGTATTGTGATGTCATAGTTGTATAGTGATGGTCATAGTGGTGTGATGTCATAGTGATGTCATAGTGGTATTGTGATGTCATAGTGGTATAGTGATGTCATAGTGGTATAGTGATGTCATAGTGGTGTGATGTCATAGTGATATTGTGATGGTCATAGTGGTATAGTGATGTCATAGTGGTATAGTGATGGTCATAGTGGTGTGATGTCATAGTGGTATAGTGATGTCATAGTGGTATTGTGATGTCATAGTGGTATAGTGATGGTCATAGTGGTGTGATGTCATAGTGGTATAGTGATGTCATAGTGGTATAGTGATGTCATAGTGGTATAGTGATGTCATAGTGGTATAGTGGTGGTCATAGTGGTATAGTGATGGTCATAGTGGTGTGATGTCATAGTGGTATAGTGATGTCATAGTGGTATAGTGATGTCATAGTGGTATAGTGATGTCATAGTGGTATAGTGATGTCATAGTGGTATAGTGATGGTCATAGTGGTGTGATGTCATAGTGGTATAGTGATGGTCATAGTGGTGTGATGTCATAGTGATGTCATAGTGGTATTGTGATGTCATAGTGGTATAGTGATGGTCATAGTGGTGTGATGTCATAGTGATGTCATAGTGGTATTGTGATGTCATAGTGGTATAGTGATGGTCATAGTGGTGTGATGTCATTATAGTGATGGTCATAGTGGTGTGATGTCATAGTGATGTCATAGTGGTATAGTGATGTCATAGTGGTATTGTGATGTCATAGTGGTATAGTGATGGTCATAGTGGTGTGATGTCATAGTGGTGTGATGTCATAGTCGTATAGTGATGTCATAGTGGTGGTCATAGTGGTATAGTGATGGTCATAGTGGTGTGATGTCATAGTGGTATAGTGATGTCATAGTGGTGTGATGTCATAGTGGTATAGTGATGTCATAGTGGTATAGTGATGTCATAGTGGTATAGTGATGGTCATAGTGGTGTGATGTCATAGTGGTATAGTGATGTCATAGTGGTGTGATGTCATAGTGATGTCATAGTAGTATTGTGATGTCATAGTGGTATAGTGATGTCATAGTGGTATTGTGATGTCATAGTGGTATAGTGATGGTCATAGTGGTGTGATGTCATTATAGTGATGGTCATAGTGGTGTGATGTCATATTGATGTCATAGTGGTATTGTGATGTCATAGTGATGTCATAGTGGTATTGTGATGTCATAGCGGTATAGTGATGGTCATAGTGGTGTGATGTCATAGTGATGACATAGTAGTATTGTGATGTCATAGTGATGTCATAGTGGTATTGTGATGTCATAGTGGTATAGTGATGGTCATAGTGGTGTGATGTCATAGTGATGTCATAGTGGTATTGTGATGTCATAGTGGTATAGTGATGTCATAGTGGTATAGTGATGTCATAGTGATGGTCATAGTGGTGTGATGTCATAGTGGCATAGTGATGTCATAGTGGTGTGATGTCATAGTGATATTGTGATGTCATAGTGGTATAGTGATGGTCATAGTGGTGTGATGTCATAGTGGTATAGTGATGTCATAGTGGTGTGATGTCATAGTGATGTCATAGTGGTATTGTGATGTCATAGTGATGTCATAGTGGTATTGTGATGTCATAGTGGTATAGTGATGGTCATAGTGGTGTGATGTCATAGTGATGTCATTATAGTGATGGTCATAGTGGTGTGATGTCATAGTGGTATAGTGATGTCATAGTGGTATTGTGATGTCATAGTGGTATAGTGATGGTCATAGTGGTGTGATGTCATAGTGATGTCATAGTAGTATTGTGATGTCATAGTGATGTCATAGTGGTATTGTGATGTCATAGTGGTATAGTGATGGTCATAGTGGTGTGATGTCATAGTGGTATTGTGATGTCATAGTGGTATAGTGATGTCATAGTGGTATAGTGATGGTCATAGTGGTATAGTGATGGTCATAGTGGTGTGATGTAATAGTGGTATAGTGATGACATAGTGGTGTGATGTCATAGTGATGTCATAGTGGTTGTGACGAGATCCTTCCTCGCCCAGGTCCTGCTCTCCCGACACTCCTCTGCTACCAGTGAGTCAGCTTGCAGATTGCAACGTCTGATGGTCCAGTCATCCAAGGTTCCGGGATCCGAATTACAGCTATGTGCCATTCGGACCCATTAAGAACAAACACCAGGCAGGCTGTATGTAAGTTCCAACAGGACTCTTTATTTCAAGTACACAGCACACTTTTATACAGAATTTTGGAACATCCCACTCCCAACAACCGCTTTCCTATTGGTCAATTGTAAAGTATATCCAGTCTTCACTCAAGTCCTCCTCGACCATGCAAATGAGGACTTGAAATTGTCAACAGGGATTGGTCCAATAGCTTGGATAGAAAGACTTGTGTATTGAGACAGAAGCCCCAGGGGGTAATCAATGTACACAATAACCCAGGCTACTTAATTACTACCTCTGAGAGGTTACATTGCTTTAGACAATAGAATGCTAATTCAATACTCCTGACAGGAGGCTTCTGACCTTTAGAACAGTACAAAGGCACTTAGCATAAACACTTACATCTTCAGACGGGCTGTCTCCGACAGAAGACACCCACACCTGATAATCACAAAGGCTTTAAACAGGCTTATCACATAATGGAAATGTCTCAATATAGCTCAGTAACCACTCCATTACTCCAAGGTCCATGACATTACTTCCCCTGGGAAACAGTCCAACAGCCGCAGTGGGACCCAAACGGGTCAACTCGAGGATGTTGGAAAAGTAGTCTTAAGGTTCCAGGACTGTCCGCTGGGATGACCCATCTGCCTTCCTGTTTTGAGGTCCTGGCCCATAATCGGATGGCAAGAGGCTCACATTCAGTCCTCTCCAAAAGCCCCTGTCCCGGCTAGGTCTGTCACACATCTCCCCCTTTGGCAGGAGACTAACACTGGGAGAGACCCCACTTCCAGTACCCACCGAGTACCCCAGATAACTTGTCCCAAACAGAGCATTACTCACCCAGCCAATCTCTGCCTCTCTCAGAGAACACGCCTGCCGCTGGGGAGAGGCCTGGACTGGCCCTTCTCCCTGGAGTCCTTTCAGCCGCTGGAGAGAAGACAGGGTGGCTGGGCTCAGTTCATCATGCCGTTGGGAATCTGGGCCAACTGGCCACCATTCCTGGGGTATACCAGTGGAGACTGCAGTCCCATCCACTGATGCTAGGTAAAAATCCCCCGGTGCTTGCAAAGCAAAGCCGACATCCTCCTGTCTCAGTGCCGCACCATGTTCTGGGGTTGTGTTCGTGGAGATCGGAGTCCCATCCACTACCACAGGAACCCCCTCTTCTGTTAGTTGAGAGCAGAGGCCCGGGGCACTCTGCTCTGATGCCAGCTCTTCCGCTGGGCTGCTGTGAGTGGAGACCACAGTCCCATCCACCGATATCCGCTCAAGCTGTAGTGGGGTGTAGCCGCCAGTAGCATCCTGTCCTGCTGCCAGTAATTCAGCTGGGAGTACGAGCTTTACCACCTCAGTTTGTTGCTGTGGTATTGTGGTGTCATAGTGGTATAGTGATGGTCATAGTGGTGTGATGTCATAGTGGTATTGTGATGTCATAGTGGTATAGTGATGTCATAGTGGTATAGTGATGTCATAGTGGTATAGTGATGTGATGTCATAGTGGTATAGTGATGTCATAGTGGTGTGATGTCATAGTGGTATTGTGATGTCATAGTGGTATAGTGATGGTCATAGTGGTGTGATGTCATAGTGGTATAGTGATGTCATAGTGGTATAGTGATGTCATAGTGGTATAGTGATGTCATAGTGGTATAGTGATGGTCATAGTGGTGTGATGTCATAGTGGTATAGTGATGTCATAGTGGTGTGATGTCATAGTGGTATTGTGATGTCATAGTGGTATAGTGATGGTCATAGTGGTGTGATGTCATAGTGATGTCATAGTGATATTGTGATGTCATAGTGGTATAGTGATGTCATAGTGGTGTGATGTCATAGATCCTCCCCGAGGTGCGGGGGATGGGGATCACGGTGTGGGTGATGGGCCCCGGAGATTACCCCGATGATGTCATCAACCTCCATGTCATGTCATAGTGGTGTGATGTCAGTGGTATTGTGATGTCATAGTGATGTCATAGTGGTATAGTGATGTCATAGTGGTATAGTGATGTCATAGTGGTGTGATGTCATAGTGGTATTGTGATGTCATAGTGATGTCATAGTGGTATTGTGATGTCATAGTGGTATAGTGATGGTATAGTGATGTCATAGTGGTATTGTGATGTCATAGTGGTATTGTGATGTCATAGTGGTATAGTGATGTCATAGTGGTATAGTGATGTCATAGTGGTATAGTGATGTCATAGTGGTGTGATGTCATAGTGGTATAGTGATGTCATAGTGGTATAGTGATGTCATAGTGGTGTGATGTCATAGTGGTATTGTGATGTCATAGTGGTATAGTGATGGTCATAGTGGTATAGTGATGTCATAGTGGTGTGATGTCATAGTGGTATAGTGATGTCATAGTGGTATAGTGATGTCATAGTGGTGGTCATAGTGGTATAGTGATGGTCATAGTGGTGTGATGTCATAGTGGTATTGTGATGTCATAGTGGTATTGTGATGTCATAGTGGTGTGATTTCATAGTGGTATTGTGATGTCATAGTGGTATTGTGATGTCATAGTGGTATAGTGATGGTCATAGTGGTGTGATGTCATAGTGGTATTGTGATGTCATAGTGGTATTGTGATGTCATAGTGGTATTGTGATGTCAAAGTGGTATAGTGATGTCATAGTGGTATAGTGATGGTCATAGTGGTATTGTAATGTCATAGTGGTATAGTGATGGTCATAGTGGTGTGATGTCATAGTGGTATAGTGATGTCATAGTGGTGTGATGTCATAGTGATATTGTGATGTCATAGTGGTATAGTGATGGTCATAGTGGTGTGATGTCATAGTGGTATAGTGATGTCATAGTGGTGTGATGTCATAGTGGTATAGTGATGGTCATAGTGGTGTGATGTCATAGTGGTATTGTGATGTCATAGTGATATTGTGATGTCATAGTGGTATAGTGATGTCATAGTGGTATAGTGATGTCATAGTGGTATAGTGATGTCATAGTAGTATAGTGATGTCATAGTGGTGGTCATAGTGGTATAGTGATGGTCATAGTGGTGTGATGTCATAGTGGTATTGTGATGTCATAGTGGTATAGTGATGGTCATAGTGGTGTGATGTCATAGTGGTATAGTGATGTCATAGTGGTATAGTGATGTCATAGTGGTATAGTGATGTCATAGTGGTATAGTGATGGTCATAGTGGTGTGATGTCATAGTGGTATTGTGATGTCATAGTGGTATAGTGATGTCATAGTGGTATAGTGATGGTCATAGTGGTGTGATGTCATAGTGGTATAGTGATGTCATAGTGGTGTGATGTCATAGTGATATTGTGATGTCATAGTGGTATAGTGATGTCATAGTGGTATAGTGATGGTCATAGTGGTGTGATGTCATAGTGGTATAGTGATGTCATAGTGGTGTGATGTCATAGTTGTATAGTGATGTCATAGTGGTATAGTGATGTCATAGTGGTATAGTGATGTCATAGTGGTATTGTGATGTCATAGTGATGTCATAGTGGTATTGTGATGTCATAGTGGTATAGTGATGGTCATAGTGGTGTGATGTCATAGTGGTGTGATGTCATAGTGGTATAGTGATGTCATAGATCCTCCCCGAGGTGCGGGGGATGGGGATCACGGTGTGGGTGATGTCACCCACCACTATGACCATCACTATACCACTATGACATCACAATACCACTATGACATCACTATGACATCACAATACCACTAGGTCCTAGTGGTATAGTGATGTCATAGTGGGATTATTCCTCACATTGTCTTGCTCTCCTCTGTGATCTCTCAGAGCTCTTTGAGGCGGTGCGGGAGATCCTCCCCGAGGTGCGGGGGATGGGGATCACGGTGTGGGTGATGGGCCCCGGAGATTACCCGATGTCATCATCAACCTCCATGCTCTGATGGACTCTGTACAGAGGAGCTTACACTCTAATGTCCCCTCCCCCCCCCACAGTCACATCAGTCTCTGTACAGAGGAGCTTACACTCTAATGTCCCCTCCCAGTCAATATACTCTAATGTCCCCTCCCAGTCAAATCAGTCTCTGTACAGAGGAGCTTACACTCTAATGTCCCCTCCCTCCCACATCAGTCTCTGTACAGAGGAGCTTACACTCGAATGTCCCCTCCCTCCCACATCAGTCTCTGTACAGAGGAGCTTACACTCTAATGTCACCTCCCCCCACAGTCACATCAGTCTCTGTACAGAGGAGCTTACACTCTAATGTCCCCTCCCCCCCCAGTCACATCAGTCTCTGTACAGAGGAGCTTACACTCTAATGTCCCCTCCCCCACACAGTCACATCAGTCTCTGTACAGAGGAGCTTTATTGTGATGTCATAGTGGTATTGTGATGTCATAGTGGTATTGTGATGTCATAGTGGTATTGTGATGTCATAGTGGTATTGTGATGTCATAGTGGTATAGTGATGGTCATAGTGGTGTGATGTCATAGTGGTATTGTGATGTCATAGTGGTGTGATGTCATAGTGATATTGTGATGTCATAGTGGTATAGTGATGTCATAGTGGTATAGTGATGGTCATAGTGGTGTGATGTCATAGTGGTATAGTGATGTCATAGTGGTGTGATGTCATAGTGATGTCATAGTGGTATTGTGATGTCATAGTGGTATAGTGATGGTCATAGTGGTGTGATGTCATAGTGGTGTGATGTCATAGTGGTATTGTGATGTCATAGTGATATTGTGATGTCATAGTGGTATAGTGATGTCATAGTAGTATAGTGATGTCATAGTGGTGGTCATAGTGGTATAGTGATGGTCATAGTGGTATAGTGATGTCATAGTGGTATTGTGATGTCATAGTGGTATTGTGATGTCATAGTGGTATAGTGGTGTGATGTCATAGTGGTTTTGTGATGTCATAGTGGTATAGTGATGCCATAGTGGTATAGTGATGGTCATAGTGGTGTGATGTCATAGTGGTATAGTGATGTCATAGTGGTGTGATGTCATAGTGGTATAGTGATGTCATAGTGGTATAGTGATGGTCATAGTGGTGTGATGTCATAGTGGTATAGTGATGTCATAGTGGTGTGATGTCATAGTGGTATAGTGATGTCATAGTGGTATAGTGATGTCATAGTGATGTCATAGTGGTGTCATAGTGGTATAGTGATGTCATAGTGGTATAGTGATGGTCATAGTGGTGTGATGTCATAGTGGTATAGTGATGTCATAGATCCTCCCCGAGGTGCGGGGGATGGGGATCACGGTGTGGGTGATGTCACCCACCACTATGACCATCACAATACCACTAGGACATCACAATACCACTAGGACCTAGTCCTAGTGGTATAGTGATGTCATAGTGGGATTATTCCTCACATTGTCTTGCTCTCCTCTGTGATCTCTCAGAGCTCTTTGAGGCGGTGCGGGAGATCCTCCCCGAGGTGCGGGGGATGGGGATCACGGTGTGGGTGATGGGCTCCGGAGATTACCCGATGTCATCATCAACCTCCATGCTCTGATGGACTCTGTACAGAGGAGCTTACACTCTAATGTCCCCTCCCTCCCACATCAGTCTCTGTACAGAGGAGCTTACACTCGAATGTCCCCTCCCTCCCACATCAGTCTCTGTACAGAGGAGCTTACACTCTAATGTCACCTCCCCCCACAGTCACATCAGTCTCTGTACAGAGGAGCTTACACTCTAATGTCCCCTCCCCCCACAGTCACATCAGTCTCTGTACAGAGGAGCTTACACTCTAATGTCCCCTCCCCCACAGTCACATCAGTCTCTGTACAGAGGAGCTTACACTCTAATGTCCCCTCCCCAACACAGTCACATTAGAGTGTAAGCTCCTCTGTACAGAGACTGATGTGACTGTGGGGGGAGGGGACATTAGAGTGTAAGCTCCTCTGTACAGAGACTGATGTGACTGTGGGGGGAGGTGACATTAGAGTGTAAGCTCCTCTGTACAGAGACTGATGTGGGAGGGAGGGGACATTCGAGTGTAAGCTCCTCTGTACAGAGACTGATGTGGGAGGGAGGGGACATTAGAGTGTAAGCTCCTCTGTACAGAGACTGATGTGGGAGGGAGGGGACATTCGAGTGTAAGCTCCTCTGTACAGAGACTGATTTGACTGGGAGGGGACATTAATGTCCCCTCCCAGTCAATATACTCTAGAGTGTAAGCTCCTCTGTACAGAGACTGATGTGGGAGGGAGGGGACATTAGAGTGTAAGCTCCTCTGTACAGAGACTGATGTGACTGTGGGAGGGAGGGGACATTAGAGTGTAAGCTCCTCTGTACAGAGACTGATGTGACTGTGTGGGGGAGGGGACATCAGTCTCTGTACAGAGGAGCTTACACTCTAATGTCCCCTCCCTCCCCCCCACAGTCACATCAGTCTCTGTACAGAGGAGCTTACGCTCTAATGTCCCCTCCCCCCCCCCCAGTCACATCAGTCTCTGTACAGAGGAGCTTAGCTTACACTCTAATGTCCCCTCCCCCACACACATCAGTCTCTGTACAGAGGAGCTTACACTCTAATGTCCCCTCCCCCTCACAGTTACATCAGTCTCTGTACAGGAGGAGCTTACACTCTAATGTTCCCTCCCCCTCACAGTTACATCAGTCTCTGTACAGGAGGAGCTTACACTCTAATGTCCCCTCCCCCCCACAGTCACATCAGTCTCTGTACAGAGGAGCTTACACTCTAATGTCCCCTCCCCCCCACAGTCACATCAGTCTCTGTACAGAGGAGCTTACGCTCTAATGTCCCCTCCCCCCCCCAGTCACATCAGTCTCTTGTATTATACTGTAACACAATGTCCCCTTAAAATACAGGTATTCCTTTGTGCAGTTTTCCTGACCAGACTGCTTGCTGTCTTAGAGATCAACGCAGTCTCGCAACTGAGCAAGACATCGGCAAGCTGAAGGCTATTTTAGCAACTTTGGGGGCATTACAAATTTATTTGACCTAGCAAGAGGAGACATCTCTGTTTCGAAAGGATATGGAATGAGGGAATCTGAAAAGGGAATAAAATGTGATTAAGGAAGTGAATTGTAGTTTTAACAGTCTGTAAAAGTGTCAGAAATGTTTAGACTTAATGTAAACCTAAAGCTAGCCATACATGGGCTGGATGAAAAAACAATGGACCCACAGATGCTTGAGTATCCTATTAGGATGATGACTGCCTGATAGGATGCGGTCCCTGTTCAGTTGACGTCATTTTTTCCATCCACAGCAGTGTCATCCATGGCTTGAATGGCATCTTCATTATGGACATGAGCTCCCTCATGCTCCTTTGTATAAACAGAGCTGAAGAAAGTATTTAATAAGTTTGTCTTCTTTGTCCCCAGTCACCCACTCTAGATTATTTTGTAAAGGGTCTACATGTTCAGACCTGAACTTTTTACTATTAATATATTTGAAGAATTTTTTGGGGTTTGTCTTACTATCTTTTGCAATTTATCATTGATTTTGAATTATTGCGTCCTTGATTTCCTTTTTACATATTCTGTTATATTCTTTGTAACATTTAAACAATGATAGTGTCCCTTAATTTTTATATTTTTTAAAAGCTCTTTTCTTATTATTTATAGCTTTTTTTTAGCCCATGAGCCACATAGGTTTTATTTTTAGCCTTTTAAACGTATTGTCCATGGGAATATACTTTGCAGTGAGTTCACATACATCCTTTCTGTAGAATTTCCATTTTTGTTCCGTGTTCACCGATGCCAATATTCCCTCCCAGTGTAAGTCTTGAAGAGCTCTCTTAGTAGGATCCCCCAGCCCTCTTACATTCCATGACCTAATTCTCCAAGCCATAATCGTTGTGCAATAGGGAATATATAGACATGACCAATAACATAGAGTAGCTCTTCTCTCTCAACTACTTGTTCGGACCAAATCCTATTTCGTCTCTGATAGCGTTTAAAGTGTTTGGGAGACCTGAAATACTTCCCGCCCAAAAGATAGTTGTTCGCTCTTCCAAAGTTACAACCCTTTCCCGAGTACTACTCATATCCTGATGTATTAAAGCCAATTCGTCCTTCAAGCTTTTTAAACAGTTATCAAAGCTGCCCATAAGTGTTTTACAGTCATTAACAGCACTTAGGACATCTTTCAATGTAGGCTCCTGAATTGGCTCAGCGCCCATTTTCCCAGGGGATCCTGGTATAGGCTGCGCAGCTGATGTATCAGCCGTCTCCTTCTTCTCTCCTCCAGACCCCTTACCGGTTTGAGCTTTAGGCCCGGATACATTGACTGGGTTGGATGGTTTAGAGGCTGCTGCTGAACCCAAACTCTGCCTGTCTGCCGCTAGATCCACTAGTCCCTTGGATTGCCCTGCTACAGATGAGGACCCCCCCTTATTAGGGGAATGGGTTGTGGACTTAGGTGGATGAAAAAAGCGGTCTAATTTAGCTGCAGCTGCTTGGCCCCCTTTGTCTTTGTCTTTAGCTGACCTTGTAGTGGGAGCCCCCTCAGAATGGGGGACATTTTTAGCCATAGTGGACATATCGGGGAGACAGGGAGGTAGACGGCAATTTGAACTGTGAGCTGTTGGCAAGTCTATCCCGGTTAGACAAGGTTTAAACCTCACACTCCCCCTGCGTCTCTAATCTGGGCCACTCTCCAGGTATCTGCGTATTAAGTTCTCTCCTCTTGAGGGGTCAGAGGACTAATGAGTATCTCGAAAACTGATAAATATCTCAAGAAGAAAAAGACATGAAGAATATTTCGAAGAAAAAAAAATATTTTTAGAGAAAAAGAAAAAAGGGGGGCTCATAATCATTCATCATCAGTAATTGGCAATGATTGGCATCAGGTCTCTTATAACTTGCTAGGCGTTTTGCATATTACTTAGATACTGTACTTCTGGTCCTGTAGCCTTATACCTCTACACTTCCGTGCATCTCAATACAACCATGCAGAGGACTTTAGGAGGCTTTTAAACAGGTTGCAACGTAGGTTTAAAAGCTTCAGATTGCAACACAGGTATCCAAAAAGTTCATTATCTTTAATATAGGTGATATATAATGGAAGGATATTACCTTATCCCACGCTTCCAGCAGTTATGAGCAGGCACTATTATTCCTCCAGTAGATGGCAGTCTCAGTCTGTACCTCTGAGCTGTCTAGCCTGGACTGGCTCACGATCTCCGGCCACTTGATCCGACGCTATGCGCTTGGTTGAAGCATGTTGAGAGCCCGCTCCCTGTAGATGCGAGCGGCTGCAAGTCTCCGGAGCGTCTCACGTCCAGCAGCGAAGCAGTCAGCAGCAACAGCGGAGCCAGAAGGAGCCAAAAAGAGGGGGAGAGACACGGGCAGCACATCCGTCTCAACAGGTGACAGCAACCATGCCTCGGGGCGCTAGCGTGCTATGGTATGCATGTTGAAGTAGGGAGGGAGAGGTGGACTTGCTCACGCTAGCACTCGCACACTCTCCTGCATCCGGGTCACGCCCCCCAGGTTTTGGCACCAATGGATGGGAGGGCACCAGGGATACTCTGTCTACAGGAAACTCATTTAACAAGAGATACTATGACCCAATTGGGTATGCGTAAATTTCCATTTCGCTACCATTCGACATATTCCTCATACTCAAGAGGGTCAGTATACTGGTGAGCAAAGGACTGTCATTCTCCTGTGAAAACAGTTGGATAGACGAACAGGGACAATACATTTTTTTGGTTTGTACAATAGAAAATAGACCCTATTAGCCAACATATACGTTCCCCCTCCCTTTAATTTCATTGTTCTACAGAAGCTAGTCGAGTTTATGTTAAATAAACCAGACATCCCTTTAATAGCAGTAGGGGACTACAACGAAGCCCCTGACAGAGCGCACGATAGATTCCCCCCAAAACCCGACCTAAAAACCGAACGAGGGGGTCGATTGGCCCAGTTTATGGAGGAGGCAGGGCTAAAAGATATATGGCGTATCCATCATCCACAGACGCGTCAGTATTCCTGCTTCTCTAGCACCCATGCCACCCTGTCAAGAATTGACCTGGCCATGGGTAATGAAAGATTATCAAACAGGGTCAAGGAAATAAAGTATGGCCCAAGAGGGATCTCAGACCACTCACCATTAGAATTAGTAATTAAGAAAAATGAACGACCAACCCCACGAGAGTGGAAAATCAGCCCTTATTGGCTGGAATTAATTGGAGAATCACAAGAACTGGCTAATAACCTTAGGGAATATGTGCAAATCAATGCAGATATGGCAGAGGCAGATGTGGTCTGGGACTCCTTGAAGGCATACTTGAGGGGTTTGTTACTACAGAGGGTGGCAAGACTACAAAGAGAATCTAAAAAGTGGCAAGAGGAGATCAGGAACAAAGCGATGCTAGCTGAGCAGCGCTATATAGAGGACCCCTCTCCGAGTAGACAAGGCGAATGGCTGGAAAAACAACAGGCTTATAGTATAGCAATTAAGAGGAAGGCTGAGAACCACCAAATTTTTCAAAAACAATCGCAATTTGGGGAACGAGAGAAGGTGGGGCGTGTGCTGTCGCTTTTGGTACGGACCAATACTCCTTCTTCTAACATTGGGGCCATTAGGAGTCCCATAGGTGAAATAATAACTGAAGGTAGTGAGATAAGACATAGGTTCCACGATTTTTATAAATCCTTATATAAATCTAGGGGCGAGAATGAAGGCATGGAAGCTTTCTTTCAGGGAATCCCGTTTCCAAATTTGCCAGATAGTGAAAGTGAAAGAAAAAAACTTGAATCCCCAGTCACCTTAGAGGAGCTGAGAGGCGCTGTTGCAAAAATGGCCAACCATAGATCACCTGGTCCCGACGGGCTTCCAACAGAAATCTATAAGAAATATGGGGATGTAATGCTACCGGAGCTTTTGCACACTCTGAAATTCGCCTTCTCCGAAGGACGTCTCCCTGCCTCCATGATGGAGGCAACAATTATTGTTATCCATAAAGAGGGCAAAGACCAACTGGACCCCTCCTCGTACCGCCCAATATCACTACTTTGCACGGACATAAAAATCCTTGCAAAAGTTCTTGCAACACGCCTAAAAGGGTGTATTGAGAACCTTATCCACCCTGACCAGTCAGGATTTATACCAAATAGATCAACAAGCCATATAAGAAGGGTCTTCCTAAATATACAGGTCCCTACTGACAGTGTGGGCCCTAGGGCACTGCTGGCTTTGGATGCAGCCAAGGCATTCGACAGCCTGGAGTGGACGTACCTATGGAGAGTACTAGAAGGCTTTGGATTTGGCCCATCCTTTATTAGGTGGGTCAAGCTCTTATACAACAAGCCACGTGCAAAAATCAAGATCAATGGGGAAGTTTCAGACCTATTTGAACTGGAGAGGGGAACGAGACAGGGGTGCCCCCTGTCCCCACTCCTGTTCGCATTGGCTATGGAACCTTTAGCCATCAAAACCAGGCTCAAGAAAGACATCCAGGGGTTCAAAAGGGGCTCAGAGGAAGATAAGATAGCGCTGTTTGCAGACGATATCCTCTTCTTTATAGGGGACGTCAATAACTCGTTGACCCCAGTTATCCAGATGGTCGGGGAGTTTGGTAAGTTTTCAGGACTAATGGTTAACTGGGACAAGTCAGCTTTGCTCCCAATAGACACATAACGAGATCAGACGGTAGCCGAGATGCCCCAGTTAAAAATTTTAACCACATTCAAATACTTGGGGATTTGGATCACCCGAGATGTCAGAGATTATATCAGCATAAACCAAGCCCCATTACTCCTAAAACTTAAGCAAAAGAAAGATATTTGGAGCCGCCTCCCTCTCTCAGTAGCTGGGAGATGCAATTTAATTAAAATGATCTGGCTCCCCCAGATATTATACGTCCTCCACAATAGTCCGATTTGGGTGAACCAATTATGGTTCAAAAGATTGCAAACACTTTTTCGGGAATTAATATGGAAAGGAGGACAGGCCAGGATAGGGCTACTGACTATGCAGCTCCCGGTTGGGGAGGGAGGGATGGCGGTCCCACACCCAAGAATCTATTTCTTGGCATCTCAGCTACAACACATTGCAGGGTGTGGAATCCCAGACTCAAGAAAGGACTGCTTTAAACTAATACTATTCGGGGGCCCCACATAAAACACTGGTAGAAACCCTAGAGGCGAACTCATTTGCTCACAAGTGCCCGACTATAAAGTTACTTTATAAGGTATGGAAGACAATAAAGACTCTGCTGGGATACTCGGGAGCGAATGAGTTTACCCCCCTTTGGAACAACAAAAATCTCCCAGAAGTAGAGGGCGTGGGAAAATCCAATATCTGGGAGAGACAGGGAATTACGCGATTAGTCCATTTGTATGAGGGAGACACTATGAAGTCATTCTCGGATCTGAGACAAGAATTTAATATCCCAAATAAAACTTTCTTCAAATATCTCCAGCTTAGGCATGCCATTCAGTCTCAGTATAAGACCCACTCGTTAGATAGGATCCAGACTCCCATCCTTAACAAAATAGCCCAAAACAATACAACGAAAGGGCTAATTTCACAACTATACGATAAACTGGGGGCCGTGGCTATAAATAAATCAGGGTTGCTTAGGAGTAGAGAAAAATGGGAAAGAGACCTGGGGTCAATAATGCAGGAGCAGTGGAGTAGGATCCTAAATAGAGGGGTCCTAGTATCTATTGCCCCAGCACAGAGATTGTCTCATTTATTTCTAATACATCGGGTCTACTACACTCCAAAAAAAAAAATTCAATTAGGCTGGAAACAGAGAGACGAATGCCCTAGATGTAAGGCTTCAGGCGACCTTGTCCATATGTTCTGGAGATGTCCCAAGCTCTTCTGGTATTGGACAGAGGTCATTAACAAACTGAACAATATCTTTGGGACATCTCTAGAGACAGACGCTAGAACTTGTCTCCTTGGAGACTTAGAAGAGCATAGAGCCCCATCGGGAACTTTGGAGGGCGTAATGCGAGGCCTATTTCAGGCACGCAAACTAATTGCGCAGCGATGGCAGGCACAAGGTCCTCCATCGGTGAGGAATTGGATCGCAACTATCAATATGTTGATAGAGAGCGACCTTTATTAAACAAGGGAATCGTAAAAAGTTTGAAAAAGTTTGGGGACCATGGTTGAGAGACACGGGATTCCCTCCTTAGAGATATAAGGCTGATACGAACAGCGACCTCCCTTAACGATAGAAGATAGAAAACCCTTAACAGACTAATATGTAATAAGGCCAGTATGCTGGCCTGAATTTATGGGAGGAGCCCGGGGGTATTTAACCAGCCCACTCACCTGTGGTCATTGTTGGTTTCCTGTGAGCGATACCACACATCACTGGGCTGACTCTTCCCAGCTCACCTCACGCTTGTGAGTCCTGGCATTTTGATCGCAGGTGCATTTCGGCTTCTTCGTTTGTGCTATTCGTCGGCGGTTCCCGCTCACTGTCGCAGGTACTTTCCGAATCTTTCGCATCATGTGCGATCTTGCAATTTGTTATGCTACCTGTCCCGCATCCTTGCTTCTGAGTTGTGGTCTGCCAAACATACGTTTAATTTATAATTCCAAACCTCTGAGTCGCGGTCGGTCTTTCTCCGATATCGCTCGCTGTAGATTTCACTGGATATAAAGATTCACTGTCCATGGGTTTGCCGTCTCTTCCATTTAGAGACCAGCATGTATTGTTTGTAAAGGTTTATGTGGCTGATTGAGTTGATAATTAGGCCCACCTGATGGCTTCTCTGCACTGGGTTAGCCTGGGGGGAGGGGTGGTTGGTTGGTGTTCAGTTTCAGAGTAAGGGGTGACATACACTCTACAAGCAATTCATATCAGATCAATTTAATTCTTCTGATTCGTATGGGATTCATTTAATATATTTACGAACTGATTCGGGTTACACACATTGCATAATTTCTACCGTTGCCATTCGTTGTTGTCCCCCATGCCGTGTGTTTTAGTTCCTACAGTGGAACTTACAAATCGTTTGCACACGTTTTCTCTCTTTGTTTACCAACCAAAGTCATTTTTTGTGCGTCATCCACGGGGCAAAACCATGCTCTTCAGATGTCTTGCACACCCACCATGCTTTACGTAGATAAAGTCTTTTTTTTTTTTTTTTTCAAACTGTCGCAGGTAGGATTTGAACAAATTCTTTGTTTCATGCACTGTTTTGCCAGATAACCCCACTGTGGAACTTGCGAGTCATTTGTCGAGTCTCCGTATGCAGCCTTATTTGAGCCACGATCTTATCGTGCAATTCATGAGCACATGCCACGTAGTAGGCCCATGTCACTTAGGAATACACTGTCTATCATTCCAGTTATTTTACTTACATTACCCTCCGGTGGAATTTAGTCACATCAGCGACTCGCCGGTTCATCCCTGCTATATTTTTATTTTTTTTCCCCCGTCTCATTCACTGAGCCCTCGTTCACATTGATGCTACTTTGAAATCGCACTACTTCACTTGAAGTAGCAAGGTCAGTGGGATTTCAGGTGCTACGTCAGACACATCTGTGCGGCTTCATGCTCAGATGACTATTGAAGTCGCACCGGATAACAGCATAAGTAATGCAGAAACTACTTTTGCAAATCGATGCGGTGCCGCAAAATCTGTGTCCCACTGATTGGAACAGTGCCATTGCCTCCAATAGGCTGCGACTTGTCATGCGAGCGGTTTGATCTCTCAAATCGCATTACAGATCGCTCCAATGTGAACCTAGGCTGACAGTAATTTAATTTGTCACGTTTTGTTTTCCCTTCACTCCAATTCGAATCCAGTCGCGTCTGCGATACACTGATTCATGTCAACTCGTGCTAGTCATTCTGGCTCATGCATCTCACACTCCACAGTCAGGTCCGTTATCAGTCGCAAATTGCAGCACACCTGTTAGCGCCACTGTTATGGCAAACATTTCAGTCGTTTGATTCACCTACTCTTCAATCTGATTCGAATTCAAGTCGCATCCGATGCACCGATTCGTCCCAGCGTGCCCCAGGTGTTGGCCTCATTTCAGTACATGCTCCAGAGTTCGCTCATTGTTGCACGACTCGCACCTCTGTCATGGGAAGATTCTGTCACTCATTTCACTGTCACGCATCTGATTAGAATCCACACGCATTCTCATGTGCAGGTTTATCTCAAGCGTGCCCTAGTTGTTGTTGGCCTTATTTCAGTACATGCTCCTGAGTTGCTCGTTGTCAGTCGCATCCGCAGCACAGCAATTCGTGCCTCTGTCATGGGAATTTTTTGTCACTCATTTTACCGAAACGCATCTGATTTGAAACCACGCGCATTCTCACATGCTCCAGTCGCATCCTCATGCACCAATTCGTCCCAGCGTGCCCCAGTTGCCTCATTTCAGTACATGCTCCAGAGTTGCTCGTTGTCAGTCGCATCGGCGGTGAAGCGATTCGTGCCTCTGTTATGAGAATTTCTGTCGCTCATTTTACTGTTATTCATCTGATTTGAATCCACACGCATTCTCATGTGCAGGTTTATCTCAAGCGTGCCCTAGTTGTTTTTGGCCTTATTTCAGTACATGCTCCAGAGTTGCTCGTTGTCAGTCGCATCCGCAGCACAGCGATTCATGCCTCTGTCATGGGAATTTCTGTCACTCATTTTACCGAAACGCATCTGATTTGAAACCACGCACATTCTCATGTGCAGGTTTATCTCAAGTGTGCCCTAGTTGTCGTTGGCCTCATTTCAGTACATGCTCCAGAGTTGCTTGCTGTCAGTCGCATCTGCTGGGCAGCGATTCGTGCCTCTGTCATGAGAATTTCTGTCACCCAATTTCCCTGAAAAGCATCCAAATTGAAACCACGCACATTCTCACGTGCTCCAATCGCATCCTCATGCACCAATTCGTCTTGGCGTGCCCCAGTTGCTATTCAGCCTCATTTCAGTACATGCGCCAGAGTCCGGCTCATTCTCAGTCGCAACCACGGCCTGACCAATCCGCGCCTCTGTCATAGCAATAATTTCATTAAACTGTCACATACCGCACTCCGATTTGAATCTAGTCGCATCCGTGATGCACCGATTCGTCCCAGTGTGCCCCAGTTGTTTGGTCTCATTTCAGTACATGCTCCAGAGTCTGGTTGTTGTCAGTCGCACGTGCGGCATACCGATTCATGCCTCTGTCATGGCAAAACATTCCACTGTCTTTTATCATGTTCCGATTCTAATCCGGTCGCATCCTCATGCACCGTTTCGTCTCAGCATATCCCCAAAAAAAAAACAAAAAAAAAAACCAAGCCCTCGCCAACAGCCGATCTGAATCTAGTCGCAACGTCGGCCCTATGATTCAGATCCTCAGTAACCACAAACCCCTTCAACCACTAACACCATCAGCCGTTCCGAGTCTAGTCATATCATCGGTGCAATGACTCGGATCCGGCTCACAAGCCCCTCCGTCACCTTACATCCACAGCCGATCCGAATCCAATCGCATCATCGGCGCAACGATTCGGATCCTCGGCAATACAAACTTCACCAACCGACCCGAGTACAGTCGCAGCACCGGCCCAACGTTTCAGATCCTTCACAAAACAACCTCACCGATGCTCACACCTCGAATTATTCGCGTTGGCCATACGAATACAGTGGTACTTACGATTCAGATCCCGGGCCTTACGTTTGTTGTCAAGCATAAACATTTGCATCTCACTCCATCTGTATTTACAGTGTTGCGCACGGTCCTTCCTACATACTCCAAATTTCCGCTAAACTTTGTTTTCACCTTTCTAATAAAGCTGCTTAATTGCAATTGTGGCTTAAATCGGTCACTCATCTCCAGTAGCAACTCGGCTGCTCACCTATTTTCTGTCGCGCTCACACGCAAACTTGCATTCACTACGTCTATTGTTCCTTCAAGTTGACCCACATCAGGTCAGTGCTCCAAGACTTCACCCGCACAAGGGGTGTACTAAGAAGCAGCTTCAATCTCTCCCGGGGATGCTCAATTTGCAGTTCGGATCATTCCCCAGGGTCGATCTTTTGTATCATGCCTCCTGTTCTTCCTCTCCCAGATACAGGACTCCGATCAGATCCTTAACTTAGACACCGCGGCAGTAGCGGACCTTTCAATATGGGAGGAGTTCCTTACTACCTGAAACAGTATCAACGTTATACCATCCATATCGCCCCCCCATCACCGCAGGTAGTGAAGGATGCCGCAGCTTCCACAGGCTTCTCTGCAATTTTTGGCCACTATTGGTTTGCAGGACCATGGCCTCCAGAAACACTCTTAATTCCAGGGTTTACCCGGACTTCCTCCGTGTTCAAACAATTCCCGATCGTGGCAGCCGCTCAGCTCTGGGGTCATATCTGGACAGGACGAACCGTGGCCTTCACCACCGACAACCAGGCCATGGCCAACATTATTAGTAAAGGCAAGTCTAAGTTATGTCCTTCCTACGCAGGCCCATACAACTATCCCCACAGCACCAGTTAATGTCCACTATCTTGGCTAGTTCCCCATTTGGCTTTCTCCCCAGCCTGGTCATTCAAGCAACCATCTACTCGGCCTACAGAGAAGATGGTCACCGCTCCAATTGGGTATGTGGATGAATCCATATCCCCTCAGAGAAACCCAGGTGCCGGAAATGCACAAAGCAATTGTAGAAAGAAATGTTTGGACAGCCTCACTCTGGAAAAACCTTACCGGTTGCCTTTATTGATAAAAGTATTTAAACACCACACATCACAGAAAAGACAGGGGCATACAGCTGACGTTTCACACTACAATCAGTACTTACTCATACTGTAGCTCATCTACTCGTCCTACCATGGGTTCTTGCGGCCTAGCGAGTTCACCCACAGCTACCCCACCGGCCAAGTTCTACATAGACCTCACTTGGCTCGCTACCACGACCACTTCATTCTCCACCTGGCACTATCCAAAACCCAGCGATCAGGCACTGGGGTAGACATCCAACTCTAAAGCAAACAATATCCGGTGTGCAGTAACCACACTCAATCGCCTTCTGTCACTCCTACCTGAACAGTCAAACTCTTGTCCCCTAATACCTTTCCCGATCAAACCCTTGAGTGCCTGCCAGTTCGTCAAACACGTCAGAATTCATCGGGGCACAACCAACCATAGGAAGTTGATCCAGGGTTCACCCGATCGCCTCTCGGGGGATCAGGAAGGAATTTTCTCCCCTGCTGTAGCAATTGGCCTAGGCTCGGCTGGGGTTTTCGCCTTCCTCTGGATCAACGGAGGGGGGGCGGTTAGGTCACTTTGGGTCCTGTCACCTTCACACTTGCTCACTCACTCTTCCACGCTACCTACACCTCAACCCCAGTCAGTGCTCCAGTCGCTCTTATCGTATTGGAGCGGCCTCGGCCACATCCCGGTGTGGCATCCCAGATCATGACAATTAAGAGACTTGACAGGTGGAAGTCTGCCTGCTTCACCAAGCACATCCCTCAATCCTCAGGTGGAAATGGCACAAGCGTTCACCAAACTTGCTCAATGAATAAAGCTAAAACCAATAAAACTACACCCCCTACCTGAATGTTTTTGCCCCCCTATCTTGGCATACCGTCCATCAGATCAGGGCACACTTCAGGTCTATTTCATGTGGTAAGTCTTATGTTAAGTCTATCTATCTTGTTCATATCCGTATCGGACATAGGGCTTTGACCATAAGTAATAAGGCCAGTATGCTGGCCTGAATTTATGGGAGGAGCCCGGGGGTATTTAACCAGCCCACTCACCTGTGGTCATTGTTGGTTTCCTGTGAGCGATACCCACCCTCCCATCCCCTTTTTAGGGCATTTCTCAAATTCATTTCTCTCCACAAAATTTTCATCTCTAATCTTGGGTATGCCCCCTTATCTTGGCATACCGTCCATCAGATCAGGGCACACTTCAGGTCTATTTCATGTGGTAAGTCTTATGTTAAGTCTATCTATCTTGTTCATATCCGTATCGGACATAGGGCTTTGACCATAAATAATAAAAATAAGACGGGCCAGAACGCGACTCCTCTTTAAAAATGTCCTTTGCGTTGGAGATCTGAAAGAGGCCACTCCCTCCGGTCCCTTCTGTTAATACCTCTCGCTGCTTTAAGCATAAACCTTTGGCCGACATGGGAAGGGTGAGACATGATAGCCGTATTAGGGGGGGGGGGCGGAGAGGGGGGGAGGAGAGGGATGAAAACGAGATAGGATAAGCTGCTACATGCATACCATGGCTAACACCGCTCTTTGTTTATCCTGATAATATGTATTGCATGCAATGTGTATGAATACGAGCAATCATGTAAAATACTATCTTTTGGAAAACAATAAAGAAAAATAAAAAAAAATAAAAAAAAAAGTCTCGAAGAGCATCCCTCATCCTTGGAAAATTTGTTCTCTTAAAAAGTTAAGCGTTTTTATCTTTCCCGTATATGTTTGTTGCTTACAGCAAACAATAAATTAAATCATGTTTTGGTCACTACTACCCAGATGTTCGCTTATATGAATATTGGTAATAAGCTTTGAGATTACCAGATCCAGCAGAGCGTCATTCCTAGTCAGTTCCATCTCTCTTTTTTCCTGAATAATATGCATTAAACTCCAGAGGAAGCATTCTCCATGCGCAACATGTCGAGTTAAGCAGTATGCGTTACACCACCCTTGATAACAACCTTTATAATAGTATACTTTATTATTAGAAGTGACCTTGTGTCCTTGAAAGAATAATTAGGGACTAGAGGTCACAGGCCTCGGGACTTTAAAGGTGTTGATTATAAGAATATAAATATTAGAACATTTATTACAAAAAGATAAAAAAACATCATGAGACAGCTTTGCATTTTTATCTCAAAATCCGTTATTCCATGCCTGCCCTAAACCGTCACAAATCTACGCTTTGAACTTTCCACCAATGCTGAAAACGGCTCGGGAACTCCTTAACAAATGGCATACGGGTCTTCACTCGTAGTTCGGCAAGTGTAACATCCTCAAGATGAGCATCCTCCCCAAATTGTTATACCTCCTACAAGTTCTACCGATTCACATACCCACCGTCTATTTTCACCAAGTCAGAACGATTTCTCGGGACTCATAAGCGTCCACGGTTCAACAGGCAACAACTCACGCTTCCCAAAATGTATGGCGAATTGGCAGTTTCAGACCTATGGAAATATCAACAAGCAACCACCTTGTGCAGACTTTGACTGAAACCGCCACCAGACTACGAAGCTGACCCAGCTTGGAGCAATCTCAATGCGAACCTCCACTGGAGAGAGCACCTTGGTGTTACCACCAGCTGCCAAGTAATATCACAAACCACCCCCTGGTGGGGTTGACTGTACGGACTTGCTCGTCCATTTTCCTTAGACTCTTCCTCACGTCACTCCCCTTTGTACCCGATACTTGGGACCCTTTATTCACTCTGGGTTCGCAGGACCCTGTTTTCGCATAAAGAAAGCTGGCCACTTTCAGGCATCCCACTTCCTCACCCATGGCAGGTGGCCACCCCTATCTGAACCCATGAACCCTCCATCCCCCCCCTTTTAGTTTTCCGTGTTTCTCCTTGAGCCCTCAGGCTCCCCCAATTTCTCACAAATTTTCCTTCTTCCTTCTCTCTTCTGCTCCCAATCTCCTCGAAGCGACTATAGTGTTAGTGTTGACGCTGTCAGATAACTGAATATAGGTTTGGGTATATCTCTATGTGTAGAAAATTATAAATAGAAATCAGTTTTTATAAAGGGGTATATTGAGACTGTACATGTATACGTGTTTGTCTATGTAGTGTTTAAGTATTTATGTATCGAAATGTTTTTGTAATGAAAAAAAGTTTAATAAAGAGATATATATATATATATATATATAAAAAAAAAAAAAAAAAAAAAAAAAAATAGCTGAAAAGTTGAGACGGGGAACATGTGGTCACTCACTGATGCAACTTAAAAGGCGAGGGAGTGGACATTCTGTGTTCCGGTAGTGCAGGTATATGACCATGACTCTTCAGAACCATCATAGGGCGGCTTTTACATATCCAGACTGGAATGTATGTTTGTTATGTTTTGCATTGTTCTCTTTGTACCTAGTCATTAAGTCCAGGTCATGTTAAGATGTTATACCCAATTTGATATCTTCTCGCCATTCACATGTAACCATGGCTGTTGTGAACCGTGTTCCCATGTTTCTTTACATAAACATAAGATTAAAAAAAAAAAAAAAAAACAGACTTCACTTTCCCTTACGTGAATGGAGGTGGCAGCACCTGACAGACGATCCGAAAATCGGCTGGGGTGCCGGCATTACAGGCTCCATGGACAGGTAAGTGTCTATATATTAAAGACAGCAGCTACATTATTTGTTGGATGCTGGCCAGTGGTTTGCCAGTTTACAGTCACGCATCTGCTGCTGATCTGTATTGTGGTTTTGGCTGTAAACCTGCTGATGGCTGTGGGAGAACCACAACACAGAGATCTGTGTTTGTAAACACAACACACCTGATGTAGCTGGTTCATTCTCCCTGGTAACAGTTACCGTTCAAAACCAAGATCAAACAAGAGATCCAGCCAGAGTAAAAACATCACACATACACTTGTTAGGCATACAGTTAACCCCTTGATTTCACTCCTGTCACCCTGCCAGTGTCAATAGTACAGTGTACAGTACTGATCACTGTATTAGTGTCACTAGCGATGTCAGATAGTGTGGTGGCCAATCAGGGACTGGCACCATCACAGTCACACTATGTCTCACCGTCATTACTAGTATAGTGTCTGTCCTGGTCACAGTCAGAAGTATACTAGTGTCTCCAATAATATAGTGTTTCCAAAAGTGTTTGCAAAATCACATCACTGCCAGCACTTGTGTTTATCCTCCCCACTCTCCAACAAGTGCAGTGTCAGTATAATTTTTCCAATTATTGCCACCTGATACATTGTCCACAAAACTGCAGTGTTAGAATAATCAGGCCTGATCTCTGCTAGCACTAGCAGTTAATTTTATTTCTAGCGTAGCATGCAAGCAGTCCCTGATAAAAAACAATGGTGGGCGGGTCCGCACAGACATGATACAACCACCAAGCGCGGCCCAATCACAGCGTGGCAGGGACGAAGCAGTCGGCAAAATCCAATAGGACGAGTGCCTCTCCGTATGGGGGAGTGGTAGCCGTCCAAAACAAACCACAAGGAGGGACCATTATATCCCTGCATAACAAAACGGACAAGGGGACATAGAGAGTCCAGGGGATAGAGAAAAGGCAAAAAATAGATGAAAAAGAGAAAAAGAAAAAGCAGGAGGGACATTGGGAGACATGATGATGTCTTAGTGGAGGCAATTAATGATAGAGCACATAGCTGAGCAACACAAAGTGGAAACCTACAACAAGTTAGCTGTATAAAATTGCACTGTGTGCATGGTGCGCACAGTGCAGATTGTTGACTAATGAATGCTCAGAGAGGGTATTAACCCCAAGAAAGAACGGGAAATAAACGCTCGCTGCATCATTATGGAAGCTGAAATTTAGATCAATACAAAGTTTAAAATGAATAATAGAAAGGAAATAATACATAATAATAAAAAAGTATATATTTACATATATATTGTATATACACTTAGGAAATTATTCCACCAGTAAGGGAGGGGGAGGAGAAAAGGGGAACGGGTAACCCAAAGAAGAAAAGGGGGTGAGAATGGGGAAGGGAAAGGGGGAATTAGAACTGACAAGAATGCACAGGAGGAAATGTAAGGAATTGTTATATATACCAATATGTATACATTATTGGATCAAAGAGGTAGGTACCGTGTACCACAGAAGGAGAGACTATAAAAAGGACTTGTAAGAGTGTGCCTCGTTAATACCTGGGGCATGAGTAGCATTTAATCTCTCAATCCAAAGTGTCTCCCCTTCTGTAGTATGAATTTATCCCAATTCCCCCCCCCCCGGGGGTCCTTGGGTATAACAGCCAATACAATAAAAGAGACAACTGATGTGTCGAATCTGTGATAAAGATCCAAATGTCTACATATTGGGCTGAGCATCTTCCCGTTCCCAGAAAGATAGACATGCTCCTTGATGCGTTGCCATAAATGACGAATTGTCTTACCGACATAAAAGGCACCGCATACACACGTCATTAGGTAAATGACTCCTTCTGTCATACAATCGGCTCTGAAATTTGGGCAGAAGGCTTCACCATTAGGGAGAGTGAAATTACTACCCTCTTGTACCCAAGGGCAAAATTGGCAATGGCCACATCGATGCATCCCCTTACTATCAAGTCTGGGTTGTTGGGTAGCAGAGTAGTGACTGGACACCAATCTGTCCCGTAGGCCCGTCTGAACGTGAGCTCTGGTCTAGCTCCTATATGTTTTCTGATAGTGGGGTCCTGGTGTAGTGTTTGCCAATGACAAGTAAGAATGTTGCGCACTTCCTGCTGTTGAGAGGAAAAGCGTGTGATGATTCTAAGGGTAGGTTTGGAATCGTTCAATAATTTGGACTGGTTGTACAGCACATCATTCCATGACCGACCTAAAGTAAAGCCTTGTTATAGGCTTTGCGGAGGAGGGACTTACTGTACCCTCTGGCCAAAAGTCTTGTGCGTAATTGTTGTGCTTCCAATTTGAAATCCGAGAGATGCGTACAGTTCCGACGGAGCCTTATGTACTGCGCATAAGGAATACTCCGTATCAGAGCCGCTGGGTGTGCACTTGCTGCATGCAGCATAGTATTTCCAGCGGTCTCCTTCCGGAACAGGCTGGTAGCCAAGCAACCCATATGGAGAGGCACTCGTCCTATTGGATTTCGCCGACTGCTGCGTCCCTGCCACGCTGTGATTGGGCGGCGCTTGGTGGTTGTATGATGTCTGTGCGGACCCGCCCACCATTGTTTTTTTATGCGCGCTGGAGCCGTCACTGGCCCATTGAGGTCGCGCACATACGACGCTACATCTACCCGGCCGAATAGGCTAGGCTCTATGGAATGTATTTCGGTCCCGCCCACGACGGTCATGTTGTGCGCCCAAGGAGCGCTATTGGCCTCTGCTAGGTCGCGCACCTATGACGTCACACCCACCCGGTCCACTTAAAACACACGTCAGACGCCATTGAGGTGTACAGTGCTCAAACGCCTGAAGACTGTCACCACAGGCGGAGGTCAAGCCTGGTCCTAAGCATATCAACAGTAGGTCCTCCTTTTGCGCTGCTTATTGTGTACCTTGGAGTGTTGGTGACTTACTGAGGGATCAATGACCTGGCTGGTCTTCCCCCGTTTCCACTCTCAATTACTGTAGCACTATGGCTGTATTTCCATGTCGTTTTTCTTGGTTGTTATAATTGCTGCTTCTAAACTGCATTTACATATTGCCTGTTCCAGATCTTCTCGATGGGAGAGGCTTATTTTTGGATCATCTTGTGATCATCTATACCTTTTGGACTTACCGGTCAATACGTTTTTGTCTGTAAACTGCAGCCGCCGTGTACTCGTCTCTATGAATGCCAGGATTTCTTACTACTATCAAGTATTGCTCTCACCAAGGAACTCTACTTTGGCTTGTCATAAACATTTTTAACATGTAAGTGGCTGATTGTGCATAGTCAGACCTATTTTCTCTCTTTATCATTTCCCTTTTTTCCCCCTCTTCCTTCTTTGTTGGTATATATGGTCAGGTCACTAACAAAGGGCTTTCTCCTTACATATATATAGTACCGGCTTCACCTGGAGCATACGAAAAGGATTCCAGTCTTTCACTGCTTCTATATGCTGCAATAGCCATGCTGACCACGTAAATGACCTCTGCCCACACTGTTTTTTCTTATTTTTCCTATCTGAAATGTAAGTAAGTTTATAACAATATCTATACTGTCAACTTCATCTTTGATGCTACTCTACTCCTAAGTTTTCATCTTACTTATACATATTTACATTTCCCACCTGTTTTTCTTTTCCTTTTTCTCCCCCTTTCTCTTCCTTTCTTCTTCCCTCATTCCTTGTTCTAATTGCTATTCTCTTTTACTGCCCCAAACTTTGCTCCTCTTTCTCGTTTTGCTCTCTGTATCCTTTCATGGGACCTTTGGGTCTCTATGTGGGACAATTAAATGGGTTCATGCAAAAGTTTCACAAACAATTTGTGCTTTTTATTTGTGTCTATTTACCGTTTTCTTTTTCTGTTTATTGTATAATTTATTGTTATGATTATTATCATTCTGTAGAATGTATGTTAAGCTCCTGAAGAAGCGTTCTCCAAACGCACAACATGTCGGGCTGAACACCCATCTGAGAATTCAACCGGTCTTCAAATTCTACGAGTAAGTGGTTGCGAGTCTTCCAATTTTGTTGACCTTTGTAAGTGTAATTTTAGGTAGTAGGTGGCCTGTCATGCCCATGTGTTTTCAATCATTGGCTGTATTTCTGGCACTTTCTTATGTACGTTTTGTATTTTAAATTTCTATATTAAATATCCATAATTTTAACTATATTACGCCTCAAAAGTCCATTATCTTCCTTATGCACGTGTGTATTCTTCCTTGTACAAACACGTGTATATACAATCTTGTTACAATTAAGCAAAAGTTACAATAGTCCCAGTTTCTCATGTTTTCCTTGGGAACAAAATACCATGATAGGGGCAGAAGTGGAATAATTGTCGATGTTATAACTTTAAGGTTGAAGTTGATGGACAAGTATCTCTTTAGCAACATAACTATGTAACCAAAAAAAAAAAAAAGACCACAGAGGAGAGGCAAAATTAAAGTGTATCTAAACCCTGAAACAACAATGTAGAACATTGCAACATACTAGTCCTTGGTGCGATAGCCACTGTATATTCTCCAAGCTTTTTGCTTCATTTTCATCTGGTAATCAAACAAATAACATACCTCCTGTCCCTGGGCAGCTATGTCACTCCTCCACTGTATCTATGAAGGGAGCCATGGTTGTTAACCTAGTCTGCTCTCTTGTTATGAACTACAAGTATGTCTGTATCTCGTCATCTCCATTACAAGGCAATTGGTAGTTTTAGAGTCCATTCACACTTGTACGACTTAACCACTTCAGCCCCAGGAGGATTTACCCACTTCCTGACCTGCCCATTTCTACGGCACTGCGTCGCTTTAACTGACAATTGCACATACGATGTTGTACTCAAGCAACATTTATGTTCTTTATTTCCCACAAATAGAGCCTCTACGGCTTTAAACCACTTAAGACCCAGACTAAAATGCAGGTAAAGGACCAGGCCCCTTTTTGCGATTCAGCACTGCGTCGCTTTAACTGACAATTGTGCGGTCGTGTGACGTGGCTCCCAAACAAAATTGGCGTCCTTTTTTTCCCAAAAATAGAGCTTTCTTTTGGTGGTATTTGATCACCTCTTCGTTTTTTTTGCGCTATAAACAGAGCGACAATTTTGAAAAAAATGCAATATTTTTTACTTTTTGCTATAATGAATATCCCCCAAAAATATATATAAAAAAAATGTTTTCCTCAGTTTAGGCTGATACGTATTCTTCTACCCATTTTTGGTAAAAAAAAAAAAAAAAAAAAAAACAATCGCAATAAGAGTTTATCGATTGGTTTGCGCTAAATTATTAGCGTTTACAAAATAGGGGATAGTTTTATTGCATTTTTATTAATTTTCAGCGATTTTCTTCGTGACTGCGACATCATATCGGACAATTTTGACACATTTTTGGGACCATTGTCATTTTCACAGCAAAAAATGCTATAAAAATGCATTGTTTACTGTGAAAATGACAATTGCAGTTTGGGAGTTAACCACTAGGGGGCGCTGAAGGTGTTAAGTGTGACCTCATATGCGTTTCTAACTGTAGGGGGCGGGGCGGGACATGTGATGTCATTAACTGCCTTTCCTTATATTAGGGAACAGACGATCAATGACAGCGCCACTGTGAAGAACAGGGAAAGGCGTGTTTACAAACACCTCTCCCCGTTCTTCAGCTCCGGGGACCAATCGCGGGACTCCAGCGGCGATTGGGTCCACGGGTCACACAGCTTCGGACCGGGTGGCGGTCTGCCAACGTATATCGGCGTTAGGCGGTCCTTAAGTGGTTAACTTTTACACTATAAAAACAAAAAATTTCTTTTTACTATAAATATCCAAAAAAAAAAAAAAAAACGAATTTCTTCATCAGTTTAGGCCAATATGTATTCTTCTACATATTTTTTTTTTTTAAAAATGCAATGAGCGTATATTGATTGGTTTGCGCAAAAGTTATAGCGTCTATAAATAAGAAATATGTTTATTGCATTTTTTTTAACTCGTAATGGTTGTGATTAGGGATTTTTAGCGGGACTGTGGCAGACAGATCGGACACTTGACACTTTTTTGGGACCACTGACATTTACACTATTGCTATAAAAATGCACTGATTACTGTATTAATGTCGCTGGCAGTGAAGGGGTTAAACATTAGGGGCAATCAAGGGGTTAAATGTGTTCCCTGGGAGGTGTTTAACTGTGGGGGGATAGGACTGACAGGAGGAGGAGAGAGATAGCTGTTACTGATCACCAAGATATCAGAGAGAGGAAGAACGGGGAAAAGCTGATGTAAACAAGCATTTCCCCATTCTTTCTATTGACAGGACACTGATCACAGCTCCCTGTTCTCGGGAGCTGTGATCAGTCTCGTGTCACACGTAGCTCCGCCCCCTACAGTTAGAACACATCCCTAGGACACACTTAACCCCTTCAGCGCCCCCTACTGGTTAACCCCTTCACTGCCAGTGTAATTTTTACAGTAATCAGTGCATTTTTATAGCACTGATCGCTGTATCAAGGACAATGGTCCCAAAATGGTGTCAGATGTGTCTGCTATAATGTCGCAGTCATGATAAAAAAAAAAAAAAGCTGATCGCCGCCATTACTAGTAAAAAACTTTTTTTATAAAAATGCCATAAAACTATCCCCCATTTTGTAGACGCTATAATTTTTGCGCAAACCAATCAATAGACGCTTATTGCAAATTTTTTACCAAAAATATGTAGAAGAATACATATCAGCCTAAACTGAGGAAAAAAAAATTATATATTTTTTTGGGGATATTTAATATAGCAAAAAATTATTGCTTTTTTTCCAAAATTGTCACTCCATTCTTGTTTATAGCGCAAAAAAAAAAAAAAAAACCAGGAGGTGATCAAATGCCACCAAAAGAAAGCTCTATTTGTGGGAAAAAAAAAAAAAAGTTGTCAATTTTGTTTGAAAAAAACATGTCGCACGACCGCGCAATTGTCAGTTAAAGCAACGCAGTGCCGAATCGCAAAAAGTGCTCTGGGTCTTTGGGCAGCCAAATGGTCCGGGGCTGAAGTGGTTAAAAGTCAGATCTATTTAGTACATAAGGATTTAAACCAGGGGTGGGCAATTATTTTTTCGATGGGGCCACATGAGAAACTAAAAATATTTTGGAGGGCCGGGCCAAAAGGCTAAACTCAATACTGCATAAAATCAATTGTATTTCTTTATAAAAAGCAGTAAATATCATTGTTGGAAAACTGGTACGAGTACTTGTTATAGACATGGCACAGGAGGGGGACAGAGGCTGGGGACATGGCACAGGAGGGGGACAGAGGCTGGGGACATGACACAGGAGGGGGACAGAGGCTGGGGACATGACACAGGAGGGGGACAGAGGCTGGGGACATGGCACAGGAGGGGGGCAGAGGCTGGGGACATGGCACAGGAGGGGGGCAGAGGCTGGGGACATGGCCCAGGAGGGGGACAGAGGCTGGGGACATGGCACAGGAGGGGGACAGAGGCTGGGGACATGACACAGGAGGGGGACAGAGGCTGGGGACATGACACAGGAGGGGGACAGAGGCTGGGGACATGACACAGGAGGGGTCAGAGGCTGGGGACATGGCACAGGAGGGGGACAGAGGCTGGGGACATGACACAAGAGGGGGACAGACGCTGGGGACATGACACAGGAGGGGGACAGAGGCTGGGGACATGGCACAGGAGGGGGACAGAGGCTGGGGACATGACACAGGAGGGGGACAGAGGCTGGGGACATGACACAGGAGGGGGACAGAGGCTGGGGACAGGCAGCCACTGTTTAATCAATAACAATTGATTAAACAGTGGCTGCATGTGATGGCACAGTGGCTGCGTGTGATGGCACAGTGGTTGCGTTTGATGGGCACAGTGGCGACAATTGATGGCACAGTGGCTGCGTGTGATGGGCACAGTGGCAACAATTGATGGCACAGTGACTGCGTGTGTTGGCACAGTGGCTGCATGTGATGGCACAGTGGCTGTGTTTGATGGGCACAGTGGCTGCGTGTGATTGGCACAGTGGCTGCGTTTGATTGGCACAGTGGCTGCGTTTGATTGGCACAGTGGCTGTGTGTGATGGGCACAGTGGCTGCGTGTGATGGGCACAGTGGCTGCGTGTGATTGGCACAGTGGCTGCGTGTGATTGGCACAATGGCTGCATGTGATTGGCACAGTGGCTGCATGTAATTGGCACAGTGGCTGTGTTTAGGAACAGTGGCAACAATTGATTGCACAGTGGCTGCGTGTGATTGGCACAGTGGCTGTGTTTAGGAACAGTGGCAACAATTGATTGCACAGTGGCTGCGTGTGATTGGCACAGTGGCTGCGTTTGATGGGAACAGTGGCTGCGTGTGATTGGCACAGTGGCTGCGTGTGATTGGCACAGTGGCGACAATTTATGGTGGCACAGTGGCTGCGTGTGTTGGCACAAGTGGCTGCATGTGTTGGCACAAGTGGCTGCATGTGTTGGCACAAGTGGCTGCATGTGATGGGCACAGTGACCCCTCCCGGCCCTGCCTACTGTTATCACCGCGGCGGGGAACATTACAGACAGCGTTCGTTTGAACAGCTGTTTTCCCCGCTGCGCATAGACACTCCCCCTTGGACGGATCTGTCCAATCGCGAGCAAGGGGGAGTGTCTATGTGACTCCCCCTTGCTCGCGATTGGACAGATCCGTCCAAGGGGGAGTATCTATGCGCGGCGGGGAAAACAGCTGTTCAAACGAACGCTGTCTGTAATGTTCCCCGCCGCGGTGATTAACGTGGCAGCGGCGGCGGGGGTGGGCCGGATTAAAAGGTCCGCATACGGCCCGCGGGCCGTAGTTTGCCCAGGTCTGATTTAAACCGACTAGCATACGATTTTTTTACTATTTCTTTTGCATATAACATATGATTAAAAAAAACATGCGAACATTGTCATAATTGAATAAATGTAAAAAAAAAAAAATTTGTTGGTGAACACTTTTATGTTTCAATTGCAAGGAAGGATATATTTTCAATTGTATCTAAATGCCCTGTACACACGATCGGTTATTCCAATGAAAACGGACCGATGGACGGGTTTCATCGGACGAACCGATCGTAGATGGGCCCCATCAGTTTTTTTCCCCCCCCATCGGTGGAAAAAAAAAAATAGAACCCGTTTTAAATTTTTTCTATGGTTCAAAAACCGATAGAAAAAAACGTTCGTCTGTGGGTAAGTCCATCGGGCAAAAATCCACGCATGCTCAGACTGAATTAGGAGACGGGATCGCTCGTTCTGGTAAAACTAGCGTTCGTAATGGAGATAGCACATTCGAAATCTTGCAAATTATTGCATCGTTTAATGCAGCCTATTGTTTTATTCGTTCTAAGGCTTCATTTCCACTGGCGTTTTTACAGCCACTGTTAGGCTTTTTTACAGCTTAAAAACGCCTGTCCATGTTTATTTTGTAAAAAAAAAAAAAAATAATTTTTTGTGAGCTGCAGCTTTAAAAATGCCGCGGTCGCGTTTGAGCGTTTTTGCGCGTTTCTGAGCGTTTAACGTCTGGCGTTTTTACAGCTCTACTCTGGAGCTTCAGAACGCCCTGGTCCTGCGTTTTTTTTACAGCTCAAAAACGCCTATACCATTTGCAGCTCAAAAACGTCTATGTGGGCATGATGCCATAGAATAACATGGACAGGCGTTTTTAAGCTGTAAAAAACGCTCAGAAAAGTGGCCGTAAAAACGCCAGTGGAAATGAAGCCTAATGCTAGAATAACGAAGTTGTTTTGCTGATGGTATTTATACAGAGTTCTCACATACTGATTTATTTTCATTTTTGCGTGTGATCTCATGAATAATGTTTTTTTTTTTTTTTTAAAGCCATATCTCCATAATATATTTTACTCCAGATCATTTTTTGGGGCTTTTAATATTTTCAGGTGATATACAGCCATGGCCAAAAGTTTTGAGAATGACACAAATACTAATTTTCACAAAGTCTGCTGCCTCAGTTTTTGAGATGGGAAATTGCATATACTCCAGAATGTTATGAAGAGTGATCAGACGAATTGCAATTAATTGCAAAGTTCCTCTTTGCCATGAAAATTAACTTAATCTCATAAAAAAAAAATCCACTGCATTTGTAAAGAAGGCTTCAGGGTGCCCAAGAAAGTCCAGCAAGCGACAGGACCGTCTCCTAAAGAGGATTCAGCTGCGGGATCAGAGTGCCACTAGTGCAGAGCTTGCTCAGGAATGGCAGCAGGCAGGTGTGAGCGCATCTGCACGCACAGTGAGGCGAAGACTTTTGGAAGATGGCCTGGTGTCAAGAAGGGCAGCAAAGAAGCCACTTCTCTCCAAAAAAAACCATCAGGGACAGATTGATCTTCTGCAGAAAATATGGTGAATGGACTGCTGAGGACTGGGGCAAAGTCATATTCTCCGTTGAAACCTCTTTCTGATTGTTTGGGGCATCAGGAAAAAGGCTTGCCTGGAGAAGAAAAGGTGAGCACTACCATCAGTCCTGTGTCATGCCAACAGTAAAGCATCCTGAGACCATTCATGTGTGGGGTTGCTTCTCATCCAAGGGAGTGGGCTCACTCACAATTTTGCCCAAAAACACAGCCATAAATAAAGAATGGTACCAAAACACCCTCCAACAGCAACTTCTTCCAACAATCCAACAACAGTTTGGTGAAGAACAATGCATTTTCCAGCACGATGGAGCACCGTGCCATAAGGCAAAAGTGATAACTAAGTGGCTCGGGGACCAAAACGTTGACATTTTGGGTCCATGGCCTGGAAACTCCCCAGATCTTAATCCCATCGAGAACTTGTGGTCAATCCTCAAGAGGCGGGTGGACAAACAAAAACCTACTAATTCTGACAAACTCCAAGAAGTGATTATGAAAGAATGAGTTGCTATCAGTCAGGAATTGGCCCAGAAGTTGATTGAGAGCATGCCCAGTGGAATTGCAGAGGTCCTGAAAAAGAAGGGCCAACACTGCAAATACTGACTGCAATTGTCGATAAAAGCCTTTGAAAACGTATGAAGTGCGTGTAATTATATTTTACTACATGACAAACAACTGAAACAAAGATCTAAAAGCAGTTTTTGCAGCAAACTTTGTGAAAACTAATATTTGTGTCATTCTCAAAACTTTTGGCCACAACTGTACAATTTTTTTTTAGCAAGTTATCACAACAACATTATAATTTTTTAGTATTTTTTTCCCCTCAAGGAGGTTGGTGTCCTTTGTTAATTACAAATTGTATTTATGAAATGTTTTATGGCTATTCACCAGAAAAACACATAGACAAGTATTTGACTTAAAGAAAATCTCCATTTATTCTGTTAAAAAATAAATAAAGAGGAAGGGCAACAATTGTAAAATCTGCCGAATATATGCAGACTTTGGACCCCAAAGGCAGACAACATGAACTGGATTAAAAATAAAATAAATAATCTGAGGAGTTCCTCTAATTGGGATCACAATCAAGGTGGAAAAAGCAGGAGGTGGAGGAAGCAGAGGTGGAGGAAGCAGAGGTGGAGGAAGCAGAGGTGGAGGAAGCAGAGGTGGAGAAAGCAGAGGTGGAGAAAGCAGAGGTGGAGAAAGCAGAGGTGGAGAAAGCAGAGGTGGAGATTATGACCACAACAACAGGTATGTGTCTGTCACCACAGCTTCAGGTAAAGAGATGTAGGCCTGCATATTTTGAATACCCTTTTTAGGGGATGAACATGGTGGTGTCGCACAAACTACTACTACTCCTTTCTTAAGTGCTAGTGCACAAATAATAATTCAAGAAATAATGGAATGTAGTAGTGAAACGGACATTATGAGGAATAGGATGAATGTCATTGAATTTTTTTTTTTTTTTTTTAAAACATCGACATTTTGGGCGAATAGTAGACTGACCCCCCACCACCATTTTTATATTTTTTGGTATGCACCCAAATTTGCATTGGATATTCCACAAGACAAAATTTGAAGATGCACACAGTGTGTCAACATGTGACATCTGCCATAACAGGATATCTATGTCCGTGTTTTGTGGGTGCAACCCCTTCCTCGCTACTCAAGAGGAAGGGTTTGCACCCCCAAAACACCTCCATTGATCCCCCATGATGGCAGATAGCACATGTTGACATTTGGCATGGGATCAGAATATAAATACCCATTTTGTCACACAAACTGTGTGCATCTTCAAATTTTGGCTTGTTCAGGGGTGACATCACCCCATGTCATGTGTTTCTAAGGTTGAACTTTGTAAGTTCATTGTTTTAAGATATTTGCTTGTTTAAACCATGCCTGGTTAGGCAAACCAAAAAAAAAAAAAAAGGTTCTATTTTTATAAATAAAAAAAAAAATCTTCAAACGCACAAGTTGTGGACAGAATAAAAAAAAAATTCTACTCAATGTGTGGCTTCTACTTTCTATGCTGAATACCAGTTTGTACATTTAAAAGTGCGTGTTTATTTGTGGTTATTTACAAACAGAGAAATCCATTTGGCACTACAAAGTGCACTATAGGAGAACCAGGGAGACAGATAAAAGAAACACAAGCAATAATGACAAAAAAAAAAAAATGGTTTTTAAAAGAGCACATTTTTGGTTTATTTTTTTTTCGGAATGAATTACATTTTGTCTGGCATAGCGATGGCCCCCCTACCCGTGAAGTACTCCACGTAATTAACTCGTACTTCACGGGCACTTTGGGGGGCCAAGCCAGTACGGCCAGTGTCCAGGACAGTGAATGTTTGTGAAAGTCCGGCCTCAGGCCCAACATTAGTTAAAATATGATGATGAATGTCTGCGCAGAAAGTTGTGCAGGATGCAGCAGAAGACAATGTTATTAAATTTGTATTCCGCCATGTGGATGGCTGTCAGGAACAGGCAGAACCGGCTGGCCATTATCCCAAAGGCATTCTCTACAACCCTCCGGGCTCTGGCCAGCAGGTAATAAAAAACCCTCCTCTCCAGGGTGAGGGTCCTCCGGGGAAATGGCTGCATCAGGTGTGATCCCAGTCCGAAAGCTTCATCCGCAACAAAAACAAACGGAAGTGCCTCTATGTTGTCCTCATCTGGTGGCAGTGCCAGGCCACCAGTCTGGAGACATTGGGCAATTTCCGTCTGTGTGAAGACTCCGCCATCTGACATCCGGCCATTCTTCCCCATGTACACATACATAAACTCGTACTGTGCCGACACCACCGCCATTAACACAATACTATTAAAACCTTTATAATTATAATAGTACGACCCCGAACGGGGTGGTGGCACTATGCGGACGCGTTTCCCATCAATTGCCCCTCCGCAGTTAGGAAAGTCCCACCGCTCAGCAAAATGGGATGCCACAGTCTGCCATTCCTGTGGTGTTGTGGAGTCAAAAAAAAAATTATTTCTTTTGCACATAAACATTGCAATCAGATTACAAAAATACATTCTTGTCCAACATCAGTATAACATTTATTTGAATGAGTATTTAAAGCCAAAACTATAAAAAGACCCACTTATCAGATTCCTCACCCCTCTGATGGTGATATAGGGGGACAGCTAATCCAACAGACTGAAAAAAGGGGTCTGTCATACGGAGAAAATTCCTGAAGTCATCAGGGTTATTCTTCTCATGGATTTCCCGCAGCAGAGGCATGTGAGAGAATTGGTCCCGCTGGAGCAACCAATTCTTGGCCCATGAACTCCTCCTCGCCCTGTTCACGGCCTGAGCTCGGGTTACAATATGAACTTCAGAAACAAGCCCATACGCAGCATGAACTCGAGAATGAGAACGTACTTCCAACATGGCTTAGAACCGGTCGGCTGGTCAGAACGAACTTTAAACAGAACGCACCGAGGAACAGCATGGCCTATAAAAAAACGACCTGAAAACCAGAAAACAAGCGGACAGGAACGCACTGCAAAACAGATACGAGCCCACAAGCACCAACTGAACACCAGAAAACGATCTGAAAAGCACGGAGACTGAAAAGCGCGAATCGGCTCTCACCAAACTTTTACTAACACGCGGTAACACTAAATCAGCAAAAGCAGCCCAAAGGGTGGCGCCGTTGGATTTCACCTTCCCCTTTATAGTGCCGTCGTACTTGGTGTACGTCACTGCGTTCTGACACGAACGGATTTTTGAATGATGGTGTGTAGGCAAGACTGATGAAAGTCGGCTTCATCGGATATCTGATGAAAAAAAACATCGGATTAGATTCCATCAGATATCCGATCGTGTGTACAGGGCATAACTGGTGTGGATGATTATTTATGACACCATTTAAATTATTGCAAACAACACTCAGATTTCAGGCATTCTGGGTTACAGCATACACTTTCATTTAGTAACATTACCATTGTAATAAAATACAAACAATAGTTATTTTTGACAACCCAACATAAGCATGAAAAATCTCCTTTCCTCCTGTGAATTCTGCCTGTCACCTCTTTCCACAACTTACTAGGGGTGATATTAGGGCTGCAACTAACAAATATTTTCAGTCGATTAGTTGGCCGATTATCGTTTCAATTAATAACTTTGCAATTTGCATTTTTTAAGGCCCCGTACACACACGACCGGATCTGTCCGCTGGGATTTATCCGCGGATCAGTTCCAGCAGACAAATCCGGTCATGTGTACGGCCTAGCGGACATTTTTCGGCAGACATTTGTCCAGCCGACCGTTTTCAAGCGGATAAAAATTTCTTAGCATGCTAAGAAATCTATCTGCTGGAAACCTGTCCGTCAGACTTATCCGGTCGTCTGTACAGACTCACCGGATAAGTCCGACCGATCCCCATCCCTCGCATGCGTCAAAGTGATTCGACGCATGCTTGGAAGTATTTACCTTCCAGGGTCGCGCACGTCGCCGCGTCACGGCGACGTCACCGCGTATGTTTTCCGCAGGGATTTTGATCTGATGGTGTGTACAGCCATCAGATCAAAATCCGGAGCAGAAATGTCCGATGGAAACGGTTTGGCGGACCGTTTTCATCGGATATCCGCTCGTGTGTACAGGGCCTAATTGTTTTTGCCCAATTTGTTGTTGGGTAGATCAAAAAACACAAATTGCCGCAAAAACGCATTATATGCTTTTCTGCAGCTTCTCCATTGAAGTATATTGAACCAAAAAAAACGAAATGGCACCGTTTTGCCCAAATATGCAGCAGCTGAAAAAAAGCATAGATGTGAATGTGTCCCATAGGAAACCATGTAAATGAACTGTAGTGTGTTTCTGCAAAAAGCAACAAAAAAGGTGTGACCTAAGTCCGAGATGTTTAGTAAAAAGCAAATAATTGCTACTGTAAGGGGTTCATTTTTTACTGTGGGACCATGAAAGTAATATTTACAGTAGCAATTTGCTCTTTTTGTTTTATTTTTTAACACCACTTACTGGCCGATTAATCGATTATGAAAATGGTAAGCGATTAATTTCATAATCGATTAGTTGTCAATCGATTAGTTGTTTCGGCCCTAGGTGATATGCATGCATAGATGGAAAAATGAAAAAAAAAAAAAAAAAATGACTGATTCCTACTGTATTAAATTGTATTTGTACAAGTTGTAAAGCGATGCGTGAACGTTTGGCTCTATATAAATCCTGTATAATAATAAAAAGAAAACATTTATAATTAATAATAATAATACAAATTATAATATTTTTTATTATTATTATTAATACATTGCAGCTTCTCCTCTGCAGTTTACTTTTTATTTCCAAGGACTAAATACCCCACGGTACCCTGCTGCCAGAAAACAGTCATTCCAATTCCTCCTCTCAGCATATCTGTCGTTCAGAAGGTAGGCTCTGTGAAATGTATAGCAAAGCAATGCCTACTCACTGCTCACAGTGAATGTGTCACAAAATTCAAGGAAATAAATGCGGCAACTTCACAAAGTAAGTTTACAAATTTCAAGATAGAGGACAATTGAGGAAGAGGAAGTATTCACGTTTGCAATAGGTAATAGTAGCAAACAGACTTACCTATGATCTCCTCCCAAAGTTACACAAGTGTAACCAGCTTCTACTACTCTACTAACTTCATCAGCCAACACCTGACATGCAAGGCCAACTGTACGTGGGTATTTAACAGTGTTGTTGTACAGTTTGTCATTAGGAACTTGGGCAAAGTGTAGATCTCCAACATCATATACATCACATCCTGAAAAACAAAATCATTTTCAGTTGTTAGTTCAATATTTTTGGGGCCTTCAGGAAATCTTATGCCACCTACTGTGGTGCCCTTACGGCCCGACGGTTCCCAACACATGCCAATCCCCCGTCTTCTCTAGTTATTTTATGTTACCTTCAACTTAATAGATAACATTCTCCATTACATCTCCCTAACCCTACCCATCAGCCTCCTGCCAGATTTTAAATTTATTAAAACACAATCTGACTGACTGTTGGTGTCAACTACAGTGATAAAAATAAGTATTTGAACACCCTGCTATTTTGCAAGTTCTCCCACTTGGAAATAATGGAGGGGTCTGAAATTGTTATCGTAGGTGCATGTCCACTGTGAGAGACATAATCAAAAAAAAAAAAAAAAAAATCCAGAAATCACAATGTATGATTTTTTAAAACTATTTATTTGTATGATACAGCTGCAAATAAGTATTTGAACACCTGAGAAAATCAATGTTAATATTTGGTACAGTAGCCTTTGTTTGCAATTACAGAGGTCAAACGTTTCTTGTAGTTTTTCACCAGGTTTGCACACACTGGAGGAGGGATTTTGGCCCACTCCTCCACACAGATCTTCTCTAGATCAGTCAGGTTTCTGGGCTGTCGCTGAGAAACACGGAGTTTGAGCTCCCTCCAAAGATTCTCTATTGGGTTTAGGTCTGGAGACTGGCTAGGCCACGCCAGAACCTTGATATGCTTATAACAGAGCCACTCCTTGGTTATCCTGGCTGTGTGCTTCGGGTCATTGTCATGTTGGAAGACCCAGCCTCGACCCATCTTCAAAGCTCTAACTGAGGGAAGGAGGTTGTTGCCCAAAATCTCGCAATACATGGCCCCCGGTCATCCTCTCCTTAATACAGTGCAATCGCCCTGTCCCATGTGCAGAAAAACACCCCCAAAGCATGCTACCACCCCCATGCTTCACAGTAGGGGTGGTGTTCTTGGGATGGTACTCATCATTCTTCTTCCTCCAAACACGGTTAGTGGAATTATGACCAAAAAGTTATATTTTGGTCTCATCTGACCACATGACTTTCTCCCATGACTCCTCTGGATCATCCAAATGGTCATTGGCAAACTTAAGACGGGCCTTGACATGTGCTGGTTTAAGCAGGGGAACCTTCCGTGCAATGCATGATTTCAAACCATGACGTCTTAGTGTATTACCAACAGTAACCTTGGAAACGGTGGTCCCAGCTCTTTTTAGGTCATTGACCAGCTCCTCCCGTGTAGTCCTGGGCTGATTTCTCACCTTTCTTAGGATCATTGAGACCCCACGAGGTGAGATTTTGCATGGAGCCCCAGTCCGAGGGAGATTGACAGTCATGTTTAGCTTCTTCCATTTTCTAATGATTGCTCCAACAGTGGACCTTTTTTCACCAAGCTGCTTGGCAATTTCCCCGTAGCCCTTTCCAGCCTTGTGGAGGTGTACAATTTTGTCTCTAGTGTCTTTGGACAGCTCTTTGGTCTTGGCCATGTTAGTAGTTCGATTCTTACTGATTGTATGGGGTGGACAGGTGTCTTTATGCAGCTAATGACCTCAAACAGGTGCATCTACTGTAATTTAGGATAATAAATGGAGTGGAGGTGGACATTTTAAAGGCAGACTAACAGGTCTTTGAGGGTCAGAATTCTAGCTGATAGACAGGTGTTCAAATACTTATTTGCAGCTGTATCATACAAATAAATAGTTAAAAAATCAAATTGTGATTTCTGGAAAAAAAAAAAATTCATTATGTCTCTCACAGTGGACATGCACCTACGATGACAATTTCAGACCCCTCCATGATTTCCAAGTGGGAGAACTTGCAAAATAGCAGGGTGTTCAAATACTTATTTTCCTCACTGTATATCCCGAAAGCACAAACTATATGTATTACTCCCACCCCTATAACTGTTTCCAGCATTGACCACATCCTAGCACAGCACACCTCCTTTTCCACCGCTTTCTGCAACCATTATACTCCCAGCTACCTGGTCTGATCATGAAGCAGTATCCCCAGTACAAAGTCATCTTGTGACGAAACCCGTAGGGAGGAGCGACGTGCTGACGTCACCCAGTTTGCACAGGTCCCAGGAAGGACAGCTGCTACATTCAAGCATGTTTTTATCATTTTTTTTAAACATTATGTTGAAGATTTTACACTATGGAAGCCTTATGTTTTTTAGGGTCATTATATGCTTGGGTTCTTCCTTGAGTGTCGAGTGCTCTACAACTTGATCCCCTGGAAGAACAGAGGCCTTGGCTGGGTATAAAAGCCACAAGCGGGATAAACCTTCTGTAATAAGAGGTCATAAAGAGCTGGTAAGCTGGCAATTTATAAGGTGGAGCTTTTTCTTTGGCGATCACACACTATTCTGGTGATCAGTAGTGCATTGTGAGATTACATAGTATTACATAGTTAGTCAGGTTGAAAAAAGACACAAGTCCATCCAGTCCAACCACAAAAAAATAAAATAAACAAACAAACAAAATAAAAAAACACAGTACAATCCCATACACCCAACTCCATACCCACAGATGATCCAGAGGAAGGCAAAAAAAAAAACAGCAGTGCATGACCAAATTTGCAACAGCAGGGAAAAAAATTACTTCCTGATCCCCCGAGAGGCAATCGGATTTACCCTGGATCAACTTTACTTACAAATCTTGGTACTCAGTTATATTCTGTATATTTAGGAAAGTATCCAGACTTTTCTTAAAGCAATCTACTGAGCTGGCCAGAACCACCTCTGTGCCACATTTTCACAGCTCTTACTGTGAAGAAACCTTTCCGTATTTGGAGATGAAATCTCTTTTCCTCTAGACGTAAAGAGTGCCCCCTTGTCCTCAGTGTTGACCGTAAAGTGAATAACTCAACACCAAGTTCACTATATAGACCCCTTATATATTTGTACATGTTGATCATATCCCCCCTTATTCTCCTCTATTCAAGAGTGAATACATTTAGTTCTTCTAATCTTTCCTCATAGCTGAGCTGAAATTAATTTCTTCATCACTGTTTGGACTCCTTTAGGTAGATTCACGTACGGCGGCTTAACTTTGTGCGGGCGTAACGTATGTTATTTACGTTACGCCGCTGCAATTTAGAGAGACAAGTGCAGTTTTCACAAAGCACTTGCTCCGTAAGTTGCGGCGGCGTAGCGCAAATTGGCCGGCGTAAGCCCGCCTAATTCAAATGTGGAAGAGGTGGGCGTGTTTTATGGAAATTATTCGTGACCTCACGTAAATGACGCTTTGAACGAATGGCGCATGCGCCGTCCGTGGACGTATCCCAGTGCGCATGCTCCAAATCACGTTGCAAATAGTCAATGCTTTCGACGTGAACGTAACCTACGTCCAGCCCTATTCTAAAACGACTTACGCAAACGACGTAAAACGTGAAAAATACGACTCTGTTCCGACGTCCATACTTAACATTGGCTGCGCCATTTTTTTGGTGGTTTATCTTTACGCCTGAAACCGCCTTACGTAAACGGCGCATCTTTACTGCGACGGGCGTGCGTACGTTCGTGAATAGGCGTATCTTGCTGATTTACATATTCTAGGCGTAAATCAGCGTACATGCCCCTAGCAGCCATCGTAAATATGCAGCCAAGATACGACGGCGTAGGAGACTTACGCCAGTCGTATCTTAGCAACATTTAAGTGTATCTCAGTTCGAGCATACGCTTAAATGTACGACGGCGCGGATTCGGAGTTACGACGGCGTATCTACTGATGCGCCGTCGTAACTGTACATGAATCCAGCTACTTGTTTGCAGCGTGTTTGCGGTTGTTATTGTCTTACTCTTTTTCACAACTTTAGTGCAACTTTATTGCATGAGTTCAGGCCGAACATTGGCTGTCGCCCATTCTTTGGGACACACGAATTACTGGAGCATTCGAACATTTGTTCGGCCTGCCCAACAACCACAATGCACTGCTCCACTGTACAGTGCGCATTGGAAGCCCTGATTGGCTGAAACAATGAAAGCTTTGTCCAATCAGGGCACATAGTACCGTCATAGCCATGTTTGGACACTGTCATGACGCTATCCAATCATGGCTCATTGCTCTTAGTCCCACCCCATGGTGGCCATTTGCAGTGTGATATTGGCATGGAGATAGATAGAACAGGGCTCGGTTCAGTGCTACTAGCGAGTTACTGTGCTATAGTGGGCTATTGTGATTGTAAAGTATCAGTTTAGTGTTAATCTAATGATAGTACAGTGTGACGGTTTTATTTTTACTTTAGTGTCGTTTTATTTGGACAGGACAGGTTTCCTGCTAAATATTTCAGTGCAGTTTGTTAGTGCACATTTAACACAGTATATTTCAGCGTATTGGCGCACGTTTACCGCAGTATATTAAATAACAAACTTAGAAAAAAAAAAATAATAGCTCAACCAGCCCTCAAAATTTCCACTCGCCTGCTATCATTTGGCGAGTGGATTTAAGCTGGGGGCGAGTGATAACAGTTCTGCATGACCAACAGTCCAATCTGTGCCTACACTTAGAGCCACGCTGCGATTGGCGGCCGAAGAGGAAAGGTGCGTGCCCAGGAAAAGTAGTCGGGTGAGCCGCACACATGCAGAGCAGTACACAGGTGCTCTCCTTACAATTCTCGTTAAGCCATGGGACCTGATAGTATGACCTCTCTGAGCCTGACTTCCCAACCTGACCAATGTAGCTGGAGAGCAAGGAGCAGGAAGGAACAAGTGAGCTGGAGGACTGCGATTATCACCACTCTGGGTGTCCCAGGTAGGCAGTGCAGCACAGCGCTCACCAAGAGTTGCCCTGGCAAGAGAGCGGCAGTATGCTGTGCGGTGTCAGTGTGCGCTGTGTTGTGGTGTCAATGGCTATGCTGGTGTGTGAATCTTGGTGCTGGATTGTACTCCCTCCCGCTGTGCTGCAGCTCCTCTCCTCACTGCCCAGCAATGGAAGGGGGAAGTGGGGACATGCAAGTGTGGAGCCGCACACAGGGGCTCCTGATTATGAGAGTGGGTAGAATAGGAGAGGGAGAGAGAGAGAGGAGGATGGATGGGGGTTGCAGAGGAGACAGCAAGAGAATGGGGGAAAAGACCTGGTTCTAGAGAGAAGGCAGAGGAGGAGGAGGGAGTCTTGTACATAAGAAGAGGGAGAGCAATATTTGCAGAAGTAAAAAAGTCCATGTCCCTCTGGTTTGCCCAGTGCCATGTCCCTCTGGTTTGACCCAGTGCCATGTCCCTCTGGTTTGACCCAGTGCCATGTCCCTCTGGTTTGACCCAGTGCCATGTCCCTCTGGTTTGACCCAGTGCCATGTCCCTCTGGTCTGCCTCAGTGCCCTGTCCCATTTTGTTAAAGTTGTTGTTGGTAATATTTAATTGTGTAACTTGATTCGGCATAAAACATTTGACAGTGTCATTCCAAGAGATAATCTACAAGGGCGTTTTTAGGGGCGCAACTGGTGGCGAGTAACACTTGAGGCCTGGCTAGAAGCTCAGGGCTTGAAATTTTGAGCCCTGAGCTCAACCATTCCTAAGGTAGTGCATAACTATGGAATGTCACTCACCATAAGAGCATGATTAGCAAAACAAATGTATTGATGTCAAAGATAAGAAAAGGATAATAAAGGAATGAGTAGTTCTCCCAATCTGCATTGGGAAACTGTGGACTAGTGGATGATTGTATGTTGAATTAGAAAATGACTGATGAAAGGAGGGGGACCTTGCTGGGTAACAGTGGTCAAGAGGAGGTATACAAGTGGGATGGTGTATGTGTTAGAATGTCCAATACGGTCATGTGTGGCTCGCTGGAACCATAAACAGGTGAACACAGTCTTCTTTAACATCCCTCTCACTGTACCAGAGTCCTTATTGAGACTCACTCTCAAATAAGACAGCCATATGAAGAGGTAGATATGTCGAAGTGGTAGATATGTCAAAAAGGTGATAGTCCTTTCCAAAAAAAAATAATAAATGAGAGGTATAGTCCAGAGATCCAAAGTCCCAGTGTGTGTTCCTCCCTTATCTTTGAAAACAACAGCCTTGTAAAGTATATAATACCATAGATGGGTCAAAAGCATTTAGTCCAGGGATGGGCCGTGTTGGCCTCACCAGTTTTCAATTTGGAAACCACATTGACCGGTTGAAAATGCAGTCCCTTTACCACATTGAACATCCAGGCTTTAAATTGATGCAAAACATGTATCTGTGTGCGTCATTTCCGCTTCAGATTGCGTGTCACACCCCTCCGCATACATCATGACGTCAAGGCTCCAATGTACTAGACAGTCTCTTCTCCCCACATCATGAAAGGGGAGGGGGGTTGAGCGCGTAAGGTGTGGAACAATACACTGCGGATACTTCCTTGATGAATTCATGAATAGCTGCGAAATTCCATTTTATGCAGGGACAGTTTTAAACATGGGAAACATGCGCTACTTTACAGGCATACTATAGACAGCCCCCAGGTATGAAGTTTAAAGGAATATTTCACTTTTATTGTTTCACTTTAAGAATTATTAAAATCACTGCTCCCAAAAAAACAGCCATTTTCAAAACTTTTTTTGCATTGATACATGTCCCCTGGGGCAAGACCCAGGTCCCCAAACACTATGACAATAACTTGCATATTAACCTTTAAAATGAGCACTTGAGTTTTCATGTTCGTGTCCCATAGACTTGAACAGTTTTCAAACATATTTTTTGCCTGTTCGCATGTTCTGTTACAACAATATATATTGGTGCACGTTCACTGCAGTATATTGCAGTGCGTTGGTGCATGTTTAACGCAGTATATTTCAGTGTGTCATTGCAGGTTTACCGTAGTATATTGCAGGGTATGAGTGCACGTTTAACGCACTATATTTCAGTGGATTGGTGCACATTTACCGCAGTATATTTCAGTGCACTGGTGCGTGTTTAATGCAATATATTTCAGTGCGCTATTGCATATTTACCGCAGTATATTGCAGTGTGTTACTGCATATTTAACAGAGTATATTTCAGTGCGTTATTGCAGGTTTATTGCAGCGTGTTGGTGCACATTTAAACCGCCCCCGGATGACCACGTGTGATCACGAGCATGACAGCCAGAATAGGGACGTGTGTGTAAATAAACAAATCCCTGCAAGCCCATCGCGATGGCGCGCACGTGAGGACACGCGCGCTCGTAGGTGGGAGGAGAGGACAGCAATGAGATTGCTTGGTTGCGAGGATGGACCGCGCCGATGAATGAGAGGAGGAGGAGGCACCTTTCACCCCAACACGTCACACGCCGAGTACCGCTGTGTATGGCTCTACAAGCACCATCATACGCTGCTAACCTGAGCCACGCTGCCTACACTAAGGGCGGATTAAACAGCCGGTGAGGAGCGGGGATAGACGAACGGAAGCAACGCAGGTATCAAAGTAAGGAGAGGGACATGCAGCGTGAGGACCGAGGCTGCCGACCACACAGATGGACACCCTAAACCACCAATAATAAGGTCAGATCTCAGCTACCTTTTACTCAAAGGGCAGGAAGGATGATGGAAGTGTAGAGGTAAGGCAGGGGAAATCCCCTTTTTGGAGAAGCAAAAGGAGGGTCTGGAAGAAAATATTAAGGCCAAGTTACTAAGGAAGATTGGAGAAGGTCTGCTATTAACTAATCACTGGTACATGCTAAGTAAATGTGTATGTGGTGTTCTTAAAGGTGGATGAAAATTGAGTACAAGAACTGTCTGATAAACTTTAAACTATCTTAATTGAGTATGACTGTGCAAGACAAAGTTTATAACATGAAACACTGTATTATATTGTAAGTGGAACAGAGGTGAGAGGTGAGAAGTTCTGGAGTGCGGTCTGGGGATAAAAAGGGGGTAAAAAGTGACCAATAATTAAATAATAATAAGTATTAAAAAACGGAACACCCCCCCCCCCCCGCCCCCCAACGTATAACACAGACAGTGCATTAAAAGCGGCCCTTTTTACTTGCATCTATATGATGTGCCTTCGGGGCTGAGTGTATAAAAGTGAAAAGTGTGTCTCCAGGAATATTGATATGGGTCAAGTGGAGCTATATTTGTAGGATATGATCTATGCAATTTAAAAACCCTGGACATTGGAATCAATAGTGGGAGCTAACAATGACAAATGATGATTGAATGATAACCAGCTGAGTGTGTTTCTCTCTTGTTCCGGAAGCTTGCTTAAAAAAAACGAAAAAGAAGGGGGACTATTTGTAATCAGTATTCACAGCTTATGGCTAAAATCTCACTTTAAGACTGGGGGGAGAAACGGACCCACCTACACCCACTACGAAACAATTTAAATAGTTCTAACTGACACATATTGTCATGGATCTGCCACTTAAGGGTTAACGGTGCAGACTGATTTCAGCAGGCTGCCCTATTTAAACACTTCAGCAGCACAGTGTCTTCGCTGCCTGATCTGCAGTTCTGACGTGGATACTATCTGAGACCTGTTTGCTATCTGAAACCTGATTTGAACACTGAACCCGGCTTGTTTGACCACTCTACCTGAAACCTGATTTGAACACCGAACCCGGCGTGTCTGACTCCTCTCATCTCTCCTATCCTGACCCGGCTCCGTTTGACCATCCGCCTGCTTGACTTCACTGCTGCCAGATCCACCTGCTTGTTTACCGACTATTCTTCAGCCATCTTTCTGCACGATCACCTGTTATGACCCGGCTTGTCTGACCCTGCTTTCCCGGTATACCTGAACTGTACTAAACTTGTGCCGCTGTAGTCGCAGCTTCTATGCGGGTCGCTGACCCTTCCTCCGCTGAGCGTTCAGCATCTTCTTGCCAGAGGAATTCGCCCACCTGCTTCTACACTTCACCACCCGGCACTCCTACCCCTCTGTGCTCCGAGCCCGCTGTCTCATATGCAGTGGCTCGCGAACCAGAGTCGTAAGAGAGGCTACCCTGCATCAGACTCTACAAGACCAGGTACGTGACACATATGCTCATGACATAGAATCCCCATTGCAGCATACTGGGTGAAAGACGGACCCCCCCGCTGCTCACTATTTTTCTTTCTTTATTGAGGAGTCCAATTACTTGGGGATCCCCCTTGCTCCCTTGTACTCCGAAAAGGGGTTACGGCTACGCTCATCCTGAGAGTATTCTTACTCCCTGGCCCTAAATAACCAGATAATCAGACTATTTGAAGGCCTGAATGTCTGAATACCTTCCCTGGATTAAAGGAGAAAGGAGTGGGGGATAAAGAGGAGAAAGAACTGTGAGGAGATCTGAAGTTCAAAAATGTTCTCTTTCTCTCTTTTTTTTTTTTTCCCCCACAAACCCCAGAAACAAATATCTAGAAGGGGAATTTCTTTCACCTCTCTTTTCCAGTCCTTGGTGCACATAAATATTTGGTATATTGGTATATCGGTATACTGATATGTGCGGCTCAAACTATCAGAACCTCTGAAAACCGAGATAATATTGGTAGGTTAGGAGCCAAGAGAGGGGTAGAAGGGGGGAAAACAAAATTAAAGGAGCAAATAGTAAATCCCTACAAAGTAAACATCCAGCCCAACCCAGTCCGGCACTTCATACCGGGTTTTTCCCTGACACTGGATTCTTTATTAATTCGCTGGGAATAAGAGGCCAAGCTGGGGAAGAGAATTAGAAGGAAGGAGACTAACATGAGCAGAATGACGAGTAGATCAACAAAAGGGGGACCCCCAACTACTCCAAGCAATACAACAGCAACAAGTTCAATAAGGCCATTCGTGACAAGAGGGGAAAGCCCGCGCGCCCCTGGGGTCCAGGGGGTAACAAAGCAACAACAAGTGAACAAAGTTAAAAAGGCTGAAAATAAGAAACCCCAGAGTGATATCTCCAGAGAAACATCTATAGAATCAAGAGAGGAAGGGCCTACAGGAAGTAGACTGGAAAGCAGCAGGATGGATGAACGAAGCGCAGACACTCAGTCCCCCTCAAAAGGAGAAATGGCAGAGATGCTGTTAAAGCGGATGTGCCACTAAAAATATATATTAAAAGCCAGCAGTTACAAATACTGCAGCTGCTGACTTTTAATATAAGGACACTTACCTGTCCTGGAGTCCAGCGCCGATCGCAGCAGATGACGAGCCGATCGCTCGTCACCCTGCTGCTCCCCCCTCCATCCACGGTGAGGGAACCAGGAAGTGAAGCGCTCCGGCTTCACTGCCCGGTTCCCTACGGCGGATGCGCGAGTCGCGCTGCGCCCGCCGATTGGCTCCCGCTGTGTGCTGGGAGCCGAGTGTTCCCAGCATACAACGGGGGATGGACGGGAAGCAAGGGAAAAACCCGTCTTTTGCCCGCATCGTAGGGCCGGAAGTGAGTGCAGATACCTGTCTGTAGACAGGTATCTGCACCCCCCTCCCCCCTGAAAGGTGTCAAATGTGACACCGGAGGGGGGAGGGTGCCGATCAGCGGGACTCCACTTTAGAGTGGAGATCCGCTTTAAGGCTGGAAAACGTGATAAAAAGTGAAATACTGAATTTACGGACCGATTTTGCCCACATGCTCTCTAGAATAGAAACAGCAGAGGAACAAATAGAGAAACAGGAACAGGAATCAAACACACTAAAAGCCCAGATAGATCAGATTCAATTACAACAGAGGCATATTCTCTACAAATTGGAGGACCAGGAAAATAGAAGCCGGAGACAAAACTTAAGGATAATATCTATACCAGAGAAGAGGGACGAGGACCTCAGGTCAATAGCGCAGAGGATATTTAATCCACTACTGGAAAGAACAATAGACAACCCAATTGGAATTGAAAGGGTTCATCGAGTAGGAAATTCGAAAAGAGCGACCCCCGAGCGAACAAGAGATGTCATAATAAGGTTCCGATTCTATGAAGATAAAGAAGCAATTTGGAAGAAGCTGAGGGGACAATCCCCGATAGTGTTTGAAGGGACGGAGCTGCAGATATTTACTGATGTGGCCCCAGAAACCCTGGCAAGGAGATGGTTGTTAAAACCGCTCTTAAAACAGATGATAGACCTGAACATTAAGTATAACTGGGGGTTCCCTGCTTGTCTAATTGGAACAAAAGAAGGGAGATCTGCGACACTAAGATTTCCCGAGGACTTAAAAGAATTTTGTAGGAAATTGGATATCCAGGTCCCTGACCTACCAGGTTGGGGGTAGGGGGGAGGCGGAGATGAGAGGGAGAGGAGGGGAGAATGGAAACTCCCCCCCCTCTTCCTGGCTTTCTCTAGTTGCACTTTTTTTTTCTGGGTTTCGTAGGATGCCCCCGGCTTTCCTCCTTTTTTTTTTTTCCCCCTTTGCTCTCTTTTGTCCTTTGCTTGGTCTTTCCTCTGACTTCTGGTTGGGGTCTTGTCCCCTCCCCCCCCCCTTTCCGGGTGGACAACCGGGAGGGGGGGAGGCAATCTCAGACCCCCACCCAGAGTGATTGAACCATCTTCCATGCCTTGGTTCAGGAGGCCTTTAATAGGCCAAATAGGGGGGGAGGGAGGGAAGGGGGAGGAGATGGGAAGGAGGGAGGGATGGGTTGGAGGGGGAGGGGACGGGAGGGCGGGAGGGGAGAGATGGGATGGAGGGAGGGAAGAAACCCTATCTCACCAAAACAATCAGAAGAGACCATAATTCGAAGAAAGGAAAACAAGGATGCCAGTGATTAAATGTCTGTCCTATAACGTAAAAGGCCTTAATAGTCCAACTAAGAGACATAAGATATTAAAGGAGTTGAAAAGGTATAGGACAGACATTGCCTTTTTACAAGAAACCCATCTTACATTGGGGTCAAACACAAAGATATACTCCCCCCACTTTCCCAGATGGTATTATGGAGATACCATTTCCAAAAGAGCTAGAGGGATAGCAATTGGAATAGCGAAGGGGACTCGGTTTGTTCTAACAGATAGAATGACAGACCCGGAAGGGAGATTCCTCTTTTTAAGGGGAAAACTGGAGGAGGAATACACTCTTGTAAATATATATGCCCCGAATACCTCCCCGATGAAATACCTGTTGGGAATACTAGGGAAATTAAAGGATTTTAGGAGGGGAAAGTTAATATTGGGAGGTGACCTAAACTTTTGCATGGACCCGAAAGTAGATAAAACTCACCAGACATCAGAAACCCAAGACATACAACTAAGAAAGGTTAAGGAAAGCTTATATAGAAATCAATTAGTGGATACATGGAGGATCTTTAACCCAAGCCAACAAGATTACACGTTTTATTCCCCGGTCCATGGGAGCTATTCTCGGATCGACCACATACTGGTAGACCATAGAATGCTGGAAATGGTGGTCGAGACAAGAATAGAAACCATGACGATTTCGGATCACACCCTCATTAGCATATCCATAAATATCTCAGGGAATCAAAAGCCCTATCAAAACTGGAGACTAACGAGGAGCTAATAATTAAAGAGAAAAGTTTCCTGAGGGTTAAAAAAGAATTAGAAGAGTATTTTAAAACAAATGAGATAGATGGAATCTCTAAAGCAACACTATGGGACGCCCATAAGGCGGTGATAAGAGGGGTCTTGATCTCTGAAGGAGCAAGGAGGAAGAAAGAAGAGTAGTAAAAGGGAAAAACTTATAGGGGAGATTTTTAATCTTGAACAAAAACATAAGAAAATGGGAAAGCAACAAGACTTATATCTAAACTTAGTAAACAAGCGAAATGAGCTTAAAGAACTCTTAGATCAGGATACAAAAAGGGAATTTAACTTAATAGCAAGGGAAAGATACAGGTGGGGAAATAAAACAAGCAAACACCTTGCTCGGATGGTACAAAAAAAGAAATCAAGGAATTACATAGACAAAATTAAAAACGGAAAAGGCAAGGTCTTACATACAACAAAAGATATTGCAGAAACATTCAGAATATACTATGAAAAACTATATTCGGTAGAACAAAAGAACTGGCAAAAAGGGGAGAAAGAAAACAAGATTACAACATTTTTAAAAGAAGCAGGAATATCAAAAATTGATCAAATGGAGGCAGAAGGGATGGATAGGCCTATCACAGAAAATTAAATTAAACTAGCATTAACAAGTTCAGATGCAGGAAAAAGCCCGGGCCCAGACGGCTTCACAGTGATGTATTACAAAAAATACAAGGAGATCCTTCTCCCAAAATTATGCCAGTATTTTAATGGCCTTGGAAGAGAGTATAAATTAAGTAAAGAAGCATCAGAGGCAACCATCACCGTTATTCCAAAGGAAGGTAAAGACATAGGAAGCTGCTCAGGGTACCGGCCGATATCTCTGCTGAACACAGATATAAAATTGTACGCAAAGGTATTGGCCGGAAGAGTTAGACAGGAAATGACAAAACTGGTACACCTGGACCAAACAGGCTTTGTTCAGGGTAGAGAGGGTAGAGACAATGGAGTAAAAACACTCTTGTTACTTCAGAGAATGAAGGCAGTAGGGTCCCCAGGTTTACTTCTGTCGATCGACGCAGAAAAAGCATTCGACAGAGTAGACTGGGGACTTATGCTGCTGACTCTGAGGGGCATGGGGTTTAGACAGAGAATGATAGACTGGATTGCAGCCCTTTATTTGTCTCCCAAGGCCAAAATAAAGATAAATGGCAGTCTATCTCAAACTTTCTCAATGAAAAACGGTACAAGGCAGGGGTGCCCTTTGTCGCCACTCCTGTTTGTGCTCTCTTTGGAGCCTCTGCTGGCCAGGATCCGTAACTGCAAAGAAATAAAAGGGGTTAAAATAGGAGAGGAGGAATACAAACTTTCTGCCTTTGCAGACGACGTCCTCTTCTATTTGGACAAACCCAAAACATCAATTCCAAACCTATTAAATCTATGTAGAGACTACGGGGAAATTTCGAACTTTAAAATAAACCTCACCAAAATGGAGATTATGAGTATAAATATAAGTAAATTGGAAGAGCAATTCTTGAAAGTGAAGTACCTTTTTGCCTGGGTTAAAGAACTCAAATATCTAGGGATACTGTTAGCAAATTCTACAAAAAAAATGTATAAGATCAATTTCATTCCCCTATTAAATGAAATTAAGACAGAAACAAAAAGAGTGGAAAATAGAGCAATATCATGGATAGGACGAATCAATTATTGCAAAATGGTTATCTTACCTAAAATATTATATAAATTTTAGATGATTCCCATAGCCCTCCCGAGAACACTATTTTCCAGGGCTGTGGAGTCGGTAGATAAATGTTCCGACTCCTCAGTTTTATGTACTTCCGACTCCGACTCCTCTGTATTAATATGCAAATGTATTTTATACATTCCTTGAGGGAAAGAAACGCAACCTACCACAGGACTACTGGCTGGGAAGCCAACAGTCTACTGTATTGCACAGTTTAAGCAAAAGACAAACACAATGAAAACATTCAAGTGGCTGGATAGTAGCAGCAGGCATAAACATCAGGAACAGGACCTTTACCAGTTCAAAAATACAAACCACATTATTTGGTTGTTTTAGAACAAAAACAAAGCTTATCTATAATGAACCAAAAACAAAATCTGTAAAACCTAGAAATGGTTTATATCAATCTTGAAATGTAGTTATAGGCTTAGCAAATGCAAATCAATTCAATGTAGAGTTCTAAGGAAGAGAATTGCCTCTGCCAGATCCTCTTTCATAGAGGCTCTTAAGTCAGACTTTATTATTTTTAGGGCTGAAAATAATCTTTCGACACTGACTTGGGTGGGTGGCATTGCAGTAACTATTCTGGCCACATCACTAACGATCTCTGGATAAACAAGGATGGCTTCTTCAACAGTAAGTTTTGATGAGCGATCATACTTTTCAACTTCTTTTAGTGCTTTATAAAACTCCTGTTGGAATTTTTTTATTTGGACACTTACTGGTTCTCTAACATGCGTTCCCTGTAAAAGCAGAACACAACACTATGGAAAGTAGAAGTATTGCAGCTCCTAATTGTGCGTTGTGTGCCATATAGTGAAGCACATGAAAAGCATGCTTCTTCACGGTCACTTAACGTGTTCGTTTTGCGGTTACGTGTGGCACTGCATGCATTGGTCTTTATTCTTACAGTAGAGAAGTCATTAATTATAACTTTTTGTGAATTGGGACATTTAAACTTGCCTTTTTTTTTTTAATTCCAATCTAAATTTAGTCGGAGTCGGAGTCGGTGCATTGTTTGCCGACTCCGACTCCAGGTACCCAAAATTTCCCCCGACTCCGACTCCTCGACTCCGACTGCACAGCCCTGCTATTTTCCGCACTAAAAAAATTAATTATGAATTATATATGGAGAAATAAGAAACATAGGATATCACTCCAGACCCTAAAACAACCAAAAAAAAAGGGGGGCTTAGCGGTACCGGATGTTAAAGGATACCATGACGCAGTGGTAATGACAAGGGTGGTGGAGTGGGCCAGAGCCAACAAAGAAAAAAGGTGGGTTAGTCTAGAAAATGAGTTAGCACAGACGAGGTTGGACAAGATAATATGGAACCCTCCCCAATTTAGAACACTAGATAAAAACGCACATGAAATAACAAAAAATGCACTTAAAATATGGGATAATGTCTATAAAAAAAAAATTGAGAAGGAATATAATTCACCTTTCATAGCACTAAAAAAATAATGATTATTTTGCACCAGGTAAAACACAAGTCGGGGGGAATTGGATCAAACAGGACACTGCACAATTAAGGGATATAATGAAGGAGGGCCACATAATAACACTACAGGAGTTAAAAGTTAAAAAGAATTTAATGGAAATTAATGAATGGAGGTACCAGCAGCTTAAACATTTTATCCAGGATCTACCAGGCCCACTGAGAGCGGGAGACCAGTTAACAGATTTAGAAAAAAATATGGTTCACGGAAAGATCTAAAGGAACTACTTCAAAGCTATATAGGATTCTATTGAAGATGGATGAGCAGAACATACCTCCATTCATTAAAAAATGGGAAAGGGAACTGGGAACACAACGGGATAGGGGCACAATAGATAAAATGTTGGCTCTGACACACTCCTCTGCGGTAGACAGCCGTACGGCGGAGATGTGCTTTAAATGCATATCCGGATGGTACATGACCCCGGATAAGCTAAAAAAATTCAAAGAAGAACAGACAGGAGAGTGCTGGAGGGGATGTAGATCACCAGGAAATATGGCACACCTTTGGTGGGGATGCACCAAGGTTAAGAGGTATTGGGAAAAAAATTTGGCCTGTGTGGAAGAGATCACGGGGAAAATGATCAAGATGGACCCATGGGTCATACTATTCCATGGGGGGGGAGGAAGGTACAAAAAGCTACAGGAAAACGCTTGTACCGCATCTACTCAACGCCGCTAAGAGACTTATTCCAAGGAGGTGGCAAGAAGTGGAGTGCCCCTTAATTTGGGAGTGGATAGATGCGGTTGAAGAAACTTACAAAATGGAAGAATTGAAAGAGGGCATAGAGGGTAATAACATCTTACAAATCACGAAATGGGATAAATGAAGGACTTTCAAGAAATCGTGGAGTTACGCAGAAAAATTAAGGGTAGATACTTAAAAGATACACTAGAAGAAAATTAGAGAGAACTAGAGATATAGGAGATTGTTTAAGGTGAGATAGGGGGGATGGGGGGGGGGGGAGGATAAGGGGGGGATAAAATGAAATTGTAATCCTTTTGTGCCTCTGAAGCATGAGGAGTGACATTTAATAAATAACTATAATATATATTCATATATAAAAAAAAATAAAAAAAAATAATAATAAACAAATCCCTGTTCTGTGTGGAGAGGAGAGGGTAGGGTGTGTTTCTACTAGCTAGGAACAACGATTTGTCATATCCTCTAGTCAGTCCCATCCCCCTACAGTTAGAACACACACACTGGAACACAGTTAACCCCTTGATTGCCCCCTAGTGTTAACCCCTTCGCGAACAGTGACATTTACACAGTAATCAGTGCATTTTTATAGCACTGATCGCTGTATAAATGTCAATGGTCCAAAAATGTGTCAAAAGTGTCCGATCTGTCCGCCATAATGTCGCAGTCACGAAAAAAAAACAAAAAACACCATTACTACTTAAAAATATAATAATAAATAAATTGCCCACCGAGTGTTGGGAATCAGAACCGCCCACCAATTCGGCGATATTGTGGGGCTCCTTACAGCTGAGGGGGTGAGTAATAAAAAAAAACAAAAAAAACAATACATGCAGGAGGCATGTATATCATTATAGATATTAAATATGCTAATATCTTGTAAATGATGGTAGTGGGTTTACATCCACTTTAAGGATCGTATCTGTCTGAACTGCAAGACTGGAAGCGACTACCTACTATATGCTGTTCATGATCCCCTGTCATAAGGGATCATGGCGATTTGGTAAGGAGCCAATCTATAGTTTGGTGGAGGATACATCACTTTTCTTTGGACACGTTTTCAACTGATTTTGGAATTTGGCAGAGCACGGGCGTTTGGCATTTCATGTGTTAAACATTTATGGACTTTATTAATACAATATTTGTTTTATTTATATGTCTATATATATTTTTATTTTTGAGTTAACACCATCATACACCACATAGTTTATGATTTATATCAATATATATCACATAGCTGTATGTTTTGGGATTCAAATATTTGTTTCACACGGTTTAGAGGTAGCGCGATTTATATTTTTTCAGTTTGTTTTTTGTATCCATTGTTTACATGGTAATCTCAGCTCTCGGATTGAATAGACTGATTTCATTGCAGTTTTTCTTTTTTTCTTTCTTTCTTGTTTGTCTAGTATTTAGCGCAGTTTCTTTCCAATTTTCCAAATACCATCTCTAAGCTGACACTCAAATCTATTTCTCTGCCACTCAACTAGCCCCTTCATTCTCCTCACGTACCACTAATTTACTATCAGATATATCAGTTTGGATGTCACACCACTTCCTCAAACTCAATCTATCCAAAACCGAACTTATTTTTCCTCCCCCACGTGCCTCTTCCCCTGATCTCTGTCAAAATTGATGGCACAACCATAGGCCCATCACCACATGCCAAGGTCCAAGGAGTAGTCCTGGACTCTGAACTGTCCTTCAAGCCCCACGTCCCAATCACTGTCCAAATCTTGCCACCTCAACCTCCACAACATCTCCAAAATACACCCCTTTCTAACCAATGACACAACTAAGCTCTTAATTCACTCCCTGGTCATTTCTCACCTCGATTACTGCAACTCCCTCCTCATTGGCTTACACCTGCATACTCTAGCCCCCCCTTCAGTCCATCATGAATGCTACTGCCAGACTCATCCACCTTACCAATCGCTCTGTCTCTGCTGCCCCTCTTTGTCAATCCCTCCCATGGCTTCCGCTCGCCCAACAAATTAAATTCAAAGTACTAACTACTACCTACAAAGCCATCCACAACTCTGCCCCCAGCTACATCACTGACCTAGTCTCTAAATGCCAACCTAATCGTTCTCTTCCTTCTTCTCAAGACCTCCTGCTCTCTAGCTCTCTCTCATCACCTCCTCCCATGCTCATCTCTAGGACTTTTCCAGAGCCTCTCCAAGCCTATGGAACTCCTTATCCCAATCTGTCCGTCCATCTCCTCTATTAGCTTTTAGAGGATCCCTGAAAACCCTCCTCTTCAGAGAAGTCTATCTTACCCACACCTAACAACTGTATTTTAATTTTGTCCATCTGATCACCCCCCACATCTACTACCCTTTGTTCCACTAATAATAAGATTGACCTATTCTTGCCTCTGAAACTTTGGCATTCTCCCACCTTAATATGGTAAACAAGGGGCGTCAAAATGCTGCAAGATATTGTCTCGGGGGGGATCCCTGTTGTCCTTTCAGGATTTGTCGAGGCGCTATGGCCTGCCGCCCTGGATGCTATTCCGCTACTTTCAGCTGCGGCATGCCTTCAGGGCACAATTCCCCACCCCGCCTGTGCTTCAGGCGGACGTTGTGGAGGACCTGCTGGCTCAGAGCTCTTTAACAAAGACCCTATCCTCCTTGTACCTGACACTTCTTGCTAAAGACTCCCCTAAGATGGATTCCCTGTGGAGGAAGTGGGTGGGGATGTCCCATCCCTGGACAGGGAGACATGGGATGATTGCTTTGAGGATAGTTATAAATTGGTGATCTCTTCTAGAGATAAGTTGATACAAACTAAGGGCCAAATCCACAAAAAGCGGCGCAAATTTCGTTCTTCAAAACGTATGTCATTTAAGTTACGGCGTCCTAATTTGGTATCGTAAGTGCCGTATCCACAGCGCATTTGCGCCCAAATTTGCGCCAGCGTAACTTAAATTCCGAGGCGTAAGGCGGGGTTATTGCAAGTGGGAAGGAAGTGGGCGTGCTTCATTGTAATGAGCCGTGACCCCATGCAAATGAGGCGCCAGCCGTACTGCGCATGCGCGCACGAATCTGGACCTCACTGGGCATGTGCGGAACTTGGCTCAGCGCAATCAGTGAGATAGGTAAAAGGCCAAGCATACTTAGTTTGAGGATCGCCCTGTGTATAACAAGCCCCAGTCAAACACACTTCCCTTGCAAAAGTATATCCCAGTGTTTCCCTTCCTAGAGCAAGTTGCTTCTGCTCTGAACGTTTGTTGGTAAGTTGTTTTTGTGAGAAAAGTTTGTGAGGAGTTGGAGAGTATAGTTGGTGTTTGTTTTTGAGAAGTGTATATTTGTTTTTTGTTTGTGATTGTATTTTCTGATTGTTTTTTTGTGATTGTATTTTTGTATTTGTTTTTGCGTGTTTGTTTTTGAATTTATAGTAGCTGTCTGCTTGTGTGTTTAGATTTTTGTTTGTTTTTTCAGTGAGTATTTTTGTTTGTTTGTTTGTTGTGTGTGTATTGTTGATTGTTTGGTGTGTGTGTATTGTTGATTGCTTTTTGGGTGAGTTTCTTGTTGCTGGGTGGTGTCTGTGATGGCCCCCAAGCGCAGGAAGCTGAATTTTACCCTGGGAGAGAAGCAAATTCTTGCTCGGGGCATCGTCCGATATGGGCGTTATCTGCATGGCCCTGAGAGCCAGAACACCCCCCCGGCCAGGAGGAAGGAGATACTTAAAAAGATCACGAATCAGATCAATGCGGCGGGGGGGGGGGAGATTGTTTTGTGTCCTCCACAGATGGCCAGGAGGTTACAGGCCCATCAGCCCAGGAGGTTGCAGGCCCATCAGCCCAGGCTGCTGCACCACCCCCAAGACAGGCTGATGATGAGTCCCAAGAAGGGCAGGATTCCCCAGGGGAGGGGAGTGGCCAAACCTCCCCTCATGAGGAGGTTGAGGGGGAGGAGGTTGAGGGGTAGGAGGAAGAAGATCTGCAGCTTGGCAGGGAAATCCTGTTGGCCTCTGATATGATGACCTTTGAGGCTTCCCCTGAGGCTACCCCAGAGGCTGGCAGCAGTCAGGCCACCATCAGGGGTAGCCCTTCCCACTCCTCCCCCAACAGGCCGCAACCCACAAGGGTCACTCTCTCCCCTCCTCCAGGGCCACAAACCTCAGGGGCAGGCAGGATGGCGACCCAGGACACCAGGGGGGTGGCCGAGCGTCTGCCGGTCAGTCTGCTGAGGGACAATGCCCGGCAGACCCGCACTCTGGCTCAAATGAAACAAAAAATGACCCAGATGGAGCACAGCCTGGATGTAATGAAGGAGGCACTCGGTGATGTGGCCACCAACTCAGTGGCGGTCATCACATGCTTGAATGACCTGCAGACCGCCACAACAGGCGTGGCCCAGGAGGTGAGTGCCCTGACCCAGGCTGTGCAGGACAATACCAGGTTTGGCCAGGCCAATGCGGCTGCCCTCACAATGTGTCTCACAAGGATAGCAGTGGCCTTGGAGGGCAGGCCAGCAGGAGGACAGTCACCAGGGGAGGCTCCTCCTTCCCCTGCTCACCCACCCCCCCATGAAGATACTCCCTCCCCTGCTCACACCCCCCCCCCCAATGAAGATCCTCTGGGTTGGCCGTGCCCGTGCCCTTGCCTGTGGCCAGCCCAGGCGTAGCACTCGCCGCTGCAACTAACTTAGCAGGGATACTTTTGTTTTTTTTGTTTTTATGATTTTATTTTTTATTTTTATTATTTATTTTGGTATACTGCATTTATGATTTGATTTATGTGGGTAAATGATGTGTGAATGTGGGGGGGGGGGTGGCATTCCTGATAAAATAAGGGTGTCACCCTCAGTTTTGGTGGAGAAGGGATCCCCAGGACCAGGGAGAAGTGATCCCAGGTTCCTGAATGGTGTATGAATGCACAGTGACATAATTGGAGCCGTGGCATGGCGTTACTGCTCCCAAGTACCAAAGGGGGGGGGTACTTGGATCTAATCCAATTCGATGTGCATGTGATATGTCTGTGCTAGGGACCACAGTGGTGTGCATTTATGCATTCTCATTGTGACATTATTAATGTGCGTTTACTGTGAAAAAATGCCTTCTGCGAGGCGTCTCCTGGCTGCTGTGCCCTCAGCAGACCGGGTATAGTTGGTTAGGGGGGGGATTGCCTGGGTGGGGGGTCAGGTCACCACGTATGTCAATCTGCAGGCCCCTTCTCACTGCAAAGTTGTGCAGAATACAACATGCACCGATGATCTGGCACACAAAGTCTGGGGAATACAACAGTGTACCCCCAGACTTATCCAGGCATCTGAAGCGGGACTTCAGGAGCCCAAATGTGCGTTCCACCACTGCACGGGTACGTATGTGAGCCTCATTATAACGTTGCTTTCCTGGGGTTTGGGGGTTCCGGAATGGGGTCATCATATGGGGTCCCAGTGCATATGCAGAGTCACCTGTAAGGGAAAAGACAGAAGGATGTTAGTCATGCATGTGCCCCTTGTGATGTCTGCATCATAGGGTATGACATACCTGACACCCATGTAACTCACCAACCAGCTGTCTCCATACACGTTCAACTGCAAATCTCTGGAGATGTTGGTCTGCTGGAATATATAGCTGTCATGGCAGGATCCAGGGAATTTTGCACAGACGTGCCAGATGAGGGATTGTGCATCCACTATTACCTGGACATTTATGGAATGCCAGTGCTTCCTATTACGGAACATGTGCTCTGTCTCATTGGGGGGCTGTAGTGCCACATGGGTACAATCAATGGCCCTGATGGTCCGTGGGAATCGGGCAATGTGGTAAAAGTCCGTCATGGTTTTCAATCGCTGGACCTCCTGGGTGGGTTTTTGGAATTAATTGCCCATGCGTCTCAGTATTGCAGGGACTACTTGGTGCACACACCTGCTCATGGAGGATTGTGCCATCCCAGCCAGACCTCCACTTGTGCGTTGGAAAGAGCCAGTGGCAAGGAAATGGAGTGTTGCCATTACTTTGATCAGAGGCGGCAGGGCATGGGATCGTTGTGTTGGGGTGGTGAGATCATCCTGCAGGATTCTGGTTAATTCCAGGATGGCTTCACGGTTGAAACGAAAGTTGCCATAGACCTCAAAAGCAGTCATGCCAAAGAGATCTCGGCGTGGGCGGTATACCCTCTCCTGTGCCCTCCTCCTCCTCTGTGCCCTCCTCCTTCTTTGCACCTCTAAAGTACTGAGTGCAGTTAGGATCATGGATGGCCCTGGCATGTTGGCAGACAGATTGTAGTCCAGCAAATATGTGTGCTCAGCTCTTCCTCAATGCTGTTGCTTCAGCAGACCTTTACACGGCAGGTGTAAAATTAGGGCTGCTTTTATAAAGTATAACTTCCCTCCGGGAAACTAACAGGTGCGCACAGGGCGTAATCTACGGCGCACACACTTAATTTTGTGGATCGCCCTATCTCCCTCATTTGCATCTTTGCCTATCAAAAACAACGGCGTTTCTAGCGTAATTTGCGCACAGAAAAGCGCCGGCGTAATTATTTTAGGTAGGACGGAAAAACAAGATTTTAAGGCGTATCTCGTTTTGAGGATCAGGTGCAAAGATACGCGCCGTGTAAATTTAGAAATCTCGAGTTAAGTCGGCGCATCTGCTTTGTAGATTTGGCCCTAAGTTCTTGCACAGGGTATACTTTACATCTCAGAGACTGCATGGGTTTTATCCACAACGCTCCCCGAACTGCCCAAGATGTTGTACCTCCGAGGGTACCTATATTCATATGTTCTGGTCCTGACCCAAACTGACAGACTTTTGGTCTGCGGTTTTTGAGACTGTTAATGTCCGCCTCCATCTTAGTCTTCCGGTCTCCCCGGAGCTGGATCTGCTGGGGGTGCAGGATGATGAGCAGAGACCTAGGTTCACCAAGCTGCTGATGTCGCTACCGTTTTTCTACGTCAAGAAGGCAATTTTGGTTAAATGGACGTCTAGGGCTCCCCCCCACTCTGGGAATGTGGATGGATGCGGTTAATGCTGCCCTCCCATAAAATGACGTATTTGAGCAGGGGCTGTCCTTTGAAGTTTGAACGAGTGTGGGGACCATGGACCATGGACTGATCCTCTATGATAGGCTTGGCACCGTATTCAACGCTGGTGGTGGGTTCCCCGGCCTCTTCCTGCTCCCTCCCTCTTCCTCTCCCCTCCCCCCTCTGCTCCTTCTCTCCCCCTTCCCCCTCCTTCTCTTCCCCCTCCCCACTCCCCCTTCCCCTCCCCCCTCTCTATCTGCAGTAAGTCCTGAAGATGTGTGGTTTCCATCCGGTCTGATATTTAATCTCTGTGGGTCTTAATATGATTTGTGATGTTTTTCCTATGTGCTTCATCCGTCCTGCCATGCATGCACTGTACTTTGATACCTTGTATATGTCTTTTTATTTTAAATCAATAAAGACCAACCTTGTTGTTAATATGGTAAACAACATGACCACATTTTTACTAAAATGTAACGCAAAGAGACTGCGGCTAATACGCTCCTAGAGGCCTCCAGTCACCAACCCCGTTCCCTCATTCAGGGAATACCCGTGGGTCAGTTTCTACGGATTAGGAGAAACTGCTCACAGGAGAACGATTACTGCATCGAGGCTACAGAAATGTATAGTAGGTTCAAGGAAAGGGGGTACTCACATAAAAGCATCAGGAGAGCCAAAAAGAGCCAGAAAAACTGATAGACGAGAACTTATCAGTACTACTAAACAAACTAAGCAGGTTAGGGGTATACTTAACCATCACTGGCACATACTTTCCAAGTCGCTGATTTTGGGTGAAATTGTAGGAGAAAGACCTATACTAACAGGACATAGATCACCTAACTCTGGAGATAGCCTGACACATTCTGAATATCAGAGATCATATAAAAAAAATTTGTTAACTGACCTCCCTCCTTTGAAAGGAATGCATCCCTATGGGAAATGTACAATGCGTAAATACATGGATAAAATTAATGTGTTTATGAGCACTGATGGTCAAAAAACCTTAAAAATTCAGAATTTTATCAACTGTTCAACCACACGTGTTATTTACATGCTAACTTGCTGATGTGGAAAAATGAATGTGGGTAAAACAAAAACAGCTGAAAATAAGAATAAGGCCCCGTTTTAACGGAGTTCATTATGTATTTTTCAGTTTGTCTGTGCTTCTTGAAAATTGTTTGTCTAAATAAGTAATTGGCTGTATAAAACCACTCTTTATAATTAACATGATTTATTAAGAAACAATGTCAATATAAATCTGTATGTATATGTGATTACCCCAAGTCGGTGTGTTTTGGTTTGTCAGAAGAAAGTGGGTGTGTGATTGATGAGATCGGGATAGATCAATAAAGTATAATTAAATTTGCAATATAAGGAGACTATTTGAACTATATGAATCTCAAATGAAACGCGTCAGGACACCACCACACTGTGTTTAGTGATGACACAGCTATTCTAACATTAACTCTCCTCTCGGTGACACTCTCAGATGTTTAGCGGGATGTGGTAGATGGACAAAATGAAAGTAACTCTCTGAGTGGAGGCTGCAGAGGGAGATGCCAGTTATCAGATACCGAACGCCAACATTGCTCACAGAACAGGTGTTTATACGCTCCATTCTTTTCTACACAAACAAGATTTCGAGGACAGTTCAATTGCCTGCAATCTGGAGAGCAGCGAACAAGATAAGTTTTGCTTGTTTTATTTTGATATCTGATTGAGACTTTAACTCTCATTGTCTGTCTCCCTTCCTCCACTTACGTTGTTTTGCAAGTGGACGGTGATACACAGTGTAACGGTCAGGGGTTAACGCCGTTTACGATAGTCGATTCCACCAACCCACGACAGCTTATCGACACTCCACAATCCAACAGACGGACATGACCCATAGGATTCCCCAGAAACGAGACACACAGCTCTGTCTCTGGTTCAAACGGTATAGATACTTTAATGGTAAACTCAAGCTCTTTATATACAGTCCGCAACCAAATATGAAAAATGACTCAACTCCACCCACAACATTATACAATTCTTCCTAACGAGCCTCCAATACACATCTTGGGTAGAATTTCTGTCGCCAGGTCTACCACAATCCACATGAGCTATTTAGCTACAGCTGACAAGTCAGACATCATGACTCCAACACCGGCTCCGGCTCTTTAGAAGCCAGACTAAGGTTAGTTTACATGACAGTAGCATACTTAATTACCACCTTAACAGTCTGTGTTCCCACATGAATGAATAACTCTATTGATCGGTTGGGTTTAGAATCAACAACCTGTAATATTTCAAGATATCCTGCAATACATTGTGAATTATCGTTACTGTCCCATCTCATGTAAACCGAGATATCATTTCTCAGTCACCCTATGCCCCTAGTAGACATAGGATGACCCTAGACACATGAGTCATTGGTGAAGCTGAAACAGGAGTACCCCACACCCTTTAAGAGCCTCTGGGTCCTACGGGCCATTCCGTTACATACGGAAATCGGATTCACTACCTTACCTGTGATTTACATGCTGGCTGTTTATCCGATTTATAATCATAGCATCACTGTGGATTCCTATTCCTACCTTCCCCACTTGAATTTTCTATCATTAGGACTGTGCAATGTCCATAAACCTGGGATTATCCAGGTGATTGAAATTTACATCCGAGATAGTCCAGAAGTTAAGTATACTGGGCCAGATTCACAAAGGAGATACGACGGAGTATCTCAGATACTCCGTCGTATCTATGCGACTGATTTATAGAATCAGTTACGCATAGTTAACCCTAAGATCCGACAGGTGTAATTGTTTTACACTGTCGGATCTTAGGATGCAGTACCCCGGCCGCCGCTGGGGGGAGTTCGCGTCGTAAACCAGCGGCGGGTATGTAAACCAGCGTCGGGTATGCAAATTAGGAGTTACCGCGATCCACGACGGTTTTTCGCGTTCACTACGTCGCTGCTAGTCTAGTTTCCCGTCGCAAAGTTAGTCGTCGTTTTGGGTACCCCAACTTTACACAGCACACTTATGTGCTGTATAAAGTATGGCCGTCGTTCCCGCGTCGAAATTTAAAAATTCACGTCGTTTGCGTAAGACATCCGGGAATACGGAAGTACGCTACGCACGTCGCCGTTCGAAAAAATGACGTCAGTTCGCGCAAAGCACGGCGGGAATTTCGAAACGGAGCATGTGAAGTAGGTCCGGCGCGGGAGCGCGCCCAATTTAAATGCCACACGCCACTTTAAATTACGCGGGCTTACGCCGGAGGCCGCCAGCGTAGGTTTTCATTGCAAGTGCTTTGTGAATCAGGCACTTGCGATGAAAACTTGCAGCGGTGTAATGCCGCTAGTCTACGTGAATCTGGCCCATTGTCTGTGTAGTTTCCGATCACAGCTGCAACTTATTATATCATGCCAGTGGACTGCCTATACTGGGTTACTCGGCAATCAGCCTATTCAGTGTTGCTATAATAATTTTCATCTAGTTGAATATCTTAGCCGGCCTAATTAATCCATTATATCAGACAGTATGAGAGTTGAATTGTCAGATTTTAACTCTTTAAAGTGGTGGAGGATACAATTTATGTTTTATGTGGATTATTCTTTAAAATAAAATGTACTATTTTTTGATATATACCATGTTCCTTATTGAAGAATCTATTTGGATGCTATTCCTTTTTGTTTATATGCAGTTATTGATTCAAAGGAACACACCTCCATTTATTATGTGTTGGTATCTTGTAACCAGGTAAAGACACGGGGCCAGATTCACAAAAGGGATACAACGGCGTTTCTCCTGATACGCCGTCGTATCCCTGTTTCTATCTATGCGACTGATTCATAGAATCAGTTACGCATAGATATCCCTAAGATCCGACAGGTGTAATAGTTTTACACTGTCGGATCTTAAGATGCAATACCGCGGCCGCCGTTGGGGGGAGTTTGCGTCGTAAACCAGCGTCGGGTATGCAAATTAGGAGTTACGGCGATCCACAAAGCTTTTTCCCGTCGTTACGTCGTCGCGAGTGTTAGATTTCCATCGCAAAGATAGGGCACCTTTAACATGGTGTAAAATTACTCCGCCATATTAAAGTATGCCTGTCTTTCCCGCGTCGCTTTTGAAATTTTTTTAAATCTTTTATTTTTCCCGGCGTAAATCTTTTTTCACGTCGCGATTCACAAAACGTCGGCGCGTCGTAATTTCGCGCAAAGCACGTCGGGAAATTTGCGACGGGAGCATGCGCAGTACGTCCGGCGCGGGAACGTGCCTAATTTAAATGATACCCGCCCCATTTGAATTGGACCGCCTTGCGCCGGACCTGTTTACGATACACTGCCGCAAATTTCCAGGTAAGTGCTTTGTGGATCGGGCACTAAATCGGAAAAATTGCGGCGGTGTAACGTAAACCGGTTACGTAAACTTGCGCCCGCTGTACGTGAATCTGGCCCTTGGTTCCTAAAAAAAAAAAAAAAAAAAAAAAAGACCCTCCTCCCGAAACCTTACTTATTTTGGGTGAGGCTCTAGTGACAGTTTTCTTCTTTTTTGCTTCAAGTGTAGACTTTAAGCTTCTCACGTAGTCCCCTGTAAAGATCCTGTAGCTCATGTGGTGACTGCTGAACAGTCCAATGGCTCCCAGGGTGACTCAGCTAAACCTAGCTGAAGGGGTGTGAGGCTTCCTCCACTGTTCTCTCTCACTCTTAGCACTCTTCATCTCTGGCCCTTCTGCCTTCATGCTGCCCCCCCAGCACAAAGGTCCCCTCCCAGCCCACAGGACCCTGGCTCTCGCATGGCCAAGCATTCTCATCTCTTCCTTTCCACCCTCTAAAGTTCTAAAACTCTCCAGAAGCTTCTAGAAGACAGAGGGGGGTGACAGGAGACTCAGTCCTTAGAGCAGTGTTTCTCAACTCCAGTCCTCGGGGCGCACCAACAGGTCATGTTTTCAGGATTTCCCTCAGATCAAACTGCTATGGTAATTACTAAGGCAGTGAAACTGATAAAATCACCTGTGCACAATAATGGAAAGCCTGAAAACAAGACCTGTTGGTGCGCCCCGAGGACTGGAGTTGAGAAACACTGCCTTAGAGCACTGCCAACCTAACAACAAATTAACCCTGGGTCCCCTGGCTAAAGCAGGAGCCCAACTAAATGTACCTACTGTACACAAGGGGTGCTACACATGAATGGGACTGCTTGTACGTGGATGCATGGAACACTTGTGCATACTGTGTGGGCAAAGAGGGGTATGTATAGTTACACCCCTGTGAATGAGGTCAAAGTAACTAACTAAAAACTAACCTGGACAGGAATGAGGTTTAAACTGCCAGTTTTCAAGTGGTTAAACAAAGAAACAAAGAAAATCTCACATATTCATAGTTTCAAGGTCTTACCTATGCCGGAGAGTCTTTCAATAAGTTTGGCATTTCTGATTGCAGCTGGTCCATGCTCTACACCTCGCCATTTCTGCAATACATTAAAGCACATATAAACCAGCAACAGTAGATGCGCGTAAAGATTTTCAAATATAATACACTAGTACCAGATTAAAAAAAAAAATGTATGTATGTATGTATGTATGTATATCAGTTTTAAAATAAATAATACCATACGCTATTGAGCATAAACTATATATATATTTTATATTCATTAGGTATTCCCGCGCTACTTAACAGATTGACCCTTTAACTGCCGCAAAGCACTGAAGGGTTAATCCATAACCACAAATAGGAATAAATATACAATGGGTAGTGCTGCACTGTTAGCTAATTTGAAATATATATATAAATCAGTTTTAAAATAAATAATACTACGCTTATGAGCATAGACTATAATCCATAAGTGGTAAATAACTAGATACAAAAGTGACTATGTGCTACATAATTCATCATGGTGAAGGAAAACATACAATAAAGTGCCAAGTGCAAATCACATACATAAATTAAATGAATAGTCTTGTTGGGGTGATGGACCTAAGTGTTGAATCCCCTCCACAGTGCGATATATACAATGGGCTAGATTCACATAGATTAGCGGATCTTTAGATCCTCGTAATCTATGTGATTTACGATCCGCCGGCGCACATTTGCGAGGCTAGTGCAGTATTCACAAAGCACTTACCTCCAAACTTGATAAACTCGATATTTCCCAGTGCGCATGCTCCAAATGACGTCGATAGGACGTCATTGTTTTCGGCGAGAAAAGTAAATTCCGGCCATCCGTATTCCCGACCGACTTGCGCAAGCGACGTAAAAATTTGAAACTCGGCGCGGGAACGACGGCCATACTTAACATTAGCTACCCCTCATATAGCAGGGGTAACTATCCGCCGGAAAAAGCCGAACGCAAACGACGTAAAAAAAAAAAAAAGCGACGGGTGGGCGTTCGTTTCTGAATCGGCGGAAATCGGAATTTGCATATTCCTCGCGTAAAAAACCGAAGCGACACCTAGCGGCCGGCGGGATATTGCAGCCTAATGCCCCGTACACACCATCACTTTATGTGATGAAAAAAAATGACGTTTTTAAAAACGTCACTTTAATTGACCGTGTGTGGGGAAAAACGTCGTTTTATGTCTTGTAAAAAACGACCAATAAAAATTGAAGCATGCTTCAATTTTATGTGTCGTTTTTCAAAAGTGCACTTTTTACTTCACAGAAATTGACCGTGTGTAGCAAAAAACGTCGTTTTCTAAGACGTTTTTTCATCCACGCATGCCCAGAAGCTAGCTTCAATGGTAAAACGTGGTGGAACGTAACCTCACTTTGCAAGAACATTGTGAGAAAAACGATGGTGTGTAGGCAACTTCGTCTTTGAAAATTGAAGTTTCAAAAACGTCATTTTTTACTTCACAGAAAGTGTCGTTTTTTTTCATCACATAAAGTGATGGTGTGTATGCGGCATAAGATCCAACGGTGTAAGTCACTTACACCAGTCGGATCTAAGGGAGATCTATGTGTAACTGATTCTTATGAATCAGTCGCATAGATCCGACCGTCGCATCTCAGAGATACGACGGCATATCAGGAGATACGCCGTCGTATCTCTTTGTGAATCTGGCCCAGTGACTTTTCCTTCTTTTTGTGCTAAAAAAAAAATAAAAAAAACGCAGTGTGCAAGGTGACTTTTCTTCTGTGCAAAGAAATTATATTTCTTTTGTATCTAGTTATTTACCACTTATGGATTATATTTTATACTCCATAGCGTAGTATTATTTATTTAAAAATAATGGGCCAGATTCAGAGAGAACTTACGCCAACGTATCTGTTGATACGCAGCGCCGTCGTATCTATGCGCCTAATTCACAGTACAAGATACGCCTGAATTTTGGCTGCCTACAACCAAAGTAAGTCTCCTACGCCATCGTATCTTGGGTGCATATTTATGCTGGCCGCTAGGGGCGCTTCCATTGATTTACGCGTCAAATATGTAAAGGAGCAAGATATGCCAATTCACGAACGTACTTACGCCCGTCGCAGTAATCTACGCCATTTACGCAAGGCGTACGTCCAGCGTAAGTTTACCCCTCATAAAGCAGGGGTAAGTCATGTTAAGGTATGGACGTCGGAACAGCCGTCGTATTTTACGTCGTTTACGCAAGTCGTACGTGAATGGGGCTGGGCGTAAGTTACATTCACGTCGTACGCATTGAGCCGTCGTATCTTAGGGAGTATATGCGACTTGATTCTGAGCATGCGCGCGCATGCGCTGTTCGATCGACCATTCATTTACATGGGGTCACCGTTAATTTCAATACATCACGCCCACTACCTGCCTACTTTGAATTAGGCAGGCTTACGCCGGCCCATTTACGTTACGCCGGCGCAACTATGGGAGCGAGTGCTTTCTGAATACTCAACTTGCCTCTCAATGTTACGTCGGCGTAGCGCATATGAGATGCGCTACGCCGGCACAAAGATACGCCAATGTACCTGAATCTGGATAGAATATATATATATATATATATATATATATATATATATATATATATATATATATATATATATATATATATATATATATATATATATATATATATACACACATATACATATATTATATACATATATATATACACACACACACACACACATACACACACAATATATAACAGCGCAGCACTACCTATTGTATATTTAGTACCAGATTACAGTTTCAAATGTAGTGCATATGTTTTAAGGGTGCAATTACGCCAGCCGAAAGAGTCAACTGGCAACAACCTGGACACCGCCGCCCATTCTGGGCCAAAGCATCACCCCTAGCTCCAAAGTCAAAAAAGTCTAGGAGTCATTTTTGACACCTTCATGACAATGGACGCACAAATAGGGTCAGTAGTCAGCGGATCGCACCATTTGTTGCGCCTACTACGCAGACTTATTCCATTTATCCCCAAAGAAGACGTAGCAGTCGTGGTGGGAACAATCGTGAATTCCAGACTGGACTATGCAAATGCCCTTTACCTCGGGCTCCCAAAGTACCAAATCGCTCGTCTGCAAGTCGTACAGAATACGGCCGCCAGACTGGTGACCGGGAAAAGGACATGGGAATCAATCTCACCTTCGCTGGTTGCCAGTAAAAGACAGAATTGTATTTAAAGCACTCTGCCTGACACATAAGTGCATCCATGAGAAGGCGCCGCAATATCTTTGCGACAAGATAGAACCTCACAATTCTAATCGCGTTCTGCGATCCACTGACCAAAATCTGGTCAAGGTGCCAAAAACCAAATACAAGTCCAAAGGAGAAAGAAGGTTTGCTTTTCAAGGTCCGAGACTATGGAACGCTTTACCAACCAGCGTTCGGTTGGAGGAAAACCACCTGACTTTCAGAAGACAGATTAAAACTCTGCTCTTTTGATGTCATGAGACACAAAACATCAAGCGCCCAGAGGCGATTCAGTTCGCATATAAGTTTTTCATTCATTTTTTCATTCATTCATTCATTCAATTAGGTTTGTTACAGAGCAACATAGGCTGGTTTCACTAGACACAGCAACAGTTAAACAACATTTAAGATAATCACAATGGTTTGCCAAGAATACATGTCAAACCATACAGCACATGGAACAGCCTTGAAAGACCAATCGAAAAGGTACTTTCGAACTTGGACACCGTGGTTCCTTTTTAAACACCCATGTCTCCACCCCAGGGCCGATCCTGGGCGAGTGCGCGGGGTGCACCGCACCCGGACGCCACAGGGGGGTGCTGAAGTGTCAGAGTGCTCCCCTCCCTCCTTCTCTCCTGGTGTGCAGTGGTGTTGGCGTCGCTGTGGGGAGGGGGGGTGCAGTCCGCCAGTGAACACAAGCAGCCACGCTGTGACAAGGGAGAGGCAAGCTGCAGGATGTCAGCGTTTTTCCCCCGCTCGCCCCCCCTCCTCCCGTCAGCAGTGGAGTCGAGAGTGTGTCTCATCTTGTTCGCCACCCAGCTTGGTGCCCAGTTTGCTTCCCTCCTCATTGGCCACACTGGAAGGCCAATAAGTAGAGGCTAGGGGAGCACCAGAGAGCCACGCTGTACCCGCACCACCAGAGAGCCATGCTGCTGCCCAGCGCCCCCAGAGAAAGAGCATCGCTGCTGCCCAGCACCACCAGAGAAAGAGCCACGCTGCTGCCCAGCACCACCAGAGAAAGAGCCACGCTGCTGCCCAGCACCACCAGAGAAAGAGCCACGCTGCGGCCCAGCACCACCAGAGAGGGAGCCACGCTGCTGCCCAGCACCACCAGAGAGGGAGCCACGCTGCTGCCCAGCACCAGAGAGAAAGAGAGAGAGAGAGAGAAAGACTGAGCCACTGCCAGAGTACAGACACGCTACACTACTGAACAAAGTCACCCTGGGTAACCCAGAGTGAGTGAACGTCCAGCTGGAGGAATCACTACTGCAGTTTCGCTGGGTCTGGTTAGAGGGCCTGTTGGCCATTATCCATTACTGCCCCTAGGAACTGGGCAATTAGAAAGTTCCTAGCCTGCCATCCTCTAGGCCTTAAAGACTGCCACAACACGCACCAATGAGCTTCAATGCTGGGCTGCTGGCCCAAAAATAGGATGGGGGGGGGGGGTGACACCAACCTTACTGACACCACACACCGCACAAGCTTTGGCCTGAAATGCCTGACGGCGCCTCCTCTGAGATAGACAGAACACTGATCCAATGCAGTGAAATTGAATCCGTGTGACGTGCATCAGGGAAGCTGCAAGCTAGTCTAAGAGGACTTTGTTACAGTGGCCACCTGGGAGATTCAAACCCAAGCCCCGTGACAGCAAGAAATCATCGCCACTCTGCGATTTAGGGGCACTGACAAGCTGCACTTGGTGGGCACCGATAAGGCTGCACTTGGTGTATTGATCTCTTCTACCGTGTCTGCAATCTGACCAGCCCCTGCACCGTGTCTGCAGTCTCTGACCAGTCCCTGCACTATGTCTGCAGTCTCTGACCAGCCCCTGCACTACTATGTCTGCATTATGTCTGGGGGCTCCAACACACTATCTAACAGAAGACCTTTCTGTGTCCATTAGAGAGACCCCCCTCCAGGTCCCATTAGTGTACCATCTTCCTGTAATTTGTTTATTGTTAAGAGATCATGGGAGGATCCCAAGGTAACGGAGACACCTTAGGGGAGCATCTGTTTGAGGCGTTGCCATAGAAAAATGTGTAAAGGGGAGTTAGTAAGATGACCACACCCATGTGGGGGCACCAGAAATATTTCTGCACCCAGGCGTCTGTGACCCTAGAATCGCCCATGCTCTACCCTATATAGGAGACTCATTCTCTGCCCCCTTTTCCCTTTACCATAACCAACACCCGGTTTCTCAATCAAGGTTCTGCTAGAGGTCGCCATGGGTTTCTTTCCCCCCCCCCCCCCCCCCCGATCGGAGATACCACACTACTTCCCTGGATTTGAGGCTTACACACTGTGGGCCCACACCACGGCACCACGTAGATCGTCTCGGCCGGGAGTACAAATGGCACCCCCCGGCATCACTGGCTGGATCTGACTCCCTGACAGGCTTCCCTGACCATCTGACATCTCCTCTACCAGCTGATGCGGGACCGCCAGCACCTCTGCCTACTACGATGGGAGATCCGGATCTCAGAGCTCTCCTTCAGGCCCTGCCGATGTGATCAGATTTGGAGGTGCTGGTCTTCCACCTGGAGGAGGCACACCGCAGAGACCTTCATTCAGTCAGAGCGGACGTGCAGCTGCTCTGACTGGGTCCCCACGGGCGAAACATCCCCATCATTCCTCGAGCGCCGTGTGTCGCAATTGGAGCAGACACAGGCCTCACAGGTCACCACGCTGCAGCTCCATATAGAGGAGCTTGAGGACTGAAGCCGCTGCAACAATCTAAGGTTGTTCTGCATCCCGGAAGCCACAGGCCAGGAGTCACTACAATCTACGGTCCAGGAGATATGTTGGCGTCTGGCTACCTCGCTTACCCACCAGGACATAGAATTTGACAGGGTGCACAATGAATAAATTAAAAAACATTTAAAATGTAGCCCAACCCCCTCACAGTTAGAATAACTCCCTAGGAAACACTTAACCCCTTCCTCGCCCACTAGTGATTAACCCCTTCCCTGCCAGTGTCATTTGCACAGTAATCAGTGCATTTTTATAGCACTGATCGCTGCATAAATGACAATGGTCCCAAAATAGTGTCCGATGTGTCCACCGCAATATCGCAGTCACGATAAAAAAATCGCAGATCTCCGCCATTACTAGTAAAAAATAATAATAATAATAATAATAATAATAATAATGCCATAAAACTAGCCCCCATTTTGTAGACGCTATAACTTTTGCATAAACCAATCAATATGCGTTACTGTGATTTTTTTTACCAAAAATATGAAGAATACATATTGGCCTAAACTGAGGAAAATCATTATATTATATATATAAAAAAATTATTTTATTTTTTTTGGGGGGATATTATAGCAAAAAAAGTAAAAAAAAAAAAAAACACATAGGTTATCAAATACCACCAAAAGAAAGCTCTATTTGTGAAAAAAATAAAATAAAGGGCGGCAATTTTGTTTGGGTGCAATGTCGCGCGACCTCGCAATTGTCAGTTAAAGTGACGCAGTGCTGAATTGCAAAAAATGGCCCGGTCATTGGGCAGCCAATTCTTCCGGGGCTGAAGTGGTTAAGGTAAAATGAATGCCTAGATCATAAAAAATGTTCGACAGAGTTTGAGAGGAAAAGATAAAGATCAAGACGTGCTTTATGGAATTGTGATTTTGTAGTGGGACTAGGATTCTATTGAAAGAGCGCATGGGAAGAATAACATTTTGTCTCCAGTTTTTGCTGCAGCAGATGTTTTTCTTTTTTTAAGAAAAGAGGATTGTTGAATACATGCTCCACGGAGCACAAGTTTATGAGCCTCCCATAGTGTTAAAGGAGAAATATCAGGAGTCGAGTTATAGGCCAAAAAAGTATTTTAAAGCTTTTTCCAAATCTTGCGGAAATGAGATGGGTGGGATAGAATGGAGTTATTAATCTGCCATGTGGATCCTATCTATGGTAATTAATATGTGATCAATTCGAGAGAATGAGTTTTGAAGATAAGAATAGAAGGTGAATTAACGTTTTGTAGGATTCGTTTCACGCCAAGTGTCTAATAGAGAATGTTGCTGGAGTAATTGCTGGAATGCATGTTTCCGGGGAATTTAGGCCATCCAAATTGGGAATTTGTCTAGAAATGGAGAAAGGACTTGATTCGAATCTCCACAAATTAATAAAGTACCCATTTTATGGGTTTCAATCACCTGTAATAAATGGGAAAGGAAAGATATTGGAGTTTTGTTTGGAGCACAATAGGATACTACTGTGATTGGCGAGTCATATAGCAGGGTTTGACAAATTTGCTTGGAATCTAGGAGCCAGCTAAAAAAGTTAGGAGCCAGAAAATGCACTCCGTCGTGACGAGCTTGCGCGCAGAAGCGATCACATACGTGAGCAGCGCCCACATATGTAAACAGTGTTCATACCACACATGTGAGGAATCGCCGCGATTGGTAGAGCGAGAGCAATAATTCTAGCCCTAGACCTCCTCTGTAACTCAAAACATGCAACCTGTAGAATTTTTTAAACGTCGCCTATGAAGATTTTAAAGGGTAAAAGTTTGTCAGCATTCCACGAGCGGACGCAATTTTGAAGCGTGACATGTTGGGTATGAATTTACTTGGCGTAACATTTTCTTTCATAATATTAAAAAAAATGGGGATAACTTTACTGTTGTCTTATTTTTTAATTAAAAAAAGTGTAATTTTTTTCCCAAAAAAGTGCGTTTGTAAGACCGCTGCGCAAATACGGCGTGACAGAAAGTATTGCAACGATCGCCATTTTATTCTCTAGGGTGTTAGGATAAAAAATATATATAATGTTTGGGGGTTCTAATTAGAGGGAAGAAGATGGCAGTGAAAATAGTGAAAAATTACATTAGAATTGCTGTTTAACTTGTAATGCTTAACTTGTAATACCAACGGCCACCGCCAGATGGCACCAGCTCAAAAGAACAATATAGAAAAGATTGTAGAAGGAAGAACAGGAATAAGAGTTATATGAACAGTAAATAGTAAGTCAATTATGTAAGTAACAAATAAAAATACGGTGTACTGGGTGTGTAGGAAATACAGACCCAGAAGCCAAAAATCCATCCAAGGAAGTCCTCCTAGAAAACAAATAGGAGGAATACCTGAGGACAGAGTAAAGGGGAGAGCATTGACAAGCTTCCAGGACCACAACAGCCAAAATTCTAAACATCTAAAAAATGAAAAATGTGCCAACACCCACGGTTGTCAGGAAGAGGCCCTTGTCCCCATCAACATGGGGACAAGGTGCTTTGGGGTGGGGGGCACAGAGCCCCTCCCTCACCCCAAAGCACCCACCACCCATGTTGAGGGCATGTGGCCTGGTATGGTTCCAGGAGGGGAGGTTTGCAATGGCCTGTGCGGTCAGTTCCAGTGCATTCCAGTTCCAGAAAAAAAAGTAGAACATGCTGCATTTTTTCTGCACTAAACTGTACTGGAACATAATACGCATCAAAAATGCCCGGAACGCATGTGCTCTGGTGCATTTTTGATGCATTGTTTATTCTTTACCTTAAATAAGGACATGTGTCGTTAATTAAGGTAAAGAAAAAAGGAGGAGGAAAAATGCACCGGAATGCATCAAAAAGGTGCCAGAGCACATAAAACATGCATTCAGAAACGCATCCAGACTGTGTTTCTATGATGTGAACTGGCCCTAAAAAGGCTGGGTTCCCACTATTGCAAATTGAATGCGTTTTTCTCCTCCAATTCGCATAGCAGGAGATTGTGATGGGCTCTCTATGGAGACAGTTCACACATCACTGGAGCGGCTCCGGTGCAAATTGCACAGCAGTTCTGTGCGTCTTGGTTTCAGGTCCGAATTCGGCCAACAATTCAGGCTGAAATCAGACCTGAACCGGTGAATGTGAACCCAGCCTAAGGCCGGATTCACACTTGTGCGGTGCGAATTTCAGCACTCTTATCTCTGCAGAGAAATAAGAGAACTGTTCAGCAGATCAGCTCCGTTTTAGCTGCGAATTTGGAGACCTGGGAGAGGGGAGGGGGAGGGGGGAAGTGTATTGAGGTGAATGAGAGAAATCCTGAAGAGAAATGAACACATCTGTGAATTAAATGCGTGCCCATAGAAGATAATAGGCCTGAATTCGCACCCGAGCCGCACCACAATGCCTAGAAAACGCACACGTTTTTTCGGCAATGCGCAGTGCGAATGCATCGCACATATGTGAACCAGCCTCATTGAAATCAATGTATTTTATAATGTTATGCAAATTGAATGCGGTTAAAGCCGCAACCAATTCATATAGGTGTGAACCCGGCCTAAAGGTTATCAAGTAATCCAACCTGATTTTCTAGAATATATAATTTTTTTTGTAGTCAGAGTCTTCACTTGGAAATGCAATAATCCTAACTACTAGCTGTGAACAAGGCTTGCTGCCGAAACGCGTCTGCTTGTCCTTTTTAACTTGATATGATAAAATAAAGATAACAGATGTTATACCCAGAAGTGCCGTCTCTTCCTTTGGATTTTCTCAAGTTTGCTATTTTGGATGTTTGAAGGACATCCTCAGCCTCAGAACACCTGGATTTTGGGAATGCCGAGGGCTTTCACATTGGAGTGTGAGGAGCGGCTATTTCAGACACTATTTTTAGCGTTATATCGCTTGCAAAGCGCATCAGTGTGAAAGAGGTCTAAGAGAGGGCATACCCTGAATAAATATATATAAAATGTGTGTGAGATGTGAATGAAATAATTACGTGTGGGGGGAAACGAGAGAGTGGGAACCAGGAATACGAGCCGACAAGGGACCTGACAGAGGAGGAAGGAGTATACCTCTTCAGACGACTCCTACAAATCCAGTGGTGACCCGTCCATAGAGGGTGCACAGGTATCGCCTCCCATATCCATGCGTCCGGCACCCTGATCTACATACAGGATGCCGGACCCATGGACTCCAATGGGGGGTGTTTTTTGAAGACTGGGATTATAGGCTTCAAAAAAAAAAAAAAAAAACTGCGCTCCGAGCCCACCCAATTGTGTGACGATATGTTCAACACTAAATCTCCTCTCCGCCAATCGGGCCTGAGACCTTTTTGACCATTGGCCAAATCGTCAGGCGAGGAGAGGACACGCACAGCGGAAGCAGTGGAGAAAAGGACAATGGAACCTCTGCGCCCAGCCCACTGCCAGCCACCCACTGCGCTGAGAACACCAAAGCCAATGCTGCCAGCCACCCGCCGCGCTACCTAGACGGGGTAAGGGCCAGGCCGACCGGCAGACGAGGGGGCAGTGTTGTGCCGCCGGCCACCTGGGGGAGGGGGGGGGTTGGTTGTTTGCAGCCACACAAAGAAAAACTCAACAGCTCAATAGAATAGAGATATATATACACATACACACACACACACACACACACACACACACACACACACAACAACCTTTATACTTTGTAGCAAAAATATAGTCATGTGCATTAGTTTTCGTCCGAATGCATTTTCATCCGAATTTGGGGTATTTTCGTTATAATTTTAACAAACGATAACGAACGCGCAGAATCCAAAAACCAAAAGATCCGACATAAACAAATGCTTTAGTTTCGTTTTCGTTGCGACAACGAATATAGATAGGAGATTCGACATGATGCTGACAATAGCAATCTGTGTCTATCGAACCTGCGGTCGAATGTGCCCAACCTTAAATTGGAGTTCCACCCAAAAATTTAACTTCCGCTTTTTGGATCCCTCCTCCCCTCCGGTGTCACATTTGGCACCTTTCAGGGGGGAGGGGGGTGCAAATACCTGTCTAAGACTAAGACAGGTATTTGCACCCACTTCTGGGAATACTCTTGTGCGGAAGCCCCACCCCTACCCGCACAGCCCGCTGTCTTCTGTGAAACACACATGCCGCGCTACTCGTGCATGTGCAGTAGGGAACCGGGTAGCGAAGCCGCAACGCTTCACTTCCCGATTCCCTTACCGGCGATGGCGGCGGGTGCAGCCGAGGGACAAGCGATTGCTCGTCCCTCGGCTGCCAACATTGCAGGCACGCTGGACAGGTAAGTGTCCATATTTAAAAAATCAGCAGCTGCAGTATTTTCAGCTGCTGGCTTTTAAAAAAAAAAATTGCCAGAACCTCCGCTTTAACTCTATTAGTCCAAGACCATTCTACATAGAGAGAAAAGATTCGACATTATAGAGACAGTAGCAAAAAAGGTCGAATGTGTCTAACCTAACTTTATTAGTCCAAGATTATTCAACATAGAGAGAAAAGATTCCACGTGAAGATTCGACGAAGCAGTCGCCACGAGCAGACATTTATGATCAAATGCTCGGCCCATAGGCTATAGAAGAATTCTAATGTTGGTGGACTAGTAATAATAATAATAATAATTAATAAATATAATTGTTACTATTCATACAACATTAGAACATTCGACCGGAAATGTACGATTGCGGCGTCGTACAGTTTAGCTGCTCCTTCGAATTTTCTGAGAACATTCGACAGACACCATAAGGCTCCAATGACAGATTCAATCTTAAGGGCCCTTTCACACGGAGCGGATCCGTATTGATCCGCCACGTGTGTCTGTCTGCTCAGCGGGGATCATCCGTAAATCCCTGCTGAGCTGTCTGCGGACAGGGCGGTCCCCGCACACTGTGCAGAGACCGCCCTGTCTTTCCTCCGCTCTCCCCTATGGAGGATCGGATGAATACGGACCGTGTGTCTGTATTCATCCGATCCGTTCCGCCAGAGGGAAGAAAAATAGGGGTTTCTTCCGTCTGAAAAAGTGGATCTTTGCGGAGGTGGATATTTGCGGACGTTAGCGGATGCTCAATCCGCTAACGTCTGCAATTCCATAGGGATACATTACAAGTCCGTAAACGGACTTGTAAAAAACGGTCCGTTCGTCCGCCCGTGTGAAAGGGCCCTTAAGCAGAGGTTCACCCTAAAAATTATCTATATACCATTAGATCCAGCAAACTGCTGACATCTACAGTATGCTGGTATTTTATTTTTTTTTCGCTGTACTTACCGTCTTATAGTTCTTTTCACCCGGCTCCGAGTTCTCACTCCCGCAGGGAATAGGCATTCCTATGAAGAGGCGTAGATGATTGACGTGCGGGTAAGGCGCGTCACGCGTTCGGAAAATAGACGAACTAGGACCCGGCGCTATACGTCTATTTTCAGAACGCATGACGCGCCTTACCCGCACGTCAATCATCTATTATCTTTATAGGAACGCCTACGCCCCGGGGCAGTGAGAACCCGGAAGCCGGGTGAAAAGAACTATAAGAAGGTACGTAAAAAAATAAAAAAAAACACACCAGCATACTGTAGATGTCAGCAGTATGCTGGATGTAACGGTATATAATTGTTTTAGGGTGAACCTCCGCTTTAAAGTGGAGTTCCACCCTCAAAAAAAAATTTGGACCAAAAATCTTAATAGAAATTTGAAAAAGAAAAAGGTTTTTAATTACCAGAAATAGCAGTCTATGCGGAAGTCTGTAATCTGCCTCTTCATAGTCCGCGGCAGGTCTTCTTCCTCCGTCCTACTCGTGGTGTCTTCTGGTGAATGGGGCGCGCTGCCTTCTGGGAACTGTGTGTATCCCAGAGAGCAACTGCCCATCCATAAAGCGCCGCACGGCTGGCGCATGCGCAGTAAGAAAACAGGCAGTGAAGCCACACAGCTTCGTTGTCCGGCTTCCCTTACGGAGGATGGTGGCACCGGGAGCTGCCAGGATTAAGGGATCGGCTTCGGGGGGGCTGACATCGCGGGCGCCTAGGACAGGTAAGTTTTCTTATTAAAAGTCAGCAGCTACAGTGTTTGTAGCTGCTGACTTTAAAATATATATATATATATATATATATATATATAAAAATTTGCAGGTGGAATCCCTCTTTAATTATTTCGGATTTTCGGACGAATGTATTTTGTAACAAAACAAAATACCGTATTTAATCGGAGTATACCACGCACTTTTTTGCCCTAAAAATCAGGGCAAAATCGTGGGTGCGGTCACGTCCTGTGCATCCTTTACGCGAGAGCCTGCCCGACTATACCCGAGTGGGCGCGTTATAGCAAGATAAATACGGTAAATAAAAACAAATCAATTAACTAAATAAATGTATTTTTTGGACAAAAACAAAATATTTCAGTGTGCACGTCTAAAATATAATGGTGACTGTAATACTATACTAGTTCTAGAAACTTTACATTAGGTTTTTATTTATGAATTTATGTATTTCCACATTATTACTGACAATATATTTCTTACTTAAAGCGGGAGTTCACCCAGAATTTTTTTTTTAACATTAGATTGATGCTCATTTTGTGAAGGGGAATCGGGTGTTTTTTTTAAAATCGATGCAGTACTTACCGTTTTAGCGATAGATCTTCTCCGCCGCTTCCGGGTATGGTCTTCGGGACTGGGCATTCCTATTTGATTGACAGGCTTCCGACGGTCGCATACATCGCGTCACGAGTAGCCGAAAGAAGCCGAACGTCGGTGCGGCTCTATACGGCGCCTGCACACCGACGTTCGGCTACTTTCGGAAAACCGTGACGCGATGTATGCGACCGTCGGAAGCCTGTCAATCAAATAGGAACGCCCAGTCCTGCAGCCCATACCCGGAAGCGGCGGAGAAGATCGCTCTCTAAAACAGTAAGTACTGCTTCGATTGTAAAAAAAAAACACCCAATTCCCCTTGACACAACGAGCCTAAATCTAATGTTAAAAAAAAAAGGTTTTCGGGTGAACCTCCACTTTAATTTCAAGCGATTCAAAGGCAATGCTCAGCATTTCATATATAATGCCTTTACACTAAATGTAATATAGTCATATACTGCTATGCAATGTACAATGCAAAGCTTATTTAAAAATCCGTGTAATTGAAGCATTTGTTTGCACTTGCCTACCTGGCCCTTGTAGAACGGAGCCCCAATAACAGCCACAGAGCGAGTGCATTTCTTCCGCAGAGAAATCCGACCAACATTCTTTTTTACCAACAACGTAAAACAAGACCTAAAAGACATTTCTATGCGGCAGATTAGTACTGCCAGTGGCCGGCGATGGTGCGGTGCTGCTGGATCTCTTTGTTATCTGCTTAACCTTGTTTGATCTGTTCCCAGCAGCATCCCGTATCCAGCTAAATGACATGCTAGACCCGCCCACAACAACAACGTCAGGACAGAAGCTCCCAGATTACCAATCAGGAGAGCCCGATCCGGAGGTGTGTCAGGCACTGCCCGCTCACTCCCTCGAAGCATACTTTTGGCATAACATTAGATGCTGAGGGTTCGATATGCTGTTTGTAGGGATATTTTTAGAATATTTTTCTAAAAATTGCAGCATGATTTTGTTTATTTCTTCTACTGACAGCTCATCATTGACATTGTGTAACCCTGGTGGCCAGGCTATTTCTTGTTGTTTTCTGGTGACACAATTCAAAGTCTTGACGTTTGCACATTTTAAAATGTTCTTCTAAATCGTCTAAAACTGTATATTGTTTAACCGCTTCAATACCAGGCATTTTCACCCCCTTCCTGCCCAGACCAATTTGTATTTTCAGCGCTGTTGCACTTTGAATGACAATTGCGCGGTCCTGCGACACTGTACCCAAATGAAATTATTTTTCCCCACAAATAGAGCTTTCGTTTGGTGGTATTCGATCACCTCTGCGTTTTTTATTTTTTGCGCTATAAACAAAAGAAGAGCAACAATATTTTCTACTTTTTGATTTAACTCTGTGGGCCAGATTCACATAGAAATACGTTACGCTGCGGCGGCGTAACGTATCCCATTTACGTTACACCGCCGCAAGTTTACAGCGTAAGTGCTTGATTCACAAAGCACTTACCTGTAAACTTGCAGCGGCGTAGCGTAAATCCGCCCGGCGCAAGCCCGCCTAATTCAAATGGGGCGGGGACCATTTAAATTAGGCGCGTTCCCGCGCCGAACGTACTGCGCATGCTCCGTCCCTAAAATTTACTGACGTGCATTGCGCTAAATGACGTCGCAAGGACGTCATTGGTTTCGACCTTAACGTAAATGGCGTCCAGCGCCATTCACGGACGACTTACACAAACAACGTGAAATTAAAAAATTCGACGCGGGAACGACGGCCATACTTAACATTGGTTAGGCCACCTAGAGGGCATGCTTAGTTTTACGCGACGTATCTCTACGGAAACAATGTAAATTTAGAGTGACGGGCAAAGCGGACGTTCGTGAATCAGCATAACTAGTCATTTGCATATTCTACGCCGACCGCAATGGAATCGCCACCTAGCGGCCGGCCTAGAATTGCAGCCTAAGATCCGACGGTGTAAGTCACTTACACCTGTCGAGTCTTAGGGCTATCTATGCGTAACTGATTCTATGAATCAGGCGCATAGGTACGACAATCGTATATCAGAGATACAACGGCGTATCAGGAGATACGCCGTCGTATCTCTTTTGTGAATCTGGCCCAGTGTTTACAAGTTTTTGCTAGAAAATTACTTAGAACCCCCAAACATTATATATATCTTTTCGAACACCCTAGAGAATAAAATGCAACACTTTGTCATTGCAACACTTTTTGCCACACCGTATTTGCGCAGCGGTCTTACAAGTGCACTTTTTTGGGGGGAAAAATCACTTTTTTGAATTAAAAAATAAGACAACAGTAAAGTTACCCCCCTTTTTTTATTATTGTGAAAGATAATGTTACGCAGAGTAATACAATTCTATAGGTTGCATCTTTTGAGTTACAGAGGCGGGCTAGAATTATTTCTCTCGCTCTAACGATCGCGGCGATACCTCACTTGTGCGGTTTGAACATCGTTTTCATATGCGGGCGCTACGTATGTGTTCGCTTCTGTGCGCGAGCTCGGTGGGACGGGGCGCTTTAAAAAAAATTGATTTATTTTACTTGATTTTATTTATTTTTACACTGTTTTAAAAAAAAAAGAAAACGGTCACTTTTATTTCCATTAGAAGGAATGTAAACATGTAATAGAAAAAAGCATATTTAGACTAAAATGCAATAAAAAATGCAAAATGCAATAAAAATAAAAAAATTGTCATTTGAAAAAATTTCAACAAAAAAAATCTGCCTTTAAGACGCATTTGACGTTTTGATGTTGCTTCTGCCCTGCTATGCTATGGAGACGGGTGGGAGCCATTTTGCCCTCACTCGTATCCATGGCAAGCAGTGAGAAGGACTCGATCGCCTCCACCGCTACCGACGGCTCTGGTAATAGGCGGAGAGCGGCGGGAGCAGCGGGATGAGGGGCCCCTCTCCCACCGTTGATAACGGTGATCTCGCAGCGAATCCGCCGCAAAGACCACCATTATCGTTTACAGGACCGGCCACGGTAAAGATGGATATCTCGGTTGTGGCAGCAGCTGCTGCCCGTTACCGAGATATTCATCTTTAAAGTGCCGACATATATGTATGTACGTGAGCCGGTCCTTAAAGTGGAGTTCCACCCATTTTTTTATGTTTGTCTGTGCTGCATGCCCTAATCTCATAGTGTTCAGAATGGACAATTTTTATTTATTTTGTTGCTTGTAAATACCTTTATTTTGTAGTCCTTCATTACTTCCTCCTCCTTATTAGCCTAGGCTATTAAGTCACAAGGCTATTCGCAAGGGTTTCTGGGATAGGCATCATGTATCCCAGTAGTCCTTGCAAATAGCCTATTTGCATAGAGAAGGGGCGGCAACTTCCTCTGACACTCCCGTTGCTATGGAAACCTGACTGAAACCTATTACATCGCTTGTGCAGCACTGAGCATGTGCGAGATCTGCAAGGCTGAAATCCAGGAAGTCATACAGTCTGGCTTCATGATGCCCACACTTAAGATGGCCACGGTCTATTTCTAGATTATAAACTACTGTAACTAAATGCTCTAACAACCTAACAAAACGGACCTTAGTTTACAGACTAACTTTACTAGACTACGTTAAGCTTGTGTATTACAGGGGTATTTATATTTAAAAAGTGAAATTGTGGGTGGAACTCCCCTTTAAGTCGTTAATAAATATCACAGTTAAAAAAAAAAATGTCCTCAGTTTAGGTCGATACGTATTCTTCTACATATTTTTGGTAAAAAAAAAAACAATAAGCGTTTATTGATTGGTTTGCGCAAAAGTTATAGCGTCTACAAAATAAGGGATAGATTTATGGCATTTTAATTTATTTTAATTTTTTTACTAGTAATAGCGGCGATCTGCAATTTTTATTGTGACATTGCGACGGACATATCGGACACTTTTGACACGTTATTGGGACCATTCACATTTATACAGCGATTAGTGTTATAAAACTGCACTGATTACTGTGTAAATGTGACTGGCGGGGAAGGGGTTAACACTCGATGGTGATCAAGGGGTTAATATGTTCCCTAGTGAGTGATTCTAACTGACGGGGGAGGGGACTCACAAGGGGAGTAGACCGGTGTGTGTTCCTCTGTACTTTCTTTCCTTTATTTTCACCAGGTGATCCAACCAGCATGTTTGCTCTTTTTCAACAGAACAAGCTATCCCTCAGATGTATCAGTTAGAGGGTTGAGAGAAACCATTTATCACTGTAAGGGGTGCTAATGATGATCAAATGTGAAAACAGTAAAATCTCCTGTGCTTAGTTGTGGTGCTGCTGAGGACATATGACACTTTTTTGCTTGCCCAACTGGTAGGTGCCAAAGGTCCTGCTGCCCTCACAGGATTGTGGGTGTCTTTGCGGGCACTGGAAACAACAAAAGAAAGGGTGCAGCAACCTAGTGCATTACCAACATAATAAAACAGTGCAGAAAATCTGTGCTAGGTAAGTAAAACTCAAAAAGCAGCTTGCTAAAAAAAAAATGTGATACCAATTCTTGTAAAATATGTGTGTCAAAGCAGCGCTATAGCTCAGGGGTCTCCAAACTTTCTAAACAAAGGGCCAGTTTACTGTCCTCCAGACTTTAGGAGGGCCGGACTGTGGCCATCGGAAGTACAAAATGTCAGAGCATCAGTGGTAGTGAACAATCCACCATTATTGGGAGGAACTGTGTCCCATCTTCGGTGTCATTAGGCCCCATTGTCAAAGTCATTGGGAGGAACTGTGCCCTATCATTGATATCATTTATTGAAAATTGTGCCCCACTGTTGGTGTCATTGGGTGAAATTGTGCCCTTCATTGATGTCCTTGAAAAAAATAGTGCCCCGAGGGCCATTTGAAAGCAAGCAAAGGGCCGCATCTGGCCCCCGGGCCATAGTTTGGAGACCACTGCTATAGATCAAACAAATAATGTGCAAATAATTGCAATATGAAACAGCAAATAAAGTGCAATATGGAACAGAAAACTATAAGTGCACTATAAGAAAGCAAATATTTAAACATGCATGTTCCAATAAAAAACAGTAGATAAAATGCTAGAGATTGCAATATGGAACAGCATTCAGTAAATTGCAGATATATATCCAACACTTAACTGTGCATAAAAATAACAACAAATGTGCAAACAAACACTGTGCGTATATAAATGTCCTTGTGTCATAATATAAAGACAATTGTGAGAACAAAGACCATTAGCATGTGTTGTGAAGTTTTAGGATGGGGGGCTCCAGACCCCGCCCTTCCTTAATGACCCCTCCTACATGAAAAATGGGTGTGGTTTCAGTGAAATAGTGGGACGTGACTTAAAGGGTGTGGCTCTAAGGGGTGTGGATAGCATCTAAGATGAACAAGGGGTGGAGGGAGAGAGATGAAGGGACAGCAGGCCCAGATCCTACACAACAATAGAAATATGTGTATTCCAGAAAGATTAACAATCAGCAGATGAAGATACTCCAAACACCTGTTAGCGCTTCAACCATCATGGCACCATGGTTGGTATGGTGTCAGGATTAGTGTTGCTCACGAATATTCGCATTGCGAATATTCGACTCGAATATAGCATATTCGAGAAATCGCGCTATATTTTGAATTTCGCGGTGAATATTCGCAATTCCGAATATTCACATTTTTTCAATTTGATTTTTAAAACAGATCACATCCTATCGACGTCTAAAAGCATTGCTGGTATGATTAGAGACCCTGGGCCGAGTAGCTAAGCTGAGGCGATCCTTTTATGTTGCCAAATTGAAAAAAAAAAAAATTGCGATTTTTCGCTATTGCGAATGCGAAAATGATTGCGAATTTTCGATAACTGTGGTAGGAGAACTCTGATTGTCTCTGATGCAAAAGGGGGGGGGCTTTGTGTATGTGTATGTTATGAATATTTGTATGTTTGATATTAGTTTTTTTTGTAAGAAGGAAAAAATTGCGCATACCTTAAAAAAGGGGAGAATACAGCAGCAACTCAAAAATGTTATACAACATAAATTAATACAAGACAGAAAATGGAGTCGCTCTACAAGAATAAAAAATATGTCTAGTGACAAGACATGTGGGCAAATTATAAAATAAGCAAGCGCAAATAACTTGTGAAATACACAGTGAAACAAATATATAAAGAAATATAGTCCCAATAATAGAAAAATAATCTTTCATAAAAATGTCTTTGATATGTGAAGTGAAAAAAAGTCCAAAGCATGCAGCATGAACGTGTTCAATCTTCAAGGTGTTTGATTGACAAATGGCTGTGACAGATGGATAGAGTAAAGAATCACCACCAATGCAAAACACTTTTTATTTTGTATTGTAAAATATCAAGAATATTCTGAGCCAATCAGAGTGCTCCTTCCGCATTTGCCGAATATTCGCAATTATTTTGTATTGTAAAATATCAAGAATATTCTGAGCCAATCAGAGTGCTCCTTCCGCATTTTCCGAATATTCGCAATTATTTTGTATTGTAAAATATCAAGAATATTCTGAGCCAATCAGAGTGCTCCTTCCGCATTTGCCGAATATTCGCAATTATTTTGTATTGTAAAATATCAAGAATATTCTGAGCCAATCAGAGTGCTCCTTCCGCATTTGCCGAATATTCGCAATTATTTTGTATTGTAAAATATCACGAATATTCTGAGCCAATCAGAGTGCTCCTACAGCATTTGTCGAAATTGCGCAATAAATATCGCATTCGCATGTTGCGATATTTCGATAAAATATCACGAATATTCTGAGCCAATCAGAGCGCTCCTCCAGCATTTCTCGAAATTGCGCAATAAATATCGCATTCGCATGTTGCGATATTTCGATAAAATATCACAAATATTCTGAGCCAATCAGAGTGCTCCTACCGCAGTTATCAAAAAATCGCAATTATTTTCGCATTCGCAATAGCGAAAAATCGCAATCATTTAATTTCGATAAAATATCACGAATATTCGAATTTAGCGAATATATCTCGAATATTCGAATATATATTCGAGATATATCGCGAAATCGAATATGGCATATTCTGCTCAACACTAGTCAGGATGATTGAAGCGCATTATTTCTATTATTACATTGTAATATAAAATGAAAAAATTCATCTCATCATACGGCAGAATCAGTGCCCCCAGCGGAGTCCGTCCTTACATCAGGTGCCCCCAGCAGAGTCTGTCCTTACATTGGGTGCTCCCAGAGGAGTCCCTCCTTAAATCAGTGTCCCCATCAGCAGAGTCCACCTTACATCAGTGTCCCCATCAGCGGAGTCCCTCCTTACATCAGTGTCCCCATCAGCAGCATAGTCCTTTTCACATGTGTCCCCTATGTTACATTCCTCTTGTTACATCTCCTTCGTGCCTCATCTGTCTCTGTCCCCTTCAGCCGCAGCTAGTTCCTGGCTTTCTCCGTGTGTTCAGTGGAGAGGGGCCTCCCCTCTCCACTGAACACAAGGGGATTAGTCCTCACGGCGGCCATCTTTTTGTAGCCCATCTGAAGATCTTTCACACTGAGAGAGCAAAGGGACAGATTCAGGTAGAAGTGCGGCGGCGTAACGTATCGTAGATACGTTACACCGCCGCAAGTTTTCATCGCAAGTGCCTGATTCACAAAGCACTTGCGATGAAAACTACGCCGGCGGCCTCCGGCGTAAGCCCGCGTAATTTAAATGGGCGTGTGCCATTTAAATTAGGCACGCTCCCGCGCCGGACCTACTGCGCATGCTCCTTTTCGAAATTCCCACCGTGCTTTGCGCGCAGAGACGTCATTTTTTCGAACGGCGACGCGCGTAGCGTAATTCCGTATTCCTGGACGGCTTACGCAAACTACGTGAATTTTTAAATTTCAACGCGGGAACGACGGCCATACTTTATACAGCAATACGATTGCTGTGTAAAGTTAAGGCACCAAAAACGACGACTAACTTTGCGACGGGAAACTAGACTAGGGGCGACGTAGCGAACGCGAAAATCCGTCGTGGATCGCCGTAACTCCTAATTTGCATACCTGGTTTACGACGCGAACGCCCCCCAGCGGCGGCCGCGGTACTGCATCCTAAGATCCGACAGTGTAAAACAATTACACCTGTCGGATCTTAGGGATATCTATGCGTAACTGATTCTATGAATCAGTCGCATAGATACTCTGAGAGATACGACGGAGTATCTAAGATACTCCGTCGTATCTCCTTTGTGAATCTGGCCCAAAGTACCTGGCCATAGTGATACAGTACGGGGCGCAGGGTGGAAGCTGTGTGGCACGATGGACTGCCTCACAAAGCAGCTCCAAACCCCACAAATTAAGAGCCTTGTCTGCAATCTCGTGATTGCATAGACGTGGCGCTTCCCATAAAGCACTGTGTCCGGCTCCTGAACACAGTGCACTTAAAGACCTTTTTTTTCTTATTTTTCATTTTTTTAAAGGGCCATGTAAAAAAAAATGTATTTATTTTGTGACTGCCTGGGGAGGGGCGGCGCCTGGGCGCTCCCTATTAACGGGTTGCTACTGACCACCGGCTAGGAATAATCATCACGCCTCTTACCAGAAAAGATGGGCCAAAGGTTATAATAGCCAAAATCGCATACGATTTTAACACAGCATGGGTGGTCAGCAAGGAAAATGATGGTCATCACTTCACAGTCAATCCCAATGGAATGCCAGGAAAGAAAAACAAATCTCCATCCTGAAATCCATAATAAATTTCAAAGTTTATTGAAAGCTTACAGGGTTTCACTGACAAGCTTCAGAGCAGGGAGGATCAGCAGGCTGATAGTATAGAGCAAGGAGCACTAGATGGTGCTTGATGGCTAATGCAGATGGACGCTGAGAGTAGTCAAACTCCTACATGCTATGTGTCATTGTTCTCACTATGGACGTCACAATTTCCTTTATATTATGACATAAGGACATTTATAGTTGCACCATTTTTGTTTGCACATTTTTTGTTATTTTTATGCACATTTTTTGTTATTTTTATGCATGGTTAAGTGTTTGATGTATTTCTTCAATTTATTAAGGCCCCTTTCACACTGGGGCGGTGGGGGTGTCGACGGCAAAGCGCCGCTATTTTTAGCGACACTTTACTGTAATTTTCGCTGTGCTATTCGGCCGCTAGCGGGGCGCTTTTAACCCCCACTAGCGGCCGAAAAAGGGTTAAAACCACCCGCAAAGCATCGCTGCAGCGGCGCTTTTCCGGTGGTTTGACCGTGCTGCCCATTCATTTCAATGGGCAAGTGCAGTGGAGGAGCGGTGTACACACCACTCCTTCACCGCTCCAAAGATGCTGCTTGCAGGACATTTTTTAACATCCTGCCAGTGCACTGCACCAGTGTGAAAGCCCTCGGGCTAAAAATAGCAGGGCTAAAAATAGTGACGCTTTACCGCCGATGCCCCCACCACCCCAGTGTGAAAGGGGTCTTAATAACCTGCAGAAATACAAGCCCTCTGGCTTTCACACTGGAGTGAAAGGAGCCGCTCTTTCAGGGCGCTTTGCTGGCGATATTTTTAGTGTTATAGCGCCTGCAAAGTGCCTCATTTTGCACTCTCTGGCATTTTATCTTCTGTTTCTTATTGGAACGTGCATGTTTAAATATATGCTGTCTCATATTGCACTAATAGTTTGCTGTTCCATATTGCACTTTTTGCACTTTATTTGCTGTCTATATTGCAATTAACAACATACTGTATTTATTGGCGTATAACACTCACTTTTTTACCCTGAAAATAGAGGGTAAACTTTGCCTGCGTGTTATACGCAGGGGGCTGTGGAACGTTTTTTTTTTTTCCTGAAACGTCCTTCTTAAAGTTAGGGTGCGTGTTATACGCCGATAAATACGGTAATGTTATTTTGAAACATGAAAGTTATTCCTTTTATGTTTCAACCTGAAGAGGGTTCGATTCTCAAAATGTGTAAGCCTTTGGACGCTACGAGGGCTTCTCACACACTGGGTAAGTGCTGTGGACCTGGAGGCATTCCTTTACTTGCCTGTGCTTGTCATGCATTTGTACAAAGAACGCCTTTAATGATTCAAAATAAAATTATGTTGGCAATGCACTAGGATGGGGCGCCCTTTCTTTTGTTAATTTTATTGCTAACAATGATCACCTTTTATTTATTTATGTAAAACCTTTATCCCAAAGCTGTTGCTGTAACAGGGTCGTGGGTGGTGGGTAAGCTGGGTTGGACCTATGATATTATGGACTTGAGTGGGGTAGGGTTGGACGGGTGAGAGTGGTGGCAACCTGTTAGAATGGAGAGGTGGAAAGGGAATCGACTCTGAGCACTGTTGGAGTGTAGTGAGTTTGGATGGCTAGGAGGAGTGCGAAGTGATAGAGCCTGTGAGTAAGCATGGGCTTGTATTGAAGGGGGTGGCTGTGGAGTCTGCGGGGGAAGAGAAATAACAGACTGTAATGGACAGCGGGTGTTAACTACTTGCCGACCAGCCACCATCATTACACTGCGGCAGGTCGGCTCGTTCCCACGAAACACTGTAGCTGTATGGCGGCCCTTTAAACAGCTGTAGCAGGTGCACATGATGGGAGCTGACCCACAATCGTCCCACAAAGAGGCAGAATAGGTCAAAGTAAACAAACAGGTCTCCATTCTGTCAGAGGAGTAGAGAGTGATCGTTTGTCCCTAGTGATTAGGAACAGCGATCTCTCTCCTCCTCTAGTCAGTACACTGCCCCTACAGTTAGAAACACCTCTCAGGGAACACATTTAACCCCTTGATCGCCACTAGTGTTAGCCCCTTCCCTGCCAGTGACATTTATACAATAATCAGTGCATTTTTTATAGCACTGATCGCTGTATATATGTCAGTGGTCCCAAAAAAAGTGTCAAAAGTGTCCGACTCGAATTACGAACGTTATGGGCCGTTTGCGCCAAATTCGAGTGGCGCGTCATGGCCCATAATTCACTGCAGCATCGCAGTGCATTGCTGGCTGATGATTGGCCAAGCATGCACTATGACCCGCATGCTTTGGCCAATCAGACACGCAAAAAACAGAGAGCCAAATTTGGCCATTTATGTCTCAGCGGGTTTAGTACACGCCTCTGTGGCGGCCTTTTGTGTAGTGTGTTGGGGTGGTTAAAGACAGACAGAGAGAAAGAGATAGTCTCATTTATTTTGAGTTAGATAGAGCAGGCAGGCAGGTGAGTCAGTTACAGTTACAGTGTGTAGAGCAGTATTTCCCAACACTTTCCCAAATTTCCCAACTTGTGGGGACCCCTAACAATAAAGTTTTTTTCGTAGCGTGGGTTGTCGGCAAGACAAGTAATTTGGGCCCCTAACCCACAGACATTTAGTGCTCCCCGAGTCTCTTCCACTCCTACAGTATTAAAACCCATAATGGTATATTTTGGGATGTACCACTTTCGTTCTTTGTTCTCCTTTTATCACTCTCTATTCTAATTTCCTGTTTTTTTCCCCCATCCCTCTCTCTAGCCATCTTTCTTGTTCTTTCTCTTAATCTTTCTCTCCCTTTTTCTTTGTTCCTCCCCCCTCTTTTCCTCTCCCTTCCATGTATGCTCTATTTTTATTTCTTACTCCTCGGTGGGGAGATGGGATGAGTGGCAGTGCTGGCGGAAGGCTGGGAGAGTGGTGTGGGCTTCAGGAACAGCCCAGGACTCAGGGACCCCTGGCAAATCATCATTTGACCCCCAGGTTGAGAACCACTGGTGTAGAGGATATATATGCATCCCAGGTGTTGTATATATATTTATACACTGTATTGAGTTTAGCTAGATCCGTTCCTGTATGCTCTTCCTAATATACTGACAGGCAGGCAGGTGATTGTGCTAGCTGCAGTATTTTCACTTGGTGTACTGTGTCCTTTGCACAATGTGCACCTAAAGCTACGTGAATACAATTGCTGGTGTTTTCATATTAATACCACAGGCAGTGATCAGCAAGTATTTTCACTTGGTGTAGTGTCTCATCTGCACAGTGTGCACCTAAAGCTACGTGAATACAATTGCTGGTGTTCTCATATTAATAACACAGGCATTGATCAGCAAGTGGAAGGGACTCGGGGAATAACTTGGAATAACGCAGAGAGACTGCAGCGCCCTGCACATGCAGAGCTCTGCGTTGTGATGCAGTCAGTGTGCTGCCCTTAACCTGGCCCTGTGTGCACCTAAAGCTATGTGAATACAATTGCTGGTGTTCTCATATTAATACCACAGGCAGTGATCAGCAAGTATTTTCACTTGGTGTAGTGTCTCATCTGCACAGTGTGCACTCCTAAAGCTATGTGAATACAATTGCTGGTGTTCTCATATTAATACCACAGGCAGTGATCAGCAAGTATTTTCACTTGGTGTAGTGTCTCATCTGCACAGTGTGCACCTAAAGCTACGTGAATACAATTGCTGGTGTTCTCATATTAATATCACAGGCAGTGATCAGCAAGTATTGTCAGTATTTGTGCAGGTAAATCTCCCTGCAGGCCATTAGTATGTCTGGAAGGACAACAAGGAGAGACAGAGAGTCACAAGCCGATAAAAGAGGGCAATCAGGCTCTGCGTCTAGAGGCAACAGTGCTGGTCGTGGACACGGTGCATCCTCATCAGCACGTGGCCGTGGGACACGCTCATCCTTTTTTTCGACAGCTGGCCATGTTGAGCCGCAACATGCCGAAGACATGGTGCAGAGTGGATAACCAAGCCATCCTCATCCTCCTCATCCTCTCTCACCAGGCTCAGGGTACTTTGTCTGGCAAAGCAGCTGCCAATGCAGCCTCTTCCCTCTGCTCATTGGCATCAGTCACTCCTTCCCTAGCCCCACCATGTCCTCCTGAGGAGTCCCCCAAACTGTTTGACCATAGTGTTGGGTACATGCTGCAGGAGGATGCACAGCGTTTTAAAGGCTCCGATGATGATACCCAGCTAGAGGAAGGCAGTAAGGTGAGCCCAGAGAGAGGGGGTGCCCAAGAAGGACAGCAATCTGGCAGTCATGTTCCCCCAGCTGCAGAATACTGCCAGGTTTGCTACAGTGATGAGGAGGGAGGGGATGATGAGGTCACTGACTCCACATGGTGCCTGATAGAAGAGAGGAGGAGGAGGCACATCTCCAACAAGGCAGGTTGCGCTCCAGGGGCCAGGTTAAGGGCAGCACACTGACTGCATCACAACGCAGAGCTGCGCATGTGCAGGGCGCTGCTGTCTCTCCGCGTTATTCCAAAAGTTTTTGGTATGGGCCTTTTTTGAGACGAGTGCATCAAATCGCACCGCTACTATTTGCAACATGTCGCAAGCGTATCTCGCGTGGCCAAAACATCACCCGCTTGGGCACCACATGCTTGACCAGACATATGTCGACCTGCCATGCAGTTCGTTGGCAAGCGTACCTCAAAGACCCACACCAAAGAACAAAGCGGACCTCCCGCTTGCCCCTCATCAGCTGGGATCTCCAACCCCACTATACCCTCAGTCCTCCCTGAAGCCTGCACTGATAGGACCGAAGGTGTAGAATTAGGTGTGTCACAGCCTAGTACATGCGGGCAATCTACTATCGGTACACCAATGGCAGATTGTACCAGGCAAATTTCCCTGCCCCAGCTGCTGCAGCGCCGAAAGAAGTTCTCTCCCAGCCATCGACATGCCCAGCGGTCGAATGCTAGCTTAGCTAAATTGCTAGCACTTCAACTGCTGCCTTTTCAGTTGGTAGATTCTGCCCCTCTTCCGTGAGTTTGTGGAATGTGCGGTACCTCAGTGGCAAGTTCCCAAACGCCACTTTTTCTCACGGAAGGCGATTCTGGCTCTCTACCGCCATGTGGAAGGCAATGTCCATGCCTCGCTGGACAGGGCGGTGAGTGGGAAGGTGCATATTACCACTGACTCATGGTCCAGCAGGCATGGACAGGGATGTTACCTATCTTTCACGGCGCATTGGGTGACTCGGCTGGCAGCTGGGAAGGACGCAGGACAAGGTACAGTAGTGTTGGAGGTTGTTCCGCCACCACGCCTCCAAAATGCTACTACTGGTTGTGACACACCTCTCTCCTCCACCCCCTCCTCTTCTTCTTCCTCTGTGGCCTCTTCCTGTGCTGATGTGTCCTCGGAACCAGCGGTGCTCCATAGGCGTTCAAGGGGCTACGCAGGTACGCAGGCAAAGAGATGCCATGCAGTGCTTGAGCTGGTATGCTTGGGAGACAGGAGCCACACTGGGGCAGAGGTTTTGTCAGCTCTGCAGGGGCAGGTTTAGAGGTGGTTGGCGCCACGCCAGCTTAAGCCAGGAATGGTGGTTTGCGACAATGGCACCAACCTCCTCTCCGCCCTGCGACAGGGACAACTGACCCTTGTGCCCTGTTTTGCTCATGTCCTTAACTTGGTGGTGCAGCGGTTCTTGGGCAGGTACCCAGGCTTACAGGATGTCCTGAAGCAGGCCAGGAAAGTCTTTGTGCATTTCCGACGGTCATATAATGCCAGTGCTCGACTGTCAGACCTCCAAAGGGAATACAACCTGCCCAAGAACCGCCTAATCTGTGACATGCCCACCAGGTGGAACTCTACGTTGGCCATGCTGCAGCGGCTGCACACGAAGCAGAGGGCCATCAATGAGTATCTGTGCCATAATGGCAGCAGAACTGGGTCAGGGGAGCTTGTTTTTTTCCCCGCGCCAGTGGGCCATGATCAGGGATGCATGCGCTGTCCTGTCACCATTTGAGGAGGCCACGAGGATGGTGAGCAGTGACAGTGCATGCATCAGTGACACTCTCCCTCTTATTCACATGTTGGAGCACACGCTGCGTGAAATAATGGACAGGGCCCTTGAGGCAGAACAGAGGGAGGAAGAGGAGGACTTCTTTACTTCTCAAGGCCCCTTTTATCCAGACAGTGTTCCTGCTTGCCTGCCTATCACACAGGAAGAGGACGAGGAGGTGGAGAATTGTGTCAGCATGGAGGTGGAGCCTAACACTCAGCATCAGCAGCAGTCTTCAAGGGATCAATTACCGTCCCAAGGAACCCATGGACTTGTACGTGGCTGGGATGAGGTGGCTGCGGATCATGTCGTCCTCAGTGACCCAGAGGACTCTGCACCGAATGCCTCAGCAAACCTACGTTGTATGGCCTCCCTGATCCTGCAAAACCTGCGGAAGGATCCTTGTATTCGTGCTATCAAGGAGAGGGATCATTACTGGCTGGCAACTCTCCTTGATCCACGTTACAAGAATAAGGTTGCGGACCTTATCTTGCCGGTGCAGAGGGAGCAGAAAATGAAACATCTTCGGGAGGCCTTGCAGAAAGGTCTGTGCAATGCGTTCCCAGAGACTGGGGGGTTACAAAATCCTGGTCCTGGACAACATGTTGCTGAGGCTTCGGTCAGTCACAGAAGGAGCGGTGGAGAAGGTGGCCGTCTGACTGATGCGTTCAGACAATTTTGCTGTCCCAAGGTATGACCGGTTCCAGCAACCATCGCCAACGTCTGTTTTACATGGTGCGGGAATACCTAGGGGCAAGATCAGACTTGGACACATTTCCCACCGAAAATCCTCTGGCTTACTGGGTCTTGAGGATGGATCACTGGCCAGAGCTTGCACAGTATGCAATTGAGCTACTGGCTTGTCCTGCATCCAGCGTTCTTTCAGAACGCACATTCAGTGATGCTGGAGGCTTTGTAACGGATCACAGGGTGCGCCTCTCCACCGGCTCGGTTGATCTACTGACCTTCATAAAAATGAATCAGGCTTGGATCACCACCAGCTACCAAGCACCTGATGCTGATGTAACTGAATAATTTTTTTTTAAATCTCAGATCCCTTCAAGACTGCCTATGCTGATGTTGAGTAGCTATACTATTATGCTGAGTGACTATCCTTTACCTCCGAAAATGATCATGCTGATAGCTTGTAAGAACATTTTTGGTTCTGGGCACCGCCATCAGTGGCTAAGGCCCAATTTTTCTGCCCTTGTTTAACAGGGGCGTGTAATTAAAATTTTTGATGCAATACTTTGCAGCGGGCTCATTCCTGCGCTCCAACTAGAGTATCTGTGAGGGGTTGCAGTGTTGTGGCACCAGCACCAGTGCCTAAGGCCCAATTTTTCTTCCCCTGTTTAACAGGGGCGTGTAATTACAATTTTTGATGCAATACCTTGCAGAGGGCTCATTCCTGCACTCCAACTAGAGTATCTGTGAGGGGTTGCAGTGTTGTGGCACCAGCACCACCACCAACAAGGGCCCAATTTTTCTGCCCCTGTTTAACAGGGGCATGTAATTACAATTCTTGATCTAATATTTCACAGCAGGGCCCATTCCTGTGCCCACCAAGAGGAACTGTGAGGGCTTACAGAGTTGTGGCACCAGCACCACCACCACAGGCCCAATTTTTCTGCCCCTGTTCAACAGGGGCATGTAATTACAATTCTTGATCTAATATTTCACAGCAGGGCCCATTCCTGTACCCACCAAGAGTAACTGTGAGGGCTTACAGGGTTGTGGCAACAGCGCCAGCACCAAAGGCCCAATTTTTCTACCACTGTTCAACAATGGCATGTAATTACAATTCTTGATATAGTGGTTCACACAGCAGGGCGTTCCAGCGCTCACCAAGACTAACTGTGAGAGCCTACAGAGTTGTGGCACCAGCACCACCATCACCACCAACAAAGGCCCAATTTTTCTGCCCCTGTTCAACAGGGGCATGTAATTACAATTCTTGATCTAATATTTCACAGCAGGGCCCATTCCTGTGCCCACCAAGAGTAACTGTGAGGGCTTACAGAGTTGTGGCACCAGCGCCAGCACCAAAGGCCCAATTTTTCTACCATTGTTCAACAATGGCATGTAATTACAATTATTGATATACTGTAATAGTTCACACAGCGGGGCGTTCCAGCGCTCCCACCAAGACTAACTGTGAGGGCTTACAGTGTTGTGGCAACACCTAGGGCCCAAATTTATGCAGAGTATATACGACAGGCCCCTACTTTCAAACATCCAACTTACAAACGACTCCTTCTTGCAAAAAGAAGGAGGCAACAGGAAGTGAGAGGAAATCTACCCCATGAAAGGTAAATTCTCTTCTGTAAGAGGTGTCTCCTGTCCACTGATGCTTTATCACCAATCCGTGTTTCACTAAAAAACCCAAATTTTCAAAACATCATTTGTCATTGGGACAGAAAGTGAATTGCAATTTTCTGAACAGATGCACACAGACAGCAAAACAAATGTTTACAGGGGTGATAACCCTTCTCTATGTTTTCAGAAAAGCTTAAAAATTGATTTTTATGGCTGGAGCTACACTTTAAAAAAGTACCAGTTCGAAATTACAAACAGATTCTACTTAACAACAAACCTACAGTGCCTGTCTTGTTTGCACCGCCTGTATAATGCTGTCTAAAGTATATAGGGCCAAAGGGGCTTGTAATGACCTGGGTAGTGGGGGGAAACCCATGCTATTTTTCTCAATGATTTTCATCCATATTGCAGGGACCAAACATTACAATGAAGCCGCAAGCAGTTTTAAATTACTTTTTTCTTATAGTAATCTCATTTTGTGCAGGGACAGTTCTAAACACGTGCCACTTCACAGGCATACTATAGACATCCAGCAAGTACGATATTTAAAGGAATTTTACTTTTTTTTTTTCACTTTAAGCATTATTAAAATCACTGCTCCCGAAAAAACGACTGTTTTTAAAACTTTTTTTCCATTGATAGATGTTCCCCGGGGGAAACCCCGAGGTTCTCAAACCCGTTTTCCGAAAATAACTTGCATATTAGGCTTTAAAATGAGCACTTTTGAATTTGAACGTTCAAGTTCCATTGACGTCAATGGGGTTCTAAATGTTCACGCGAACGTTCGAAGGTTCTGGTGCGAACCGAACTGGGGGTGTTCGGCTTATCCCTATTCATAAAGTGCCGAACCCTCCCTCCCTCCGGGCGGACGTCATATGACGTCTTTTTTTACTGGCATTGTTCACAGAGCAGGGACGTGGATCTGTGTGAGTAAACACGAAGATCCACGTCCTGTCAGGGGAGACGAGAACTGATTGTATGGTCCTTGTGTATAGGAACAACAATCGGACACCTCCTCTCATCAGTCCCCTCCCCCTACAGTTAGAATCACCCCCTAGGACACACAATTAACCCCTTGATCGACCCCTAGTGTTAACCAATTCCCTGCCAGTCACATTTATACAGTAATTGGTGCATTTTTATACCACTGATCGCTGCATAAATGTGAATGGTCCCAAAATAGTGTCAAAAGTGTCCACCGCAATGTCACAGTCATGATAAAAATTGCAGATCATCGCCATTAGTAGTAAAAAAAAAATTATAATAAAAATGCCATAAATCTATCCTCTATTTTGTAGATGATATAACTTTTGCACAAACCAATCAATATAGGCTTATTGCGATTTTTTTTTTACCAAAAATATGTAGAAGAATACATATCAGCCTAAACTGAGGAAAACAATATATTTTTTTTTTTTTCAAAATGGATTTTTATTATAGCAAAAAGTAAACAATATTGTGTTTTTTTTTTCAAAATGTTCACATTTTTTTTGTTTATAGTGCAAAAAATAAAAAACACAGAGGTGGTCAATTACCACCAAAAGAAAGCTCCATTTGTGGGGAAAAACTATCAAAATGTATTTGGGTACAACGTCGCATGACTGCACAACTGTCATTCAAAGTGTGACAGCGCTGAAAGCTGAAAATTGGCCTGGGTAGGAAGGGGATGAAAATGCCATATATTGAAGTGGTTAAATATATGTGCAAAAAACGGCTCTTGCAAAAGGATTAAAGCAAGAGAAACCTGGCAAATAGTATTTTTTTAAGAAACTCAGCAATGTAAAATTCCATATTTATCTTAATAAAAAAAAAACATTAAAATCACACATAAACAAATAATTAAAAAAACACGTTTTTTCAAGTGTTTGCCTGGGAGGGAAACTCGAGTTTCTGTGAATTTGGAATAGCTGTAAGGCAATAAATACAGCACACAGAAAACCTTACTTCACCAAATCTTATGCCTAAAGTGACATAATACACTGCTAGTGAATGCTAAGAGGGATCTCCAATGTTTATAAAACGAAATCCTGGTTAAGACAGCAATATATTTGATGCACACCTTTTAGAAAATAAGAACACATTTGTAGTTGAGGAAGGAAAATGTACTATTACTTATCATGTAAACACAATCAACAGTCGCTTTTTCCAGAAACAAAGATGGCTGCTAGGGACCTGAACACGAGACTTTACTATAGTTACAACGGCTATTTCCGGTGTGCGTTTGACATTTCAGCTCGTCGCCTAGAAACGGTGGTCAGCAGCTGCCTTTCAAACTGCAGAAGTGAAGGGAAATGAAGAGGGACTGTAATATCAAACATGCTTTATGCGCCTTGTGTCGGGTTTTGTCTTTTTGCGGGTGTGTGTCGGATCCGGAGACTTTTAGAAAAGCAAAGTTTAACCGCCCAGAAGCAGTAAGTGCTCAAGTTTGTGATATGGTTGTATTTGGTGATTCTTTGCCAACAGTGGTCTGTGGTATTAGTTTTATCATTTTATGTTTACTGTCCTGGACATCAGTAATGCAACTATAAGAGCCTGGAATCCATCTCCAGTGCCTATTTTGTTAACCTCTTAACCCTTTCATGACTAAGCCTATTTAAGACATTTGGTGTTTTCTAGCAAAAAATATGTAAATTATGTAATATATACATAATAATAAATTTTTATATATATATATTAAAAAAATGATGATTGTTGCAATATTTTATTTTATTTCACACGGTATTTGTGCAGCAGTGTTTTAAATGCAACTTTTATGGGGAAAAATGTACTTTCATGAATAAAAAAAAAAAAAAAAAAAGTAAAGTTAGCCCAGTTTTTTTGTATAATATGATAGATACCAAAAATATCAAGCTTTAAAAATTGCACGCACTCGTGAAATGGTGACAAACTACAGTACTTAAAAATCCCCATAGTGCTAGAATTATTGCTCTCACTCTGACGATCGCGGCGATACCTCACATGTGTGATTTGAACACAGTTTACATACGCAGGCGTGATTTCCGTCTGCGTTTTTCTTTGTTGAGTGAGCTCACGGGGGCGATTTACATTTTTCATTCTTATTTATTTTTATAATATTATATTGTGTGTGTTGTGTGTGTTTTTTTTTTTTTTTTTTTTTTATCACTTTTTATTGCTGTCACAAGGAATGTAAACATCCCTTGTGACAGGTACTCTTTATGGGGGGGATCAGGGATCTAAAAGACCCCAAATCCCTCCTTTGCACTTCAAAGTATTCAGTTCGCCGAAAACGGCAATTCTGAATACTGTATAGTTTTTTTTAAAACCAGTGCCATTGGCAGCCAAGTAATCCGTGTTTACATTGAGGAGACTGCATCATAGCTGTTTACGTCTTCGTTCCAGTCTGGGGCTGGGCGCTGGAGGCGGCGGATCGTAGATCGGGGTCTCTCGTTGGGACGGGAGGGCCGGTCAGAGCCGCGGGAGGGGGGGGGGGAGGGAATGTCCCCTTCCGCTCCTCCGGTGTAACAACTGATCGGCTTCTAGCCACATGCAGCTGCGGGTATCATCCCGGTATAACCCACGAAAGCCGAGGACGCATGTATGGGTTAAAATAACTTGGAACCCAAAAACATTATATATTTTCTAAAAAGCAGCCCCGGAGAATGAAATGGTGGTGGTTGCAACTTTTTTATGTCACAAAGTATTTGCACAGTTAACTATCAAACGCATATGTTCATAAAAAATAAATTACTTTTAGGGCAGATACGCACACAATATGATACCCACATTTTTGGTCAAATTTAAAAGACAAGGTTGTGTTGAGTAAATAGATACTAAACATGTCAAGTCTTAATATTGTGTGTGCCTGTCATACCGTGAAAAACGATGGTACCCAAAAATATCCATACCTTTTTTAAAAAGCTTAACTGCTTGCCGACTGTCTCACGTAGATATACGTTGGCAGAATGACACGGGCAGGCAAAGCAACGTGCGGTCCCGCAATCGGGTCACTGAACGGGGGGATGCCTTTGTATACAAGGCATCTCCCTGTTCTGCTTGGTGACATGTCACTGATTGTCTGCTTCCTCTCATCTGAAGCAGCGATCAGTGATGTGTCACAGTAAGCCACGCCCCCTAACAGAATCACACCCTAGAACACACTTAACCACTTCCTGCCCCCCCTAGTGGTTAACCCCTTCACTGCCAGTCACATTTATACAGTAATCAGTGCATTTTTATAGCACTGTTCGCTGTATATATGTGAATGGTTCCAAAATAACATCAAAAGTGTCCGATGTGTCCTCCATAATGTCGCAGTCACCAAAAAAATTGCAGATCGCCGCCATAATAAGTAAAAATAAATAATAATAATAATAAAAATGCCATGACACTACCCTCTATTTTGTGGACGCTATAACTTTTGCACAAACCAATCAATATACACTTATTGCGATATTATTTTTTTCCCCAAAAATATGTAGAAGAATAAACTAAACTGAGAACATTTTTTATTATAGCAAAAAGTACAAAATATTGCATCCAAAAAAAGTCCTGCAAGCAACTTCTTTTAGACTCTTCAGGAGCGGTGTAAAGCGCCCCTGCCTATTTAAATCAATGGGCAGCGCCTGCAAAGCGGGGCTTTGTGGGCTCTAGCAGTGGTTAAAAGGGTTAAAAGGTCCCCACTGAAAAGTGCGGCTAAAACTACAGTAAAGCGTTGCTAAAACTAGCAGCGTTTTACCACCGACGCCCCTGCGCTTTCAGTGTGAAAGGGACTCTTAGGGCCAGTTCACACCACATGCAGTCCAGTGCGTTTTTTTTTTTTTTTTTTTTTCCAGAATCAAAAATGGCATAGTTCACACCAATGCTTGCAGTTCCAGTTCTATAAAAAAAAGTAGAACATGCTGCATTTTACCTGCGCTGTACTGGAACACTGTAAAAGTCATCAAAAACGCACCTAAATGCACCAAAAACACACTGGAACACACTTGTCCTTATCTAAGGTTAATAAAAAAGAGGTATGAAAAAAACCACTGGACTGCATTAAAAACGTGCATGCAATAAAAGCACCTGGAACGCATCCGGATTGCTTTTCTATGGTGTGAACTGTCCCTTTTTTTTTTTTTTTTTTTTTTGAGCTTTGGCGTCTATTATCAGAATTTTTTTTTTTTTGTAGCAGTAACCCTGCTAAACGCACCTAAATGCCACTAATATAATTTTTTGAGCTTTTTTTTTTTTCCCTTTACTGCAAAAAAACACTACCTAAATGCTCTTAAACGCTATTACAAAAGGCTATTATCAGCATTTTTTTTTTATCCAGCTTTTTTAACTTAAAAAAAAAAAAAAAAAAAAGCTAGAGCGCATGGAGCCTTATGCCGTGTACACATAGCTGTTTTTTGTGATGAAAAAAACAACATTTTTAAAAATGTCATTTAAAATGAACGTGTGTGGGGATAACGTGGTTTTATGTCTTCTGAAAAAAAAAATTCGAACATGCTTCAATTTTTTTTATGTCGTTTTTTTTTTTGTCATAAAAAATGATCGTGTGTGTGTGGGCTAAAACGACGTTTAAAACAAAGTTTTTAAACCCGCGCATGCTCAGAAGCTTATGACGCGAGCTTGAATGGAACAGAGTGCCGCCGTACGTGCTGAACGTAACCGCGGTTTGCTAGAGCATTTTGAAAAAAACGATGGCGTGTAGGCAACGTCGTTTTTTAAAATGAAGTTTGAAAAACGTCGTCTTTTTTTTTTTTTCATGAGAAAAAACAACGTTTTTTTACAAGACAAAAAACGACCGTGTGTACGTGGCATTAAAGTGATACTAAAACAAACACTGTTTAATTTACATTGTCCCTTCTATTTCAGTATATGGATGATGGCACTACATTTTTTAAATTATTTTAATAAAAAGTACCTTTTTCCTAATCAATATACAGCTGTCACACAATCCAGATCTTTTCCAAGGTTGTCTGCAGGGAAACCCAAGCATAAGTGTCCTCTGCTGCTGGTCACGTGTTCAAAAAATAAAATAAAAATGATCTTAGTTATGGACTGTTCTCCTTTTTGGAAGTTTTCCCCTGGGGCATAACCCGGGCAGATGTCCTCCAAAAAAATAAATAAAAAATTCTTAAACTGCCACTCCACTCAGCAGTATAGTTGGTGTTCTGTGGCACTTCAAATGGAGTAATTCTTAGGGGTGTAGTCTGTGGCTGTAATAGCTGGATGGTAATGTATCCATAAGTTGGGTGGTTGGAAAAGAAAGGGATATTAAGGCTGCATTCACACCTGAATGCAGTGTATTGTCCCGCCATTTGCCGCGACAAAACGCGTCGTTTTTAGCCTACAATACGCCGGAGGGGTGATTGAAACATTGGCGGCTATGCCGAACGCCGAAAGCCGCCTGGAAAAAAAGGGTCCGTGACTTGTTTTGAGCTTCAGGCGTAAGGCGTTTCTGCGTTTGGCGTGGAGATGTGAACCACACAGGTATTGCAGGCTGCAATAGCGTCGGGCGTAAAAACGCCTAGGTGTGAATGGAGCCTAAGGGGTTAAAAAGGAAGGCCATCCTTCAGAGTGTGTCCAGAACTGCAAGACCTGTAAGGAAAAATCAGGGAGGTCATCGCCTCCCCCTCCCTGTTTTTTCGCCACTCCACTCATGTTGCCACCACCCCTTTCCATGTGGCCGGACCCCACATTAATTGGGAAGCTCCAAGCCTTGTTGGCTGAATTGAACATGGAGCCTAGAGAGAGTTCGCTGGTGACAGAGGCAGCTTCTTTGCCTCCAGACAGTACACCCGTAATCCTAGCGGCAATTGTTGCAGCGCACAGTTCAGGTCCTCGTTGCCGAATCGAATAATGCTGAAAACAGACTAAGGCGCAATAATATCAGAGTACTGAGTCTGCCTGAGGGGAAGGAGCGAGACCGTCCGGCAGAAGAGTTCTTAAAAACCTCTTGGGCCTCACAGGCGTTTCTTTTACCTAATGTGGTGGAAAGAGCCCACAGGCCGGCAATAATACACAACCTTTCCTGGTCTGCTTCCTTAATTTTCATTATGGGGACAGAATTCTTTCTGAGGCCCGCCAGCGCCCCACACTCAAATACGGTAATGCCTCTGCTCTTTTTTTCCCTGACTTTTTGGCTGAATTGTAGAGAGGAGAAAACCTTCAATGATGTCCGTAAATGGCTCAGAGACAAAAACATTAAATACATCATTATGCTTTACCCCAGCCTCCTTCCAGTCCAGCATGGAGGCACGGTGGGTTTCTTTGACACCTCGGCAGATGCTGACGATTGGCTGACCAGTTGTTCTTTTGAAATTTTCCACACCCTGGCTTGCTTTATCCTACTAACTATATTACAACTACCGGAGCGACCTTATAATTTTTCAGCGCGTGACGCGTACTTATCCCCCAAAGTTTATTTTTTAAAGTGACCAACTGCCGTGGTCGAATTGCTATTTTCCACCTACCTGGAATAATTTCAAAAAGGTTTAATTTTAAGTTTGGATTTAGGGCAGTGATGGCAAACCTTGGCACTCCGGATGTTTTGGAACTACATTTCCCATGATGCTCCACTACACTGCATGAGCATCATGGGAAATTTAGTTCCAAAACATCTGGGCTGCCATGGTTCACCATCACTGGTTTAGGGTATAAAACTGACTGGACTTGTTGTTGGGGTTATTTCAGATCGCTGCTGGTTACAGTGTGGTAAACCAAGTGAACTCCACCTGTGGTCAGCAGGGTGCTTGTAGCTCTTTAAGCCCTGGTTCACACTGGAGCGTTTTGACATGTCAAATCGGCGCCAGTTGCCATCAATGGCACCGTCCTAATCGGTTCGACACCGCATCTGCACTGATTTCAAAAACGAGTTTCTGTGCTACTGTTTGTGATTTACACAGAAACCTGCACAGATGTCTCTGAAATCGGGGCCGAAATCGGGACTGACATGCGGGAGTAAAATCGTGCGGGTTCAGCTGGACTTGCACGGCTTCATTCCCACAGCTCAGTGTGAACCTGGGCTAAGTGTAGTTTTGTTTTGCAATTTGCTATGTTGGATATATGGCTAGATAAGTATGGTCTAGTGTTCATTGCCTCCTCTGATATTCTGCTCTACGCCCCCCCCCCCCCCCCCCATTCTAGCCAGCCGTGATGGATCTGAGACTTGTATCTTGGAAAGTCGGGGGTTTAAATAAGATAAAGAAGGCGTTTAATGTTTAAATCTCTGAGTCGCCACAAGACGCATATATTGTTTTTACAGGTTTTTTACAGCATGTTATGGGCAACAAGATCCTTGCTTTAAAGTGGAGGTTCACCCAAAAACTCAATTTTTAACATTAGATTGAGGCTCATTTTGGGCAGCAGAATCGGGTGTTTTTTTAAAAAACTAAGCAGTACTTACCGTTTTAGAGAGTGATGTTCTCCGCCGCTTCCGGGTATGGGCTGCGGGACTGGGCGTTCCTATTTGATTGACAGGCTTCCAACGGTCGCATACAGCGCGTCACGATTTTCCGAAAGTAGCCGAACGTCGGTGCGCAGGCGCCGTATAGAGCTGCACCGACGTTCGGCTTCTTTCGGCTACTCGTGACGCGATGTATGCGACCGTCGAAAGCCTGTCAATCAAATAGGAACGCCCAGTCCCGAAGACCATACCCGGAAGCGGCGGAGAAGATCTATCTCTAAAACGGTAAGTACTGCTTTGTTTTAAAAAAAAAAACACCCGATTCCCCTTCACAAAATGAGCCTCAATCTAATGTTAAAACATTTTTTTCGGGTGAACTCCCGCTTTAAGCAGACCCTGGATACAGCAGTCCTTTCATGCAACATATTCCTGTTACCCAAGGGGTGTGGCTATTTTACTGAGTAAATCTCTTCTTTATAAGGTTCTATAGGTTTTGTACACCCTCTATTAAAATTAGCCACACTTTAATTCTCTGGACTCTATATAGCCGGAGACTTCAATGCCATACTGGATCCATCTCTGGATGCTTCCAATCCCAACAGAGTTTAAACCCTTGATTTATCTCAATGGCCACACACCTAATTATACGGAAATTTGGAGATGGAAGCATTAACAAGGGCTTTTTCCTTCTATTCCTAAATCGGGATCCAGGATTGACCTGGTCTTTGGCAATACTGGCGCTCTGACGGCAGCGCGGGAGATCTCGCATTTGCTGCATGCTTTCTTGTTGATTGGCTTGTGTTCAGAATCACACAGATGCGTACAAATGGTAACGCAAGTGTGCTGCGCTTTGTGTTGGCGTGCATTCAGAAAAGCACAGATGCAATCGAATAATAAAGCATGCGTGTTGCCACATGATTTTGTGTGTGTGTGTTCAGATGTAAATGAATGGTAACAAGTGCATTGCTGTGTGTTCCCCCAAAAAGCAAGGCATGCGTTTTCATGTGGATTGCCATGCATTCGGAAATGCACAAATGCAAACCCAACCGCGATGCGCATTTTCTGTGCTGGTTGCTGTGCATTTGTAAATGTGCAAATGCGAACAAATGGTAACACAAGCATGTTGCGCTTTATCAAAATGCATGGAAAATTGTGTGTTTTCTTGTGGACTACTGTGCGTTTGGAAACACGCAGTTGCGAATGGTGATGCAAGAGTGTTGTGCATTTTTCCAAACGCATGGCAAAGCATGCTTCTTTTTTTTTTTTTGTGAGGGTTGCCAAGCATTTAGAAATGCACAGATGCAAACGAATGGTAATGCAAGCGTGTCGCGCATTTTTGAAATGCACGGCATGCGTTTGGAGATTGCCGTGCATTTGGAAACGCGAAGATGCGAGTGAGTGGTAATGCAAGCGTGATTCGCTTTTTCGAAATGCACAGCAAAGCACGTTTTTTATTTTCTACGTGCTGCACGTTCAGAAGCGCATTAATGAGAATGCAGCCTTAATGGTAACACAAACGTGACACACATCGCTGCACATTTTTGAAATGCACGGCTGCCATTTTTTTGCACTGCAGTTTGCCGTGTGTTCAGAAAAACACACAGATGCAAATGAATGGTAATGCAAGTTGTGCTTTTTCGAACCATTCGCCAAAGTATGTGTCTTCTTGCGAGCTGCAGTGCGTTAGAAAATGTGCAGATGTGAACTAATGGTAACGCAAGTGTGTTTCTCGTTGCAATGCAATTTGTGCAGGTTACCGCACGTTTAAAACGTGCAGATGCAAACTAATGTTAACGCACGTGCGCTGCCACGTGTTTTCAATGTGCGTGTATTCTGTGCTGGTTGCACAGAAATAAAAATACAGTCTAAATGGTAATGTAAGCGCGACACACATTGCTGTGCATTTTTAAAACACACGGCAATGCGTGCACTTTTTACTGCGGGTTGCCGTGCATTTTTGAAATGACAGTTATAAAGTAACACAAACGTGACGCACATTGCCATGTGTTTTCGAAACGCATGTCAAAGTGTGCATTTTCTGTGTGGGTTGCCATGCATTCAGAATAACGCAGATGCGAACCCAGCCCAAATGGCACTGAGTAACATGCGTTTGGGCATTGCCATGCGTTTCCTGTGCGGGTTGCGTGAGCAAGCATTCATAGAACAGAACTCGGCACTGGGAGAAGAGGAGGGTCGCAACTTTTCTGTGCAAAACCATTCCAAAGATCAAGTAGTTATAACATGTTCTTTCTAAAAGCAATTTTTTTATTTATTTATTCACTTCCACTTCCTGCTTATACCCTATTTACTGCAGAGAGGAATGAAGTGTGGGTACACCATACCATTCCATTCCATTCCTTCCCTTTCACCACCCACAAGGCCACAAAAACACCCACAGCAGTGGTGGCTGGTGGTCAAAATTATTGGGGGGGACGGCAAACAGACTGGCCCCCCTCACTCAGGGATCCCCCCCCCTTCGATCAGCGATTTTCTTGCACCAAAGCCACCCCCCACATGATCAGTGACCTTGCCTTCTACTGCGGTAGAGGTGTGGGGAGGAGGACGAGGTGGCGGTGCACTGCTGAATCCAGAGTAGGCTGCTGACGGGCCGAAGCTTCTCCTTCTGCCTGGCCGAGCAGGGGGCGGGTCCTGAGACCCCTTCTAAGACTCCCAGCCAATAGGGTCTCAGGCGCTGCTTCCTGATTGGCCAGGAGGAGAAGCAAGAAGATATTGGCGCATGTTAATTTGCTAATGTCACACAAGTGGGTGGGCTTTGAGCCCACCCCCCTTTTTTTTAAGCCAATTCCAGCCTCTGGCTCTAATCGCAGGCTTTTATAAAAAAAAACACACACATTGAAATCCATGCGTTAGGGGCCGGTTGCAGGGATTGAAGGGGGCGCTCCTAATGGACGGGCTGCTGCTGGCCCACAGTAACCCTTAGACCCACCCACATCAGCTGGTACACCCACATAACCCACCCTGAAACTACAGAGGTTCAGAGGATCAAGGGAGATGTAGTATCAGGACTGGCAAAGAAAGAAAGAAAACGGGTAGTCAGAACTTAGAAATTTAGGTCAGGAGGGCGGGTGACATCGCAGACACAGAAACCTGGTGTATACAGCTAAAGGAGGCAAGTTTCACACCAATGGACAGTGTAGCTTTGATTCATTCACATACACAATGTAACTTATTTTTGGGGAGGATGCTGACGCGGCTCTTTAACCATGTGATCGTGTATGGCGAGGAGAGCCGATCAGCGGCATCTTCTTGCAGGGGAGAACAGGGCACTGATCATCAGGCTTCATTTGTACTCCCGACTGTAGGAAGTCTAAAGTCTTGCTTATGCTATATTTACAAAGGATGCCAACCCTTGTTTCCACAACAGGAAACATAGGCCTTCCAAACTCTATAGTAGATCGTGCTGGAAGCTAGCTACATTGCTATAATTGGAGAGCCTGAATGTCCCTTTAGAACGAGGGTCTCAACAGCCAACCGTCAAATTCAGCATTTGTAAAGTGGGTACTGGCCCTCGTGACAGCAGATCTTGGCGTAAAGATAGAGGCCAAGGATCTGCCACTGCCATCTACATACCAGGATCTCCTGGGCCATGCCGGGGAAACTAGGATCACCAATTTCTGTTCCCCTCTGATCCTGTGTAACAGGCCCGGAGCAACTGAACTGGAGAGAACGCATAAATCAGAGAAGGCTGATCCCAAGGCATCTGTCCCGCAAGTGAGCGGGTCCCTTGTTCTGGACACAAATTTATCCAATTTCATGTTGAACCTGGACGCAAAAAGATTTATGGTCCGGTGTACCCCATCTCTGGCAATGGCCAGAAAGACATCTGGATGTAGGGACCACTCCCCTTGGAGCAATGGCTGGCGGCTTAAGAAGTCTGCCTGACAGTTTTCTACCCCTGGGATAAATACCGCAAATGGGCAAGGAACATGCTCTTCTGCCCAAACCAGAAAATGGCTTGCCTCTTTCAGGGCTGCCCGACTCTTGGTGCCACCCTGGTGATCGATATAGGCCACTGCCGTGGCATTGTCGGACTGGATCCTGACAGGGTATCTTCGCAGTCTGCCTGTCCAGGCCCTTAGGGCCAGGCGCACTGCCTGAATTTCTAAAATGTTGATGGGCAAGGTCTTCTCGGATTCTGACCATTCCCCCATGAACAACATTCTCTAGTATGGCTCACCAGCCTAAAAGGCTGGCATTGGTCGTCGCTATCTTCCAAGTGATTGGAACTAAGGTTTTCCCCTTCTGCATATTTTCGTTTAGCAACCACCACTTAAGACTTTGGCATACGCTTGGAGTCAATCGTGTTGGACAATCCAAATCCTGGCTTCTTCTTCTCCAGGCAGACAAGATACTGTTGTGCAACAGTCTTGAATGGAACTGAGCATAGGGAACTGCTTCGAATGGAGCTACCATCTCCCCTAACAATCTAATACAGAGACATACGGGAGACTCTTCCCTTGTCCTGATCGTGTGAACCAGATCTCTTGTTGTGCAGACTTTTGCCTGGGGTAAAACATATCTTCTTGAGGGCTGTCTACTACCAGACCCAAGTACTACAGTCTTTTACTGGCTGCAAGGGGGATTTTTCTAGGTTGATAGTTCAACCCAGATGCTCCAGATACCTGACCGTGCAGGCTATACTCCGATCCAGTCCTTTTATGGACTGATCGATCAGTAATAGGGCGTCTAGTTATGGCCTTACCGCTATATACCCTGGGCTCTTAGTCCTGCTAACAGCGGAGCCAGGACCTTTTGTAAACACTCGTGCAGTGGCCAACCCGAAGGGCAAGGCCACAAACTGAAAGTGTCGCTGCTCTTCCGTGAATCGCAGAATCTTCTGGTGACCAGGGAAAATTGGAACACGGAGATATGCATCCTTGATGTCTATTGACGCTAAGAACTCTTCTCCCCGAAGGGAGGACACCACTGACCGAATTGATTCCATGTAAAAAGAGCGGATGTTTAGAAATTGGTTCAGGCCCTGAACTGAGCTGTTTTGTCAGTAGGCCTTTTATGGTCATTCCCAATCAAGATGAGGATAACAACGGGTGGCTGGGGTTCTCACTAGATAGGAAAATGACACAGGGAAGCTGGTCTTTAGTTATAGTTTATCTGGTTGAAAGAAGACACAAGTCCATCCAGTTCAACCCAAAGCACACCTCGATTAATACACTGTCCTATGCCCATAATTTATCCAGAGGAAGAAGGAAAAACTTCAGCCTGGGATGGATGTTCTCTACTATAACTGAAAAGGTGTGGGGAGAAGCCTCCATTTTAAAGATTTGATGAAGAGTTTCCTGTCTGGTTGGAGGAACTACGATCTCCCAGGCGCTGTCCTGAAAAACTACTGGAAATCTAGTTACCAGTAAGCCTTAAATAACAATTTTACAAGCAGTAAAGCATACAACGTAGGTATAGGAAGGCATAGAAGGAAGTGTTTTTAAGACGGAGGTCCGGCCAAAAAATAAATAAAAAAAATTAACAGCCAGCAGCTACACATACTGCAGCCGCTGGCTTATAATAGCGGAACACTTGCTTGTCCTGGAGTCCAGCGATGTCGGCAACGCAGCTGATGTTTCATCAGCTGTTGGGTGCTGCCGCTGCCATTGCGGGTAAGGGAACCCAGCGGTGTAGCCTTACGGCTTCACGCTGGAAACCCTACTGCGCATGCGCGAGGCCCTGCTTCTCTCTCCTACTGGCCCGGTGACGGGGATGGAGGGGGGAGCCCCCACGAGGATGTCATGGGCCACGGCGCGAATCCCGGAAATGGGGACAGGATACCTGTCAAAGATATCCTGTCCCACCCCCCCCCCCCTTCCACCCAAAAGGTACCAATTGTGGCACCGGAGGGGGAGAGAAGACAAATGAGCGGAAGTTCCACTTTTGGATGGAACTCTGCTTTTAAGCAGACTTGTATTTTTTTTTTTTTCACAAGAAAAAGCAGACTTCTATTTATTTAGCCGAGACTTCCACTTTTTAATGCTTTTGATCAGCAAGTTTAAATTCATGTATGTAATCACTTTGAGCTAAATATTTTTCCATATCTTAACTTTTCACTTCTGTCTTATTTGGCAGGCTTCGGAGTTCTGGAAACTTTTGCACTGCTTATTAATACAAACCTACTCAAGAAGGGACCATTCATCAGTTTCAAGGAACGGAAAAGAAACTAAAGGTGTCTTTTTATTTTCATTATTCAACATATATTGTTAATTAATTTTGTGCAATGTTACTGTCAAGAACTATTGCAAAGTGTTTTGCTTTCTTATGTTTTGTTTGCTATAGAATAAGCATTTGAGATTTCCACATTACGTAGTATTAAAAACTCATTGAAAATTCAACTCCCTTTCCTCACCATGTCTTAGCCATAGTTAACTGGGTGGAAAGAAGGTACAGTATATGTAAGAAAATGTATTGTACATCACATACAGAGGTTTGGGAAGGTAGCAAAGAAAGTAGCCATTTAAAAATTAGAACCAGTCTATAGATGCAGTAAAAAAAAAGTGTAGGTCTTCTCCCCTTTTTTATTTTTTATTATATACACACAGGGTATGTAGAAGAAGAGAGATGGAATGGTTTTTAAGAATAGTTGGCGTTCAACTTGTTTGGGGTCCACCTGTGGTAAATTCAGTTGATTGGATATGATTTGAAAAGACACACACCTGTCTATATAAGGTCTCAAAGTTAACCGTGCATGTCAGAGCACAAACCAAGCCATGACGTATCTGCTCCAAAGCGCTCTAAACCTTAGACTGGGGCGAAGAAAAGAACCTAAGCACACAGCCAAGATAACAAAGAAGTGGCTTCGGGAAAACTCTGTGAATGTCTGAGTGACACAGCCAGGTCCCAGACTTGAACCTGATTGAACATCTCTGGAGAGAAATGGCTGTGCACTGACCCTCCAACCTGATAGAGCTTGAGAGGTCCTGCAAAGAAGAATGGGAGAAACTGCCCAAAAAATAGGTGCGCCAAAGTTGAAGCATCATACGCAAAAAGACTCCAGGTTGCTTCAACAAAGCATTGAGCAAAGGCTGTGAATAGTTTGTGTGTGTGTTTTTTCTTTAAATACATTTGCAAAGATTTAAAATAAACTTATTTTCATGTTTCCATTATGGGGTATTGTTTGTAGAATTTTGAAGAAAATAATGAATTTAATCCATTTTGGAATAAGGTTGTAACTTCACAAAATGTGGGAAAAGTGAAGCGCTGTGAATACTTTCTGGATTGTGTGTGTGTGTTGTGTGTGTTTTTTTTTTTCTCCTCTCTCCCCTTCCTGGATTATTTTTGTAGAATAAGGATATCGTTTAGATTGGCTTTAAGTATCTTAATGGCCTTTCGGTTTCTTTTTGCTTGTCTTTCTCAACACACTGAATTTATCCTACCTCAAGAGAAGAATGTTGCACACACCACCACCAGAACAGGAAGGACTTTCTGCCAAAGTAATACCTGACACTGTGCATGCCAATGATCCAAATCAAAACCCTTGCGATTCTGCAATGCTCCATACACCAACTCAACATAAGACATGGACAGAAAATAAATATTCAGAACCCTCCCCACCTCCTTATAGACTTCTACATTGAAAGGGCACTGATGCAAGAAGTGATCTGTGGTTTCCATTATACCCTGACACTCTGCTCTTGGACAACCACGGTTGTCCAAAGAGCAGTACTTCATGTTTCCCCTCATGTAGAGCCTACCGTGAAAAGTGAGCCAGTCCTGGTCCCTAAACTTCAAGGGAATTCGTTCAGAAATTTTATTAAATGCAAGCCCTCCCTCATGTAAAGCAAGGTGAATTTGCGCTTCTCCTTAATAATATCAAATATAAAAATAAATGAATTAGTGATGGCAGGTAACCTATTGATAAGTGATACTAAAGGGTTAAGTCCAAATTAGGACACTTCAGGACTCTAATTGGATTCAGTGTGTGGAAAAAGAGAGTTTGGGCTCTTTCACACATCGGCTCAGTTTTTTAGATCAGTTTTTTTTTCATCAGTTGATCCGTTTTTCCATCAGTTTTTCCATCCGTTTTTTTTTTTTGGGGGGGGGCTTTTTACATATTTTGATGAAAAACGGATGTTAGCGGATCGGAATGTAAACGGGTCATCCGCTAACGTCCGTTTCGTTTTTTTGACGGAAGAAAAATAGGGTCTTCTTCCGTCCAAAAAAACGGAGCTTAACGCAGACGGATGCTAACGGACGTTAGCGGATGCTCATCCGCTAACGGACGTTAACCCATAGGGAAGCATTGCGGTCCGTTAACGGACGTCCAAAAAATGGACGAACGGAACGGACGTGTGAAAGAGCCCTTTGAGATGAAAAAAACTTTCAATATGGTGCTGCAAAAATAAGGTTTGCTGGAATATTCAGCAAGCAAAAGTATATTGGTAAAGTGATAGTGCGCAACCCACAAACTTATAAGTAAAAAAAAAAAAAAATATATATATATATATATATATATATATATATATATATATATATATATATATATATATATATATGGAAAAAATAACATATGATAAAATAAACCAGAATAGAATCTGTAATGCAAATTCCTGTGTGAAAAGTTAATTCAAAGCACATGAACTGGTAATGAGTGCAAAGAATCAGTCATAGTCCATAAACCGACATTCCTAGTTTCTGACACCATTGATCCACTTGCTTGAATATAGAAATATTGATACATCCATGCAGTGCAGATAACACAGTGAATAATGTAGATAAATGAGCCTCTTACCAGAGAGACGATTTCATGGGCATATCATCCCAGACCTGGGAGCTGTAGTTCCTGCAGGTAGAAAGGATCTGGCGTTTCTGAGCTTCTCAGGTGCAACAGCGCTTGTAATCCACTCCTCAGCAGTAGAACAGTCAGCATACACAGCTCTCCCGGATATTTTAAAAATCAAGTAGCAACAAAGTAGAAAAAAGAAGAGGACTTCATAGTGTAATACTTTCCAGCAGAAAAACACTTCTTTAATAAAAGAGTTTCTGAATACAAACAATATTGATACTTATGCAGTAGCAATTTGAACAGAAACAAATAAAACAAAAAGAAGCGGTATAATAAATCCAGATAGCCTCGGTAGCAACCAGCAGGCTAAAAAATATATATTGGCAACGTCTTTGAAAAATATACTCCAACCTACGCGGCGTTTCGCCCTTCTAACAGGCTTCCACTGGGAAAGGAGGCAGTCTGCAGTCTGCCTCCTTTCCCAGTGGAAGCCTGTTAGAAGGGCGAAACGCCGCGTAGGTTGGAGTATATTTTTCAAAGACGTTGCCAATATATATTTTTTAGCCTGCTGGTTGCTACCGAGGCTATCTGGATTTATTATACCGCTTCTTTTTGTTTTATTTGTTTCTGTTCAAATTGCTACTGCATAAGTATCAATATTGTTTGTATTCAGAAACTCTTTTATTAAAGAAGTGTTTTTCTGCTGGAAAGTATTACACTATGAAGTCCTCTTCTTTTTTCTACTTTGTTGCTACTTGATTTTTAAAATATCCGGGAGAGCTGTGTATGCTGACTGTTCTACTGCTGAGGAGTGGATTACAAGCGCTGTTGCACCTGAGAAGCTCAGAAACGCCAGATCATTTCTACCTGCAGGAACTACAGCTCCCAGGTCTGGGATGATATGCCCATGAAATCGTCTCTCTGGTAAGAGGCTCATTTATCTACATTATTCACTGTGTTATCTGCACTGCATGGATGTATCAATATTTCTATATTCAAGCAAGTGGATCAATGGTGTCAGAAACTAGGAATGTCGGTTTATGGACTATGACTGATTCTTTGCACTCATTACCAGTTCATGTGCTTTGGACTACCAGTTTTTATGTGCTTTGAATTAACTTTTCACACAGGAATTTGCATTACAGATTCTATTCTGGTTTATTTTATCATATGTTATTTTTTCCATATATATATATATATATATATATATATATATATATATATATATATATATTTTTTTTTTACTTATAAGTTTGTGGGTTGCGCACTATCACTTTACCAATAAGCCCTCCCTCATACTATGACCTGGGCAATCTCTTGAGGCCAGTGTCCCATGAACGACCGTACCCACAATCCTCACACCCAGTAATCTCCTAGGGAGGGATCTGATATCTTCTGCTGTCACATTTCATCGCCTGAACATTTTCAGGCACAGGGGCAACATAAGCTGGGAGCCTACAGTGCTTGACCCTCAGGCTTTTCACTGGCCTGCCATTCTCCCAACCGTTCAGAAAAGGCCTAGACCAAATCTTGAAAATACCTACCCATGCAGGCGAACTCTCTGCTAGCATATTACCAAAAATATGTTTTAAAAGCCTCAGAAGAAAACTGGGTGGACCATCCCTAGGCCACCCTTCCACCTGCATAGGTAAGTTACATTCCGCTTCACAAGGTTCAGCCTGTTTCCCCGTAACTAAAAGAAACAACTATAAATCCGGGTATAGCGAGGTATGGAGGTCAAGATGCAAACAAAACTATATAAGACATGCAGAAAGGAGGGTATCGGGTAGGTCTTGATCAAGTGAACCCTTTCCCTCAAGGAGAGCTGCCATCCCTTCCAGCACTTCACCTTGACGTCGGCATCATTAAGCCCGGCTTCCCAATTTGACTTGCTGTAATCGCTGGGGCCGAATTCAATGCCTAACACTTTCTCTCTGCTGAGGCCTCTGGAAGATGTCTGGAAGATCAAAGCTCCCGCCTCCCTCCCTCATCCAGAAGACTTTAGTTCTATCATGATTGACCTTAGAGCCTGATGCCTCAGAATACTGCTCTACCACCAAGACCACATTCCTGTGCCTCCCCCTGGCCCAGAGATAATGACAGAATCGTCATCAGCATAGGCAACAACCCTCAAGGGTGTAGGGTGTGTATGAATCCATGCAAAGGAGAAAAATACCAGCAGGGGAAAAAATATATAAGATAATATGGTAAATCAAAAGAACTGCTGCCTCTATAGATTACTACCACCTAGGTGGAGTAAATGAATGAAGGAGAAAAATAAGTAGGTGTGGTGCTGTTTAATGGATTATAATTGACTCTCAATGTGGTGGTGATGTAATGTGGGTGTGAATATAACACCAGTAAATGTGCAAAATTATGACAAATAAATTATAAGTAAACATGTGCATGTAAATAAGCAATAAAATGAATACAAATTTAAAAAGTTAAAATCCTATTGAGCATTCAAATAAGTCCTAATTAGATATTCAAAAAAGTGCTTGTGGTGGTGAAAAGTGATCTCTAATGTAAATGATTTCTGGATGAAATAAATTCAATAAATAGAGCATTCAAAACCGTTCAAGAAAGTGCTTGTGCTGGTGAAAAGTAATCACTGTCCGTTTTCCCTCTTTACAAAGTGATCACAGCAAGTGTGGCTTATCCGTGCTCCTAATGTGCACACACACTCACCGGAATTTTCCTCCCCGCTTGGGGTATGTAGCATTCACAGTATATTCTACTGTGTAGCAGCCTATGAGGTATCCTGTGCTGGAGGTCTTGGTGGTACTCCAATTGATTACCATGTAAAGGAGAGATGGACCCCAAAAGTGTAATACTGATGGACTATTAAATAAAAACATGTGGAAACATACTCACATTTTGCAAAACTTGAAAAATGTGCCTGCTTCACCTTCCTATGTTCCTATGTAGTGCTTTGTGACCCCCCCCCCCATGTTTATTGCGGCGGCCATTTTGGATGAAATATTAAAGACCAAATAGCAGTATATGAGGACGCGGCGGCCATTTTTGGTAAGGTTCTTTAGACCAAAGTCTTCAATAGCTTGTGTTGGTGGCCGCAACGCCATATTTGATGGGATAATGAAGACCGGAGACTGTGGTTTATTGCCGCAGTTTTATGTTCTCAAGGTCATATTTGCATAATTCAAACAAATGAAAGGACAGTTTCTGCCCCTCATATACCACAAAATATGCTGGCATAAATACCTCATAATAGAATAATACACACACACACACACTTAAAAATACAGAAATACACAAGATATAAAAAAAAACGTTTGCAGCATACAACAAATTAGACACTACCTAAAGATGGTGCCATCGTTATGAATATGTGTATGTAAGCATTTTGTGTGCTAATCTAAAGTGTCTTAGGATTTTGGAGAATAAGAGAATTGCAATTGTAGATTAAAAAATGGAATTGTTTTTAAATTATTACCGTATTTGCCGGTGTATAAGGCGACCGGGCGTATAAGACGACCCCCTAATTTTACATTTTTTTTAAGATTTTTTTTGCCTGTACTCACCGTATATGACGACCCCCCTTCCGATGCTTCCGACGCTTCATATTTTTTCCCTCTGGAGTCATATTCTTCTTCCTTCTTGCTGGAGCCAATCATGGCGAGCGATGTATTCTATTAATGAATACAAAGCCTGCTTGAAATGGCAGAGGCTGTAACATCATCAGCCCATGCCTCTCTGACTCTCAAAGCCAATCCGTGCAGGCTACTATATGTAGCCTGCTCGGATTTGCAGAGGTTGTTACTCCAATCTGAGCAAGCTGTGTATTCATTTGAATACATCGCTCACCGGGATTGGCTAAGCGGTATATACTGTATGTAGCCAAAGCTGACCCGGCGTATAAGACGACCCCTGCTTTTTGGCCAGTTTTTTTAAGTGTAAAAGGTAGTCTTATACGCCAGCAAATACAGTAAATAATTTAGAAAATTATAAAAAAATTGAGAATACAGGATAATTTATTTATATATATATATATACACATACACATACACATACACATACACATACACATACACATACACACACCGATACACACCGATACATATGTATAGTAAGGAATGGGAATTGGTGATCTCTGAGTAAATGATTGGAAGAATCTAAAAAGATAATACATCCCAAATGGGGATAATCAGTCCTGTGGGCTGGAGAGTATCTAATTGGAAGATCTATTTGGTTTCATTCTGGGAAATTGTTATTCTCTTATTGTCCCCTCTACAGTGGCCTTTGATTTTTGTCTATGGTGTAGAAAATCATACATGTAGGGTCTCTAGTGTGATGGTCTCTAAAATGCCTTGAAACGCTGTGTTTGTTTAACTTGTTTTTAATATTGTTTGTGTTCTCTAATTCTCAAATGTACAGTGCCTTGTGAAAGTATTCGGCTCCCTTGAACTTTGCGACCTTTTGCCACATTTCAGGCTTCAAACATAAAGATAAAAAAATATATATTTTTTTTTTGAAGAATCAATAACAAGTGGGACACAATCATGAAGTGGAACGAAATTTATTGGATGTTTTAAACTTTTTTAACAAATAAAAAAACTGAAAAATTGGGCGTGCAAAATTATTCAGCCCCCTTAAGTTAATACTTTTGTAGCGCCACCTTTTGCTGCGATTACAGCTGTAAGTCGCTTGGGGTATGTCTCTCAGTTTTGCACGTTGAGTGACTGAAATTTTTGCCCATTCCTCCTTGCAAAACAGCTCGAACTCAGTGAGGTTGGATGGAGAGCGTTTGGGAACAGCAGTTTTCAGTTCTTTCCACAGATTCTCGATTGGATTCAGGTCTGGACTTTGACTTGCCATTCTAACACCTGGATATGTTTATTTGTGAACCATTCCATTGTAGATTTTGCTTTATGTTTTGGATCATTGTCTTGTTGGAAGACAAATCTCTGTCCCAGTCTCAGGTCTTTTGCAGACTCCATCAGGTTTTCTTCCAGAATGGTCCTGTATTTGGCTCTATCCATCTTCCAATCAATTTTAACCATCTTCCCTGTCCCTGCTGAAGAAAAGCAGGCCCAAACCATGATGCTGCCACCACCATGTTTGACAGTGGGGATGGTGTGTTCAGGGTGAAGAGCTGTGTTGCTTTTACGCCAAACATAACGTTTTTCATTGTTGCCAAAAAGTTCAATTTTGGTTTCATCTGACCAGAGCACCTTCTTCCACATGTTTGGTGTGTCTCCCAGGTGGCTTGTGGCAAACTTTAAACGACACTTTTTATGGATATCTTTAAGAAATGGCTTACTTCTTGCCACTCTTCCATAAAGGCCAGATTTGAGCAGTATACGACTGATTGTTGTCCTATGGACAGAGTCTCCCACCTCAGCTGTAGATCTCTGCAGTTCATCCAGAGTGATCATGGGCCTCTTGGCTGCATCTCTGATCAGTCTTCTCCTTGTATGAGCTGAAAGTTTAGAGGGACGTCTGCGTGCCTCTTTGCCCTACGCTGAGGAAGTCCCGCCCCTCGTAGATTTGCAGTGGTCTGATACTCCTTCCATTTCAATATTATCGCTTGCACAGTGCTCCTTGGGATGTTTAAAGCTTGAGAAATCTTTTTGTATCCAAATCCGGCTTTAAACTTCTCCACAACAGTATCTTGGACCTGCCTGGTGTGTTCCTTGTTCTTCATGATGCTCTCTGCGCTTTAAACGAACATCTGAGACTATCACAGTGCAGGTGCATTTATACAGAGACTTGATTACACACCGGTGGATTCTATTTATCATTAGTCATTTAGGTCAACATTGGATCATTCAGAGATCCTCACTGAACTTCTGGAGAGAGTTTGCTGAATAATTTTGCACGCCCAATTTTTCAGTTTTTTTATTTGTTAAAGTTTGAAATATCCAATAAATTTTGTTCCACTTCATGATTGTGTCCCACTTGTTGTTGGTTCTTCAAAAAAAAAATACAGTTTTATATCTTTATGTTTGAAGCTTGAAATGTGGCAAAAAAGGTCGCAAAGTTCAAGGGGGCCGAATACTTTCGCAAGGCACTGTAAGTCTCTCGTGGTTCTGCCCCCATATTGTTTGTAACATGGGCACTCTAACACATACGTTACGTGAGTGCTATGGTATGTTATCCGTTCTGATGTAATTCTCTCGTGGTTCTGCCCACAGCGAAAACACTGGTTATTTATTATGTCCCCAAAAGCCAAACAAACCCGCCAGGGAGACCAATAATAAGCGGGATAGACTCACTCTTTACGCAATTTAGGATCATATATCGATGGATATTTACAACCATTGGTAAAAGAGGGGAAGTCTTATTTGAAAGACAGCAGGCAGTTGATTGATGAATTAAGGATCTTTGAGATAGAAGAAAACGACATTCTAGTTTACAATAGATGTCAATTCATTGTACACTAATATAGTACAAGAGGACGGAAGAAGAAGCGTAGAATAGGCATTACACAAACAAACCAATATGACTGAGGTACAAACGGATAGTTTAATATTTGCCATGAGCCATAACTATTTCTGGCATAAAGGGGAATATTTCACTCGGACAAAGGGGGTAGCTATGGGGGCCAAGTATGCCCCCAGCGTAGACAATTTATTTCTAAATGATTGGGAAGAGGAACAAATATATGATGTACAGAGGCAAAATCTCAAGATGTACCGGAGATGCATAGATGATATCATGATTATCTGGAAAGGAACAGAATGTGAACTACAAGCCTTCTTCAATTAAATCAATCAAAATATCTATGGCATCACTTTTTCTGGCACCTGGAGTAAACAAACCATAGATTATTTGTATCTACAACTCTATAAGAATAGTGGATATATTAACACCAGAACATTTTTTTTTAAATCGACGGACAGAAACTGATATATTCCGACCAACAGTTGCCACCACCGGCAATGGATTGGCAACATACCGAAAGGCCAACTATTGAGGCTATATATAGAAATTGCAGTAAAATAGAAGATTATGAAGTCCAAGCAGATACCATTTATAGAGCGGTTTGTAGAAAAAGGGTATAAGAAAAGATAACTAGTGATGCTAAAAGATAAAGTGAAACAGATAGAAGTCTGATGATAGAAGGCTAACCAGATAATAATAGGAAAAATAAACATACTGATATGGCTTTCCTCACGGGATTCAACATGCAACACAAAGCCCTAGGATCGGTCATAAAAAAACATTGGCCAATTCTACATTCCTGAAAACCATCATACCTCCAAGACCCAGCTTTATCTACAGGAAAGCGTCAAACCTCATATATATAGATATAAAATATAGCAGAGTGACCGTTAAATCTTTTTAAAAATCTTTTTAAATTAAGCACCTTAAGACCGGGAGTTCTATTATGAGGTATTTTAGGGCAGCATATTTTGTGGTATATGCGGGGCAGAAACTGTTTCATTTGTTTTAAATTATGCAAATATGACATTGAGAACATAAAACTGCGGCAATAGACCACGGTCTCCAGTCTTCACAATGCCATCAAATATGGCGTTGCGGACACAAGCTATTGAAGACTTCGGTCTGAAGAACCTTACCAAAAATGGCTGCTGCGTCTGTGGTCTATTTGGTCTTTAATATTCCATCCAAAATGGCCGCCGTAATACAGGGGTCACAAAGCACTATATAAGGAGGTGAAGCCGGCACATACGTACGCGCCAGATGATGTCAGTGACGAAACGCGTAGGGCGGAGTCATCGTGCGCCCTTGCATCACTTCCGGGCAGCGGCATTAGTGTCGACAATACATGCTTTTGCAAAATGTGAGTACGTTTCCACATGTTTTTATTTAATAAATAGTCTATCAGTATTACACTATTGGGGGTCCAACTCTCCTTTTACATGGTAATCAATTGGAGTACCCCCAAGACATCCAGAACGGGATACCTCATAGGCCGCATTTACTGTAAATACTACATACCCCAAGCGGGGAGGAAAATTCCGGTGAGTGTGTGTGCACATTAGGAGCATGGATAATATATAGTGAAACAGTGCGGCGCAAACATTTAAGTTTTACAGAACAGAAAAAAGTCCATAAGTGAAAGTGTAGAGGAGAAATCCATGTAAATTTTAATTCAGTGGTGCGGGTTCAAAACAGGTGACCAAAAATAAATCCTCCACCAAGAAGTAAAGATGGCCTCTCGCCTCAAAAATTCGACCTTCAAGAGGTCACAAAGCATGATAATCAATCTCAGGTTCTAATGGGAACGATCAGAGGGTCGCTTGACAACTCCAAGATGACAATGGAACGCCTATAGGTAGCAGCAATGTGATGTATATGGATTAAAGGAAGAGAGATCTAATGCTCTCAATAGCAACAAAACGGCATTTATTTAAAACAATAGCAGTACACTCACATGTAACAGCACTCTCAGCCGAGTGCGGGCTCAGTCGGATAATACTGTCGGATGTATGCAGCGGCGATCGCGGGTGACGTCACACCTAGCTCCTCCCCCTCATCAGCCGAGTGCGGGCTCACAGTCGGATAATACTGTCAGATGTGTGCAGCATGCAGCATACAGCGGCAATCGCGGGTGACGTCACACGTAACTCCTCACCCTCGTACGTTACGTCCCGTGGGCGGGACTTCCTCAGCGTAGGGCAAAGAGGCACGCAGACGTCCCGCTGCTTGAAAGATATATAGCAGGGATGGTGTCATGACAACCGCCCATCCAATCAGGCCATCCGACACACGCAGCCCATAATGGCTCACATCTCATATCGGAGCTGCACTCAACAATGGCAGCGAACAGGCACTGATACAAAAAAACGCTAATATAAAATATTTAATATTTAAAAAAGTCAAATAGGTCAAAGGACAATGCCACCAGTCTGGCCACTGACTAGATGGAGATAAACCGACCTAAATTTAACGAATTAAATAAAAACCGAAGGAGTGATGTATGTGAGTGGCAGGGTAAGGGAGAAACCCCTGTCACTATCTAAACCATCATAAACACCATAGGTAGTTTACCCCTATTAAAATATTCGCAAAGAATATAAGCTTAAAATTAAATACACGTGTGTGTGTATATAAAAAATATATATGTAAAATGACGTCATCCACGATTGCCCTGAACAAATTATCCTCATTAAATAAACCATAAAATTTAACAGGCACAAAATAATTAAAAAATTAACAAAAAATGTAAACATAAAATTTACCTTTTTGAATTTTTGATTTGAATTGTTTTATTTCTAATAGGTAATTTTATGTTTTAAAATTTTTGTTTTTTTAAATTATTTTGTGCCTGTTAAATTTTATGTTTCACATTTTATATTCTGTTTTTGGGAAGTTTACTTGAATTTATCCTGAGTGCTGGCTAGCAAAATTTTTTTTTTTTTTTTTTTTTCCAGCGCTGAATACTTTCTTTTTATTTAGGAGCATGGATAAGCCACACTTGCTGTGATCACTTTGTGAAGAGGGAAAACGAACAGTGATTACTTTTCACCAGCACAAGCACTTTCTTGAACTGTTTTGAATGCTCTATTTATTGAATTTATTTAATCCAGAGATCATTTACATTAGAGATCACTTTTCACAAGCACTTTTTTGAATATCTAATACTTTTTTGGAATATCTAATTAGTATTTTTTCTGGACTTATTTGAATGCTCAATAAGGAGTTTTTATCTTTTTAAAATGTTGTATTCATTTATTGCTTATTTTCTTATTTACATGCACATGTTTACTTATAATTTATTTGTCATAATTTTGCACATTTACTGGTGTTATATTCACACCCACATTACATCACCACCACATTGAGGGACAATTATAATCCATTAAACAGCGCCACACCTACTTATTCTCCTTGAACCCTCAAGGGTGGCTCACTGGCATCTCGCACAATGTTGCCTTCTAAAGAAAGGGGTCGATCGTGAACACATAGGGGCTCAATGGACACCCCTGAACCAGCCCCAAAGGTGTGCCCAACCCAACTGTTAGCAAGCATGCAGCTAACAGCCGCTACAAATTTTATGCCATCCAATGAACCCCCTCCTAGGCCATACTTGTCAAGAAGAAGCCAGAGGTACTCATGATTGACTCGCTCAAAGGTCTTTGCCTGATCCAATGGGGGTTATTGACGAAAGGTAAATCCACTGTGCACTACAAGTGCAATCGCTGTTAATCTGAGGGGAAGCTCTGCTTTTATTATCCAATCATGTGCAAGCTAAAATGCTGTGTTTTTTTTTTTTCCTTGCATGTCCCCCCTCGGATCCACAGTGACTGCACTTCCAAGTGCAATTTCAAGTGCACTTTTAGTTTGCACTTGCAGTGCAAAGTGGTTTTGCCTTTCGTAAATAACCCCCAATGCCAGCAAATACTTTCCTCAGCCCTGCAGTGCTCCAGAGCCTTCCGGACAGGTAACACCGCTGAGAAAGTGCTTTTGCCCTGGACCGAACAGTGCTGCTGACAAAAAACTTGTCTGCCACTAACCACCGTCACAAAAAGTATCTTTGCCAAAATGTTCCTATTGACATTGGGCGCCAATTTTCAATCATTAAGGGATCTTTGCCTTTTGACAACAAAATCACAGCAGATTGTCTATATACAAAGAAAAAGAGCTGCTGTTCCAGGTGTATGCTGATAACCTGAGGTGGAATATAGAGTGCCAGCCCCGGCCTGCCTCCGTGGGAAACTTGTAAGAAACTTAAAAGAAATGGAATTCCGATAGATTTTTGTTGTTCAAAGTGATAACTCCAAAGACACCAACATGAGGTCACGGAGACGCGTTTCACACAAACATCTTGTGCTTAATCATTACCCATTAAGCACAAGATGTTTGTGTGAAACGTTGTGTGATGTTTGTGTGAAATGTGACCTTGTGTTGATATCTTTGGTGTTAGCCTTTTATTGTTCAAAGTGATATTGGAATTCCTGGATGTGCAGCCATTTCTTTTCTCACACAACAGATTGGGCCGGATTCAGAAAGAATTTACGTTGGCGTAAATTCTAAGCTCCGCCGGTGTATCTTCTTTCTGTATTCAGAAGATAGAAAGTCTCTTACGCCGTCGTATCTTAGTTGCATATTTACGCTGGCCGCTAGGTGGCGCTTCCGTCGATTTACGCAAGGAATATGCAAATTAGGTAGATACGCCGATTCAGAAACGTACGTCCACCCGGTGCATTTTTTTACGTCGTTTGCATAAGGCTTTTTCCGGCGTAACGTTACCCCTCATAAAGCAGGGGTAAGTCATGTTAAGTATGGACGTCGGAAATGACCGAACAGCGTCGTATTTTATGTCGTTTACGTAAGTCGTTCGAATAGGGCTGTACGTAAGTTACGTTCACGTCGAAAGCATTGACAGTTTGCGGCCTAATTTGGAGCATGCGCACTTGGAAACGTTCACGGACAGCGCATGCGCCATTCGTAAAAAACGTCAAATACGTGGGGTCACAATTAATTAACATAAAACACGCCCACATCATCCACATTTGAATTAGGCGGGCTTACGCCGGACAACATACGATACGCCACTGTAACTTAGGGCGCAAGTTCTTTATGAATACGGAAATTGCGCGCTAAGTTACGGCGGCGTAACGTATCTGAGATACGTTACGCCCGCACAAAGTTACGGCGGGCTATCTGAATCTAGCCCATTGTCTGTTGGTGGGAGGGAGCAAGCCCTCTTGCAGACAGTCATTAAATACCTCTGCAAGATCAGGTGCCAAGCTGGACTTAAAGGACTTATAAAATCTGGCTGTCAAACCATCTGGCCCAGGCATTAATAGTTTTGACTACGTCTTCCAATATTATCACCCATCAAACTTGCCAGTGGAACATTATTTCCCAGACCTGGTGTAGAGTCCAGAAAACTCGATTCCTTTGCCCAATCGAGGAACTTCTCCAAAAGATCTGCATAAAATGCCCTTGAGACCTCGAGGATCCCTGACCTGGATTTCATCAAGGGAACTGTACTATCCCTTAGTCCAACAACCGTTTTAACTGCTGCGTTCTGCATGCAGTTCTGGTAAGGGTCAGGTGAGCGATACATCTCATAATCCCTTTCCAGAATCAAAGGAGCGTGGCGGTCATACTGATACTTTCTAAGGAGAAGCTTTGCCTCAGAGTTTGCCCCCGAATCTCCACCACTCGAGACAAGACAGTCAAGTTTTCTCTGCAGGCGTTGATATGCAATGTTTTTATGAAGCTGTTTTCTTTTTTTCTATTGTCCGGGCTGCCACTCAGTTCCTGTATGCCGCCAGGGTCTCCCCACTCCTAAGGCCGTTTCCCAAATGTTGAAAAGATATGGAGTCAGTATCTGGCCCTTTTTCCCCAAACATGCCAGAGGTGGCAGCTGGTTCCCATGGACACTTTGTCGGCAGTCCTGGAATCATTTGTTGCCAGGGTAGAAGCGGCATGCGTGCGTAAGTGGGGGTAAAAAGCACCCCTCCCCGGCCATCTCCTGGGGAATGCTCTGACTCAGACGCGGGCCTGGCTGCGGCACAGGACCCCGGTTCTGGGTTGTCGGAGGATGTGGACCAGGACCTTCCTTGTGAGGAAGACCCCCGAGCCCAGTGCAGGGTCCATCCACTAAGCGCTCTCTCCCCTTTGGCTCGCACAAGTCAGACCGCTCTGTGAAGGTTTTTCCTTATTTATCCTTTGACAAGTTCATAGATAAGGAATGGAAAAAAACGCAGAAGTCCTTTGCAGTCCGTTACCCCGGTTGCTCGGTTGAATAAGGTAACCACTCTCCCTGTGGAAGGAACCCCTGCTTTCAGGGACCATACATACTGATGGGAGGTCTGAGGCGGTGACCTGCTCCATGTTTGCCATGCTAGGGTCTGCATTGCGGCCTATTTTGGCTGCAACCTTGGTGTCTCAGACTCTCACGGAATGGGCAAAGGTTTTGCACCAGACTGTGGAGGAGCATCAGCTCCCTCTTGAGTATGTAAGGCTGGTCGACCAGTTGGTCCAGGGCCTTGTATATGTCTGTGATGCTGAGACTCAGCTGGGGGACAGAAACGTCCCTAGGTGCGTAAGCCAAACAAACCGGCATCCAAGTCTGCCACCGCATGAAGTTTTGCCCCCGCCCGACTCATGGGTAGGAGGATGGCTTCGCAGGTTCACGACTCGGTGGGCCTCCCTGCTCTCTGACCAGTGGGTCTGCGAGGTGGTCACTTTGGGGTACAAGATAGTTTCTTGTCTGCCGAACAGATTCTTTCCCTCAAATCTCCCTTTCCTTCTGGCTCGTCGGTCTGCCCTATTGGGGGCAGTGCAAGACTTGCTAAGTTGCGGGCTAATTTTACCTGTTCCGCAGGACGAGAGGTTTCAGGGATTTTATTCAAATCTGTTTGTGGTCCCGAAGATGGACGGGGTCCGTCCAATCTTGGACCTTAAAGCCCTAAATGCCTGTAAGAGTGCGAAAATTCCGCATGGAGTCCATTAGTTCGGTGGTGGCTGTGCTTCATCCGGGGGACTTTGTGGCATCCTTGGACATCAAGGACGCATACTTGCATGTCCCAATTTGCGCAGGACACCACAGGTTTCTGCGCTTTGCAATCGGAGAAGACCACTATCAGTTTGTGGCTCTTCCCTTTTGGCCTAGCATCGGCACCAAGAGTTTTCACCAAGGTGCTCGCCCCAATTCTAGCTTTGCTGAGACAGCGAGGCATTGCCATCATGGGCTACTTAGACGATCTTCTTCTGAGAGCAGCTTCTGGCTCAGAATTGGAGGTGGATGTGTCTATAGCCAGCCAGACCCTCCGGGAATTCGGTTGGGTGTTAAACATCCAGAAGTCGGTCCTAATACCGACTCAGCGTTTGGAATACCTGGGGTTGATTCTGGACTCCACAGAGGCGAGAGTTTTTCTCCCCTTGGAAAAATTGCAGAGTCTTCAGTGAAGCTGTTGGCATCCCACAAATGGTCTTCTGTCTGTTTTTTGCATGCGAGTCCTGAGCATCATGGTAGACTTTTTCGAGGCGGTAACGTATGCCCAATTCCACACTCGAGTATTGCAGAAGGAGATCCTGTCCAAATGGAACACATATCCATTGTCTCTGGATCGCCAGATTCAGGTGGGCCTCCTAGTCAGTCTCTCTGAATTGGTGGCTGAAATCCCCGGCTCTTCGGTCCGTGAAGTCGTTCCTTCCCTTCCAGTGGACGGTGATTACAACGGACGACAGCCTCACGGGTTGGGGGGGCGTCTGGGGGTTCCAGTCGGCCCAGGGTCGCTGGACTCTAGAAGAATCCTGTCTGCCGATTAATGTCCTGGAATTTCGGGCGATCAGGCTGTGCCTTTCCTCGTAGTAGATGAGGTTGCAGGGTCACCCCAAACAGGATCCAGTCAGACAATGCCATGGCGGTGGCTTATGTCAACCATCAGGGGGGAACACGGAGCTCGGTGGTAGTGTCAGAGGTCGCTCTCATTTTCATTGGTCACTGGAAGTTCAACATGGCACCTCATGGCAAAGGACTCTGAGGATCTGAAAAAAAGAATTGTTGCTCTACATAAAAAATGGCCTAGGCTATAAGAAGATTGCCAAGACTCGGAAACTTATCTGCAGCACAGTGGCCAGGACACAGGTTTAACAAGACAGGTTCCACTCAGAACAGGCCTTGCCATGGGGGACCAAAGTAGTTGAGTGCACTTGCTCAGCATTATATCCAGAGGTTGTCTTTGAGAAATAGACGTATGAGTGCTGCCAGCATTGCTGCAGAGGTTGAAGGGGTGGGGTCAGCCTGTCAGTGCTCAGACCATATGCCGCACGCTGCATCAAATTGGTCTGCATGGCTGTCATCCCAGAGGGAAGCCTCTTCTAAAGATGATGCACAAGAGAGCCCACCAACAGTTTGCTGAAGACAAGCAGACTAAGGACATGGATTGCTGGAACCATGTCCTGTGGTCTAATGAGACCCAGACAAACTTATTTGGTTCAGATGGTGTCAAGTGTGTGTGGGGGCAACCAGGTGAGGAGTAAAAAGACAAGTGTGTCTTGCCTACAGTCAAGCATGGTGGTGGGAGTGTCATGGTCTGGGGCTGCATGAGTGCTGCCATTACTGGGGAGCTACAGTTCATTGAGGGAACCATGAATGCCAACATGTACTGTGACATACTGAAGCAGAGCATGATGCCCTCCCTTCGGAGACTGGGCCGTAGGGCAGTATTCCAACATAACAACCCCAAACACACCTCCAAGATGACCACTGCCTTGCTAAAGAAGCTAAGGGGAAAGTTGATGGACTGGCCAAGCATGTCTCCAGACCTAAACCCTATTGAGCATCTGTGGGGCATCCTTAAACAGAAGGTGGAGGAGTGCAAGGTCTCTAACATCCACCAACTCTTTGATGTTATAATGGAGTAGTGGAAGAGGACTCCAGTGGCAACCTGTGAAGCTCTGGTGAACTCCATGCCCAAGAGGGTTGAGGCAGTGCTGGAAAATAATGTTGGCCACACCAAATATTGACACTTTGTGGACATTTTCACTTGGGGGTGAGTTATTTTATGGGGAAAGCTATTTTATACTGTTATACAAGTTGTACACTCATTACCTTACATTGTAGCAACGTGTAATTTCTTCAGTGGTACATGAAAAGATATAATAAAATATTTACAAAAATGTGAGGGGTGTACTCACTTTTGTGAGCTTGTGTGTATTTGTATTTATATTATACCCTTTTTTTTTTTTTTTCCTAACATAAGTGGAGTTACTTCCTAACAGCCCACGTGGCATCTGGTCCCTTCTGCTGACCTGAAGCCAAAACTACTCGCGTAACCTGGACGCCTTCCACAGGGCAATTTATATATACGCAGAGCAATCCGGATCCCAGAGGCAGAAAAGCAGCGCTAGATCTGTGCTGGACACACTTAACAGCCACCCGCTTTTAGCTTAGCATCCAGCCAATGCAAACGCTCGCCAATGGCTGAGCCCACTCTCCAGACATCAATATCTTTTGCATATGTGTGCCGTTACACCACCTCGCTGATATCTGGAGACTCTGTAACCACTCGATCCATCCTGGAAGACTTCTGGATACCACAGGAGGCTACAGACATCCGCACAGCTGTCCCGCATGAGCCCCAGCCGCCAATAGTTCCAAAAGGTAGGAAAACGTTTTATACAAAATGGTCCTAATGAGTGAGGAGGACAAAAAGGAATGCAGCCTCTGGGACAGTCTGAAATTTATGGGAGTGTGGTCCTATGGGGTAGGAGCGAGGGCGGGGCTACTCAAACATATTCTGCCATTGAGTCTGTCAGAAAAATAGGATACAGATGATGCCCGCAAAATGTCACGGTTTTTCACTCTTGCTATGGACGTAAATGCAATGAATGATGTGCTGGCTTCACCACCTGTCACCAGTATACAGGTGGATAAGAAAGAAGCCTGGATTTTGCTGTCTGTGACCCATTAAGGAGATTCACCCTCTCAATTTGTCCTGTTTACCATTATTAAAAGTAAAAGAAAATCAAAAATTTTGGGTTCACCCCAGAAAAGTAATAGCGGGAAAATCTACAGATGGAGACACAAGAGACCCTGGGGGTTTTCAAGGAATTACCTTTATTTTGCAGGGATTTCCTCTCACTTCCTGCTTGGACAGGAAGTGAAGGAAAATATCTGCAATGGGACACTAATGACGGGGAAAAAAAAAAATCTGACGGGTTAAAACCCTCCATTGCTTTATCCAAAATGTTGCCTATAGTTCTACTCTATAGAACTTAAAGTTCTATACTGGATGCTGCAGCTTTAAAGGTTTGAAACAGTGCTTTAACATGCCAACAACATTTGTATCTTTTTTTGTTTCAGGGAACGAAATTAGATATGTTAAAAGTTTACTGCAGATTCAAGGCTATGGCCGACCCGCTTTTTATGAACTCGCAGATGATGGCACAGAAGGCAGCAGGGAAATATTACTAGCATTCTCATGGCTCTTATACACTGGAAAAATACTTGAAATAATTTTGGAGAAGAACAGAGTTGAATTTGGCAATCGCATTACATTTTGCATGGTATGTATTCACACTTCTAAACAAACAAGTAAAATGATTATATAATGTTAAAATTTTCTTACTGTCAGGCCCTGGTTCTGAATCCAGGACCGCTACTCTGTCTGTTGATGTCTGTCTTTTCTTGCTGAGCTACCTGGGATCAGTGTCCTAGCACTCTGATCTATAGGACAATTCTGCCTTGTTTCTGCTGTGGAAAACGAGTAAGGAGACCTCCGCCTGTGCCACATCCAAATTCACTAGTATATGCACAATTTGCAGGAACCAGTCCTGCTGATAATGGACTTTGCTTGCACCCACATAAGACAGAATTACATTTTATTAAAAAAAATTCAATCGTTAACACATAAAAAAACAAACAAAAAAAAACGCGTTAGTAATTCATTAAAACCAAAGATATTTATTCTACATACAGGAGATGTTTGTTTTTTGGTTAAAATTAAATAAATAATTATATAGTGTAATATACCATGGGCACTTGCAAACAATATGGCGGAGAGTCGTATATGCCACTGAACATCTGGGGGGTGGACACAGGGTAGAGGGACCAACAGAATCGCCCAACAGATCTTGACAGGCAGAGATGAGTATATTATTAGATGGAAATCTATAATACAGTGTGTGTGTTATATAATGTTAGATATATAGGGCCATATTCTTGTAGAGTTGAGGCGGGGGTAGCGTAAGCCATTTACACTACGCCGCCCCAACTTACAGGAGCAAGTGCTGTATTCCCCAAACACTTGCTCCGTAGTTTGGGGCGGCGTAGTGTAATTGGCCCGGCGTATCCCCACGTAATTCGAAGGTGGCGGCTTGTATTTAAATTAAGCGCTCCCCCGTTTCGATTGAACTGCGGATGCGCCGGGCTAAACATAGCCCAGTGCGCATGCTCCTGTTCTCGGGGGAAAACGTCAATGACGCCGACGTGTGCGTCATTGACGTAAAGTCGTATTCAAGAACGACTTAGGGAAACGACGTACCAGACGGGAAAAGACGACACGGACCCGACGCCATACTTAACATGGCCTACGTGGGACTGGCGTAAGGTTACCCCTCATATAGCAGGGGTAATCTTACGCTTGCGCAAACGACGTAAGCGACGGTTACGCTACGCAAATTTGTTCGGGAATCGGTGTATCGGGCTCATTTGCATAAACAAATGAGACCTGAATGTAAACGCCACCTAGCGGCCGGCTGGGTAATTACATTTAAGATCCGACAGTATAAGTGACTTACACATGTCGGATCTTCAGCGTATCTATGCAAAAATGATTCTAGGAATCACTCGCATAGATACGCGGGTCAAAAAAGAGATACGACGGAGTATCCTGAGATACTCTGTCGTAACTATACTCAGAATATGGCCCATTGACTCTATAAGGGGCTAGGAAATTACCCCTGCAACCAGTATATACTGTATTTTGTAGTATAAAGCCAGGCAATTCCCCTCTCCACAAAAAAGCATCCAAGTTGACAGTAAGATATGCTGTAGCATTTCAAGAGGCCTTCCCATGTTCTCTAAAGATAAAGGGGAGATGCAGTATAAAAGGAAAGGAATAAAAAAAATTATGTCCCTTTTTGTATAAATGTATGTGCCCAAAAGGATATCTGAGGCCAATACCTTACCCCTGTGTCATCTGCCTGCCAGGTATAGCGTAAAATCTGCCACAAAAGGACAGAGGACAGTTAGACGACCATTTTTATGCTCCTGTGATGCCGCCCAGCAGGACGCCGGGCTAAGACCTCATCTGCCATATTAGAGTCTAATTTGTACACATTTGACCGTTAACATTTGCATACTATAGACACAATATTTAGCAATAGCCAGTGCATATAAAATGCATTTTTGTTCAATACCAAATATTATACATTGTATTTTGTGTGTTCACGCATATATTTGTGATACAAGTTAGGTATTTTTAACACTGGCTATGGGGAGGATCTATGTTGATGTTCCAAAGTTAGCAAAAATATATAGGCAGACCAAAGAACCTACCATCGAAGCATTATGGGTTTATACCGTACATACAACCATGTGTAAACAGATCTTTAATGGGAGGAATCTTGGTACAAAATGATTGACTGTGGCTGTAAGGGGGGGGGGGGATAGGATTTTTACGTCGTACTTACCTGTAAAATCCTTTTCTTTGAGTACATCATGAGACAGAGTCAGGCTAATCATTACCTGCTGGGTTATACTCCATCAGGTGAATGACACTGGTAGATCAAAAATCTTTAGACAGGAAGTGCCCCACATGTCTGGTAAAAAAAATGTCAGTAAGCGTATATTTATTGGTTTGTGCAAAAGTTATAGGCCCAGATTCTCAAAGGACTTACGACGGCGTATCGCCATGTACGCCGTTGTAAGTCCGAATGAGAGCCGTTGTATCCTATGCGGCTGATTCATAGAATCGGTTACGCATAAATTCGGCTAAGATACGAGCGGCATAAGTCTCTTACGCCGTCGTATCTTAGTTGCATATTTACGCTGGCCGCTAGGTGGCGCTTCCGTAGATTTCCGTGTTGAATATGTAAATTAGCTAGATACGCCGATTCACGAACGTACGTGTGCCCGGCGTATCAAGATACGTTGTTTACGCAAGACATACGCCGGCATAAAGTTACCCCTAATAAAGCAGGGGTAAGTCATGTAGTCGGAAACGTACGAACAGCGTCGTATTTTTCGTCGTTTGCGTAAGTCGTCCGTGAATGGGGCTGGACGTAAGTTACGTTCACATCGACTAGGCATTGAGCGGTCATGATTAGTTTACATAAAACACGCCCCCCTGTTCCTCATTTGATTTAGGCGCGCTTACGCCGGCACATTTACGATACGCCGCCGTAACTTTAGACGCAAGTGCTTTGTGAATACAGCACTTGCCTCTCTAAGTTGCGGCGGCATAGCGTAAATACGATACGCTACGCCCTCTTACATTTACGCCGCCCTACGTGAATCTGGGCCATAGCGTCTACAAACTAGGGTAAATTTTCTGGAATTTACACAGATTTCAGTTTGACTGCCTATGTCATTTCTTGAGGTGCTAAAATGGCAGGGCGGTACAAACCGCCCCCAAATGACCCCATTTTGGAAGGTAGACACCCCAAGGAAATTGAGTGGCATGTTGAGCCCATTGAATATCTTTTTTTATTTTTTTTGTCAAGTGATTGAAAAATTTTAAGAAAAATGATAAAAAAATTTACACAAAGTTGTCACTAAATGACATATATTGCTCACACGTGACATGGAGATATATGGACTTGCACCCCAAAATACATTCTGCCGCTTCTCCTGAGTATGGGGGGGATACCTCATGTATGAGACTTTTTGGGAGTGTATAGGACCTGAAAAACGAGCACTGCCTTCAGGATTTCTAAGGGTGTACATTTTTGATTTCACTCCTCACTATCTATCACAGTTTCGAAGGCCATAAAATGGCATGATGGCACAAAACCCTCCCAAATGACCCCATTTTGGAAAGTAGACACCCCAAACTATTTGCTGAGAGGCATGTTGAGTCCATGGAATATTTTATTTTGCCACAAGTTGCGGGAAACTTGCAATTTTAATTTTTTTTTGTACAAAGTTGTCACTAAATGATATATATTGCTCAAACATGCCATTGGCATATGTGAAATTACACCCCAAAATACATTCTGCTGCTTCTCCTGAGTATGGGGATACCACATGTGAGACTTTTTGGAAGCCTAGCCGTGAACAAGACTCCGAAAACCAATCACTGCCTTCAGGTTTTCACAAGCCATCCCCCCCCCCCCCCTACCAAATGACCCCATTTTGGAAAGTAGACACCCCGAGCTATTTAATTTTAGTCACAAAGTTTTGAAAATTAAAAAAAAAAATGATTTTCTTTCTTCATTTTCAAAAACAAATGAGAGCTGCAAAATACTCACCATGCCTCTTGGCAAATACCTTGGGGTGTCTTCTTTACAAAATGGGGTAATTTTGGGGGGGTTTGTGCTATCTGGACATTTTAGAGCCTCCATAACTGTGATGGGTAGTGAGGAGTAAAATCTAAATTTCTCTTTCGTTCATGGACGGACACAGCATCTTATTCTTGACATTGGTGTATTAGCCTTCTATCAGGAGAGGGCTAGGCAGAAAAGCATGTTAAGTGTTAAACATACATCAAAACTGTACAGGTCCTACAGATTAAAATGGTGGGTGTTGCAACTTTTTTTTCCACACGGTATTTGCGCAGAGTTTTTTTTTTTTTTTTTTTAAAACACACTATATTGCCCACTTGTTTGATGAAATAAAAAATAACTTGTGCTGAGTACATGGATATCAAACACATGCTTTAACCTATATGCAGGTAAAGGACCAGCCCCTTTTTGCGATTCGGCACTGCATTGCTTTAACTGACAATTGTGCCGTTGTGCGATGTGGCTCCCAAACAAAATTGGTGTCCTTTTTTTCCCACAAATAGAGCTTTCTTTTGGTGGTATTTGATCACCTCTGCGGTTTTTATTTTTTGCGCTATAAACAAAAATAGAGCGACAATTTTGAAAAAAATGCAATATTTTTTTACTTTTTGCTATAATAAATATCCCCCAAAAATATATAAAAATACTTTTTTCCTCAGTTTAGGGCGATGCGTATTTTTCTTCCTATCTTTGGTAAAAAAAAATCTCAATAAGCGTTTATTGATTGCTTTGCGCAAAATTTATAGTGTTTACAAAATGGGGGGATAGTTTTATTGCATTAATATTTTTTTTTTTTACTACAAATGGCGGCGATCAGCGTTTCTTTCGTGACTTTGACATTATGGTGGACACATCGGACAATTTTGACACATTTTTGGGACCATTGTCATTTTCACAGCAAAAAGTGCTATAAAAATGCATTGTTTACTGCGAAAATGACAATTGCAGTTTGAGAGTTAACCACTAGGGGGTGCTGAAGGGGTTAAGTGTGACCTCATATGTGTTTCTAACTGTAGGGGGCGGGGCTGGACGTGTGACGTCATTGATCGCCTTTCCCTATATCGGGCAACAGACGATCAATGACAGCGCCACTGTGAAGAACGGGGAAGGTGTGTTTACACACACACCTCTTCCCGTTCTTTTTTTTTTTTTTATAATTCTTTATTTTGTATCCTTTTTCTTTTTCCTTCCACAAACAAAAAGTATTAAATACAACTCTTACAGTATCTTCATTATTATAACCTTCATTGAAATCCTCACCTAAACATCTCATAAACTCTGTGTTACATCCTTCTATTCCATTTCTAATCTCCCCTATGCTGACCCAGGTCCACTCTCCTTCACGACCCCGAGATCTTCATCTACCATCCTCAGAGAGGAGCCCTGAGCCCGAGGATATATTGGTCACCCATCCTACGCCCCCCCTCCCCACCCCGGCAGCAAAAAAAATAAAATTGCTTCGGATCAGTCCTGGTCTCTCCCCCTCCCCCCCCCTATGGACTCCGCTCCCTATATTCTATGTATGGAGTCCAGGTCCTCCAGTAAATCTCCTCTCGTTCCTGCATTCCCATTGTAAGGTTTTCCATCATCTGTATCTCGTTTATTCTGCTAAGTCATTGCATTTTTGTTGGGAAAGCTGTACTCTTCCATAGGATTGGTATACACGCCTTTGTGGCTGTTATCAGGTGGCGTAGTAGGGATTGTTTATAGTTTTCCAATGATATGGGAATGTCAAGTAACAAGAATGCCGCGGGTCTGTCTTCAAGATTTACCCCGGTAATTTCCAGGGTTGTCTCCGAGACCATCTTCCAAAATTCTCTTATCACCTGACAGTCCCAAAATATGTGTACCATAGTGCCCTCTTCTTTCCGACATCTCCAGCAGGCTTTAGACGTGTTGGGGAAAAACCGGTTCAGTATTGTTGGTGTACTATACCACCTTGTCAATACTTTATATCCCCCCTCCTGATACCTAGATGCGATTGAGGCTTTATGTGTAAATGAAAAGATCTTATTTTTCTGCGTCTCTGAGAACTTAATACCCAGATCCCTTTCCCACGCCTGTATGAAAACAAGCTCTTGTGGCGCATTTGATTCGATCAGTAAGTTATACATATATGATAACATGTGTCTCACTGGTTCTTTTTTTAGGCAAATTTCCTCAAATTTAGACGGGGTCCCTATCTCTACCTCTTGATTTTTCAGAGATCCTAGAAACGTTCTCAACTGATTACGTCTCCATAAATCAATATCTTCTCCATATACCAGTTCTAGATCCTCGTTCTGCATTACATGATTCTCTCTCATGAAGTGTATCAGTCTACTGGCTCCCTTCCGTCTTAGACTGTTAAAATGTCGGTCTCTTAAACCTGGCTCAAAGCTCGGATTTCCCAGAATAGGTGTCATAGGGCCGATACATTTCACCAAGTTCGTTTTCTTAGATACCCGTCTGATAACTCTAAGTGTCGCTTTTATCATTGGATGTTTTTTTTTTTTGCGCTCTGGGGTATCTTATTCTCCCCTAACCACGCCAATCCTTCTATGGGGATATTGCTTACTTCTTGTTCCAGATTGACCCATGGTTTGTCTGCCTGATGTGTGCACCAGTCCACTACTCGTGCTAGATGGGAAGCCTCATAGTACCCCATTGGGTCTGGGAGCCCGACTCCTCCTTTTTCTTTGGGTAGGATCAGTATATTTCTCCGGACTCTGGCCGGTTTTCCAGCCCATATGAACTTCATAAACCTAGATCTCATGTCTCTCAGAAATCCCATCGGCAATGTTATGGGAAGAGTCTGAAATAGATACAGTAATCTTGGCATCGTATTCATTTTTACTATATTTATTCGGCCAAACCATGAGAAGATTTCTTTATTCCACTTTAGTAAGTCTGACTTTATTTGTTTAATTAAAGGTAGGAAATTTAGTTCAAAGACCCTGCCCAGCTTCCTTGGTATCTTCGTCCCCAAATATCCTACATGGGAATCTGTCCATCTGAAAGAGAAGCTACCAGCTAGTTGTTGCCGCAACCCACTGTCCACCTCAACTCCCATTGCTTCCGATTTGTTATAATTTACTTTAAAATTAGAGATTTTTCCATATCTTTTTATTTCTGCTAATAAGCATGGAAGCGATGTTATTGGGGACGTTAATGTGAACAGTAGGTCGTCGGCATATGCTGCCACCTTATAGTTATCTTGCCCCACCTGGATACCCCGTATGTCACTGTTTGCTCTTATAATTCTTAAAAAAGGTTCCAAAGAAAGGATAAATATAATTTGGGATAGAGGGCATCCCTGCCGGGTTCCATTATGGATAGGGAAGGGGTCTGATTTTTTTTCTCATTTATCCTCACTCTTGCCGATGGGCAGGAGTATAAGCTTGTGATCCAGTTCAGAAGACCCTTCCCCAAGCCAATATGTAGTAACATAGCTTTTAGATATCCCCATTCCACCCTGTCAAATGCCTTTTCCGCATCAGCGGATATCAGAACTACAGGCTGATGGCGTTGTTGAGCTAAGTAAATTGTGCTTATTATCCTTTGAGTGTTCTCTCTGCCTTCTCTGCCTGGGGTGAAACCCACTTGGTCTGGGTGTATCAGTGCGGGGATACACGTCAGCAGTCTATCGGCCAATATCTTCGCCAGAATCTTTAAGTCGACATTTAGCAAGGATATTGGCCGATAGCTTGGGCACTGGGCAGGGTCTTTCCCTTCCTTAGGGATCACTACAATCTCAGCCATCAAAGTCTCCGCTGGCATTCTCTGTCCATCGCGGATCGAGTTGAAGGCCGCGACAAACCTAGGGGTTAATTTTTCCGCAAAGATTTTGTAGTAACGCAGTGTATATCCATCGGGCCCCGGCGCCTTTCCCGCTTTTAATGCTCCAAGAGCTCTCCGGAATTCTTCTACTGTAATCGGGCCATCTATCTTCTCTGCGTTTTCTGTAGATATCTTTGGCATTTCTGAGGACACTAGGTATTCCTTAATCCTTTCTTCTCTTTCTGAGGTATTTGCTCTTACGCCCTGCTTCTCCAGATTATATAATTTTAAATAATAGTCTCTAAATGCTTCTGCTATTTGTTGCGTAGAGCTAACCATCACATCTCCCTGCGTTTTGATTTTTTCGATCTGATTACGGGCTCTCGTGTCTGAGTGCGTTCACCAGTAATCTGCTGGGTTTATTCCCATATTCATAATAAGTTCTTTTACACCGGCTCAATTTGGCTTTTGCTTTATCCGTTAACATAAGATTCAATTTTTCCCGCTGACCCGCCAGCTTCTCCTCTGTCTGGCGCATCTGTAATTTCTTATGCGCTGTTTCCAGCAATTGGATTTCCCCCAGCAGACTATCAAGATTAGCACTCAGAGTACGTTTTCTATGTGCTCCCATTGATATAAGCACCCCTCTCAGGTAGCATTTGTGTGCTTCCCATATGCTCATTGGCAGCGTTTCGTCCGATTCGTTGGTGGAGAAGAAGTTATCTAGTTCCCGGGCTATCTGCTTCTCATATTCCGGGTCTTTTAAAAGTGTCTCGTTTATTCTCCAATTCCATTCTCGTGGCCCCCTCTCACCCCATTCTATGCTACAGTTGGTTGGCGCATGATCGGATATTGTGAACGACCCTATTGCTGCATCTCGTAGTCGTGAAAGAATGTTCTGGTCTAGAAAAACGTAGTCTATCCTTGTGTATGTCTTATGTTTTGCAGAAAAAAACTGTAATCCTTATCATGTACATGCATCGTCCTCCAGCTATCTATTAACTGTGTTTCTTTCAATAAACCCCTTGCTTTACATAGTTTTGTATTAGAGATATGAGATACTCCCTTTGATACGTCTATTGCTGGTTCTAATGCTATGTTTAAATCGCCCCCCATTATTAAGAACCCCTCTTTATTTTGTTGTACCACTTCCAAATATTTTTCCAATGCAGCTGTGGGGTCCTCATTGGGTAAATATAGATTCACCAGAGTAACCTTTTGGTTCCCTAGTTCCCCTTTTACTATTAACATCCGGCCTGCCTCATCCGTAATTACATTGGATTCTTTCTATAACATTTGTTTTGAGAGCATAATTGCCACCCCGTTCGCCTTAGATGTTTGCGAGGCACCATGGTATACAGTCGGAAATCTTTGATTGCCCAGTCTTGGTGTTTTATCTTTTCTAAAATGAGTCTCTTGTAAAAAGATTACCTGGGCTTTAATTCTGCCAAGTTCTGCCATTAGTTTGGTATGTTTTTCTGGGCTATTTAAGCCCTTGACATTATATGATGTAAACTTAATTATATCCATTTTTATCACCTTTATGATCTAATAGGGGGTTACCCTTTGACCTTACAAGGGTATTCAGTAATGTCGAGGAGGGAATGGAGATACCAGGGGGAAAGAGAGAGACAGCCGCCCCAGTCTAGGCGACGAAGGGAAAAAAAAAAAAGTCAACCCCTCTTCCCCGTTCCTCGAGAACTGGTCTCTCGTCCCAGTATCCGAGTAGTTTCCTTTCCTTTCCTCTGCCTCACACCCTCACCCAGTGGGCCCCCAGCACTCTGGAGGCAACCCACTGTTGGGCGTGGAAGGGATGGAAAGAAGGCCACAAAAAAAAAAAAAGCTCCTGTGACCTATCGCGGGACTCCGGCGGCGATTGGGTCGCGGGTCCCACGGTCATGGAGCTTCAGACCGGGTCGTGGGCGTGTTAACAAAGGGGACCCCCAGATCCTGACCCCCCCCCTGTGTGAAATGGTAATGGGGTACACTGTCATTCACTGGGCTGTGTCCAGCGGTGAGAGGAGGTCGGGGATGCTGCGCTCCGGATGAATGGATCTTCTCATCGCTGGAGCGGAGATCACCCGTCGCTGGATCTTCTCATCGCTGGAGATCACCCGCAGCCATCGCAGGATCAGGACAACGTTGAAGCAGGAAGCCGGGAACGAGTGGATTATCACCGCTGGAGTTTTTTTATTTTTTTTTTTATTAATAAAGGACTTTATTCTACGGTGTGTGTGTGTGTTTTTTTTTTTTTACAAGACTTTACACTTCCTTCGTGAAATGGTAGGGGTACAATGTACCCCATTACCATTTCACACAGGGGGGGGTCAGGATCTGGGGGTCCCCTTTGTTAAAGGGGTCTTCCAGATTCTGATAAGCCTCCCGCCCGCATACCCCCACAACCACCGGGCAAGGGTTGTGGGGAGGAGACCCTTGTCCCCATCAACATGGGGACATCCTCCCCATGTTGAGGGCATGTGGCCTGGTGCGGTTCAGGAGAGGGGGGTGGCCCGCACTCTGTCCCCCCCTCTTTTCTGCGGCCGGCCAGGTCAACGTGCTCGGATAACGGGTCTGGTTATGGATATTTAGGGGGAACCGCATGTTATTTTTGTTTTAAATTGACGGGGGTGTTCCCCTTAATATCCATACCAGACCTAAAGGGTCTGGTTATTGAATTTGCGGGGACCTCCGCATTTTTTTTCCCGAACTCCGATCCCGGACCTGAACTTTTTCCAATTATTCGGGTTCGGGTCCGGGAAAAATCCAAAGTCCGTACCGAACCCGAACTTTACAGTTCGGGTTCGCTCAACCCTACTCAGGGAATGTAAATATCCCCTATGATAGCAATAGGTAGTGACAGGTACTCCTTCTTTTTTTGAAAATCTCTCCTCTGCCCTCAAAGCATCTGACCACACCAAGATCTGTGATAAAATGCTTTCCCAATTTTCCAATGGCGCTGTTTCTATCCGGGAAGTCATGAAATGCTCGTAGCTTCTGGTTTCTTATGCCATAGAGATGATTGGAGCCGTTCTGGTCTCTGATCAGCTCTATGGTCAGCTGGCAGAACCACTGGCTGTATTCTCGGGTTCCCTGTTGGGACAGGAGAGCCAGAGAAAACCATGGAAGATGGCGGGGAACGTTCCCTCCCCCGACCGCTGGCTGAAAATAATGAAGCCAAGAATATACCTAAAAACCTACAGGCATCATTCTGGTATAACCACTCAAAGTTCAGCAACATACATTGCTGGTCCTTGTTGGACATATATTGTAATCCTTTTTTTTTTTTTTTTCATGCAGCCTGTGGGCTAAATGAAAAAAAGAGATTGATTGGTGGGCATGCCCAACATTAGAATATCACCCTTCATCCACCCACTTCTAATGATGGGCATACATGCACCATTTTTTTTTGATGGTGGTGATTTTCTTATCGTGAGAGAAAACGTTGTTGCTTTCAAGATAAATAAATCAGTGCTGCAGCTGAATTGCATACCTACCTGAAAACAAACAATGTAGGGCTGTGCAAATTAACTTTTAATTAATCGATTAATCTTTAATTTTTTTGATCGATCAAAATCTTTTTGATCGATTAAAATTCTTTTGATTGGTACTCGCCTCTCCGCCGGCTTCTGGGCCTTCAGAGTGTTCCGTCGGAGATCCAGTATCGTCACGGACACTGGCGGGGCTTGCCGTGTCCATCTGAAGGGCTCCTTTGCTGTGCCTTCATATCTGCATGCCGGCGGGACCTTGCTATCTGCCACACGCAAGGGCTGTTACACTTCCCTCTATCACTTCCCTATATCAACCTGGGATTCTACAACCCAACCATCCACTGGCAGTTGTGATAGTTCCCTTCACGGGACATCTACATGCCGACAGACTGATGTTAACCTCTCCTCATCTGGATTCAGCAGTGGTATCGTTGTACACATTTTTATACAAGTATCATACTTGGCTACATGTTTTTATGACTGCTTTTAGTACCGTTTGGTATTACTCGCACCATTTTTACAGTTTATGTAGCTACATCGATTTTATCTCCAGTGCAATATTTATTTTGTTACCTACTTGAAGACTATAAAAGTTTTAATACTATTCCCGAGCGCTGCCTTTGTGTGTTTTTTGTATCCTGCTATCCATTTTGCAGTGGTTGGTAGCTGCACTGGGAATCGGCCTGCAAGGAGATCAGCTAAAAGTAGTTGGATCTGTATGTGCGTTATAATTAATCGATTAAAAAAAAAAAACGATTAATCGAACAGAAATTTTTTGATCAGTAACAGCCCTAAAACAATGGTAACAATAAAACATTGACTCAATAAAACAACAATCTGTGCCAAAAAATATATATGCCGAAGCATGGGGGCAAATTTCCCCTCCACCCCTGCCCCCGTGCTTCGATCTTCCTTCTTCCTTTTTCCTTTTTTCTTTTCGTAATGGGTTTCCAATCTCTGGCGAGGGTCAACTGGGGATTAGCAGCAATGAATTGACCAGCATACAAAATGCTTTGGTCCACAGTAGATCTATAGAGATCTTCCATTTAAAAACAGCAATTAAAAATCAAGTGATGTAAAATCAACTGTTTCCACCTGAATTCCGGGTTGGCCAGTGAATGGGGGAAGTACGGGAGCTGCAAAAGTGGTGGGCTCCCAATTTGAATTGGCAAATACAGCAGGAAGGCCACTATGGTCTCGACAGGCCTGTCTTTGCTTTCTTGGTGGCAGTGGGACACTAGTTGTGCTAGCCACCTCACCAGCTTGAACTGCACTTATGTGACTCGCCACATCACCATGTGATACTGCAGTGCTGGTTTGACTACGACTAGGATGTAATAGGCCGCTGGTGCTTGCCAGTTCACCCGAAGGATGAACATCACTAGTACTGTCTCTCTGCTCCATACGAAAGCCCTACTGTTCTTGCACCTCAACACCAGCAGAAGAGCGGGGTCAGGTAAGCCTGACCTTAGCTCTGACGACGGAGTTGTGGTCCCTGCTATCTGTCAGTGTGCCGCTGCATGTCTACCGTATCGCATTCTGAGCCTGAATGTGACAGATGGGTGACTTCCTCTTCACTATCTGCCATGCTCCAGAAATGTGTAGGCGTCTTCACTACTGTACCTTTTGATTGGACATTTTGGCCTCTAAATTTCCTGGTACAATAGTGAGACTCACAGGAAAAAGAGCACCTGACTGTCAGCGATTGATTTAAACGCTACCAAAAAACTGTTGGCATTCGCAGGGATCAGGCCTGACTCTGGGAACGCTGCAGTTATGTGTTTATTGTTTAAGTGTTAAGTGACAATGATCAATTGATACTACACTTGGGTGGACTGGGCAGAGGGGCTAAACGCAGGTGCTAGCAGGTATCTGGGCTGATCCTGCTATTACTGTGTTTTTGGGAACCCTAAACTATTGGGGACGCTAGTATAGATCTTATCAGATATTGATCCGTTCAGACACTACACTACTAAGGGAGGTGTATGGTGAGTGCGTGGGTGTTGGCGCTACTGGCACTAATCTGACGCTGAATGGGCGATGTAGACCCTGACTGACGCTAAAACCTAACTGATATCACCCGCTGGGTGATCAGGGGGTTATACCTTTTATTTAGGTAACATACGGAGGGTACCCTGACGCTATAAAAAATAACTAACCAGCGTCACCCGTAACACTAATACGGTGATTACTGGTGATGGGGTGATCAAGGGGTTAAACCTTTATTAGGGGTGGGTTACCCTAAAGCTACCTGGGCCTACCACTAACTGCCCTAACACTGATTAGTGTCACAAATGACACCAGTACAGTGATCAGGGAAAAATCGGACAACTGCACTGAGTGTCACAGTGACAGGTGGTGAAGGGGTTAACTGGGGGGCGATCGGGGGGGTGACAAGTGTACTGGGGTCAGTGTAGTGTTGGTGCATTTACTCTGAGATGTCTTCTCTCCTCTCCCTGGAATGAAATGGATTCCACAAGGAGAGATGACATCACTTCCCCAGTCTGTGTTTAAACTTAGGCAGGGGAGGATTTCATTTGCCAGAACCGATCAGCAGGTCCAGGCCATAAATCATTAGCCTTGACCTGAAGATTGATCGGTTCTGTGTCGAATCCGATGGTCGCGAGTGCGGTGGGGGCGCGTGCTGTACAGGTACATGATTTTGCGCAGCCAAGCTCTTGTGCCGCAGTATATCTACGTGACACGGTCAGCAAGTGGTTAAAGTAAGAAGCAATTACCCAAATTTTGGCTTGTCCCCAGTAAAGTAATAGAGGGGAAATCTTCCAATGGTTACACTAGTTCTGGTGACCTGAGGATATACATAGTTACATAGTTAGTCAGGTTGAAAAAAGACACAAGTCCATCCAGTTCAACCACAAAAAATAAAAAAACAAAAATAAAAAACACAGTAAAATCCTATACACCCAACTCCATTCCCACAGTTGATCCAGAGGAAGGCAAAAAACCCCAGCAGAGCATGATCCAATTTGCTACAGCAGGGGAAAAAATTCCTTCCTGATCCCCCGAGAGGCAATCGGATTTACCCTGGATCAACTTTACCTACAAATCTTAATACTCAAGTTATATTCTGTACATTTAGGAAAGAATCCAGGCCTTTCTTAAAGCAATCTACTGAGCTGGCCAGAACCACCTCTGGAGGGAGTCTGTTCCACATTTTCACAGCTCTTACTGTGAAGAAACCTTTCCGTATTTGGAGGTGAAATCTCTTTTCCTCTAGACGTAAAGAGTGCCCCCTTGTCCTCAGTGTTGACCGTAAAGTGAATAACTCAACACCAAGTTCACTGTATGGACCTCTTATATATTTGTACATGTTGATCATATCCCCCCTTATTCTTCTCTTCTCAAGAGTGAATAAATTCAGTTCCTCTAATCTTTCCTCATAGCTGAGCTCCTCCATGCCTCTTATCAGTTTGGTTGCCCTTCTCTGCACTTTCTCCAGTTCTCCGATGTCCTTTTTGAGAACTGGTGCCCAAAACTGAACTGCATATTCCAGATGAGGTCTTACTAATGATTTGTACAGGGGCAAAATTATATCTCTGTCTCTGGAGTCCATACCTCTCTTAATACAAGAAAGGACTTTGCTCGCTTTGGAAACCGCAGCTTGGCATTGCATGCCATTATTGAGCTTATGATCAACTAAAACCCCCAGATCCTTCTCCACTACAGATCCCCCCAGTTGTACTCCCCCTAGTATGTATGATGCATGCATATTCTTAGTCCCTAAGTGCATAACTTTACATTTATCTACATTAAACCTCATCTGCCACTTAGTCGCCCAATTAGACAGAGCATTGAGGTCGGCTTGTAAATTGGAGACATCCTGCAAGGACGTTATTCCACTGCATAGCTTGGTGTCATCTGCAAAGACAGAAATGTTACTTTTGATCTCAGACCCAATATCATTTATAAATATATTGAAAAGTAAGGGTCCCAGCACTGAACCTTGGGGTACACCACTGATAACATTGGACCATTCAGAGTAAGAATCATTAACCACGACTCTCTGAATTCTGTCTTTCAGCCAATTTTCTATCCATTTACAAACTGATATATCCAATCCTGTAGACCTTACCTTACACATGAGCCGTGTGTGCGGAACTGTATCGAACGCTTTTGCAAAATCCAAATATATCACGTCCACAGCCACGCCTCTGTCCAGGGTTTTACTTACCTCTTCATAAAAGGAAATCAGGTTTGTCTGACAACTTCTGTCTTTCATGAATCCATGTTGTCTGCTGCTTAAATAGTTTTTTTCCTGCAAGAACTCATCTATGTGGTCTTTTATTAAACGTTCCAGTATCTTCCCAACTATAGAAGTTAGACTAACAGGTCTATAGTTACTTGGTAAAGACTTTGTTCCCTTTTTAAATATGGGCACCACATTGGCCCTGCGCCAATCCAGTGGTACTATTCCTGTCTTTAATGAGTCCCTAAATATTAGATACAGTGGCTTTGAAATGACAGAGCTCAACTCACCTAGGATCCGTGGATGGATGCCATCAGGTCCAGGTGCTTTATCCACCTTTATTCTGTCTAAATATTTCTGGACCATATCACTTTTGAGCCATTGTGGATTTGAGGCTGTGTCACTCCCACCCCCATTTTGGACATGAGCTCCCCCATGCTCCATTGTATACACAGAGCTGAAGAAAACATTTAATACATTTGCCTTCTCTTTGTCCCCAGTCACCCACTCTAGATTATTTTGTAAGGGGCCTACATGCTCAGACTTCACCTTTTTACTATTAATATATTTAAAGAATTTTTTGGGGTTTGTCCTACTATCTTTTGCAATCTGTCGTTCGTATTGAATTTTTGCTTCCTTGATTTCCTTTTTGCATATCCTGTTATATTCTTTGTAACATTTAAACAACACTAGTGTTCCTTCATTTTTATATTTTTTAAAAGCTGCTTTCTTTTTGTTTATAGCTTTTTTAACTTTGACCGTGAGCCACATAGGTTTTATTTTTAGCCTTTTAAACTTATTGCCCATGGGAACATACTTTGCAGTGAGGTTCCACACAGTCTTTTTGAAGAATTCCCATTTCTGTTCTGTGTTCAGCTGTGCCAATAGTCCCTCCCAGTCCAAGTCCTGGAGAGCAGCCCTCATCCTTGGAAAATTTGCTCTCTTAAAATTTAGTATTTTAATATTTCCTGTATGTATTTCTTGCTTATAGTTAATATTAAATGAAATCATGTTATGATCACTGCTACCCAGGTGTTCCTTTATCTGAACATTAGTAATAAGCTCTGCATGGTTTGAGATTATCAGGTCCAACAGGGCATCATTCCTAGTTGGGGCCTCAATAAACTGCACCATAAAATTGTCCTGCAATAGGTTTTTAAATTTTTGTCCTTTAACTGTCCCAGAAGTGCCATTAATCCAGTCAATTTCTGGGTAGTTAAAATCCCCCATTATTATCACCGTCCCAGACCTTGCAGCCCTTTCCATCTGTGCAAGGAGCTGAGTCTCCACCTCCTCATTAACATTGGGTGGTTTATAACAAACTCCAATGATTAATTTTGAACTACGCACATCTGTATGCAGTTCCACCCATAATGCTTCAGCCTCATCACACTCTCCATCAACCAGGTTCTCTTTCACGCTTGCTTTGAGGTCACTTCTCACATAGAGACAGACCCCTCCACCTTTCCTTTTTACCCTGTCTTTCCGAAAGAGAGCATAGCCAGGAATATTAATAGCCCAGTCATGTGAGGATTGAAGCCAAGTTTCAGCAATACCGATTACATCATAGCTCTCCTCATGCACCAGAGCTTCCAGCTCACCTGTTTTGCTTGGCAGACTTCTGGCATTGGTGAACAAACACTTAAATGTATTGTTACATTTTTTTTCTCTGGTGTTTTTCATATAATTTATAGTAGTACAAATGGCACTATTATTTCCAATGGCTGTTTGCAACATGGGAACTTTCTTGTCACCTGCCATAACCCTTCCCCCATCTATCCCCATTCCACTCTCCATTAATGTCTGACCACTAACTGACCTGTCTGCTCGATGTAATTCTAATTCACCCTCCCCCCTCAATCCTAGTTTAAATACTCCTCCAGCATTCCCATAAACCTCTCCCCCAGCACAGCAGACCCCCTTCCATTCAAGTGCAAACCGTCTTTAGCATATAGGTTGCACCCCAATGAAAAGTCAGCCCAGTGCTCTAGAAACCCAAATCCCTCCTTCCTACACCAGGTCTTTAGCCATGCATTCAGCTCTCTAATCTCCCCCTGCCTTTCCTGTGTTGCGCATGGCACAGGCAATATTTCAGAGAATATCACCTTGGAGGTCCTTCCCTTCATCTTGCAGCCTAGTTCTTTAAATTGATTCTTAAGGAGCCTCCACCTTCCATGTATACTGTCATTGGTTCCAACGTGGACCAAGACAGCTGGGTCATGCCCAGCCCCTCCCAGTAATTTATCCACCCGGTCCACCACATGCCGAACCCTGGCACCAGGGAGACAGCAAACCATTCGGTTGAAGCTCCAAGGATCTCCAAGGAATTCACTTGATTTACAGGGATTTCCTCTCATTTCTAAATCTAACCGGTTATAACCCTTTCTAACACTATGCAAGATGGGGGGGAAAAAAGTTTTGCGTAGAGTTCCACTTTAATTCACTTTTTATTGTTTGCTCTAAGTGGCACATCATGTTGGCCATATCCTGTTTGGTGGATTGCAAACAACATTCACTAAACTCTAACGCCTGTTGCATTTCTGGCAAGGAGTTAAATGCTTTTGGGAGTCTCTTATATGGAGGTTGTGTTTGTGGTGGTGGTTGTGGTCTCTGAAATTGAGTAGCTCCCCTTCTCTTACTTGAGCTGCTCTCATCCTTTGATCATCATGAGGTGACTCTATCGTCTCGACACCCCCCACTGCTCGCTTCATATTTTCTGGCACCCAATACAATCTTACTTGGTTTAAGTTTGCACTTTCTGCTTGATTAGCTCTTGCTCCTCCTTTCACCATCACTCTGTGGAGGCTGTTAATATCTGTTAATGTTTGCTTGCCTCTTCTTGAACTATTTAAGACTCTTAAAATTGCAAGCTTAAACTTAAGCAGGTACGATAAGATAAGTTTGTCTTGTAATAGGTTTATAAGTGCCCGCCCTTTCACTGTTCAGCAGTGACATTACTTCAGTTAATTTCAGGATAGCTAGAATCTCCCATTATTACCACTGGTCCATTCCTTGCAGACCTTTCTATCTGTGCAAAAAGGTTAGCCTTTACCTCCTAATTAAACATAAAAACAACAATCAGCGCACAAATAATACATTTAAACTAAAAATATTGCAAGCTGAACACAAAAAAAGGTAATCACGACCTCAAATGTAGCAAATGAAAAAAATATGTAAGTGCAGCGCAATAAAAGTCCATATAAAAGTAACTGAAGATGACACCCAGTGATACAGCGAAAACTCTTCAAACGAAAGTGATGTAACCTCCACCAACAAGAGAAATGCTTCCTTACCAGATGGGATGGACCATTTGCACGAACAACTGGTCCAAACAGCTTGGTCTCACCATAGGAGAGAAGATGCGGATGGATCCAGCAGAATAGTAGGTAATCCGATCAGATATAAAAGAAACAACAGAAAACACGATCTCAGTGTAGACTGTTTGTTTTTTATTCCAAGGGTAAAAAAGTTCACTATACAGCAAAAATCCTGGACTGGACAATAGGCACAGGGAAATCCACTGGAGGACTACCGTCTGGTATAGCGAATGAGATTAAAATCATAAAAAAGCATGGCATGTAGCCGTGGTGTACAGCTGCAAACAGCAATGGAAAGGACGCGGGTGACGTCACAAAGCTCCTCCCCCAAACTGGTAAGGAAGCATTTCTCTTGTTGGTGGCGGTTACATCACTTTCGTTTGAAGAGTTTTCGCTGTATCACTGGGTGTCTAACTCCTAATTAACACTGGGTTATGTAGGGGCTGCAAAATCCTGTGTCCTGTACTGTACTCCACAAAACCGTAGTAAAAAATCCTCAAAAGCTCTGTTGAATCAGGACCATAGGGTTATAGCGCCACCTACAGGAGTAGGGCATAGGGGTGCAACGGATCAAAAAACTCAAGGATCGGATCGATCCTCGGATCAGGAGTCACGGATCGGATCATTTTCGGATCAGAAAAAAAAAAAAAAAAAAAGGGTCCGCTTTCATTGGTCAAAAAAAAAAATATATATATATATATATATATATATATATATATATATATATATATATATATATATATATATATATATACATACACACACACACACACACACACACACACACACACACACACACACACACACACACACACACACACATATATATATATATATATATATATATATATATATATATATATATATATACATTTTTCTGTAAAAACATCAAGATAGTACTTTTAACAAGTCCTGAATTGTGCTCTTTCCCCCCCCCCCTCCTCTCACACCAGTGCTTCACTGCTAACATTCCCTCTCCAAGTCTGCTTGCCAGAGCCCAGTGCACAGCGTGACACGCCTCCCCGGGGAGGCGTGTCACGCTGGGCTCTGGCAAGCAGACTGGGTGGAGCAAGATGGCCGCCGCTCCGGAGCTAGGCCGAAGCTGGGGACTTGCCTAGGCTCCGGAGCGCTCCGCGGATCGCGGGGTGTGCCGATCCGAACGGATCGGTGACGATCCGTTGCACCCCTAGTAGGACACTAGGCAGAAAAAGAACACCACACTGCCTATGGGCAGTTCTAGCTGGCATAAAAAAAAAAAAAACTCTTTGCCATAAGCAAGCCAGTCTTTTCTGCCTAGTGTAAGTAGTGACCTAGTTCCCTGCTGCAACCTTTGCTTCCATAGCCTTTTTCCTGTGGAGACCTTCAATCAACAGCCAGGCTGGATAATCTAGATCCAGTGGTCACCCCAGTCTGGCCAATGAGCGTGCGCAGACCACTAGCTCAGTGCTCGATCGGACATGACAAAGCCCCATCCTGGGCCGAGGTGGCCAGTGAGTTAAATGTCTTGCAGGGACACATATATGACCAGGTGCTGATGACCGTATCACAGTGTACCCTTGGTCAACAGCTCCCCCAACTTCGGTGGAAAGACTGATCTGTCTCCGGAGCCTTGCCCTTGGGCACCGCTGGTTTACATGTGCACCCCTTCCTGACCAAGGTGTGGATTGGTGATGCCCTATCCTGGCTCCTGAGTTGTCTGTGAGTGATCCTCACAGGGGACACGTGTGACCAAGTGATCCCTTTGCATGGTCAATGTCCCCATGGGCAGACAGCACCCCTATTCTGAGAGTTATTTTGTCAGGGGCGGGTACTCTTCTGCATGGACAGTAAGTAGGTTTTTCAGGGTGCCTGGAGTGGCGTGTGGATACTTCCATATCTCCCTTTACTCCCCTGGGTTTGTGAGTGTGTACTGGGTGGGGTCTTGTGTACCGGCGTGTGGTGGTGGCCCCTATGATGCAGGCGGCTCCCAGCTCTGAGCAGAGGAGACCCACAGTCATGGGCAGCGGGAGGGGGTGGCTAGGGGGGGCTGAACCCCCGAATGTGACCCCGAAATGCCCAGAGTCTCAGGAAGGCACCGTACAATTATTACCTGCCAAGCAGAGACCAATCTGATCCGCCGAGTGTGACCGAGTGACATAGCAGGTCCCGCCTTCTGGAGCCTGCCACGATCAGGCGAGTCGGAGATCTGCCAGTGAATGCACAGATGATTGTAGAGGAGGGGATGAGGATGACCAGAGGAGCCCGCTGCGCTGAGGTGTGTTGATGACCTGTGCTGGTGCTGGGGGCGGATGGTGGCAGAGTGAAGAGCTCCGGATCTCGGTGTGTCAGACTGTCCGATCATGGGCACCGGAGTGTGCAGCAGGAGGCAGAAGAGTCTTCTCCATACCACCTTGTGCCTGCTGGCCGTGCAGGCGATGAAATCCAAGCAGTCTCCTCTCCTACTCTGGCTGCCTGCCTGCTGTGACACTTGATGGGCACGCTGCACACTGCACACTATGGCTGAGGCTGAACTGAACTGCAGGACACCTGGACACATGAAGTCTGTCTCCTGGTCAGGTAGGTGAGGTCAGTCTATGTATGTCAGGTAGGTAGGTGAGGGCAGTGTATGTATGTATGTCAGGTAGGTCAGTGTATGAGAAATTAGGGGGCGTGGGGGCAAGGGAACAGTTGTTGAGGCTAAACCCAAAGCTACCCACACAATTGAATTACATGAAGGGACTATCTCTGTACTGTTAAAACAATATATAAACAAAATTGTGTAAAAAGATTTATTAACCACTTAAGGACCGCCTCCTGCACATATACGTCGGTTCTTTATATATTATATATAATTGTTATGCCTACATCTAGATATCCACTACCAAACCCCCATGCCCGCCGCGGGTAGTGGACGGTAGTCCTCCAGTGGATTTCCCTGTGCCTATTGTCCAGTCCAGGATTTTTGCTGTATAGTGAACTTTTTTACCCTTGGAATAAAAAACAAACAGTCTACACTGAGATCGTGTTTTCTGTTGTTTCTTTTATATCTGATCGGATTACCTACTATTCTGCTGGATCCATCCGCATCTTCTCTCCTATGGTGAGACCAAGCTGTTTGGACCAGTTGTTAGTGCAAATGGTCCATCCCATCTGGTAAGGAAGCATTTCTCTTGTTGGTGGAGCACCCCAGCTCCGTGCTTTATCAATTTACTCATAGGGCAAGTTATTATTTCCTTTTACACTACATACTTTATTGCTGAATTATACTACATATGTTTATTCTATTATATATTTTACAGATTGGTTTTCCTGATGAAGCGGTGAATTTCCGCGAAACTAGTCGACTTGACCAATCGTTGATATGTACAACTACCTGTTTTGTCAATTTTATTAAATCTTTTTATATAATTTTGTTTATATTGTTTTATCAGTACCGAGATAGTCCCTTCATTTAATTCAATTGTGTGGGTAGCTTTGGGTTTAGCCTCAGCAACTGTTCCCTTGCCCCCATGCCCCCTAATTTCTCATCTAACTGGGATGATGGTACGTTATTACTATTTATTATTTATCTTTACATGAGGCTATACTCTCATTTTTGTTCGTAGGTCAGGTAGATGAGGTTAGTGTATGTGTGTCGGGTAGGTGAGACTAGTGGTCAAAATATTTGGGCACTGGTAAGTAGACATGTGCAAGTTTAGTTTCTAATTCGTTTTTTAACGAAAATTCGGAAATTCGTTAATTCCGAATCTTCGTATTAACAAAATTTTTATTTCCGAATTTTCGTATTTCCGAAATGTTCGTATTTCCGAATTTTTCAATTTCCGAATTTTCGGAAATTCGGATTTCGGCCTTATCTTGTAAATCTCTGCCATTTGGCTTTACGCAAGGGTTTTGTATTTTCACCCATATATGGACGTTGTCCAGCCTCCCTTGTGTTTACGGCTGGGCATCTGTGCATTCCTTTAACACTTCACAGAGTCTATGTGTTGCATCTTTGGATGTTTGTTTTGGCTGCAAGGTTTTGCAGGCTCCTGTTTTAAGGGATTTTTTTTATTTTGCCCCTTTTTAAGGGGTTGTATGGGTGGTTGGCATGTTTGCCTTATTGCTCCATATGTTTTTGGGTTTACCCACCCTTCGTTAAGGCACTGTTTTGGGACATCCCTATGGTCCTGATTCAGAAGAGCTGTGTCAATGAACGCAGGAGAACTTTTTTTTTTTTTTTTTTTTGGAGTTTATACTTCGGACACTGCTTTGTGACTAAGACTGACTGGCTTACCTATAGCAGAGGGGGGTTTTATACCAGCTAGGACTGCCAATAGATGGTGCTGTTCTCCTTCTGCCTAGTGTCCCTACTCCTGTAGGTGGTGGTACAATCCTATGGTCCTGATTCAGAAGAGCATTTGAGGATTTTTTTTTTACTTCAGTTTTGTGGAGTACTGTGCAGTACAGGACACAATCCTAAAATTACGGCTGCATTCACACCTGAATGTTTTGTCGCCTGAAGCATGAAGCTCCAACGCTAGAGGGGAAAAATACATTATTCTCAATGGAGATGATTCACATCTCCACTCCAAAACGCCTGCCGCCGAACGCCTGAAGCTCAAACAAGTTCTGGACCCTTTTTTGTCACTCAAATTGAGCGTATTTGAGCATTTTTCTGTTTTTAACATTGGTGGCCTTAGACCTGTCCAAAATCGCAGCAAATCGCGGTAAAAACCGCCGCAAATATCGCGGCAAAACACGGTAAAAAAAAAAACGCTACGCTCAGGTGTGAATGCAGCCTAACTGAAGTAATGGCACTGCTAAACAGTGAAAGGGCGGCCGCTTATAAACCTATCGCACAATAAATTTATCTTATCGTTTTTAGATATGAATATTCTGCTGGATTTGAGGTAATGCGGAGCCTTGTTTGTATAAAAGAACACCTAGGTAGCAGTGACTGATGCCGCGTACACACGATCATTTTTTGGGTTGTAAAAAACTACGTTTTTTTAAAAATGTCATTTAGAATGATCGTGTGTGTGTGGGCTTCAGAGCATTTTTCGGGTTGTGAAAAACAATTTTTTTTTCCGAACATGCTCTATTTTTTAACGACGTTTTAACCACTTCCCGACCTCCTCATGTACATATACGTCAGCAGAATGGCACGGACAGGCACAAGCACGTACCTGTACGTCCTCTGCTTGACGTGGGTGGGGGGTCCGATCGGGACCCCCCCCCGGTACATGCGGAGGTCGGGTCCGCTCGGGGAGCGATCCGGGACGACGGCGTGGCTATTTGTTTATAGCCGCTCCGTCGCGATCGCTCCCCGGAGCTGAAGAACGGGGAGAGCCGTGTGTAAACACGGCTTCCCCGTGCTTCACTATGGCGGCGCATCGATCGAGTGATCCCTTTTATAGGGGAGACTCGATCGATGATGTCAGTCCTACAGCCACGCCCCCCTACACTAGTAAACACATACACAGTGAACACTAAATGTTACAGCGCCCCCTGTGTTTAACTCCCAAACTGCAACTGTCATTTTCACAATAAACAATGCAATTTAAAGCGGATCTCCACTCTAAAGTGGAGTCCCGCTGATCGGAACCCTCCCCCCCTCCGGTGTCACATTTGACACCTTTCAGGGGGGAGGGGGGTGCAGATACCTGTCTACAGACAGGTATCTGCACCCACTTCCGGCCCTACGATACGGGCAAAGGACGGGTTTTTTCCTTCCTTCCCGTCCGTCCCCCGTTGTATGCTGGGAACACTCGGCTCCCAGCACACAGCGGGAGCCAATCGGCGGGCGCAGCGCGACTCGCGCATGCGCCGTAGGGAACCGGGCAGTGAAGCCGGAGCGCTTCACTTCCTGGTTCCCTCACCGAGGATGGAGGGGGGAGCAGCAGGGTGACGAGCGATCGGCTCGTCATCTGCTGCGATCGGCGCTGGACTCCAGGACAGGTAAGTGTCCTTATATTAAAAGTCAGCAGCTGCAGTATTTGTAGCTGCTGGCTTTTAATATATTTTTCCCGTGGCACATCCGCTTTAAATGCATTTTTTGCTGTGAAAATGACAATGGTCCCAAAAATGTGTCAAAATTGTCCGAAGTGTCCGCCATAATGTCGCAGTCACGAAAAAAATCGCTGATCGCCGCCATTAGTAGTAAAAAAAATTAAAAAAATAAAAATGCAAAAAAACTATCCCCTATTTTGTAAACGCTATAAATTTTGCACAAACCAACCGATGAACGATTATTGCGATTTTTTTTTTTTTTTTACCAAAAATAGGTAGAAGAATACGTATCGGCCTAAACTGAGGGAAAAAATAAATGTTATATATGTTTTTGAGGGATATTTATTACAGCAAAAAGTAAAAAATATTGCATTTTTTTCAAAATTGTCGCTCTATTTTTGTTTATAGCGCAAAAAATAAAAACCGCATAGGTGATCAAATACCACCAAAAGAAAGCTCTATTTGTGGGGAAAAAAGGACGCCAATTTTGTTTGGGAGCCACGTCGCACGACCGCGCAATTGTCTGTTAAAGCGACGCAGTCCCGAACTGTAAAAACCCCTTGGGTCTTTAGGCTGCATATTGGTCCGGGGCTTAAGTGGTTAAACAATGTCGTTTTTCGGGTTGTAAAAAATTATCGTGTGTGGGCTTTAACGACGTGAAAAACTCGCGCATGCTGAGAAGCAAGTTATGAGACGGAAGCGCTCATTCTGGTAAAACTAGCATTCGTAATGGAGTAAGCACATTCATCACGCTGTAACAGACTGAAAAGCGCGAATCGTCTTTAACTAACACTAAATCGGCTAAAGCAGCCCAAAGGGTGGCACCATCAAAATGGAATCTCCCCTTTATAGTGCCGTCGTACGTGTTGTACTTCACTGCGCTTTGCTGAAGCATTTTTTTTTTTCACAATCGTGTATGTGGGCAACGTCGTTTTAATGATAAAGTTGAAAAAAAAAACGTTTTTTTTTTTTAGAGCCTGAAAAACTTTGTTTTTTACAACCCGAAAAATGATCGTGTGTACGCGGTATTACATTTGATTTTATGTAAGTAACAAGCACATATTGGGAAGAATAAAACTGTTTTAAGAGCAAATTTCCAAGAAAACACAGAACAGAAGTGGCAATGTTTCAAAATTACTGTATGCAAACACTGCACAATCTATTCCCAGCGGTAGGTAAAAGGTTTAAATGGCAAAAGTAAAACTTATTTGGCTCATGCCCAAAGTTAAAAGCCAGGAAAAAATTGCAAAAGGCATTTAAAAATATATAAATAATAAGTAACATCTGGGGAGAGACCTGCTTAAGTTTAACCACTTCAATACAGGGCACTTATACACCCTTCCTGCCCAGACCAATTTTCTGCTCTTAGCGCTCTCGCACTTTGAATGCCAATTACTCAGTCATGCAACACTATGCCTAAACAAATATTTATATATATATAGAATTTTTTTTTATAAAATAGAACTTTCTTTTGGTGGTATTTAATCACCACTGAGTTTTTTTGTTTTAAGTGAAAAAAGAGCGAATTAAAAAAAAAATAACACTTTTAGTTTATATGATACAAATTTGCAAACAAGTAATTTGTGTTTATAAATTTGAGCCAAAATGTATACTGCTACATCTCTGGTAAAAAATAACCCAAATTAGTGTGTATTTGGCCTGTGTGAAAGTTATAGAATCTACAAGCTATGGTGCAAATCATTGAAAATTAATCACACCTGATGTACTGACGGCCTATCATTTCTTGAGGCCCTGAAATGTCAGGAAAGTACAAATACCCCCAAATGACCCCTTTTTGAAAAGTAGACCGCCCAATGTATTTAGTAAGAGGCTTGGTGAGTTTTTGAAGTTGTCTTTTCTTTTCTTTTTTTCACAATTCTTGGGAAAATTTTTGTTTTTTTAATTGTCACAACAAGAAGTTATTTCTCACACAGCCTATGCATACTTCCAATTGCACCCCAAAATACATTCTGCTACTCCTCCTGAATATGGCGATGGCACATGGGTGAGACTTTTACACAGCCTGGCCACATAGAAAGGTCCAATATGCAGGGAGCACAAAATAAAATAAAATATTATAATTTGACAATTCTGGTTTTCCCAAATTCCTCCAATAAAAGTAAAAAATAGCTGGGAAATTCAGATTGATGCGTTTTGAGCTTTATCCCCTTAGTCATTTCTATAGAAACCAATAGGTTTAATGTGTTCATGGCACGTAAAGAGTGAGTGCTAGAAGGTTATTTTCTCAAGATTTTCATTTGTATGTGAACAGGATTACAAATTGTAAGGCTCTGCGTAAACGATTTGACATAATTATATGGCTAAATTCTATTTTTACTACTACTGTTTGTTTCTCGATTGGCTTACTGTATTGTACAGCTCATTTTTCTTCAAATAAATTATTACCGTACCTTCAGATTTGACTGGGTATTTAGACTTGAAAATTGTTAATAAAAAGAGGAGAGAAATCAAGTTTAAATGACAACGTGGTCCTTCTAAAATCTACAAAAATAATTGTATTGAAACCTAATAAAAAGAATAAAACCTTTTGAAAGAAAAAACGTTACCTCCCATTTACCAGTGATTTCTAGTAAGGTTTCACGTATACGTCTTGGAATGTGGCATTGTGAGTGATTCCTTCTTCTTTTTTCCATAACATCAGGTTACTCCCGCATTTTTAGGTGCTTTCAGCACACCAAATTATAAAAGCATTAACCACTTGCCAACCACCGCATTTACATATACATCGGCAGAATGGCACGGCTGTGCAAAGCAACATACCTGTACGTTGCTTTAAATTAACCACAGTGCGAGTGCATGCACGCCGCCGCGTGCTCGATTAGCGTGCCTGCGGGTCCCGCGGACTCTGTCCGCCGGGTGTCCGCAATCGTCTCACGGAGCGGCAGAACAGGGAGATGCCTAGCAAGGCATTTCCCTGTTCTGCCTAGTGACAGTACAGTGATCTACTGCTCCCTGTGATTGGGAGCAGTGATCGCTGTCATGTTACTGGTAGCCTAGCCCCCCCCCCACAGTTAGACCCCTTTCACACTAAAGCGCTTTTACAGCGTTTTAGCGTTAAAAATAGCGCTCTTAAAACGCTCAAAAAACGCTCTCCATGCATCTCAATGGACCCTTTCACACTGAGTCCTGCAAGCAGCATCTTTGAAGCAGCTTTTGAGCGCTGAAAAAAACGCTCCAAAAACGCCCCTCTCCATTGAAATGAATTGAAAAGCTCTGTAAAAACGCCTTACCCTTTCACACTGAGGCACTGCAAAAATGCCCTAAAACGTTAGGGTCTTAGCGGTGCTTTACCAGCACATTGGGATTGCAGATGAGGCTTCACTGGAATAACGCTGTAATAACGATCGAAAAACGCTGTAATAACGCTTGAAAAACGCCCCAGTGTGAAAGGGGCCTTAGAATCACTCCTTAGGACACACTTAACCCCTTCATCGCCCCCTCGTGTTTAACCCTTTCCCTGCCAGTGTGATTTACACAGTAATCTGTGCATTTTTATAGCACTGATCGCTGTATAAATGACAATGGTCCCAAAATAGTGTCAAGAGTTTGCCATAATGTGGCAGTCATGATAAAAATCGCAGATCGCGGCCATTGCTAATAAAAAAAAATATATATAAAAAAATTTTTTTTTTACCAAAACATGTAGAATACATATCGGCCTAAACTGAGAAAGAAATTTTTTTTTTTTTAGATATATTTTTGGGGAATATTTATTAAAGCAAAAAGTAAAAAATATTGCATTTCGCTATTTTTTTTTTTTTTTTTTTTTATAGTGCAAAAATAAAAACTGCAGAGGTGATCAAATACCATCAATAGAAAGCCTTATTTGTGGGGAAAAAAAATCCGTCAATTTTGTTTGGGTGCAACGTCGCAGGACCGCGCAATTGTCAGTTAAAGCGACGCAGTGCCGAATCGCAAAAAAAGGCCCCGTCATTGGGCAGCCAATTCTTCCGGTGCTGAAGTGGTTAAGCATAGGCTTCCTCTCCAAATGACTTCCAAACTTGTATGTGTCAGCAGCTTGTACAAACAAGCATGTATCCAAGCTCCTCCGCCATCCTGGCCCCTCCCCTACATGTAATGACCAGGGCTAATCACGTGTCTTCCTAAGGGGGATCTTATTAAATGGTGGAGATTACTAGAATATATACTGTGCTGGCGGCCATTGAAGTGTACTCACGATATGCGCCATTTTGTTGTAGGTATATTCAAATGATAACCGCAACCGCAAGTTTTTCTATGAAAACCTGTATCCTTCTACCTAAACTACCTAAACCTTTAACGCAGCAACGGGCCCTATCCCCTTCTATGTCCACAGCCAACATTGTTCTAATATTAAAACCCGGAAAAGACCCTGTAGATCCAGGCTCATATAGACCCATATCCCTGCTACAGCGTGATAATAAACTCCTAGCTAAAATCCTGGCAATTAGAATGAACGGGGTCATTACATCCATTGTACACCCAGACCAGGCTGGATTCATGCCAAACAAATCCACAGCGGTGAACCTAAGGAGACTCCATTTGACTATGAAATCCCTGGCAGATAACATAGGACAAAGGGCCCTGCTCTCACTGGATGCTATGAAGGCCTTCGATAGCATTGAGTGGGAGTATCTATGGGGGGTTCGCCTGAGGTTCGGATTCAGAGAAACATACATTTCCAGGGTACGCTTACTTTTATTGCTGTCTGCAGGCAGCTATCCGGGCATTGGGCAGATTATCCCATGCTTTTGCCCTAGGTAGGGGCACGAGACAAGGGTGTCCGCTGTCACCCTTGCTCCTTCACATTAGCCATTGAACCCCTGGCAATCAAAATCGCCAGCTTCCGTTATGGAGACCGACAAGAAAAAGTTGATGCGGATGATACTATGATTCTGCTTGGAGACGTTAAAGGTTCCCGTAATGAAACCATGTCCACCATAACGGAATTTGGTACATACTCAGGGCTTAAGATTAACTGGACAAAGCCCTACCTAATGCTCATTGGTGAGGGGGGTAAGCCTCCCAAAGCTAGCTTCATACCCCAGGCCACCTCCTTCAGATATTTGGGGGTCCAGGTGATGCCTTATGCCTGAGATTAAGGGAGACTGAACATCTCACCGCTGCTACAAAAATTCCAGGATCGGATTAAAATGTGAAATTCACTCTGCCTGTCGGTAGGGTAAACTTTATCAAGATGATCCTCATGCCCCAGTTACGCTATGTGCTCCACAACTCACCAGTGGTGGTCCCCCTGAAGACATTTAGAATGGTGAACTCCCTATTCCACTTACTAATATGGAAGAACCGCCCCCTCAGGATTAAACTTTAACATTTACAGCATCCTAAGGATGAGAGGGGACTTACCCTGGCTATATTTTCTAGCTGTACAGCTACAACAGCTTTATAGGAGTGATGAGTAAGGATATGGAAAGAAGGAGCGCTAACTGCAGCTCTTCAGAGACAGTGATTCCACAGACAGTGAAAGACGAATTTGTACCAGTGGCCCTTGAAGATCTAGTGGCTAGAGATTATATATGTCAGGTATAGCTTATGGGGTTTACCAAAGGCTATATTCTAGCCTTTGGTAAACCCCATAAGCTATACCTGACATATATATAATCTTATTCAAAAAGTCTGGAACAAAATCTGATATCTACAGAGAGTGACAGGCTACACAGATTTTAGCCCGATCTGGTCCAATGGGACATATCCTGAAATTCCTAAGTTGCTACATGGGGCCTTTTGGGAGAGATATGGGGTGATATATATTAGACATATTTTTCATAACAGAATAAAAAATGCTCTAGCAAAGCGCGGTGAGGTGACGTACAATACGTACACCGGCACTATAAAGGGGAAGTTCCATTCGCCTTTGGGCTGCTTTAGCTGATTCCGTGTTGGTAAAAGACGATTTGCTTACTCCATTATGAATGGTAGTTTTACCAAAATGAGCGCTCCCGTCTCATAACTTGCTTCTGAGCATGCGCAGGTTTTTAACGTCGTTTTAGCCCACACACGATAATTTTTTACAGCCTGAAAAACGATATAGTTTAAAACGACGTTAAAAAATGCAGCATGTTCGAAAAAATTTTTTGCCGTTTTTCAGAACCTGAAAAATGATGTGAAGCCCACACACTATCATTTTAAATGACATTTTTTAAAAACTGTTATTTTCATGCTGAAAAATGATCGTGTGTACGCGGCATAAGACTCGGATGGGAAGGATAGTCTTTTATTGAGCCACACCCAAGAATTGGTTATATTCAATTTGCAATGCGACTTTGTATACTATGCTCTGTAACTGATTACATATTAAAGGGGTTGTAAAGGTTTGTTTTTTATTTTCTAAATAGGTTCCTTTAAACTAGTGCATTGTTGGTTCACTTACCTTTCCCTTCGATTTCCCTTCTAAATGTTTTTTTTCTTTGTCTGAATTTCTCACTCCCTGTTTCTCCTCAGTAAGCTTGACCCCATCATCTGAGCCGTTCTGGCTGGGGGTTAGTCAACCAGAACAGCTACTGAGGAGGAACAGGAAGTGAGAAAATTCAGACAAAAAAACAAAGAAAAAAAAACATTTAGATGGGAATTCAAAGGAAAAGGTTAGTGAACCAACAATGCACTAGCCTAAAGGAGCCTATTTAGAAAATAAAAAACGAACCTTTACAACCCCTTTAAGCCTCGGTCCGTATGTCTATGTTGACTTTAATAAACTTTTCTTTGGATAAAAAAAAAAAAAAAAATACCTCCACTATATACATTTTTTTTTTTTTTTGGATGATCTGTATACCCGGTTACATTTATAAACTTTACAGGTTCTTCAGTGCTGAGAGTTTAGGAAGGAGGAGATGTCCACTGCAGCCTGTATACATGCCCACATTTGTGATGTCATCATCATGTGCCTTGGCTATTCCTGCGAACAAACTGTTCTCTGCAGCATAAAAGACACAACTGGGCATGTGCAGGTTGGCTACGCTGCCTGTGTTAGCTGGTTTTCTCCAGATGAACAATGCAGGAGGGGGAGGATCTGTGCATACAGGATAAAACTGACTTTTTACACAATGCAGAGGATTAACCCCTTAAATTTCCACAGTGAGTACAACAACCATGCTATGCTGCATATACAGACTGATTTTACTGTTGTGGGTTTAGTAACACTTAAAGTTTACGTAAGAGATTGCAGACATGATGGAAGAGATGGTTGGAGAATTCAGACTGCATTTTTCTTGAGCTTGCACTAAAGTTTTCAATAATGGCCAGAAATAAATTCATATTAAAATTTATATTCATTAAAAAGTAGAATATAAAACAATTGTATATAAATAATTTCGGTTTTGGCTAAGTGCATCCTGCATTTTCAGTTTCTGTACCAAAATTTCCATTTGGTTTGCCTCTAATAAATACCTTTTCCTATAAGCAGTATATAGCAGTCTTGTGACTTCTATCCAGGGTCGGACTGACCATTGGGACTCTCGGGCACTGCCCTAGGGCCCCATGCCACTAGGGGGCCCCATCAGGGTTGCCAGGCTCAAAAAAAACAAGGGACAGTATGTAAAAATTTTTTTTTTTTTTTTTACATCTGTCCCTGATATGTCCGAAACCGACATGCTTTTGATGTGAAAATCCTGAGATTTTAGCTGCCCTTTCTCCTGGCATGGTGGCCATCTGTAAGCCCGGGGCCCCATAATCTTCTATTGCCCGGGGGCCCCATGAGTTGTCAGTCCACCCCAGCTTCTATCGGTGCCTGGTTAAAGCTTGTAGGCCATGTTTTTTCATACTGCACTGGCTGTCCTATCAGGATGCAGGACCCCTGACCCTCTGCCTGGACAGTGCTAAATTGGCCCTGTGCTGATCACATGCACTCTCAAGAAAAAGAAAAACTTTAGCAATACACACCAAACTGAGCATGTGCAGCCTGACTCCAGTAACTCTGTCTTATCCAAGCATGTTTTGGGGACAATGCAAGAAGGGGGTGATCTGTGGTACAGGATCAAACAGCCTTTTTTACACAATGCGGAGAATTAACACCTTAAGTACCACAGTGAGTAGAACAAGCATGCTTTACTGCATATACAGACTGATTTAATTTCAGTTCAATGGCCCATAATCTCATGCCACGTACACAGGACCGTTTTTCGGGTTCTATCGTGTGTGGGCTTCAGAGCATTTTTCGGGTTCTGAAAAACGGGCAATTTTTTTTCCGAACATGCTCTATTTTTTAACATTGTCGTTTTTCGGGTTGTAAATAATGGTCGTGTGTGGGCTTTAACGACGTGAAAAACCTGCGCATGCTCAGAAGCAAGTTATGAGACAGGAGCACTCATTCTAGTAAAACTAGCGTTCGTAATGGAGATAGCACATTCATCACGCTGTAACAGACAGAAAAGCGCGAATCGTCTTTTTTACTAACACAAAATCAGCTAAAGCAGCCCAAAGGGTGGCGTCATCCGAATGAAACTTCCCCTTTACAGTGCCGTCGAACGTGTTGTACAACACCGCGCTTTGCTAGAGCATTTTTTTTTTCACGATCGTGTGTAGACAAGGCCGTTTTAATGATCGGGTTAAAAAAAACTTTGTTTTTTCTAGAGCCTGAACTTCGTTTTTTTCAACCCGAAAAATGATTGTGTCAAATTTCAAATTGCAGTTACCTGATATGATCGGATGGCCTGGTGGTTGGTGTTTATGCACTTTTGGAAGTGCATAGAATGTCACAATTGTGGGACAATTGTTAAAAATAAATTCATGGGGTGTGGCTTAGCAATGGCCGAGTGAGAACATGCAATAGAGGAGCTCCCGGCCTGACCCGGCTTACAGCGGCCGCCACTACACCTTCCCCGCATGTGGACACGGTATGACCACCCCTAGCAGACACAGGACACGATCGGCATCCCGGGGGACCCGTTCTCTGAGCTCGCAGTCCAGCATACATACTTATTTCAGGAGCCCATTGAGATTCCCGCCGGGCGATATAGTGGCCGCACCACGTGGATCCCGCATGGAGCCGAGCTCTGCCAAGGCCCATATGACTACGCCGACAGCCTCACAGGAGTCGGATCCCCTTACAGGGATGCCGGCAACCTTCCAGATGGAGATTGCTGACCCTGCCCTGAGCCAGAGCCGGCTGGACGCAGACCTCCACAGTATGCTCCAGGCCCTCCCCCACAAGGTCTGATATAGAGGCCCTAATCCTGTGGATTGAGGAGGCTCACAGCGGGGACATTCAGGAGGTGCGGACGGAGCTACACTCTGTCGCGGACCGTGTTGCGTCTGGGGAGATGGTGGTTACCTCGCTGATGTCCCGGCTGCAGGCCCTCGAGCGGGCCTGCGAATGCTATTTAATGGAGACCCGGGAGATGCAGCTGCACCTAGAGGAAATGGAGGACCGTAGCCGCCGCAACAACCTGCGGCTGCGTGGCATTCCTGAGGCCACGGGTCCTGAAGACCTTGAGATCTTTCATCGGCTGCTAGAGACCCCGCCACCCTCGCTGGAAATAGACTGGGTCCACCGCACACTAGGCCCCAAATCTACAGACCCCGCCAGGCCGCGTGATGTCCTGTGCCGTCTGCACTGCTACGCACAGAGGCGATTCTGCGGAGGGCTTGGGACCTAGGAGACTTGGACTTTGATGGGGCAAGCATTCAGGTCCTCTCAGACCTGGCCCAGGCCACACTCCAGTGACCGGCGATGCTGAAACCGGTACTGGAGCTGGCGAGGAGATGCGGCTGCACTTACCACTGGGGATACCCAGTAGCGGTCCTTTTCCATATGGAGCAGGCCTCCTTTACTATGCGTTCACCAGCAGACCTACCTGAGCTTTTTTCCATCCTGGGAGTGGAGCCAATCCCGGTTCCGAACTGCCTGCGGCGGATCCCTAAACCAACGGGCCATCCGGGCCCTGCCGTCGGTCGTCACAACCAGCCTGCCCGCTCTCGGAGGTCCCGAGGCTGTATGTAGGCTCCATCTACCGTGGAGGCACGTGAGTGTTGAACATTTACCAGCTGCCCTGCTTGACTTGCCTTGTTCCCTGAATGGGGATGTCCCTGGCCTCCTGTTGTCCCCCCCCCCCCCCCCCGGGATCCGGGCTGAATTTGGTGTCGTCGTCCCCCCCCTGCTTCTTGTGAATGCTCCTCATTGTGAGTCTCCCACTTTTTTCCCGCCCCGAGGCCCTGCGGACCTGGAAGACTGAGACCCGCGGAGCCGGAGGGGGGGCCGGGGGTTGTGGTGTTCCTCCCCCCCCCCCCACCGGTCGCCCGAATCTGCTTAGATGGGCAGGAACATGGCCTCTGACATTGTTTACCCCTGCAGACAACACTGACGCTAAAATACTTGACCCCATATGGCAGAAGCATGAACACCCCCTCCCCTGTGCCATCACCGCTTGAGGCTGCAACGCCTGGATGATTTGTCCTGCTCCCCTGTTCCCTTTCTTCTTCTTCGGGCGCACCTGTGGTCCCACGTTGCCAGACTCCCCGGCAGTGACTTCCCCTCCCCCAGCTGCCTGGGGACATCAGGAGATGCACAACAGTTTTGATTCGAGTGGTGTGAGTACTATGGGCTGATGTGGGATCCATTGGACTGTGGGGAAGGTGTTCCAACAACCTGTATTTTATCTGGGGGGCCCTAGGCCTATGGGAAATGTAACGCAGTCCCCACACTGCTGGAGCACGGGACTGGACGCTGTTTTGGGGGGTTGGATGCGTGTGGGGGGTCGGGGGCTGATTGCTGTGGCCTGTCTGGGGCGCTCCCCCCCTGGGGGGTGCCCTCTCCCGCCCCCTCGGGGAGCAGGGTTGACGTCGGACGGGGGGACTTGGGTGGGAGGTCTGTGAGTTTCTTTTGACCCGGGCGGGTCGGGGGTTGGGGTACCACGGGGATGTTACCTTGTTTGGTGGTCGGCCTGGATACTGGGTTTAATATGTTTATTTGTATTGCTGTTGAAGTTTGTTGATATTATAGGTAATCTGAATGTCCTGTATACCTAATTGTTCTTACTTTCCACACATTTTCTGGCCATGGTAACCCTTTTCAGGGTCCATGGCCTCTATCCATGCGGTGACCGGTGGAGTCGGGAAGGGTTTGGGAGCACCCCATGAGCCCTTGCTGAACACACTCCCACTTAGGACGACGCTCGTTACCCAGGTGACACTGGGGAGCGTTCTTGCAACTATTTTGCGTACTTTAGTTTAGTTGCGTACTTACACCCCCTGCGGGACCGGTCACCCGTAGGGGACTACTTCTCTTCTCCAGTCTTTCACAATCTATTCCTTTTTCCTAACTCTTGCTCTCCCCCCACCCCTTCCCTCCCCTGTTTGTCGCCCGCCTCTTCTCTGACACCCTCTATGACAATGGATGAGAGTACGGTAGTCACCCTGAATGTAAAGGGGCTTAACATCCCTGAGAAGCGGCGGATGCTGCTTAATGACATGAGACGCCTGAACGCTGATATTGTTCTCCTGCAGGAGACCCATTTTAGAGAAAATACTTTTCCAATCCTAAAAAATAGATTCTCCCCGACGGTGTACCATTCCGCATACTCGGAGGCCAAATCTAGAGGAGTCTCTATTTTGATTTCAACAAAACTCCCGTGGACCCTGTAAGCGGTCCGGACGGATCCGATGGGCAGGTTCCTTTTCCTCCGAGGCCTGATTGGCGGCACGAAGGTTACTATTGCCAGCCTTTACGCTCCGAACAGTTAACAAGACACTTTCGTCAAGAAACACCTAGCCGCCCTTCTGAAATTTTCTGAGGGTCAGCTTATTGTAGGGGGAGACTTCAACATCCCCCTGCTCCTTGAGGAGGACACCTCTACGGGGCGCTCCTCGATTACTCGGGGCGCGCGTAGGGCCATACACCTAGCTCTACACGCATCACAGCTTATTGACACCTGGTGTCTTTTTCACCCCGGTGAGCGAGACTACACTTTCTTCTGCCGCCCTCACCATGTGTATTCGTGCATTGACTACATTTTTATTCCCCACAACCAACTCAGGCTGTCAAGGAAGTCTCACTGGGTTCCATCACGTGGTCGGACCATGCCCCGGTCTCAATGAAGTATGCCCTGACCGACTTCTACAGAGGTCAAAGGAAGCCGTGGAGGCTCAATGAGAGTCTCCTGCAAGATCCCGAGATACTGGCTGACGTGACTAGAGAAATAACCAATTATTTTCATACTAACAATGCCACAGACAGCAGGGCGAGCCTGGTATGGGACACCCATAAAGCGGTAATTCGGGGTACCCTCATAAAGCACGGTGCGAGACTTAAACGACTGAGGACGGCACAATTGACCTCCCTGCTTGACAAACTTCAAGCCCTGGAAATTGGACACAAACAAACCCCGACGGGTCCACTGAAGGCGGAGCTAGACACAATACGCACGCAGGTCACTGATCTACTCACTTTTAAAGCCAAGTCGGCACTACAAATAACCCACAAAAAAGTATATGAGTCAGGCAACAAATGTGGTAGGCTTTTAGCACAATCCCTATGTGACCAGAAATTGGCGTCCTACATACCGCTTGTGCGCTTCCCGACGGGCCAGAGAATAACTATGCCTCAGCACATATCACAGGAATTTAAGACTTTATGACAACCTATCCACGACAGCTCCATCCTCAGACCATATGTTAGACTACATAACCTCCTGCCCACCGTACCTGCCGAGACACGCGCTCTGTTAGAAGACCCCATCACGTTGGCCGAGCTACAGCTCACGGTGAGCAACACCAAATTGTGGAAGGCACCTGGACCAGACGGCCTCATGCTTCAATATTACAAGACAATGCTTCCATCTCTGGGTGATCACCTGGTAAAGATGCTTAACGGCCTTACCGAGGGGGGTACACTACACGCCTCCACATTACAAGCACAGATTTCCGTTATTCCTAAAGGGGGCAAGGACCCGTCGTGTTGCAGGAGTTACCGTCCTATTTCCCTCCTTAATACAGATCTTAAATTGTTCACCAAAATTATCGCCACCAGACTACAATCCCACCTCCCACGCCTTATTCACCTAGACCAAGTGGGCTTTGTCCCAACAAGAGAAGCGAGAGACAACACCACTAAGGTCCTGAACTTGCTCTACTCCACCACCTGTACTAAGACACCTAGTATTTTCCTGAGCACCGACGCCGAGAAGGCGTTCTATCGGGTCGGCTGGGCCTTCATGCTTGCTACGCTAAGACATGTAGGGCTAGGCTGTAAAATGATGAAATGGATCTCAGCGACCTATGTGTCGCCAACAGCCAGAGTTCGGGTTAATGGGGTGTCTTCCAACCCTTTCCCGATCACTAATGGAACGCGACAGGGCTGCCCGCTGTCACCCCTCCTCTTTGCCCTCTCGTTGGAACCATTTCTTTGTCACATACGACTCAACCCTGACATATCAGGAGTGACAATGAACCGTACCCAACATAAGGTGTCGGCCTATGCCGACAACCTTATGTTCTCCCTCACCAACCCCACTATTTCCCTTCCAACCCTCCTAGGGGAATTCGAACAATATGGAGTACTCTCCAATTTAAAAATTAATTACGCCAAATCGGAAGCCATGGGCGTGGGGATACCGCACACACAACTCGCACAACTGCGAGCCAGATTTAAACTAAAGTGGACGACTACCGCCCTGAAATACCTAGGCACACACATCCCCAAAACAATCTCACGGGTATACGATCTTAACTTCCCACCCCTTGAACAAATGGCATACAGGACTACACTCCTGGGTGGGCCGCTGCAACATCGTGAAGATGACAATCCTCCCGAAATTTCTCTATCTCATGCAAGCACTGCCTATCCACGTTCCCTGCATCATACTTTAAACAGGTGCAGTCCACACTTACTGAATTCATTTGGGCTAAAAAGAACCCACGACTCTCGGCTAAACTCCTAGTCTTACCCAAATGCCAGGGGGGCCTGGCATTGCCGGATATCCGCGCTTACCACCAAGCAATTTACCTAGGCAGGCTTGTAGATTGGTGCTGTAATCGGGAGAACAAGCTCTGGGCGCAGATGGAGCAGTACTAGAGCGAGATTCCCCTCAACAGAGCGCCCTGGTGCTCCTCGAGTGTGTCGGCGGAATCCAAACGCCACCCATTGATTGGCAACACGATACAGGTCTGCGCCAGACTCATTTTGCAGTCACTTGTATCCTCAACCAACTCACCTTTGTATCCCATACTGGGGAACTCCCGGTTCACGCTGGGCATACGGTATGTGGCCTTTCGGAGGCTGAGCGATGCGGGCCTCTACCAGGCCCCCCACTTAATTTGGGGGCGATGGAACACTATTGCGCTTTCTGATCCCGCAGGCCTGTTTCGTTTGGACTTCTTGAGATCGCATCAACTAGGTCACTTTCTTTGTTCTCTGACACCTCCGCCCGCTAACGCCCAACCAACACTAGAGGAACTCTGCAACACCTCAGGTACCACGTCACATACGCTTTCCCTGGCCTACAGTCTCTTAAACACACCACGCATCAATTTTGTACCTCCGGGTATACTCAAATGGGAGGAGGAATTACACTGTCATTTCGATACGGCCAAACGACAGCGCATCCTGAGGTTTACGCATAAGTCCTCCATTTGCGCCAAGACCCAGGAAACTAGTTACAAACTTCTGTCAAGATGGTACAGAACCCCAGTACTGCTCCACAAGTTCTTCCCGGCGAAGTCTGACCTTTGTTGGCGCTGCCGGGCCGACAAGGGAACGCTGCTGCACATTTTTTGGTCCTGCCTCAGCCTGAGTCGCTTCTGGCGAGTGATTCGTGAGGTGGCCCAGAAATTCAGACCGCGATATTCCGGCCGACCCCGCGTTCTTTCTCCTGCATGCATCTAACATTCCAGAGAAAGTATACAAAAAATCCGTGATTAGGCCTCTTTTGGATGCATCCAAGGCCTGCATTCCACTTCAATGGAAGACTACACTTGCGCCGACCATTCCCCAGTGGATCACAAAGGTGGAAGAGATAAAACGCATGGAGGACCTTATCCTCACAGTGCACAACAGACAGGAAACATTCGCCAATACCTGGCAACTGTGGAATATCTTCATATACTCAGCTGAGGGCCAGGCACTGAGAGAGCCCACGGCTGATGTGTGAACGTATACTTCTCAGCAGGTTCCCTCCACCCCAGATCATCCCCATAACGGAGAGTAGAACCACAAAGTAGGGGAACTCCCCCCTTCGGGGAGTCTACGCATAGGGGGATTTATCCCTCTGCCCCCCCCCCCCCCTCCTCTATCCTTGACCACTCTTTCTTTCTTTCTTTCTTTCTTTCTTCTATCTTTAGTTCCCGGTGTCTTTTGATATAAAGGGAAAATGAAGGGACCAGTTGCGCGGGCCAGACGTCTTGCTATAAATCGAAGCGGGACGGGGTCCCCTTTGAGGCAGCATCTTTCAGGCACACTCCGGTGACACACGCGCCACTCGGTGCTAGCGGTATCCGGCAGGTGCCTGACAGGAGGTTTGTAATGTTTTGTGTATGTTATGTACAGTTGTGTAACTAATTTTTTGTATGCACTGTATGTACCATTATACATTGTCGGCCTGCGCGGCCTTGTCCCTGTTTACAAAAAATAAATAAAAAATAAATTCATATTCCTCCTTGGAGAGTAACTTTCTATCTAATCCTCTCTTTAGTATGCCTCTCGGTTCATCCAGGTATTCAAGAGTCGGATCTTTAGATAATATCTTATAATTATCTTCTTTACTTAGGATGTCATAGTGCATTTTTAGATAGAAAGATCTCTCCATCAGGGCGATGTTCCCCCCTTTGTCCACTGGTTTTGACCAGTGACTTATTATGCAACTATAAAGCCTTCCACTCTGCAAAAGAGGTTGAATTGGTTATGCCTCCCACCTCTCCTTTCCCAGAGGGTCTTTAAATCATTTTCAACCAATATGGCTGCCTGTGAGAAAGGCAGAGTATAATTTATTTATTTTTAACTTCTGTGGGGAGAGGGGTCCCATAAGTTCTGTATTGCCTCCCTCACATTCGTTTTGCAAAGATTTCAACAACCTTAATGCTTTTATATGCTTTGATGTAAGATTTTCAACTTCCTATGTGGATTTATCTTTGTATTCCTTCTTGAGAGACAGTTTCCTAGTGAATAGGTTGATGTCCTTAACCCATTCAAATAAATTCCCAAGTGGGTACAAAGGACAGGCCCCTTTTGAGGACTGTTATATGTACATCTAAGTGGTATTGTAGAGAGATTGTATTCCTGTAAATATTTATCAGTGGGTGGGGGATCTGTTCGTGTTTGTCCCAACCCCTCCTTTTTCCCATTTGTCTCGACTCCTAAAATGTTGAGTATTGTGTCCTAAAAAATTATCCTACCTATTTTTAGGGGTGGTTTTGTTCTTCCCCTCTTTCCCCAACCACCTGATACACAGAAAAGGTTGCTTTCAAATCCTGCAAGGCTACTTAAAAAAAAACTGATCTTAGTAAATATTCTATGAATGGCGCAGGACCCACTGATAATTGAGTACTTTGATGCAGTGGTGGGCTTAAAGGGGTTGTAAAGGTAAACAAATCTTTTCCCTAAATAGCTTTCTTTACCTTAGTGCAGTCCTCCTTCACTTACCTCATCCTTTGATTTTGCTTTTAAAATGTCCTTATTTCAAGGTAAAGAAAGCTATTTAGGGATTTTTTTTTATTTTTTTACCTTTTACGACTCCTTTTAAGCACGGTATGTCCATATAGTGTGACTAAATCCCCATATTTACTTATTAACTGGTTGCCGACCAGCCGCCGTCGTTTTACGGCGGCAGGTCGGCCCCCCTGCACGAGAGCCTGTAGCTATACGTCGGCTCTTGCACAGGCCACTAGGGGCGTGTGCACGCCGGAGGCCCCGACTCCTGTGCTCGATCGCGATCGCCGCCGGGCACATGCGATCGCTCATTACAGAGCGAGGACCGGGAGCTGTGTGTGTAAACACACAGCTCCCAGTCCTGTCAGGGAGAGAAATGCTGATCTTCTGTTCATTCAATGTATGAACAGAAGATCAGTCATTTCCCCATGTCACTCCACCCCCCCTACAGTTAGAACACACCCAGGGAACATGCTTAACCCCTTCCCCGCCCCCTACTGTTAACCCCTTCACTGCCAGTGGCATTTTTATAGTAATCCAATGCATTTTTATAGCACTGATCGCTATAAAAATGCCAATGGTCCCAAAAATGTGTCCGACGTGTCCGCCATAATGTCGCAGTACCGGAAAAAATCGCTGATCGTCGCCATTACTAGTAAAAAATAATATATTAATAAAAATGCCATGAAAATACCCTCTATTTTGTAAACTTTTGCCCAAACCAATCTATAAACGCTTATTGCGTTATTTTTCTTTAAAAAAAAAAAAAAAAAATGTAGAATACGTATCGGCCTAAACTGAGCAAAAAAATGCGTTTTTATATATTTTTGGGTGATATTTATTATAACAAAAAGTAAAAAATATTATTTTTTTCAAAATTGGTGCTTTATTTTTGTTTATAGCGCAAAAAAATTAAAACCGCAGAGGTGATCAAATACCACCAAAAGAAAGCTCTATTTGTGGGGAAAAAAGACGCCAATTTTGTTTGGGAGCCACGTCGCACGACCGCGCAATTGTCCGTTAAAGCGACGCAGTGCCGAATCGCAAAAAGTGCTCTGGTCTTTGACCAGCAATATGGTCTGGGGGTTAAGTGGTTAAGATCAGGTGTTTTTAAGTAGCCTTGCAAGATTTGAAAGTAAGATTATTATTATTATTATTATTATTATTATTATTATTATTATTTTTTTTTTTTGTGTATGGGTGCGCTATTCTCTGTGGTTCAATATGTATGCTAATCTTTATAGCAGCACCAACCATAGAAATGTATGTTTAGGGTGTGCCCCCCGACCTCTAAACTGGGCTTTCTAAAATCTTTTTTTCTACTCCTCATGGTCACTCTGTCTGTTACTACCCCCCTCAGTCTCTCTGTCTCACTCATGTGCTGTATTTAAGTCCAAATTTGCAAAGTCTTGGAAGTTTCTTACAAACTATTTGTATTTTTCATTTACCGGTATATATTCTTTGTTCCACCTGTTTCTGTAATTTCTCCTCAAGTTTTTTAAGTCGGGATGATCCTTAAAATGAAGAATGTTGGTTTGCTCTATTTTAACCTATTTAGTTCTTCAAACTGAGATCTCCCAGAATCCAAAAGATATTGCATGGTTTTCAGAGTATTCTCCGTTTGTAATTTGTCGCAACCTGCCATGAAATCAGGAATCTCTGTGTGAGAGTGTGGTCCAATCATGATCCTAAGAACCACGTACTGTAAGATGTTTTTTAATATACATCTCCCAGGCTTGCCACTTCCCACAAACATCCTGTATGTTTCTTGTAAGCTTGCAGTGTACGTCTGAATGCCTCATGTATATTCATGTCTTTTGGCACCAATGGTGCCTCATTAGAGAATACTTGGCTGGCTTCCAAAGAGAGTGATTCAAACTGTCTCTCTAGGAAGCCTGCCACAGCAAATTTAGTCAGACCCAGACTCGGGCCACCCACTAATAATGCCAAAAAATTATAATTATTCACACTAATGCCTTAATATATCAATATAAAAAAACCTTAGCTGGCAATCGTAATGTGTAACAGAACGGGGGTGCGTTCCCTAAAGCACTTAAGCCAATAATGGTATAAGCCATGCACATAAATGTGTCTATCAACCCACTTTAAAATGTTACTAAACTCACAACCGTAAAATCTCTCTGTATATGCAGAATAACATGCTTGTTATACTCCCTGTGGAACGTAAGGGGTTAATCCTCTGAATTGTGTAAAAAGGCTCTCTGATCCTGTATGGACAGATCCTCCCCCTCCTGCAGGGTCTCCCTTAATGGCAAGGCCAGATAAGACACAGTGAGGGTAGTTCCCACATGCTAAGTTTGGTCTCTAATGCTGGAGAGAATATTTCCTGTTTTGAGCTGAGCTTTTCAGGTCACATAATATTGACATCACACATGTGCGTGTGTATACAGATCCTAAATGACAGCCCAGTCCCTCCCACCTCCTCCATGCCCAGTAATGAGCTATTTTCATATTACTGAGTTTAGTAACACTTAAGTGAGGTACAGAGTTTTTTTTTTGGAAGATGGGAGAATATGCAGTGGTCACTTAGGCCCCGTACACACGACTGGATCTGTGCGCTGAAACTGGTCCGACGGACCGCCATCCCTCGCATGCGTCGTGCTGATTCGACGCATGCGTGGAAGCTTTGAACTTCCAGGGCCGCCCACGTCGCCGCGTCATCGTCGTGGCGACGGCGCGGCCACGTCCCCGCGTATTGTTTACGTGCGGATTTCTGTCTGATGGTGTGTACAACCACCAGACAGAAATCTCCGGGCGGACATGTCCGGCGGACCGTTTTCAGCGGACTGTCCGTCCGTGTGTACGAGGCCTTAGACATATAAACTGATGCCAATACCTTTTTCTGATCAGAGGTAGTAAACCGTCTGTACTTTGTAAAATATTAGCATAAACCATTGAAGACAGTGGGGTAGATTCAGAGAGCAATTACGCCGGCGTATCCGTAGTTGCGCCGGCGTATGTACTTTCTGTATTCAGAAAGCTAGATACGCCGACTTTAGCCTAAGATACGACTGGCATAAGTCTCTTACGCCGTCGTATCTTTTGGTGCATTCTGACGCTGGCCGCTAGGTGGCGCTCCCGTAGTTGTCAGCGTAGAGTATGCAAATTACATACGCCGATTCACGAACGTACGTGCGCCCGGCGGTAGTTTTTTACGTCGTTTGCGCAAGTCGGTTTCGTCGGAACGTTGCTCCTGCTATTAGGAGGCGCAGCCAATGTTAAGTATGGCCGTCGTTCCCGCGTCGCGATTTGAAAATTTAACGTTGTTTGCGTAAGTCGTCCGTGAATGGCGCTGGACGCCATTTACGTTCACGTCGAAACCAATGACGTCATTTACCGCAATGCACGTCGGGAAATTTTAGGGACGGCGCATGCGCAGTACGTTCGGCGCGGGAAAGCGCCTAATTTAAATGATCCACGCCCCCTATGGGATCATTTGAATTACGCAACGCTTACGCCGGCCCCTTTTACGCTACGCCGCCGCAACTTTACAGGCAAGTGCTTTGTGAATCAAGCACTGCCCGTAAAACTTACGGCGGCGTAACATAAATGTCATACGTTACGCCGCCGCAGTTTTGCGCGCCCCTACCTGAATCCACCCCGGTGACTATAGGTCTATACCTTTTTGTTATACATGGAATACAAACTCCTATAAACTATTGGCATAAACCAACGCCGTCTAAGTTTATGCTCAGATCTCTGCCTCAAAAGTACTGTAAACTAGCTACAGATTCTAAAACCTTGCAATCATACCTGTGCTATATATGATACATAAACATGGACCATTCAAGACAATAACTGCAGGTAAATGCTCAAAGGTACTGAAAAACTGTCTCCAGATATCAAAGTAAAGAGGTCATACTAACCATCCTTTCTGTGTATATGCTCAAAGATCTGCCTCAAAAATGCTATAAACTAGCTACTAGATGTCTAGAGCATAGAAATTGCACTATCCATACTGTCAATACCAGGCTGGCTTAATTTACTTGTGTTTTAATGCGGTCACACTGCCTGTGCTAATGTTGCTCATACTCACTGTTTTGAGGTCACACTGCCTGTATATTGTACTTGCTGACCACTGCTCAATCTCTAAATGTTAAACCATGGGACTCCCTCCATACAAAAGAGCCATGCATAATCCCCAAAATAGAACTATTGCTGCTCCCAAAATAACTAAAATCGCCTACATGTTTGGCCTAAAAACAGGCTTTGTCAGGGTAATGGTGTAAAAAATTAGTGTATGAAAAAGTTGAAAAGAAAATAGGGAAATATAAATAATTCCCACATGGCAAAATCTTGAAATGGCCACGTCTCACTTCTCTTTTTCTATTTATAAGATTTTGCAAAATGAATGTGAGGGAGGTAATGCGAAAGTCACGGGACCCTTCTCCTCATATAAGTTAAAAAGCAATTATACTCCACCTTTCCCACAGGGGAGCCATATTTTAATTTTTGTTAAATTGGTTGAAAAGGATTTACAGACGCCCTGGGAAAGGTGGGAGGCAAAAACAATTCAACCTCTTTTGCAGAGTGAATGGCTTTACAAGAGTTGCATAATAAGTCATTGGTGATCAAACCAGCAGGCAAAGGTTCGAGCGTCGTCCTGATGGAGAGATATTTTTATCTAAAATGTGCTATGACATCCTAAGCAATGAAGATAATTATGAGATCTTTACAATGTGATCAATATAGTGCAACGCTACTGGGGAGCAATATACAACTCCTACTCTTAGTTCTATGTTATTAGTGAAATCGTTTAAATCAAAAATAAAATAACAAAGTCCCTCAATGTGTATTAGTCCAGTGCTGTGTTCTTTTATCCCCAATCCTTTTTGCTATATTAACAGTGCACTCCAACACCAGGTGAAAAACCCGCTCATCTTACAGATGAATGTTATAGGCTTTTCATTCTAACTCCTGTGTTTGCCCCTGGGCTGGTCTCTTTCCTTCCCTCCTGGGATTAGACACTCCTATAACCTACTTTCTTAGACAAACCACATGCAGCAGAAAGGCAACTACATAGTGCTCTCCATTTCCATAATTTACCAGACAATCAGCGGTATCGTCTGAAAGTAGACAAAGTAGGAGATAGTTTGACAGATTGGGGTAGAGCACTTCAGAGGATGGGAGAGGCTCGGAAGAAGTCCTGGAGGAGAGTATGGGATGATGTGCAAGGCAGCCAAAGAGCAGGAGGAGGTCTTGGGAGGAGCGAAGAGGACAATTTTGGTTGGTATTTTGAGACCAGGTGAGAGATGTAGCTGGGTGCCAGGTTGTGGATGGCATGGTAAGTTACTGTTAGTATCTTGAATTTCATTTGTTGGTTGAGTGGCAGAGAGCCTAGCAGCAGCATCCGTGATGGACTGAATGGGGGATAACCTATTTAGAGGTAAGCCAATGAGGAGGGGGTTGCAGTAGTCGACACAAGAGATGACCAGGGAATGTAATAGAAGATTTGTGGTGACGTTGGTTAGGGAAGGGCATATTTTGGAGATGTTAAGGCGGCACGCTTTGGACAGCAATTGGAGCTGTTTCAGTGGGGCTGAAAGGATAGTTCAGAGTCCATGATTACACCTAGGATCTTGACATGAGGTGACGGGTTGATAGTTTAGCTGTGGATTTTGATAGAGAAATCCAGGGAAGTGGCATGTGGGGGAGAAAATATCATGCGCTCGGTTTTGATTTTGAGGAACTAATGCTTATAAAGTTAGCTGGAATTTGGCATCAATTTGTTGAAGTGTATGAAGTTGTTGCTAGTATTTAAATCTGTTAGTATATTTAATACTCCCCCCCCCCTCCCAAACTGAGAATGCTGCTGTCCAAATGTGCCCCCTGTGCTGTTTGTCCAGAGTGGGGATGTTCTAATACAGTAGCTGTTACTGGCCAGATCACCAGGTGGAAAAAGGGGGGGGGGGGCACCTAAAAAATAAACAAATTCAGACACCACATAATGATGTGGTGAGCTGCAATATATTACATTTTTGGTTTTGGGTTTAATATTGCTTTAAGCAGAGCAGAGTTCTGTCCATTACAGTTACAACTCTAGCCCATGGCCTTACTATTCTGTAAAGACACCATAAAGAATGTGATCTGTCACATCTCCAGAATGTCTTTGCTTGCACAGATTGTATGGCTTAACGCTTGGGTGACTGATCCAGTGCTGTTAAGGTCCATTTTGAGTCTGTCCATTGTGTGTCTGTCCATTGTGTAACAACTTCTACATAGGGAAAAGGACTACAGCGCTACTAACAAATAATCTCAAAGAAACCTCACAAAAAATAACTAAATAATACAGCAGCAATCAAAAACGGTGAACTAAACCAAATGATAAATTAATACATACTGATGTGCTCGTATTAACTCATGTGCAATGTGAATCGTACAGCTACAATCAAGCAAAACAAACCTGGTGAAGAAACTCTTAATATATGTGAGTAGATCATGAAAAAGTCCTGGTGATTGAATCAGCCAGTCTACAGTGATCCTTCCCTAATTGCCAAGCTCTCACTTCAATGTGATCAGGTTACAACAACCTCCAGCAGCGATCAGATGTTTCCAGTTTCATTTAGTCACATGCAAAAGATTTCTTGTCTGGCCCAGCTATTTGTCTACTCTAGTTTAGCTTTTCCAAAACCTATACACCTGCGGCTAAGAACTCTTATGTCAGGGAATCTCTCCTTCTAGCAAAGGCAGCGTAATGGGTTATACTCTCCTGTCAACACATCCTTGTAAGCCTTTTCTTGCTGATAAGATTTGAACCCCTAAAACAACTGGGAGATATGAGACTTCTGGCCGTAGGCTTCTTTAACCTGATTTATGCCATCTGGTACCTGACAAGCTGCTGTTCTCCTTCAAGACTGTGCCTACACTCTTCTGGAATTGTTTTCCTGACCTTTTTTTGGTCTAGATGTCGTCTTTCAAGTTTCTTCCAAACGGTTGGTCCAGGTGACTGCGTCTGCTGTTGCTTGCTCCAGCAGTAATGCCGCGTACACACGGTCAATTTTTGTGAAGAAAAAAACGGCATTTTTAAAAACGTCATTTAAAATGACCGTGTGTGGGGAAACCGTTGTTTTATGTCTTCTGAAAAACGACAAATAAAATTAGAACATGCTTCAATTTTTTATGTCGTTTTTCAAAACGTCGGCTTTTGTGTCATAAAAAATGATCGTGTGGGGGCTAAAACGATGTTTTTAAACCCGTGCATGCTCAGAAGCAAGTTATAATGCGAGCTTGAATGGAACAGAGTGCCACCGTACATGCTGAACCTAACCGCGCTTTGCTAGAGCATTTTGAAAAAACAATGGTGTGTAGGCAACGTCGTTTTTTTTAGTTTGAAAAACGTCGTGGTTTTTTCATGAGAAGAAACAACGTTTTTTTACAAGACAAAAAGCGACCGTGTGTACGCAGCATAAGATGTTTCTACTGGTAACAGTTTGCATCTATTGGCCCTTCTGGTTCTCCCCATCAAGTTTTGCTTGTGGATGTCCTATGGGCTATGAATTGATTCCCTATGTCCTGTACTGTACGATAAACGTATGAACGAACACAGGTTCTTTTCCTCTCCTCTCTGTTGTCTTTTTACTGCTTGCTAATAAAAGTGGAGCCTCACTAAGCTAACAAGGGTATAAAGTAACATTAGGAGATGGACTTGGCAGTTTTTTAGCCAGTGCTCAATCATCTGAAGGTAGTGGCATATAACTCGTAGTCTATGAATAGATTCCTGTGTCCTTGTATTGTACTGCAAGATACAGAATTTACCAGTATGTCAAAGTTGTTCTTGCAGAAAACGCAATTCACAAAAAAATAAAGAAGGAATCCAGCCATCACATCTAAGAAACTAGCAAGCAAAATGTAATTAGGTTTTTGTTTTTAGGTTTAGGTATTATTCGACTTGACTGATTGCCTTTTAGCTTCAAATGTTAGTCAGAGACAGCTGGGCAATGAAATGCCCCATCTTTGTCTCAGTAAGCAGTAAGAAATGTATCTGAAATATACAACCTTTTAGTAAATATTAGAGTACATAGTGTTAATGGTGAACGCTCTAAATATACATCACAGTACAGCTGTCTGCTTGCCTCCTACACTTTCTTTTTCCTGCTGTGTTTTTTAGGTGAATAGCTGTATTTGCTTTCAGTCTAAAGCAGTGTTAAATCCAAAACCAAAAATGTAATATATTGCGATTTACATGTGGTGGTTGCATTTTATTTTTTAGGCTTGTTTCATTCTATTTTCACCTGGTGATCTGGACAGTAACACACTTCCTGTATTGGAGTGCCTCACTTTTGATGAGTGAGCACAGGGAGCACCTTTTGGACAAGATTCTTGTCAGTTTGGGTGTGTGTGTGTGTGTGTGTGTTTGTGTGTTTTTATAATGTGCTAGCAGATTTAAATACACTATCAAATCAAAGCCAAACTCCAGCACTGCAGTTACACAAGCACTTACAGCAACAGTTTGTTTTTCTTTTCAAATAAAGGTAGTTTTACATAAATGGTAAAATAATTAAAGCTGATCATTGTAACCATCCCTTACAGAGGTAAATGTTTTGTCTCAACCCTGTAACTGTTTTATTTGCACACCACATGAATCTCTCCAGCGGCCTGCCTCAGTGAAGTGGAAAGATTGCCCATATCTGCTGCAGAGTCTGGACGATGTCACCCATATTTTTAACAAAAAGTCACACTAATCTCAGCATTAAAAAATTTAACTAAATATAAAAATACAATTCTCAATGTGACATAATACACTCTGTGAATAGCAAGTGATGAGAAGAAAAGAGAAACGGTTAATAAAATTGTGCAGAATTGATCCTCGTCATAAATATGAAGAAATCCAAAACAAAACTGATTGGACAGGTATTCCACCACCAAAAATCATGCAGAGCCTTCTGTGGCACCCCACACTCTGTGATCAAAGACGCTTACCAGATGATGAGGACCACCTATTTCTAGAATGGTCAGACAGGCATGCAGAACCTCTGTAGGGTATGAATAGGGAAGCCTCTGGAATGATCTGGTGGTAGGGTGAGTCCTCGGGTGTGATCAAACTCACAGTGGGACATCCAAACCAGCAAGAACCAGAAGGTAGACCATACAAATAGAAAGCTCCAATAGTGTAATACTGTATGTAACATTTATTGAACAAAAAAGCCATAAGGCTACTTGCAATAGATAAAAAGCAGTAAAGCCTGGATAAAATCGTTTGCCAGCAAACCATCACTATAGCCATCACTATAAATACTAATGTTAAATCAGGCGTCGTTTTCACAGGGCGGCCATTTTAGGCAAAGTTGGCAACCAAATGTCAACTAAATAAACCAGACCTTAATGTCGTGGCTATACTTGTCACTTACAAGAAGTGACAAACTATGCCTCTGTTCACTCTATAAACAGAGTATCCATAATGAATACCCAGATGAAAGGTGTAATAAAAAGCATTAAAAAGGAAAAATGGCACCTATAGGCTTACTACGTTTTTGTCAGTGTTTTCCTTCTGGGTCATACATATGGAGGAGAGACGTTCTGACGAGTAAGAATATGGAGACACAGACAGAGTGACAGCATTCCTGGATCTCTTGGGCTGGCTTGTTTGATTACATGCGTTGTTGATCTCGCTAGAGGTCCTATCGTTTTGGTAAGCAGTTAGGACATAAGTGGTGGAGGCTACTCTCATCAGTCTAAGGCTAGGTTCACATCACGATTTTAACATCCGATAAACGGACCGTTAAATCGGATAGAATCGTATCTGACAAAATCGTATGAAAATCGGACAGTCATCCGATTTAGTACGATTTAGATTGACCACAATAGAAAAAAAAAACGGACATAATTTTAACACAAAATCGGACACGATTTCAATACAATTTCAAATCCGGACCAAAAAACGTGGTCAAACACGTTTTTTTATACGATTTTAAATCGTATCAAATCGGATGCACTTGGGGACCTAAATTAATGAATAGCAGTGAATGGATACGTTTTGCCATACAGATTTGGACGATTTAAAACCTAAAATCGTGAGTAAAAGTAGGATGACAAAATCGTGGTGTGAATGCACCCTTACTGATTCACAAGATTGTTTCTGGACCTCTTATCACCCATTCGGAGAGTCTTCTGCCATCTCTGTCATATCCCCTTTTTTTTGAACTTTTGGGATACATCTATCCATATGGACTTTTTTATTATTTCACTTGTGTACCAGATATTAATTTTGCACTGGTGTTCTTTGTGCACTATATACAGCATACTGTTTATTCTATGTTGTTTTAAGTTCACATTATCTTATATGCAGTGCAGCTTTTCCTTTTTTATTTACTACGTTTTTGGCTGTCTGTCCTTTAAACTGAAGCTGATACTGGGACCTGATCATGTGACCGGATAAGATGTGACTCAGAATAGGTAGGTATACACTGTTATTCTTTACAACGTAGTTAGAATAGGCTTAGAAATGGGGGTGGGAGCAGGTTGAGGTTTAGTTAGTATTTGAATGGAATTCTACCTTTTTAAAAGTGACTTTTTTTGTTCCGTAAACTTACAGAAATACTTTTTATGGCTAGTTGTACTCAAATTGAAAAGTCCTTCCGTCTTGTGTAGAAAATATAATTATTTAATAATAAAAAAAATAGCAAAAGATTACAGAAAGATTATTATAGTATAGTATTATAGTATAGTATTATTATAGTACAGAATGTAAAAAGTAAAGTTATACTTTTTATAGTACTGTACATACAGTGCTGTGAAAAAGTATTTGTCCTCTTCCTGATTTTTTTTTATTTTTTATATACACTTGCATATTTGTCACACTTAAATGATTCAGATCATCAAACATATTGTATTATTACACAAAGATAACATGAGTAAATACAAAATGCAGTATGTAAATTATGATTTCATTTATTAAGGGAAAAAAGCTGTCCAAACCAGCCTGGCCCTGAGTAAATTATGATTAACCATATTGTTTTGGAAGCTGAGCTAAATTTCACTTGCTGTGCCCAGGTCTGATTACTGCCAGACCTGTTAAATCAAGAAATCACTTATAGATAGAAGCTGTCTGACAAAGTGAAGATCTCAAAAAGCAACGCATCATGGCATGAGCTAATGACATTTAGGAACAGATGAGAAACAAATTAATTGACATGTATCAATCTGGAAAGGGTTACAAAGCCATTTCTAAGGCTTTGGGAGTCCAAAAAACGATGATGAGAGCCATTCTCCGCAAATGAAGAACAGTGGTGAATCTTCCCAGGAGTATCAGGCCTACCAAAATTACTCCAAGAACACGATGACTCATCCAGAAGGTCATAAAACATCTAAAGGACTGCAGGCCTCCGTTAAGGTCAGTGTTTATGATTCAACAATACGAAAGAGACTGGGCAAAAATGGCATCCATCGGAGAGTTCCAAGGCAAAAGCCACTGCTGACCAAAGAGAACATAAAGGCTCGTCTCACATTTGCCAAAAAACATCTTGATTATCCTCAAGACTTTTGGACAAATATTCTGTGGACTGATTTTTGTGAGACAAAAGTTGGACTTGGAAGGTGTGCACCCCATAACAGTAACCAATAGTCTGGGGCTGCTTTGCAGCTTCAGAATCTGGACGACTTGCCATAATTGATGGAACCGTGAATTCTGCGCTCTACCATCAGTTTGTATGCTCAAGCGCACTTGGGTTATGCAGCAAGACAATGATCTGAAACACGCCAACAAGTCCACCAAAAATTGTATGGTTTTGGAGTGGTCTAGTCAAAGTTTGGACATAAATTCAATTGAGATGCTGTGGCATTACCTTTAACAGGCCATTCTTGCTCGAAAACCCTCCAATGTTGCTGAATTAAAACAATTCTGAATAGTGGTCCAAAATTCCTCCACAGCGATGTGAAAGACTCATTACCAGGTATCGCAAACGCTTGATTGCAGTTGTTGCAGCTAAGGGTGACACAATCACTTATTAGGTTTAGGGGGCAATTTCTTTTATACATAGCGCCAGGCAGGTTTGTACAGCTTTTTCCCTTTAAAAACAGTGTTTTTTTATTTACTCGGTTATCTTCGGTTATCTATAGTTTGAGCTGAATAATTTTAAGTGAGACAAATGTGCAAAAGAATAAAAAATATTAAATAATATTTAAAATTAATAAATAATACTTGTTCACAGCACTATATGCCCCTCCTTCTCAAATAAGGGGGCTGGCTTAAGTTGTATCTGAATGTAGTTGTGCCATGCTGACACTGTATGTATGAAAAGTCTCCCCCCCCCCCCCCCCCAATCAAATGGCCAAGAAACTGACCCAGTCCTAACGTGTAATTACTTTAGAATTTCTGGCTTGAAGGTCAAGCGTTTCTGGATCCGGGTCCATTCTTTCTTTTAGTCTTTCACTATGCTTAATATTACTAAAGATGCTCAGATAGTGTTGTTAAATGAACCGATTTATTTTATCTTTTTGGCGGTCAAAATCGCAATAACCACTGCGTGGAAAAGCCAGCTGAAGCGCAAGCTGACCTGGATTATGCTCCACAAAAAATATAGTGAGTGTCTTAAGGGATAAACCATTACTATATGATAAAATATGGAACCCCTGGCTCTTTTTTACATGTTGTTTTTTTTTACATGTTACATACCCTTGAGCTAGTCCCTTACCTCTAGTAGCCTAACGGTTGCGAATATTACATGGGACTATAATGGTATCCCTTGACTTGATACTAATGTATGCTTTTATCGTTCTTCATAGCCTCCGTAATGTAAAAGTGCCTACTAAATTGTTTTACTCTTTTGTAAAACTAATAACGATTGATACAGAATTTCTGGCTTGTGGGAAGGGAATGCAACAAATATAGTTATATCTATACATATAGTATCCTAAACCTTCTCAATTATTAGGAGGACATAGAGGGAAATCTGTCAGAAAGACTGTTGTAGCTGAACAGTATGTTTACCGGGAGCTTGGGTTTGGCACATTGCCGAAAGGGTGGACAGGTGGCTGGGCTGGGAAGGACCCAGCTGTCATGGTTCATGTTGGCACCAATGACAAAGTTAGTGGAAGGTGGAGAGTCCTGAAAAATGATTTCCAGGACTTGGGGGTCAAACTGTGAATTTTACAGCCACACGTGTGTAACCGCTCTGGTGAACGGATTTTTTATTTTATTTTTTTATCCAGAAAGTTTATTGAAGAACAAGTAAAAGACATACATCAAAGCTACATAAACAATCTGATACAAATCCAAACAAAATGAACCATAATACTGCACATACATCACAAACCATTCCCGGCTCTGCCCACCTCCCGCCCCCTACTGTGATGGGCTACCAGTTCCCTCAAATGAGGCCCTATGTGAGATTTCAGTATTAGACCCCAGGCGTCACTCCACACAAATAGGAGTTTGGGGCTTCTCTACATCATCTCTCTCTCACATAAAGAAAGGCGTTGAGCTACTAAGCTTGGACGCATTTCAACATGTGACCAGAGCTTAGCGTTTAAAGTTATAATATGCACTTAAAAATTCCAATGCACAACTGTATGCAAGCGAATATCAGTATTACATAGCGTTGTACATTAGGCCACTAAGGGAGAAGGTATGAAATACGTCAACCCTTAGCATAGAAAGTTTAGGCGAACATGTTCCGCAAGTTAGGGCAAGGACCGTAAGCAAATAACACTTATGTCAAGCACGTAGTAAATGGCAGTTGTAGAGACAACTAATAGTTGCATATGAGAGGCAAATACAGCCCAGGTAGTTTGAGAGTACCCGTAGTAAATAGAAGTTGCAGAAACAACGAATTGTTGCATATGAGAGGCCAATATAGCTCAGGTAATTTGAGTGTAGATGTCCCTCGAAGATATTCCCTAGCAAATAGTCATAGGAACAACAGTCTATCCCAAGCAGCATGTCAATAGCCAAAAGCCATATTAAATAACTGCAACTGTTATGGTGGAAAGTATGCAGCAGATCTTTCTGTAGAACTACAAGTGACACAATTGCTACTTATCCGTTTGCAGGGCTTCATTGTTTAGCAGCAAGGGACTCCGTAGTGTAGGGCATCAGCAAGGAAGAACTCCCAGGTTGTCCGCAGCGATGGCAGGCTGGACGCAATGAAAGTCTTTGCTAGCTGGCCATAATGTTGCCTGTCTTGTAGCGTGGCCGGTACGGCTGACAATAATAGAACGGGGCTTCTATGAAGTCTGAATGCCTTTTATAGGCAGCTAACAGGTGGAAGGCAGGTGTGCCAAATCCAGCGCCGAGTCGTTCCAAGCTGAAACGCACGTGGCGCTGAGCGATGACGTCATGGCTTGGTCGCGGTAATGCATTCCAGCGTGGAACGCATTACAAGCAACAGGCGAGGAGCGCGTGAGAGATGTGGCTCTGGCTTGGGACGGGTCCAATGGCTGGATGGCCCTGAAGTGTGGGGGAGGGCCAATTGACCTGTCCCGGGCTTAGAGCACTAGACCAGTGCTGCTTTCACCCTTCTCTTTGCAGAGGTCATATGTTCGCAGTTTCAGTAATTTGATAGTTTGCCTTAGTCAGCGGAACAGCAAGGGTTTCCCTTGCAATATACGGTATTAATCTAGCCCTCCTTTTTGACTTGTATGTCAATTGTTACACTGCTTTTTATGCCCATTGAAATCGCATTTCTCTTTCATTCATGGACGGACACAGCCGCAATCTTGACAAAGTGGGTATTGGCCTTCATTCAGGAGTGACTAGGCAGAAACTTGTAGAAAGTGTTAAATACATCACACACAATACAGTACCGTAGTACGGTACCCTCTGGGTATAACCCCTCGCTCTGCATCTCGCAGCTCCGTTTTATTTCTGCCTAGCAAAGGAGAAAGACATGGCTCCCTTCGGGCCCATAGGCCTGGAGGTTTATTTCTAAATTGAATTCTATTTTTATTTTTTGTTGTTCCTGTGATCTGCGATCAACTGCCGACTGGGTGATAGGCTGGGTCCCAGATCCTTGTAGTCTCCCCAGTTTCGGCAATCAGCTACGCACTGGGTCGTCCATGACATGCCCGTCGCTCACCGGGTGGCTGGTGAGCTACACGCTCCAGGGCACGCATATGACCGGTCTAGATTTCCGAGTCACAGCGGGCAGGGCCGACAGTAATGGCATGAAAGATGGTCTGTCTGGGATGCTTCCAGCATAATCCACCTGGGGCCTCCATCTGGGCAGGAACTGCGCTGTACGTCTGCTTACGGGGTGCTAGTGAGCTGCCATTGAGAGTGTCAGTTATGCTTACCTGTGTGTTTCTCCCTCCATGCTGTCGGAGGCCACTTTGGCAGCACCCGACGCCTGTTTGGTTTCTATATGCTGCTCGGCGGCCATTTTCTTGTGGTCCGCGCCGTTTTTATGGCCTCTATCTGCCATTCAGCTGCAATTTTCTTGCGGTCCACTCGGCGGCCAATTTGCAGGGGGCTTTTGGCCTCTAGAGGTGCATTTAAACGGCGCAAGTCTGCAGACATACACTGCGGAGTGATAAGTGACACTGGCATCTGCAAGGAGAGTAGCTCAAGTAGGAAGCGGACGGCAGCTGTGCGGTATAATGCTAGGGTGGTGAGTCCTCGTCTCTGTGGCAGCTAGGAGGGTGGGTTGTTGTACCTTGCCTTGGAGTCCCTGTGTGTGTTAGGCGCGTGGATAAGCATGGCGTCAGAAGCAGACGCCCTTTCCCCTGAAACACCTGAGTTAGCAATTGATGCCCCTGCACCCGATGTATCGGTGGACGCTAGTTCGGCGATCCTGGAGGCTTTTGTTGCCAAGGTGGAAGCGGCACGTGGGAACACAGGAGGGTAAAAAGTGCCCTCTCCCCCCGCCATCTTCTGGGGACAACTCTGATGCGGAGTCGGGTCCAGCCATGGCTCGTGACCCTGGCTCTGATGTATCTGAGGGGGCGGACCAAGACCGGCTGGACAGTGAGGATGACTCCGGATCCGGGTCAGCAGGCGATAGGGCTCTGGTAAGTGACCTTATCACTGCAGTGTGAGATACTCTAAAAATAGAGTGGTCTGCAGAAGCAACAGAAGCGCCGGTCCCTTTTGGGTTCCGTAAGGCGACCCGCACTGCTAAGGTGTTTCCTTGTGTGTCTTATTTAGACAAACTTTTATACAAGGAGTGGCACAAACCACAGAAGGTTTTTTCAGTCCCTAAGAGTTTGGCAGTGCGTTACCTTCTTGAGGAGAATTTCCTGAAAAAATTGACCTCTCCTCTGATAGTGGACACTCCTGTGTCCAGATTAAACTAGGAAACCACGATTACGGTGGAAGGGGCTCCTGCTTTCAATGACCCTGCGGACAAGAAGGCTGAAGCGGTCACCCACAACCTATACACGGTGGTGGGCTCGGCTGTGCGTCCAAAGATAGTTGGGGCCCTGGTGTTTCAGACACTCACTGAATGGGCAAAGATGCTGCACAATGGGTTAAAAGCACATCGAGCTCCCTCAGACAAGGTAGCTTTGGCTGAACAGTTGGTACAGGGCCTAAAATCTGTCTGCGAGTCAGCCTTGGACACTATTCCTCTGCTGTCCAAGCCTCAAGCTATGCGGTGGTGTTATGCTGTCTCCTCTGGCTAAAGTGTTGGTCTGCTGACCAATCTTCCAAGAAGGCCCTGATGGATTTGCCCTTTAAGGGCGACAGATTTTTTGGAGCATCTCTGGATGACTTTAGTAAAGATGCCACAGGGGGTAAGAGTATGCTGCTCCCACAATCCAAATAGGGTAAGAAGCCACGCATGGGCCCTCCTTTACCACGCACAAGCGTTTTTTTCTGTCCGCCCAGCGCGGCAGGTAAACTATTCCAGGCCAATAAAGCGCCTGCTGAGGGACAGAAGCGTCCCTGATTTCGCAAGCCCAACAAGCCTGCGAACAAATCTACATCTGCATGAAGGTCTGCCCCCACCCATCTCTCGGGTGAGGGGAACTTTTCGCGAATTTGTGACCCGGTGGACATCTCAGATCTCCGACCGGTTGGTTTGCAAAGTAGTTTCAGGGCAATAAGGATGTGGAACACTCTTCCACAATTGGTGGTGGCTGTGGGGAGTATTCGATTGGCATCCTAAGGAACATGACATATGGGAAATGGTTATAGACACTGACACACGTGCACCTACACAGGTTGAACTGGATGGACTATTGTCTTTATTCAACCTTACCTACTATGATTTGTGTGTGTGTGTGTGTGTGTGTGTGTGTGTGTGTGTGTGTGTGTGTGTGTTTTTTATATATAGTACTTGACCCTGATCAAAAGTTTACATACCCCAGTTCTTAATACTGTGCATTGCCCACTTTTAACATCAATGACAGCTTGAAGTCCAGATGGTAAACCTCCCCATTCCTCTTGGCAAAAAGCCTCCAGTTCTTGTAAATTCTTGATCTGTCTTGCATGCTACACGTTTGAGATCTCCCCAGAGTAACTTAATGATATTGAGGTCCAGAACCTTCACTTTATTCTGCTTTAACCAATGACAGGTCGACTTGGCCTTCTGTTTTGGATCATTATGTTGAAATGTCCAAGTACGTCCCATGTGCAGCTTCCTGACTGATGAATGCAAATGTTCCTCCCGTATTTTTTGATAACACACTGCATTCATCTTGCCAACAATTTTGACCAAATTTCCTGCGCCTTTGTAGCTCACACTTCCCCAAAACATCAGCGATACACCTCCGTACCTTTCATCATAGGCCTTGTTGACTCCTCTCCAAATGAAGCGTTTATGGTTGTGGCCAAAAAGCTACATTTTGGCCTCATCACTCCAAATGACTGTGGCAGAAAGTTTGAGGCTTGTCTCTGTGCTAGAAGTAAAATGAATGACAGCATGTCACATGGGCTGAACTCTCTGTACGATCCCGATCCTGATAGCTGGCGGGTTGGGGCGCTGGTGGAGGCTCATCTGCTATGGTGGTTTTCAGGGCTCTGAGGGTCATGTCTTCATCAGCTGTGATGTCAGTGGGGTGGTTGGGAAGGGTCGTTAGGCTCGCGTTCGGAGCATGTGTGCTCCTTCAGGCAGTGAGTCTCGGAGCCCTGGAGACCAACAGAGCGAAAGAGTCTCCACCAGAGCCCTAACCCGCCAGCTACTAGGATCGGGATCGTACAGAGAGGCCAGCATCATTCATTTTACTTCTTGTGGTTTGCCATTTTTAATTGCATTAAATGATGAACTTTACTATTAAACTCTATACTGACTTTTATTTTAATCCTTTTGTTTTATGGTTTACTTATTTTTATGTCCATTTTTCTTGTGTATGAATTATTCATTCTTGGGCTCCATGTACACTGCTGCAGCTAAACGGGCATTCAGAGGCAGTTGGACACTTTCAATGTTATCTTATGTGTACATGTACACAGGTTCGTTTACTATCGTTTTTTAGGCAGTTGCGTTTTTTTATAGGCCTTTTTTTAAGGCAAAAAATTGAGTTCAGACACCAAAGTTTTTAACTTTGCAAAAGCCAAACGCGGGTAAACGTGGTAAGGAAAGAAAGAAAGACCGCTCGGGTGTAGAAACCTTCAAGGTGATTGTTTCTCCCAGAACCATGGGTGCAGGCAATGCATATGAGATTGCAAAACAAACAAACAGATTCTTCTGGACAGCTGCAATCCAAATAGAAATTGCCTTTATTGTAAAATCCAAAAAATAGAAAAACAGCACTACATGTCACAGCTCACCGGCAGAGCTGACGGGTTTCACACTGTGTTTAATCATTAGCTATGATTAAACGCTAAACACAGCGTGAAACGCGTCAGCCCTGCCGGTGTGCTGTGATATGTAGTGCTGTTTTTCTATTTTTTGGATTTTACAATAAAGGCAATTTTTATTCGGAGTGCGGCTGTCCAGAAGAATCTGTTATTTTGGGTAAACGCGGCAACCCGTGTTTAGCCGCGTTTCGTTTATAGACGTTTTTCGTCATTTCATTTTTATTTATTTTTTAAAATGCTTCTAGATTTAAACGCGGCTAAACGGACGTTTTTGGACATTTTTGGTTTCTAGCTGTAAAGTTAAATCGTTCAGGAGAAGTTGAACAACGTCCTGTGTACATAAAGCCTTATAGTCATTATTTTGAACATTTTTAAACTTGGGGTTCCTTTTTTGCCGGTTGCCATTGGCCACCAAATTTTAATAAATGAGTTATTTTAATAATCCGTATCCCAAGCTTTCTATCTGTCCACTGCATTTTCCTGTCGCTTCCCAAACGCCACTGCACAACCCTTTTATCTGTAGAAGATTTTTTTTTTCTTTTTTTTCAGTGTTCTAAAAACATGGACTTTAAAGAGGAGGTAAAAGCTCTTATAAAATACACAAGCCAAGACCTAGATGTTCGATACCTTCAGTGGATAAATGGAAGACTTCGACTTGGCTGGCGAAACTTGCACAACGTTCACCTAGAAAAATGCAGTATGTTATATAAGGTATATATAATATTCTTTTACAAGATTGAATTTACATGCATTACTTAATATAACTTATTTTTATTTAAAGAATAACTTTAGGAAATGCATTAATTGGTAAACTTCTAAGGCAGTTGCGAGCACACTTAAGGCCATTAAGAGGTCGAACATTAAATAAAAGCTGAAATCTAGGTCACCGCTAGACACACAGGTGGAATACATATAAGGAAGATTTTCTAGAAGTAATCTGAATGTTGTACTTCCATCACATTGAAAATTTAAAAAAATATTATGCAAGGTCTGCATTATGATATGCAAGGCTCCTGCTTCTGTAAAAATTGCCTGCTTCTAGTATGTCCAAAATGTACCCGTTAAGTAAAATTTTCATACAGTGGAACCTCGGATTTTGAGCATAATACATTCCAGGAGAAGGCTCGTAATCCAAAGTATCAAAGCGAGTTTCCCCATTGAAGTCAATGGAAACAAAAAAAATGAATTCCACATTGACTTCAATGGCATGCAATACCGCATGCGGCCAGAGGCGGGGGGGGAATTGGAGAGCCTCGGAAACAGCCGAAAGGCCAGAGGACAGTTCGGCTGACCTTGAAAAGACTCCCTTCCCGAGGTTTGCCGAGGTCAGCCAAGCTGTCCTCGGTCCTTTTTCGTGCATTTCCGACCGGCGATGATCAGTGCCATTCGGCTCCGGTGCCCCCCCACCTCAGTCCAAACGCAGTACTGCACACCGCTTTGGCCTGAATCCTGCTAGTTTTGCAAGACAACACTCTCAAACTGAGTTAGGATTTTAGGAAATACAGTGCTCCTTCATCAGTTTAGGCCAATATGTCTTCTGCTTCATATTTATGGTGGCAATCAGCGACCTTATAGCAGGACTCCGATATTGCGGCAGACAAATTGGACACCTTCGAAACCATTCAAAACCTTTTTGGGAACCAGTTACACTAATTCAATGATCAGTGCTAAAAATATGCACTGTCACTGTGCTAATGACATTGGCAGGGAAGGGGTTAACAGGGGAGATCAAAGGGTGAACTGTGTGCCTAAAATGTCATTCAGTGTAGTGGGGAGGTGCTCTTACTAGTGGAAAGCATGGATCACAGAAAAACATACATATCTTCTGTACTGAGCAGAAGGCTGAGCATTGATGGCGGCATATTTCCTTTGCTGGACTATAGATCGGCAGTAGATGCACATTGTAAGTACCTCTGCCTTTTGTGCTTAGGACTATGTCTTTTCGAAAGAAAGGTGAGAAGCATACGAAGGGGAGGAGCACAAGGGCGCCGTGGTCAGGGTCTGAGGATCATAGTCATGTTTCCACAGTTTCATCCTCCCCTGAAGGACCAGAAACAACTGGCCAGTCTGAATCATTTAGGCTCTCAGGCATAGTAGCCACTTCCAATATTTCAGCCTCTGTATACGTCACCAAGGACGATTTGGCTTCAGCGTTCGCTGGTTTGGAAGGAAAAATAGCTGATATGTTTGCGTCTTCCTCCCAGTCTGGGAAAAAATGCAATAGGTCTCCTTCACCTGATCTTCCAGTGTTGGAACAGGAATGGGCTGATGAGGTTGAGATACCATTGGGTGACCGGGAAAAAGGACAGGCGAATGACTCCCCCCTCTGTGGATTCAGTTTCAGAAGAGCCCTTCTCAGCTTCGCATTTTCAGACATTGCTTGTGCAATCCATTACGGAATTGGTCTATTCTGGATACAAGTTTCCCCCCAGCACAGGTAGCTGAGCCCCCCTTTTACTCTTTGGGTTCTTTAAGGCCTCCACAGGGTCCACATGCATTTCCTGTACACCCATTGCTGGAGCGGCTGCTGACTGGGATCACCAAGATAAGTATTTTCTTCCTCCTAGAAGAATTTCTCTTCTCTATCCTATGGAGGAAAATTTCACTAAGAAGTGGAGTTTGCCAGCAGTAGATGCTGCTATATCTTCTGTGAATATGAGTCTAACTTGTCCAGTAGACAATGTCCAGGTTTTTAATGATCCAGCTTATAAGAAGCTGGAATCTTTGCTCAAAGCCTCCATTTGCTGTAGCAGGTGCAGCAGCACAGCCTGCAGTAGCAGCGATGGGCATTTGTCAGTCCCTAAAAGACCAGCTTAAGCAGGTTATTAAGTGTCCCTGCTCGATGGGAAGCAGCCTGTGAGTTAGCTGAACTACCTAGGGCCTTATGTTTTGCGGTTGACGCTCTTAAAGATTCTATTCATCAGGTGTCACGCCTGGCTCTCCTATTGGTGCATATGCGCAGAATTCTCTGGTTGAAGCATTGGTCAGCTGAGTTGCCATGGAAAAATAGGATTTTTGTACTCACCATAAAATCCATTTCTCTGAGTTCATGGACGGACACAGCAGCCTTTGACCTTAGGGTATTATGCACCTTCCTTCTAGGAGAGATTAGGCAGAAAACAGCACTTTAAGTGTTAAAAACACTTTCCTCAGCACAGCTCCTCACAGGGGGCGTGGTCCTCCGGGTATAACCCACACTCTGCCTCAGCAGCTCCAGTTCGTAACAAGCAGTACAAACAAAAAGGAGGGGTTGGTGCTGTGTCCGTCCATGAACTCAGAGAAATTGATTTTACGGTGAGTAGAAAAATCCTATTTTCTCTTCCGTTCATGGACGGACACAGCAGCCTTTGACCTTAGGGACGTCCCCAAGCAGTGTCAAAAAAATTAGAGGGGTGGGAAAACAACACAGCAAACCAAGCTACACCCCAAACAAAAACCGGAGTTTCTCAACGGAGGAACTCCAACCTTAAACTGCTGCCTGTAACACCTTGCCCAAGAAGCACCGATCGCCCTGGTCGAATGCGCCGTAACTTGAAAGGGAGGCGCCCGCCCCTTCAGGGCATAGGCCTGAAGCACAACCTGTCTGATCCACCTAGAAATGGTGGCCGACGAGACCGGCAGACCTTTTTTACGACCATTCACCGACATGAACAGTGAGTCCGACTTCCGGAATGGAGCCGTAGCGGATAAGTACACACGTAGGGCCCGAACCACATCCAGGGAATATAAAGTGGCCTCCTTCGGGTTTTTCGGCCGAGGACACAAGGATGGTAACACAATGTCCTCATTAATGTGAAAAGTCGAAACGACCTTTGGGAGAAAAGATGGCTGCGGCCGCAGCACCACCTTATCCTCATGAATGCAGGACAAGGCCGCCTGTTCAGACACCCATCTGACTGAGGTAATAGCTACCAGAAAAACCACCTTCTGTGACAGAGTCCACAAAGGGATCTTCAGAATGTCCTCAAAGGGAGCCTTTTGAAGCACCGAGAGGACTAAATTCAGGTCCCATGGGGGCAGTGGAGGACGCACAGGACGGGCCACATGCCGGACCCCCTGCACAAACGTACGCACCAAGGAGTGCGCCGCCAAGTGTCACTGAAAGTAAACAGCTAGAGCCAAAATCTGACTCTTAACCGTACTCAATGTGAGAGCCTGATCCACTCCACGCTGTAAGAACGGCAGAATCCGGGACATCACATATGTACGGGGGTGCCACTTCATCTCCTCACACATAGAGATGTAGGCCTTCCACGTACGATGGTAAATCTTTCGTGAAATAGACTTCCGTGCACGCAGCATGGTAGAGACCACCAAGCCTGACAGGCCCCGGTCCTTCAGTACCTGGCTCTCAACAGCCACGCCGTTAAAGCCAGCGACTGTAAAGCAGGGTGGAAAATCGGACCCTGCGACAGAAGATCTTCTCTCAGGGGTAGACACCAGGTCCGCGTACCAGCAGCGGCGCGGCCGATCTGGGGCGATCAGGATTGTTGGAATCCCTTCGGCTTCCACTCTGCGCAGCAGGCGAGGAAGAAGTTTCAGAGGAGGGAAGGCGTAGATTAGGCGATGGTGACCCCAAGGTGCCACCAACGTGTCTGACGCGTCCGTCCACGGGTCCTTAGACCTGGCCAGCCTCTTCCACCGGCAACGTGGTGGCTTTGCTCAATTTGGACACGGGAGGGTCCACTGACAGAGGAGAGACACACTTTTTCAAAAAGTTCTCAAAGGGATAACAGGTCGCAAAGTATTTTGGAACAGCAAAAACTTTCTGCGGTGTATCCCATTCCTTGTATAACAATTTGTCCAAATATAGAATACAAGGAAACACCTTGGCAGTGCGGGTTGGCTTGCGGAACCCAAAAGGGACCGGCACATCCGATGCCTCCGCCAAATCCTCAAGTTTCTGAGTATCCTGCACCGCAGTGATAAGGGCTCCAACAAATTCCTTATCATTCACTGACCCTGAAGCAGAGTCATCCTCACTGTCCGCGTGGCTTAAGCCTGCATCATCTGACATGACAGAACCAGAGCCAGACACAATAGCAGGGCCTGACTCTGTGTCAGAGACATCCCTAGAAGCAGGCTCAGGGAGGGGGCGCTTTTTACCCCCCTTCTGGCCACTAGTCGCCTCAATCCTGGCGAGAAACGCCTCAAGGACTGCCGTCATAGCCTCCACAGAGGCGGCACGGGCATTAAGGGTTAACTCAGGCATTGCTGGGGCAGAAGCTCCTGGTTCAGGCTCCATGTTGTCCCCACCGCTATGCCTCCCAGGCACTGCAAGGCAGAAAAAAAAACACCGGTCACCTCCCGGCTGCAAAACAGAAGGCAGGGGGTCCCCAGGGAACTCGCCACCCCACCCGGTTGCAGCGTGAGCTGAAGCACTGAGAAGTGCTGAGAAGTGTTGGCTGCGCCGTGCTGTCCCTCAGGGAGAGATTTGCGGTATTTCAGGCACTAGAGGCCAAGACTTTTCCAAGATGGCCGCCGTCTGAGGTAAAAAAACACCATGCGGCTACAAGAAAATGTCCGCCGAACAATGAAAACCGCGTCCACGGCAAAATGGCGGCCATACGCAGTTTAAAAAGACAGTGACACAGTAAAAAACACCGCCAGCACACACAGCAAGGGGCCTACTTACCCGTCCTGCGACCACCGGCTGGAGGCATTTCTGACAGAACCAACGTCCGCTAAACGGCATGGCTGTCTGCCAGACACACTGTGACAAGGCCATAGAGACCGGTCATATGTGCGCCCTGGAACATTTAGTTCCCCGGCCACCCCTGGAGAAAACGGGGCATGTCGTGGATGACCCAGAGCTGAGCTGAGGGCCGGCACACGCTCGATGGCCGAACATGGGGGGACTACAAGAGTCAAGACCCAGCCTGTCACCCAGTCGGCAGTTGATAGTAGAATCTCAGGATTCAAAAATGCAGGAACAAAACAAAAAAGCGAAAAAATCGCAAAAAAACTCCAAAGTACAGGGACTCCAGAAGGCCATGTCTCTCCTGACGTTAAGACAGAAAAAAACTGGAGCTGCTGAGGCAGAGTGTGGGTTATACCAGGTGGACCACGCCCCCTGGGAGAAGCTGTGCTGAGGAAAGTGTTTTTAACACTTAAAGTGCTGTTTTCTGCCTAATCTCTCCTAGAAGGAAGGTGCATAATACCCTAAGGTCAAAGGCTGCTGTGTCCGTCCATGAACGGAAGAGAAAAGCTATTGGCGGGATTTCCCTTTCATCGGGAACGGTTGTTCGAGGATGATTTGGATAAATCTATCCAGAAAATTTTGAGTTGTAAGAGTGCCCTTTTACCAGTGAAAAGTAGTACACGTCCTTCGTTTTAAGTGTTGTTCTTCCCCAGTACCAGCCACAACGCCTCCATCGGCAGGTGAAAGAGGTAAGCCTCAAGGCCATGCACAAGGCCAGAAGAAGCCATGGTGCAAAAGTCTGCAAAGCAGAGTCCCAAAGCCTCCTTATGAAGGGAAGGCTTCTGCAGTTTTCAGGGGCTTGGCAGGAAAAGATCCGAGACAGATGGGTCACCTCCTCATTATCTCTAGGGTACAAACTAGAGTTTCGAGAGTTTCCACCTTTTCGTTGTCGAAGGTCGAACATTCCCAAAGACCCAGTGAAAAGAAGGTGTTTGTTCCAGGCACTAGACCAACTGACGTCTCCAGGGTGAAATCATAGAGATTCCCCCAGAAGAGCAGGACATGGGGTTTTACTCCAATCTCTATACGGTGCCAAAATCGAATGGAGGTGTCAGACCCATTCTAGATCTCAAAGATCAAAATCAGTTCCTAACTGTCCGCTCTTTTCACATGGAGTCAATCCGGTCAGTCATATCCATCCTGTGGGGAGGAGAATTTCTGGCATCAATAGACATCAAAGATGTATATCTGCATGTGACAATTTTTCCCGCTCACCAGAAGATTCTGCATTTTGCAGTAGAACAGCGCCACTTTCAGTTTGTGGCCTTGCCCTTTGGCTTAGCCACCGTGCCCCTTGTGTTTACAAAAGTTCTAAACCCAGTACTAGCAAGACTAAGGGGCCAGGGTATATCGGTAATGGCATACCTAGGCGGCCTGCTGCTGATGGATCAGTCGGTTGCACGGCTAGACCAGAGTGTGTCCAACACAGTCAAGTACTTGGATCACCTAGGTTGGATTCTCAACCTAGAGAAGTCAGCCTTACGGCAAGTAAGAAGACTGGAGTACTTGGGTCTTGTTATAGATACAGCCCAAGAAAAAAGTATTTTTGCCTCAGACAAAGGTCAGGGCTATAAGAGAGCTGGTCCATGTGGTCAAGGCAAAGAAGGCTCCTTCTATTCGCCCTTGCATGAGGTTTCTAGGGAAGATGTTGGCTTCATTCAAAGTAGTTCCCTATGCCCAGTTTCATTCAAGACTGTTGCAAAATCGTATTCTGTTTGCTTGAAATAAGAAAATCCAAGCCTTGGATTACCAAATGTATCTGGCCCCAAGGGTGCGCCAGAGTCTCAGTTGGTTGATAACCAGAAATTTGCAGAAGGGGGAAATCCTTCATGCCAGTAACCTGAAAGATTGTAACAACGGATGCCACCCTTTAGGGCTGGGGAGCGGTCCTGGAGGAGACCACTGTCCAATGGAAATGGTCAGAGTCCGAAAAAGCCTTGCCCATCGATATCCTAGAGATTCAGGTGGCACGTCTGTCTCTAATCACCTGAATTCTCAGGTTACAAGGTTGTCCTGTCAGGATGCAATCCGACAATGCAACAGGAGTGGCTTACATCAACCACCAAGGGGGCACCAGAAGTCACGCAGCCCAGAGGGAAGTGAACCATTTTCTTGCCTGGGCAGAAAAGCATGTACCTTGCCTATCTGCAGTCTTCATTCCAGGGGTGGAGAATTGGTAGGTGGATTTCTTGAGCCGCCAACAATTGTTCCTGGGAGAATGGTCTCTCCATCCTGACATTTTCAGCCATTTGCTTAAAATGGGGCACCTCGGACATAGATCTATTGGTGTCCAGGTTCAACAAAAAGTTGGACAATTTTGTGTCAAGGACAAGGGATCCACTTGCATGCGGGACAGATGCGTTAGTAACCCCTTGGGATCAGTTTTTTCACTGGTTTATGCGTTTCCCCCCCCCTAGTTCAGTTGCTGCCGCGGCTTCTACGCAGGTTCAGGGAGGAACGGAAGCCGGTAATACTAGTAGCATGGCCCAGAAGATGGTCATCATAAGGTTTGCAGTAGGGAATCCGTGGACTCTTCCGTCCCATCCAGACTTGTTTTCGCAAGGATTAGTGTTCCATCCTGCCTTACAGTCGCTAAATTTAACAGTGTGGCTATTGAAGCCCACATGCTAAAGAATCGTGGGCTTTCAGGCTCCGTAGTAACTTCTCTGATTAATGCAAGGAAGCCGACTTTAAGGAGCATTTATTATAGGGTCTGGAGGTCCTATGTTTTCTGGTCTGAAACCAAAGGATGCCATCCCTCGGAAGTATGTCCTAGGAATAATTCTTGTCTTCCTACAGTTGGGGGTAGAAATGAAGCTAGCCTTGAGTACAATCAAGGGTCAGATCTCGGCCTTGTCAGTTTTCTTTCAAAGGCTGCTTGCTTTGCATTCTTTGATCTGGGCCTTTATACAAGGGGTAACTCGTATAATTCCACCGTTGGGTCACCCTTGTGCCCATGGGATTTGAATTTAGTTTCATCGGCATTACAAAGATAGACCTTTGAGCCGATGCATCATATTCCCTTGAATCCTTTTGACAAGGAAGTTTTTTTTTTTTGCAGTAATCTCGGCAAGGAGGCAGCTTTCTCTTGTAAAGAGCATAGGATAAGGTGGTGTTGCGTCCTCAACCAACCTTTCTGCCTAAGGTAGTGTCCAGTTTTCACTTGGACCAAGATGTCTTCCTGCCTTCCTTTTTTTCCAGATACTCGTTCTGCAGAGGAAAAATTGTTACATTCTCTGAATGTATTGAGAGCTGTCAGGCTCTATCTGAAGGTGACAGCTCAGATACGACAAACTGATTCTTTGTTTGTGCTGCCAGAAGGGCCCAGGAAAGGGTGGCATTGTCAAAATCGACTATTTCAAAGTGGATTTGGCAAGTTATAATTCAGGCTTATGGTTTGAAAAGAAGGGCTCCACCTTTTCAAGTTAGAGCGCACTCTACCAGTGGGTGCTTCATGGGCAGTGTATCGCCAAGCCTCTATGACTCAGATTTGCAAGGCCGCAACTTGGTCGTCAGTCCATACATTCACTAAATGTTATCACTTGGATGCTGCTTATGGGCGCAGTGTACTGTAAGCAGCAGTATAGGTCCTCCTGTCTGCTAGCGGCCTGCTTTTATTTGTGTCTCCCTCCCCTCAGTGGCATTGCTTTGGAACATCCCACATAGTAATTGCTATGGCTGCTCTGTGTCCCGTGAAGTACTCCAAGAAAAGGATTTTACAGGTAAGCTGTTATAAAAATCCTATTTTATTTATTTATTTTTACTTTCCTCCACCTAAAAGTTTCCAGTTCATTGTTCAATTGAATTGTACAGTTTATAGGTCACATTAAAAGTGGAAAATGTTGTGTCACTTACGCCTGACCCCTGAACTTTGTCATTTATTCCAGAACCTTTACGTCCCTTACTAAAGCGCAATAAAAATCGCACCATACATTAGCTGCTCCGCGGCACACCTTTTCTTGGCTGCAGGGGCCCAACTTATGATCTTGCACATAGGCCCACTGTTTTCAGAAAATGCTCTTGACCTGAGTTCATCATTGCTCATCCATTCCAGATGCATTTTGTGCATATTATAGATGAGAAGAGAATTCGGTGGTGAGACAGAAGAGCAGGGGGTACAGCGGTGGGGCAGATGTAAAAAGAGGTGCATTGTGGGACAGATGAGCAGGGGGTTACACTGGTAAGGCAGAAGAGCAGAGGGGTGCAGAGGTGGGTCATATGTGTAGGGAGGTACAGTGGTGCCTGTAAACCAGCATGGAATGCAAGCTTGTCTGCTGTGACAATGCGCTCTGTCAGTCACCAAAAAACGACAAAAAGAAGATATAAATATACCCATTGTGTAAAGTATGGGGGTGGGGAGTGGGCAGAGCCATTTGGAAGTCTGGAGACATTAGTTAACCCCTCAATGCCCATACACATGACTAAATGTAATTAAAAGCCACATACTCTATTATACTGTAAGTTTTAAAATGAGCGGTCATTAAAGAGATTATACCTAAAAATACACTTTTTGCTATAATATCCCCCCAAAAAATGTCTTCATCAGTTTAGGCCAATATGTATTCTACATACTTTTTGGTAAAAAAAAAAAAAAAAGATTACAATAAGCGTATATTGATTGGCTTGCGCAAAAGTTATAGCTTCTACAAAATAGGGGTTAGATTAATGGCATTTTTATTATTTAATTTTTACTAGTAATGGTGGCAATCTGCTATTTATTTGTGTGTGTATGTATATATATATATATATTTATTTTTTTTATTTATTTTTTTTGGGGCTATCTGGGCATTTCATGGCAGAAGGCAGTGAGGAGTGAAATCAAAAATTGGCACCCTTAGAAAGCCTGAAGGCGGTGCTTGGCTTTCCGGGTCCTGTACGCGGTTAGACTCCCAAAAAGTCTCACATGTGGTATCCCCGTACTCAGGAAAAGCAACAGAATGTTTTTTTGGGGTGTAATTTCACATATGCCCATGGAAAAAAAATTCAGAAACGTGTGGCAAAATATAAAATATTGCATGGACTCAACATGCCTCTCGGCAAATAGCTTGAAGTGTCTTCTTTCCAAAATGGGATCATTTGGGGGGGTTTTGTGCTATCTTGACATTTCAGGGCCTTCGAAACTGATGGGTAGTGAGGAAGTGAAATCACAATTTTACGCCCTTAGAAAGCCTTAAGGTGGTGATTGGTTTTCGGGGTCCTGTACACGCCTAGGCTTCCAAAAAGTCTCACATGCAAAAAAAAAAAATTTGTAATTTTCCCACTACTTGTGGCAAAATATAACATGTTCCATGGACGCAACATACCTCTCAGCAAATAGCTTGGGGTGTCTACTTTCCAAAGTGGGGTCATTTGTGGGGGGAGGGGGGGATAGTTTCTAAGCCCTTTCTGACACTTTGTTTACAAGGGAAAACATTTTTTTTTGCAAGAAAATGACTTTAAACCCCCAAACATTATATAATTTTTTTTTAACGAAAAGACCCTACAGATTAAAATAGTGGGTGTTTTTCATACCCATTTTATTTATTTTTTAAAACACACTTTTTTATTTTTTTATTTTAATGCACTAAAACACACTATATTGCCCAAATGTTTGATGAAATAAAAAAGATGATCTTGGGCCGAGTACATTGATATCAAACACGACATGCTTTAAAATTGCGCACAATCGCGCAGCGGCGACAAACTACATTTTTAAAAGCCTTTACAGGTTACCACTTTAGATTTACAGATGAGGTCTACTGCTAAAAATACTGCCCTCGACCTGACCTCCGTGGTGTTGCCTCACATGCATGGTGCAATTGCTGTTTACATATGATGCCAGACCGACGCTTGCGTTTACCTTTGCGCGTGAGCACGGGGGGGACGGGTGCTTTTTTAAAAAAAATTTTTTTTATTTTTAACCACTTGCAAAACAGTGGGCAAAACGTCCCCTTTAAATAGCCGTGTGGTGGGCGCGTGCCTGCCACACTCTCCGTGCCTGCGGTCCCTGCGAACTCGATCTTTGCCCGCGGCCTGCGATCGTGTCACGGAGAGGCAGAACTAGGAGATCCCTATATAAACAAGGCATTTCCCTGTCCTGCCTAGTGACGGGACAGTGATCTACTGCTCCCTGTCATCGGGAGCAGGGATCACTGTTGTGTCACTTGTAGCTCACCCTCCCCCACAGTTAGAATCACTCCCTAGGACACACTTAACCCCTAACCCCTTCCCCCTAGTGGTTAACAACTTCCCTGCCAGTGTCAATTACACAGTAATCGGTGCATTTTTATAGCACTGATCGCTGTAAAAAAGACAGTGGTCCCAAAATAGCGTCAAGTGTCCGATGTGTCCGCCATAATGTCGCAGTCATGATAAAAATCGCAGCTCGCCGCCATTACTAGTAAAAAAAAAATATATAATAAAAATGCCATAAAACTATCCCCTATTTTATAGACGCTATAACTTTTGCGCAAACCAATCAATATACGCTTATTGGGATTTTTTTATGCCAAAAATATGTAGAAGAATACGTATCGGCCTAAACAGAGGAAAAGAAATAGCGTTTTTATATTTTTTGGGGATATTTATTATAGCAAAAAGTTAAAAATATTGCTACAGAGGTGATCAAATACCACCAAAAGAAAGCTTCATTTGTGGGGGGGAAAAAGGTGTAAATTTTGTTTCGGTGCAACGTCGCACGACGCAATTGTCAGTTAACCACTTAAGCCCTGGATCATTATGCAGCTAAAGGACCAGGCCCCTTTTTGCGATTCAGCACTGCATCGCTTTAACTGACAATTTAATTTTTTTGATAAAGTTTATTTAAATGGACCAAGCAAGATACGGTTGATGCTTATTAACAAGTAAACCTTGACAATCAAGGTGTATGTATACAACAACAGTTGCGAAAATGTGTGCAAATGGACAACACCCAGGATAGAAGTGCACCAAGTGTAAGTAAGAGAAGAGGGGAGTGTAACAACACAAAAAGCAGTGTATTATACAACATAAAATTATTTGGGACTAACGCCAGTGGGCTTCTTCTGTATCTACCTCCAGCAACTGTCCCCCTCCTACAAATCTTCTTTTACTGATTAATCAAGGTTCCTCCTTGATATCCAGACTAGGACTATCCAAATCGGATCTACCTGAGCAAATTTCAAAAGGTTTTCAAGGGTTTTAAAAAAAATAAAACCCCCCCTTATTGGGACCTTCTTTTGTTCTTGGACACGCACAGTTGCACCTCTAAATTTTTGAGGGGATTTTATCCTGAGCCCATAAACCACACCTATACCATCAAGGGATTACTCTGTTCGTGTTACAAACAATTAAGAATTCATACACTGTACACTCCTGTGGCCCCTGATGATGGTCTTCTGTTTCCTCAAGACCAGAAACGCGTCGGGCATCCTCCACCGTCCCTTGGAGAGTGTTTTTAATTTTATGTTGTATAATACACTGCTTTTTGTGTTGTTACTCTCCCCTATTCTCTTACTTACACTTGGTGCACTTCTATCCTGGGTGTTGTCCATTTGCATACATTTTCGTAACTTCTGTTGTATACATACACCTTGATTGTCAAGGTTTACTTGTTAACAAGCATCAACCGTATCTTGCTTGGTCCATTTAGATAAACATTTTTATCAATTTTGAGTTTGGCCTTAAAAGTCCTTTTTTGGGGGTATCTCTCCTTCTTTCTTATTGATCTAAACCAGCCTTTGAGTAACTTCCTAATATATTTTCCCTTTTCAATCTCGGAACCCTTTTATTTATTTGTTTATTTATTTATTTATTTATTTATTTATTTATTTATTCAACTACAAAAGTGACTAGAGTTTTTTTTTTTTTTTTTTTTTTTTTTTTTTTAACGTGTGATAATGCATTTTCAGATTCATTTATATACTCAAGGGTGCCAGATTGACTGCTTAGCTCACCATTTGCCTGCCTTGGAAACTGAGCTTGTCCATCATCCTGAAATTTACAATAAGGTAAGTGTAAAAAAAAAAAGCAAATAAAACACAAAACATGAAAATGTAGTTATAAATCAGTACTATGAGAAAACATCATGAAACTGTTTCTATATATATATATATATATATATATATATATATATATATATATATAATATATATATATATCTCTATCCGGAGAAACAACTTCAGACATGCCAAGAGTCTCCCACGAGGTGCGGGAGTCTTCTGCATTTCTGTGGCGGCTCCCGGAAGCGGCCACTTCTCCTTGTCTCCCTCCCACGGCTGTCAGCTTAAAATCTATACAGGGAGATCGGTGTTCACAGCTGTTCCCCGCCGCACTGATCATTCCCAGCTGTTCTGTGTGTTCCTCCCCCCGGCCCCCTTCGTGTCCTCCTCCGCGCCCCCCCCCATGTTCTCCTCCCCCCGTATTCTCCTCGATCCCGCCTATCCGCCTCCTCCGTTTTTGCAGGTTGGGATGTCTGCAACTTGTTTAAAGCTGAACTCCAGCTTTTGATCTACTTTACATAGTTGGTTTGGGCCAGCTTGGCCCAAACAAACTCTGTCCCTCACTAACATGTGAGGCCGCTGGATGTGCCGTAAAAACTGTATGTAGCTGAGGCTACATGCAGCATATCGCACTGTGTTCCAGGTTGGAGCCAAGACTTTCTATCTTGTACACAGAACACAGTAGAGTCTATATGATCGGCGCTGAGCTATTCAGAGAAAGCCATGTATACTAGCAATGAATACTTCTTATTGGCGGAGAGGCGGGCTGATGTCACAATCTCTGACTCAAAGGAAGCTGTGTATTCATTGCTAGAATACATCACTTTCTCTGAATGACTGAGCTCTCTGAGACTCCTGTGGTCTGGGTATGAGACCGGAAGTCTCCGCTGGATTTCAGTGTAGCACCCTCTACCATAGGTAGGTGCCAGAGGTGTAGTGTCTGTAGGTTCTGTCAGTGCAGGTAAATGTAAACAGGCTTATGCTGCAAGCTAGGCCTGTTTGTTTTTGATCTGGGGGAAGGGAGTGGTTAGTGTAGCAGTGGGTGTGACTGACATGTGCTTCAGCTCTTGGGCGACTCCCCTGCCTTTAGTGAGAATGTTCTGCAAGAGGGGCAGGGCTGAGAGTTGTAGTGGCATGGAGTACATGTGAGGAGCCCTGATCAATCCCCAACTAGGATTGGCAGGGGACAGGCCTCCTACATATTCTTAGTCAGCCTGCTGGAGGGGAGTTGTCGTCGGCTGGGTAAACTGAAGGATGGAGTGCTAGACTGCGTGCAGGAGAAACACCCTCATCTGGGGGGTATGAATCCGGCAGAGGAGCTTGGGAGGGAGCCTCTCCTTATACGGTCCTGGAACAGAAGCTGGAGGAGCAGTTGGTGCGCACGGTTCGGGTAAATCCTTCCTTCAGGAAGGACTCAGGACAGGAGTCAGTGAGTGGAGTGTAGAGCTGGAAGAGACATGCCGGAGGAGAGACTGTGGGGGTTTTGTGACAAATTGTTGCAGCCTGAGAGAGCAGGATTTGCAGGTTGTGCTTGCTGGGAACAGTAGTCCACGGTCGGATATCATTTACAACTGAATGTTCAGGGCCATCAAGAAGGGGTACTGCAGGCCCCTGGCCTATTAAGAATCATCAACTGAAACAATTCCTAGGACTTATTCAGAGTGAGGCCTAGTTAGCTCAAGATGGTGAAACAGGATGTCTAATGCTGTGACAGGAAAATGTTGGGCAGGAGGAGAAGTGTCCTGGAGATACCGTATTTATCTTCGTATAGCGCGCCCCGGCGTATAGCGCGCACCCCCAACCTGGAAGGGAAATTTCCTGAAAAAAAGAAAATACTTACAGTTTGAATGCCCCTCGTCATGTCTTGCCCGGCGTCCATCGGCGGCCTTGTCTGGTCCGGCGTCCATCTACGGCCCTGGTGGTGTCCTCCCCGCTTCTCCTGCGCTGTTTCTGAGTCAATCCCTGCTTCCCGCGCTGTTTGAACGCCGCCGCCGACATATACCGAGCTCAGTACACTCGGACACGCGCGGCCACGCTCGGCTCCTCTCGCATAAAGGCTAGGAGGCGGCACAGGGCGTGACCGTGAGGGGAGCCGAGCCTGGCCGAGTGTACTGCAATCGGTATATGTGGGCGGCGGCGTTCAAACACAGCGCAGGGATCGGCGTATATCGCGCACCCACGATTTCCCCCCTTTTTTTTAAGGGGATAAAAGTGCTGGGTCTACGCCGATAAATACGGTAAGTCTGCAGGGAGAGTGCAGAGGCAGGAGAAGTTCTGAGGTAAAAAGTCTGTCAAGATTAGAGTCCACCATTTTTTGTTCTATTTAAGATAATGCAAAGATAATGAGTACACCATTTGTCAATGTAAAGCTGGATCCACTCTAACATTGCAAATATCAATTTGTTCTATGGGCATCCCATACGCCTTCCCCCAACCAAGTTCAATCCCCCAAATAAAACAACAAAACAAACCAAAAGACTTTTCATTGTCTACAAGTGTGTGGTATGGATGTCTGGCAGCAGGGTGAATATGCATGGATGTTAGTAACTCGTAGAAACGCACTGCTACAGCAACTTTAAAGTACCATTACAACATTAAGATTTTTGCATTACCCAAGCTAGTAATGTTTTCTTTAAAGCTGAACTCCAGGTTGAAGCTACTAATTTCACCCAGTTCTCTTCCTACCAGAGCTCAGTCCGTAACACTTTTCTTTAAATTGCAACTCTTCAAACTTATTTTTTTAATACCGCTGCACCCCAAATCTTTCATTCTTAATTCTGTATGAGAAAAGACAATGAGAATATGGCCGCTATGGATGGTGCCATTCATAGAATTGCTCAGGCAATGTGTTATGCAATTTGATTTAAAATTATAACCTTAATACATTTTTTTTATCTGTAGTTATTGCAGTGTTTGGAATCTGAGGACTCTTATCTAGAAGCTTACATGGAATGGAGACATCTAGAAACGGTGTACTGGCAATGGATGGTAATGATTTTGCTAATTGATTGATTGGAATACTTTAAAATGTGATTTATCAATGTGCTTAGTGCTGTCTTTAATACACAGAACCCAACAGAGTGCTATAAAAACAAATGTAAATAAAATAAATAATAATAAAGTTGAGGAGACGTCCCAGGCACATGACCTGCCCTTCCTTCAATCATAAAGTTTTCTATGTTGTGTTAAACAGGTAGAACTCAATTACATTCTGCAGGCTCCACATTGCAGGATGTGTGCGCCATGAATTGACCGCAAAATGAAGACCATAATGGGGACTAACATATCAGTTAATTCTCTAGGATAGTTCACTTGAGAGATTGCCCTTTTAACCTGCAGGATACACAAGACCTAACCAAGTACAAAGGCCATCTGCATGCTCCTCTTTGCTCAGTTCTGTTTCCCCATGTAGATTTTCGGGATTTGGCAGAGACTTCCCTCCTATAACCATGTAAGTGGGACTTGTGGGTTGGAAGTTGTCGTTTTCAGTATGACTGCAGCTCTACTAGGGTCATGGCTGAAGTAGTATTTATTATTATGAGGCGTGAAGGAGTGTTTTTTTGAATCCACACTGATCTTTGTCAGTTATTCAACCAATTGTTCTATATCAAATTTTTATCAGTGGGTTTTCACGATCTGCTGCTTACTTTTTTCTCATGTGAGTTTCCTTATTGAATTCTGGTTAACTCCCACCTAGGTGTGCCTGGTGCATAGCCTAATTTGGATCTCCAGCTAGTCTTCTGTGTCTCTACCTTAACCACTTACCCCCCGGACCATATTGCTGCCCAAAGACCAGAGTACTTTTTGCGATTCGGGACAGCGTCGCTTTAACAGACAATTGCGCGGTCGTGCGACGTGGCTCCCAAACAAAATTGGCGTCCTTTTTTTCCCACAAATAGAGCTTTCTTTTGGTGGTATTTGATCACCTCTGCGTTTTTTATTTTTTGCGCTATAAACAAAAATAGAACGACAATTTTGAAAAAAATGAATATTTTTTACTTTTTGCTGTAATAAATATCCCCCAAAAATATATAAAAAAACATTTTTTTTCCTCAGTTTAGGCCGATACGTATTCTTCTACATATTTTTCGTAAAAAAAAATCGCAATAAGCGTTTATTGATTGGTTTGCGCAAAAGTTATAGCGTTTACAAAATAGGGGGTATTTTTATGGCATTTTTATTAATATTTTTTTTTACTAGTAATGGCGGCGATCAGCGATTTTTTTTTTCCGGTATTGCGACATTATGGCGGACACTTCGGACATTTTTGACACATTTTTGGGACCATTGGCATTTTTATAGCGATCAGTGCTATAAAAATGCATTAGATTACTATAAAAATGCCACTGGCAGTGAAGGGGTTAACACTAGGGGGCGGGGAAGGGGTTAAGTATGCCTGGGTGTGTTCTTACTGTGGGGGGGGGTGGCCTCACTAGGGGAAACACTGATCTTCTGTTCATACATTGTATGAACAGAAAATCAGCATTTCCCCTGCTGACAGGAACGAGAGCTGTGTGTTTACACACGCAGCTCCCGTTCCCCGCTCTGTACCGAGCGATCGCGTGTGCCCGGCGGCGATCGCGCCCGCCGGGCACACGCACGGGAGTCGGGGGCGAGCGGGGGGCGCGCGCGCGCCTCCGGCGGTGCGCGCGCGCCCCTAGTGGCGGCTAATAGGCAGGACGTCATATTACGTGCTCTCGCCTAGGAGAGCCACCTTGTGGACGTATTTCGACGGTGCGGCGACGGCAAGTGGTTAAAGGCTTTATTAGCATTTTGAGAAAGAAAGGAAAAAAATATAACTGATTTTTCTTAATTTTTTTTTCACCTGGTGGCATCATACAGGCAGTGCCGATCCTGACCTCCCTGGGCCCCTAAGCAAAATGACATGTCACATTAAAGAAAGTTGAGAAGCGGGGTGAGGGGGCGAAAATTACCTCACCAGGTGGGGCCTTTAGTAATTTGGGGGGCCCTAAGCGGCTTGCATAGTGAGCCTATAGGGAGAATCGGCCCTGCATACAGCTATAAATATACAGATTACATTTCAGCTGATTCCTGCCGATTCGGCTAAAATTCAAGCCACAGGTGACCCTGTCAGTACCTGGCTCAACAAAAGTCAGAATAAAAATTGACTGAGCTAGGTGGAAAAATCTTGGCTGAACAGTGAATGCATTCATCAGATATAGCCTCTGTTCTGGGTATTCAGGCAGCTGCTACATAGGTAAATATTTACATAATTGGTAAGGTTAAATATAGACACAATACAGATCAGGGCAATGGGAATAGTTGGGTTTTTACCCTACTACTGTATTTGGGTATGTGTGGCAGACATGGAGGTCTGTGTTGCGCACCTGGGCCAGACACTGGCTAAATCTGGCCCTGGGGTGACGTGTATTAATGTAGGGCAGGGGTGTCCAACCTGCAGCTCATGGGCTGCATGCACCTGAAGATGGCTATTAACCGATTAGCTTTTAAAGGATCCCTGAAAACCCTTCTCTTCAGAGAAGCCTACCCTACCCATACCTAACAACTGTATTTTCATTTGAGTCCATCTAATCATCCCCCACAGATAACTACCCTTTGTTCCACTTGACCCTCCCTTTTAGATTATAAACTCTAACAAACCGGGCCCTCTAATCCCTCCTGTATTGATTTGTATTGTGACTGTACTGTCTTCCTAATGTAAAGCGCTGCGCAAACTGTTGTCGCTATATAAATCCTGTATAATATATATATATATATATATATATATATATATATATATATATAATATATATATATAAATTAGTGGTGCGCCAAAATGTAAATTTCAGAACCGAAACCGAAATAAAAAAAATGTCAGACCGAAACCGAAAATTACGTTTTTTTTAAAATAATTGTATGTTAAAACATACTCTCACTGTGCCCTCCATTGCCGCCTCACTGTGCCCCTAATTGCCGCCTCTTGTTTCTTTTTTTATTATTATTACTTTATCACTTTTTTTTTTGTAGCTTGTTTTACTTTTTTATTTTTGTATAATTTTCTTATTTTTAATATTATTTTTCTTATTCTTTACTTTTTAATTACTTGTTTTAATAATTTAGCAATTGTGATAGCAATTGGAGGTGACAGGTTCTCTTTTTTTTTTTAACCCTGTCACCTCCAAAAACATGTTGTATGAGTGTGGTGAGGAGACAATGAGCACAGCCTGCTGCCCATTCACTCAGTGCAGAGAGCATACATCTCCTGTAACAGCAGTCAGAGGATCATCCATCAGGTCTGTCCTGGTGCCACCACCATCCTTCTAGCAGTGCACAGGGATGGCACTAGGACTGGGCACAGTGCTGCTGTGTATGGGCTGTCTCTCTCTCTCTCTCTCTCTCTCTCTCTCTCTCTCAGCCTTAGTACGGATGTGTGTGCGGAGAGCGGAGTGCAGAGAGCCCCATGCAGGAGCTGGAGCAGCCCGCAGCCTGAGCCAACATTACTTAAAGTGGGAGTTCACCCATAAAACAATTTTTCCCCTTAGATGGATGCTCGTTTTGTCTAGGGGAATCGGCTAGTTGTTTTAAAATATGAGCTGTACTTACCGTTTTCGAGATGCATCTTCTCCGTCGCTTCCGAGTATGGGTCTTTGGGAGCGGGCGTTCCTTCTTGATTGACAGTCTTCCGAGAGGCTTCCGATGGTCGCATCCATCGCGTCACTAGTAGCCGAAAGAAGCCGAACGTCGGTGCGGCTCTATACTGCGCCTGCGCACCGACGTTCGGCTTCTTTCGGAAAATCGTGACGCGATGGATGCAACCGTCGGAAGCCTCTCGGAAGACTGTCAATCAAAATAGGAACACCCAGTCCCGCAGCCCATACCCGGAAGCGGCGGAGAAGATGCATCTCGTAAACGGTAAGTACAGCTCATATTTTAAAACAACTAGCCGATTCCCCTAGACAAAACGAGCATCCATCTAAGGGGAAAAAGTGTTATGTACGGGTGAACCCCCGCTTTAATACAGTGTGGCCCCCGGCTCGGGGGGGATGGGGACAGAGGGGTGTGATCAGGGGAGCCGGTGCCGAGCCGGGGATGATCTCCAGATAGGCAGATGGACGGCTCCTGGATGCCGGGCTGTGCTCTATTCCTCTCCTCCTCTACACGCTGGCCTGCAGTCCAGGAATTCCAGCAACAGAGACCTGCCAGTTAGAAAAGAAAAGAAACTCACAGCCGCCCGTAGGATGAAACTGTCTCCGCTCTGCTACACAGCCCCGCCTCCTCCTAACCCCACACTGTGATAGACAGAAAACATCTCCGCATTAGAACGGCATTCTGTTTAACACAGCGTGGTTAGGAGCAGGCGGAGCTGTGTGCGAGCAAAGCGAAGACAGTTTCAGTGTGTTTTACCGCTCTGCAGCCACTAGTCATATCGGCAATTTTAAAGCTGTTTCGGCATGTGCCCAAAACAGCTGTTTTCGGCCAATATGTATCGGCACCGATATATCGGTGCACCCCTAATAAATAAATATATATTATATATATAATATTTATTTATATATATTGTGATAGTACAGTTCCCTGTCCTGGTAATGGTCGCCCAGGATTCTCAAATAGGCAGGTTGAGGGGCTCCTGGGTTATTTAATGTGGAGGAATCTGTTTGATCAGTTTCCTCCAAAGTTTGTAAAATCCACTTGGGGACCTGGAGCCCCGGAGATTCCATAGTGATATGGGTGGGATGGAATCTCCAATCCTAGGAACCGGTTTTGGAAACAGCCAGGAGTCTGGCTGGCTGATTGAGCAGATGGGTTCTGGGCTTATAGCAGAGTCAGGAATGGGGTTCTGGGCTCCACCCTCCCAAGGAGTCCAGGCATGCAAGGGAGAAGCATGCATCTCTGCATGGTGTATATACAGAGGGCCCGAAGCTGTGGGCTGAACAGCACAGAAGCTGAGAAGGTACAGTGATTGTACAGGAACTTTGGTACATGACCAAGAGGGCTGAAGCATAAAGCCTAAGCGGCTGTATTTCTGAAGAGAGCCAGGTGGCTAGGCATTTTCGGTTGATTTTTACTTTATTGCTGTAGCAACTTGAAACCCCCTGCGTGGGAAATTATGGATGGACGTTTTTTCTTTCTTTTAACAAAAGTGGGTCAACAAGCCCTTAAAAAGCACAACTGGCGTGGACTCTGCTCACTGGTATGCGCTACACACACGCTAAATAACCCCCAACATTACAATATATATATATATAATAAAAATGTCATAAATCTTTCCCATAGTTTGTAGACACTATAACTTTTGTGCAAACCAATAGATATACGCTTATTGTGTGTTTTTTTTTTTTTTTTTTTGTACTAAAAATATGTAGAAAAATATATATTGGCCTAAACTGATGAAGAAAAAAAATTGGGGGTGTTTATTATAGCAAATGTAAAACATATTGTTTTTTTTTTCAAAATTGTCGGTCTTGTTTTGTTTATAGCGCAAAAAATAAAAACTGTGGAGGTGATCAAATACCACCAAAAGAAAGCTCTATTTGTGGGAAATAAAGGACGCAAATTTAATTTGGGTACAGCATTGCATGACCGCGCAATTGTTAAAGCGACGCAAGTGCCAAATTGTAAAAAATGCTTTGGTCATAAAGGGGGTAACGTTTTCCAGGGCTGAAGTGGTTGATGTGGCCAAACACAAAATTATAAAATAAATGTTGATTTTTTTTTTTTTGGGTGTCTTTTTACTGGACTTTTATAAGTTTTCCCAAATAAAAATGTCCCACTCTTCACAATCATGCCTTATTCATGTCATCAGTGTTTGGCAGCGCCTATATTTGTGAGCAACTATTTTCAAAGATGAAGAACACGAAATGCAAAATTAGAACAAAAATATCTGATGAGCACCTTGAGAATTGCTACTCCATCCATCAAACCAGAAAAACAAGCAAAATCTCATTCATTTTAATGGCACTTGTTCACATCTGAGCGTTTTGTCACCTGAAGCAAAACGCCTGAAAAACGCCTTCAGCTCAAAAAAGAACACTGGCTTCTTTGGGGCAGATTACAGGCGTTTTTCAGCTTTTTACTTTGGTGACCTGTACAAAAACGCACTTTGAAACGCTCAGGTGTGAATGCAGCCTGAAAGGGGTCCTCTGCTCAATGAGCAGGTAGTTAGTAGGGTTGATGTGGTGGGGTGAGTCAGCCCTGGGTTTGAGCACTGCTGTATAATGGTATTAGCCAAATGATCAGACCAGTGGTGATATGCAATTTTTACTTTACTAAACAATGGAGGTCAATATAACATTGCATAGGGGATATCATTTGAGTTGGAGGGTGCAGTATAGAACATTAATAATAACTGTAAAGAAAACAGGAACCGAGAAAATGAGAACAATTCTACAAATGGCCACTAGATGGCAGTAGAATTCCTGAGTTCAGTTCAGCTTCTGAAAAAGAAGAGAGAATAGTTCTCACTAGGGATGAGCCAAACAACCCAGCTCCTGGCAATACAGAGAAAAGTCACTCATTAAAAAAAAAATGTGTGGGGTTCCCACCAAAAATCCACACCAGACCCTTTATCCGAGCACGCAACCTGGCAGGCCGCAGGAAAAGAGGGGGGGACGAGAGAGCGCCCCCCTTGAACCGAACCAGGCCACATGCCCTCAACATTTGGAGGATGCTTTGGACCCCTCAAAGCACCATGTCCCTATGTTGATGGGGGACAAGGGCCTCATCCCCACAACGCTTGCCCGGTGGTTGTGAGGGTCTGCAGGTGGGGGGGCTTATCGGAATCTGGAAGACCCTCAGATCCCGCCCCCCCCCATGTAAATTGGTAATGGGGTACATTGTACCCCTACCATTTCACAAAGAAAGTGTAACAATTGTAAAAAAAAAACACAGACACCGTTGGGAAAGTCCTTTTATTAAAAAAAAAAAAGATTCCAGCGGTGGTAATCCACTCTCGGTCTCCGCTCCAACGCTGTCGGTATCCTGCGATGGGTGATCTCCTCTCTGGGGTCCAGAGATGAGAAGATCTCCTCTTCATCCAGGTCCAGGATCCAGCGATGAGATGTCCATCCAGCGCATCGCATCACCTGTCTCCACCGGAGACAGCCTGGGAAAGACGCGGCTTCAGCCAGTGACCTCTTAGGTGAGGGCGGGGCCACCCATCACGTGACCCTGTCCCCCTCTGATGCAAGGGAAAACCCAGGCTTTCCCAGTGACGTGACGGGTGACCCCGCCCCCCCCCTCTGATGTAACGGCAAACCTGACCCCCGGAGAGGAGATCGCCCATCGCAATATACCGACAGCGTTAGAGCGAAGACCGAGAGTGAATTACCACTGCTGGAATTTATTTTATTTTTTAACAAAGGACTTTCCCAACGGTGTCTTTTTTATTTAAAGGGTTCTTCCAGATTCCGATAAGCCCCCCGCCCGCAGACCCCCACAACCACCGGGCAAGGGTTGTGGGGATGAGGCCCTTGTCCCCATCAACATTTTTTTTTTTATTTGACGCGGGGGCCTGATAATTGAATCTGTGGGGACCGCCACGCATTTTTTTTATTTTTTTATAGGAATGACTTTTCTTTGAATTGCCGGGAGCCGACAATTCACGAGTGGCCACGAGTGGTTTTAAATGACTTTTTTTTCCCTTCAGAAAACACTTTGTGCAGGGACAGTCCTAAGCACAGGAAACAAGCGCTACTTTACAGGCATACTATACACCCCCCCAGGTACGAAATTTAAAGGAATATTTCACTTTTATTGTTTCACTTTAAGCATTATTAAAATCGCTGCTCCCGAAAAAACATCCCATTTTAAAACTTTTTTTTGCATTGATACATGTCCCCTGGGGCAGGACCCAGGTCCCCAATCACTTTTTATGACAATAACTTGTAAATAAGCCTTTAAAATTGGCACTTTAGATTTCTCCCATAGACTTTTACAGGGTGTTTCGCGGCTTTTCAAATTTGTCGCGAACACCCCAAATTGTTTGCCGAACAGGCAGTGTTCGAGTCGAACATGAGTTCGACTCGAACTCGAAGCTCATCCCGAGTTTCCACATGTCTACCTTTATGAAGGAAGGTACTGGAAAGCTAATGGCTGGGTGCATCGACGGCTGGCACATGCTTCACACTGGCACTGCTGCTGTTGTCTTCAGTCAGGAGCTTCTAGTGGCTGAAGATAGGGCCACCCCACTGCATGGACAGCTTCTCCACACGGACTGTCGCAAAGTCCTCTTCAGTGACTAGGGCTTGGATAGATGCTGTGTGCTCTTGTGCTCACTGCTGGTGGCCTGCACACCAGACTTAATGGGGGAGAACCCAGCACCTGGTGACAGCTCACTTGTCCAATCACTGCTGTCCCATCAGGCAAAATCTCTCTGAGCACAGGAAGCTGGAAGGAGACGGAATGTATATCCTTTGGTAGTGTCCGAGAGCTCAGGGGATGCTGGGAACCCAGAGGATTGTGGGAGTTTGAATTACAGGGACTTGCACCTGACTGTGGATAATGAGGCACTCCGCTACAGCACCCTAACATATTTGCCAAGTTGGGTGAAGAAAGGGGGGTGGCAAGCTCAGAGGTGGCAGCTCCAGATGTCACTGCTACCCCTAACAGCCGGGAGAGCAGTAGTGGTGGTGAGGGTTGTGCAGGTAGGCCTAGACAGTTAGTGTTATTAGGGGATTCTATAAACAGAAGAACTGATAGAATAATTTGTCGCCAGGATCACCTCAACCGAATGGTATGCTGTCTCCCAGGGTTCGGCATGTGGTGGATCGGGTTGATAAGTTACTGGGAGGGCCCAGCTGTCTTGGTCCATGTTGCAACCAATGACAATATATGGAAGGTGGAGGCTCCTCAAAAATCTATTTAAAGAACTAGGCTGCAAGTTGAAGGAAAGGACCTCCAGGGTGATAGTCTCTGAAATTTTGCCTGTGCCATGCGCAACACTGGAAATACAGGGAGAGATTAGAGTGCTAAATGCGTGGCTAAAGACCTGGTATAAAAGAAGGATTTGGGTTTCTAAAGCACTGGGCTGACTTGTCATTGGGGTACAACCTATATGCTAAAGATGGTTTGCACCTAAATGGAAGGGGGTCTCCTGTGCCGAGGGAGAGGTTTATGGTAAGGCTGAAGGAGTATTTAAATTAAGATTGGGGGGGGGGGGTGAATTATGATTTAATTGGTATTATTGAATATTGGCTTCATTCTTCTCATGACTGGACTATGCTCTCTTTTGGAAAGGCAGGGTAAATGGAGTGGTGGTGGTGTTTGTCTCTACAGAGCTTTAAAGTATTCATACCCATTGAAATTTTCCACATTTTTTCATGTTACAACCAACAAATGTAAATGTATTTTATTGGGATTTTATGTTATATGCCCATTCTTCTTGCAAAATAGTTCAAGACCTGTCAGATTGAATGGAGAGCGTCTGTGAATGGCAATTTTCAAGTCTTGCCACAGATTCTCAATTGGATTTGGGTCTGGACTTTGACTAGACCGTTCTAACACATGAATATGCTTTGATCTAAACCATTCCATTGAAACTCTGTATGTTTAGGGTCGTTGTTCTATTGGAAGGTGAACCTCTGCCCCAGGTTTTCTTCCAAGATTGCTTTGTATTTGGCTCCATCCATCTTCACATTAACTCTGACCAACTTCCCTGTCCCTGTTGAAGAAAAACATCCCCAAAACATGATGCTGCCACCACCATTTCTTTATCGTACATCACGGGACACAGAGCTTCATAGTAATTACTATGTGGGTTATAGGCCACCTTCAGGTGATGGACACTGGCACACCCAAAACAGGAAGTCCCCCTCTATATAACCCCTACCATACAGGGAGTACCTGAGTTTTTCCCCAGTGTCTAAGGTGTTGGTCACGGTTAAAGAAGTGGATCAGGTGCTTCATGACGTTTACAACTGTTTTCACTGTATATTTAAAAAAGCAAATTGATCGTATACTGTACACAAATTAGGAACATCACATTTGTTAGTAGCTTCATAGTATTTAGCATTATTCAAAGTAGGTTGTTTGTAAATGCTGTAACAGGCAGTTTTTTATACATCCCTACAGGAAACGGTCTTTCAGTCTGCTTCGGAAGATGAGTGCGTTACCTTGGCTCAAAATGAGATCAACTTGTACACATTTTCTCAAAGCAAGTTTAAGCCTCAGAGAAATCTAATTTATATAAAGACGTTGCATAAATCGTTCTCTGATGTGCATGATCAGTTCCATCAACTAGTTAAACGCCAGAATCTTACATGGCATGAACAGGTATGTCTTTGATGGCTGATGCAGTGTAAGTTTTTAATAATACAAACGTGAACCGGATCTGGCTATAAAATGTTTCTAATGTAACAATGGTGCGAGCAGCTTGTGGCCAGAAGGACACGTGTGTTATACTAACCTTCTAGAGCAGTGGTGGTCAACTTGAAAATTTATAGAGGGCGCCAAGTGCAGGCCACACAATAGCACATTTTCGCACCTCAAAGCCCGAAAATGTCTGTCAGGGATCTTGTAGAGAAAATGCTAACTTCCGTGCAGCAGGTACTCATTCTTATGCGCATGTGCAGGATCATGAGAATAGAAGCCTATGCTTGCGCGCACACATCCACAGATTATGGTGCACAGCGGCCTTTTTAAACCAAGAGTCTGTCTGGCCTCCGTGCTGAATTGTCTTCAGCTCTGGTTCCTGGTTCTTGAAAGTCTGCTTACCTTGTTCCTGACATGGCTATGCCTAACAAGCTCTCTTGGATCACCTGTCTGCTGCTTACTTGTGTTACTGACCTCGGCTTGGATTTTAGAGAGAAGGGATCTCATGTGGGGGGGGCGTGACCGGATGTAGGAGAGTATGGTGGAGTGAGTGAGCGTGTGATCCTCTCTGCTCTCTCTCCCCGTTCCTCTGCCCTTGCTTTTGCCTGGATGCACTTGCGCTTCCTGATGGTTACAATACCCGAGTGACATCTCCCCCCCCCCTCTCCACGGTATCACTAGAAGGCTTACTCTGGGTCTGGCGCCCGGCTGCACCTGTTGCTGTGTCCTGCCGTGTGCCGAGTGCTGGCTGGCGCCGAGCATTGCAGCTTCTTTGTTTTTTTGTTTCTCTCCCCCTCTGTTCCAGTGTGCTGCGCCCCCCTCTTTTCATCCGGAGGGGGTGCGGCGGCGGGGCCCGGATTGCGGTGCCGGAGAGAAGTCGGGCGTTTGGTTGGGAGCGGAGGAAGCAAGCCCCATAGTCTACGGAGCTACCTGAAAATCTCGCGAGACCTCGGGTGGCCGCGAGATTTCGGGTTGCGAGGCGCTCCCCGTGTACTATCGAAGTGCAGCGCTCGTGATAGAGCGAGAGACAGTGAGGGGGCTGCAGGTTAACTGCTCCACTGGCTGCTATCCCCCAATAAGAACTGCTACCCCCCAATAAGAACTGCTACTCCCAATAAGAATTGCTGCAGGGGAAGGGGGGAAAAAAAAAAAAGAAGAAAAAAGAAAGAAAACGTGAATTTGCAAAAACGCTCTTAAAGAGAAGTATTAACTTTAAATAAGCAGCTCATGTGGCATTTGCCTTGCCAAGAAATCTTCAATTGCTCTTGGGTAAAGCCGCATAAAGTTAATAGACCCCGACTTTAACAGACTCACCACTCTCACTTTTTGTTTACATACCCTATACCCAACGCACCACTGTGACTGCAAATGTAAGTGCTTTTGGGCAGCTTCCCTCTCCTCTAAAAACGTATAAAAGGGGCTTTGAGCCTCATCCATTGGCTCTGGAGCCCGGGATCTGTTGTCCAGTAACATACAGTGGTTTTGTCTGCTAAACTCCCCGATATAAGTGCTAGACAACAGGGGCTGCAGATGGACCCCTGACCCATAGCGGTGCCCATCGGGGGTCCTGTCATCTGTGGCCATACTGCATCATATTTTATTGTAATACGGCCTCACCTCACTCACCTGCAATACTTGTGGATCGTTCGTTACTTGCTGTCATTTGCTACCTACGAAGGCTTATTATGCCCAACGCTCCCAAATCGCAGGAAGGAATGTCGTCTACAAGATCAGCTAAAAACACCCAGGCATCTGCTGCAAAGTTGGAGCGATCCGTACAACCTTCATCAAACTCACCAGCTAAAGGTCAGCTACCCACAGTCACAGCTCAACTTAAGTCGCAGATGGGGCCGCCACTTGACAGAAGGAGCCATGGCCAAACAGCTGCAAAACCTACTAGCACTACCAGTACAACAAGCTTCAAAAACGTGAGTACTAAAGGGTCGGGGGGTGAGGCATCCGGGACTGTAAATATACCGATAATTACTGTATCATCAGGTGAAACAGACCCCCCCATAGTTGACCCGACAACAGAAGGGGAACCCACTTTAAGAGAAGTACTTTGTGCGGTTAACTCATGCAAGGACTATATGGTCAACTTTGACACCCAGTTAAAGTGCTTAAAGGAAGAATTGTTATCCATGAGTCAGGAGCTACATAGGACTGTTGTAAGAACAAATGCTCTGGAGGAGAGGCTAAGCGCAGTTGAAGACATACTGTTTCCACTGCAGGGGGAACTCAAAGGGCTACAGGAGCGAACGGACCTCCAAGCGGCCAAGTTAGACGCAATGGAAAACAGACTTCAGAGAAATAATGTGAGAGTGGTAGGTCTCCCAGAGCAATGTGAAGGCACAAATCCCATCACATTTATGGAGAAATGGTGTAGGGAAATTTTTGGCTCCGATAGTTTTTCACCCTTTTTTTCCATAGAAAGGGCCCATAGGGTCCCCTTTAAAATACTCCAGCAAGGGAAGTATCCAAGGCCTATGCTACTAAAACTGCTTAATTACACTGATAAGATGGCCATGCTGCAAAAAGCTAGAGAGATGGGGGACATCACATATAATGGAGCAAGAGTTTCAATATACCCCGATTTTTCACCAGATCTACAGAAGCGGAGAGCTGAGTTTACACCAATCAAAAAGTCCCTTCAGAAATACAGAATTTCATATGCTCTCTTGTACCCGGCTCGTCTTAGAGTAGTAGCGCTGGGCAGGACTATATTTTTTAATGACCCAATGGAAGTCTCCGAATAAATCAGCTCTATAGCACCCCAGAGATAGGGGGGGCCTAGGCCTAAAGAGGAAGCTGAAAATAAGTAAAGCCTACAGAATCAAGGAAGGAGAGGGGAGAGAAGGAGAAGATAGAAACCCCTTTTATTTTTTATTTTTTATTTTTTTTCTCTCTACGTTTTTTTTTTTTTGGATTGGGCCACTATTCCTGCCATTACAGACTGCCCAGATAGGAGGGAGGAAAAAGGAGACGAAAATCAGCCCGGCAAAATCAAAGCTTAAAGGTTAAACATGGTTTCCTCAAGGGGAAGGAGAGGAAAAGACAAACGCACGATAATGGAGGACAGACTTGCTTTGCTTTTTTTTTTTTTTCTTTCTTTTTTTTGCCACGGACGGTTCATTAAAATATGAGCGGGCTGTATTTGAGATCTTTACTGCCCCCCCCCCAAAAAGGGCATTTTTTTTTCTCTTCTTTTTCTCTTTTCCTTCCCCTTTTTATAAAAATAGGCTGAGGCTGCTAATATACCCTCCCCCTCTGGGTTGTTTTTTTCCCCCCTCCCCCAGGGAGGGGAGGAGAGGAAAGGGGAAGGAAGATTTTTTTTTTTTTCCCTTACAGATATTTAATGACACTTGGTGACACCCATGTTAAAGTATTGTAATTATATACATACACTCGCACACGTTTTACTAGGTTGACACAGTGTATAGAGATTTACGAGGCTCGGTAGTAGGGCCCTAACGACAATATTATTAGTAAGTGTTTAATTAAAAAAAAAAGGGATGGGGTAACTATTTTTGACACTAAGCACAGCAAGCAAATTGGCATACCCCATGGTACTATTACCCTTACACTCACGAAGTGGGGGAAATTAAGTACTTTCAAGGGGCGGGGGAGGGGGGTTCATTTCTTCTCCCCCCTTTTTTTTTTTTTGTGGTTTTTTTTTTTTTTTCTTCCCACTTTTGAGATATCTAAGGACACGTGGTCACCCCCATGCTAAAGAACTGTACTTACACATATACTCACATATGTTTTACTAAGATGACACAGGGTACAGAGAGTTTTGATGCTCAGTATCAGGGGCCTAATGTCAACATTGTATTAAGAGATTAACCTAAAAAGGGGTGTGTTAACTAATTTTGACACTATGCACATTAAGCACACTTGTATACCCCACGGTATTAGCACCCCTACTCTTATGGAGGTGGGGAATTGGAGCACTATTAAGGGGTGAGGGAGGGGGTTCCCCCCCTTTTTTTTCCCCTAGTGTTTCCCCTTTGCCTGTGATTGAGGGAATATTTGCCTTATTAATAGAAACATTCACACTAATAACCAAGGGGGTATTTTCTGTAATACGCAAGCAACAATTCGGCACCATCTGACAAGCTTTACAAATGTTGACACGGTGAACTAATGGTTGCTACTTAAGCTACTGTATGCATAATTATGATATAATGTGTTTACTTCTCTTCGGGTTGTGCAACAGGGAACTTAGTATAGGGGGGTGCTACTACATCGTTAAGGAGGGGAGGGGCTCGGTCACTTTTTCTTCCTTTCCAGGCCTACTAGTTGTTTTGAGTATATTGCTGGGGAGAGGGAGACACGCGGTTGCGAGGGTGTAGGATGGGTGTGAGGAAGCGTAGAGAGGTCACTGGACAAGTCCCTAAGGGGTGCCCAGTAGGAAGGGGGTAGGTGGGGAGGGAGGGTATGGGAGGAGTTAAAGGGAGGGGTCAGGGAGCATACATTACTCAAATTTAGAGCTGCGTTGTTACCGGGGGTGGAAACGGGAGGGGTGAGTGTGGAGAGGTCATTGGGCAGTCAGGCTCACAGAGAGAAGAGCGGGATGGCCACATTCCTACGCTGCTGGACTAAGGATGAGAACCCTATTATTATGCTAATTTGTCTAGATGCAGGATAGGTTACTGGCCATCACTTACTGGAATGAACGAGGAATGGGGGATCCAATCAAGAGATCATCAGTTATGTCACTCCTGGAAGACAGTATGCCGGGTCTGATATGTTTGCAGGAGACACATTTGATCAAAGACTCAGTTTCATTACTGAATAGTCGCAAATTCCAATCCCAGTTTCATTCGGTGCATTCATCCTACTCAAGGGGGGTGAGCATAATGGTGGAGAGGAGTGTGACATTTTCATGCACTGAGTCTCCGATAGATGACCAAGGTCGCTACATATTTCTTTACTGCCTAATTGAGAACAGCCCATATGTTTTGGCCAATATGTATATCCCCCCTTCATTTAAGCTAGATGTGTTACACAAGCTCCTCGAGTTTATACTTGATAAAACAGCTGTCCCAGTGATAGCGGTAGGGGATTACAATGAGGTCTTGGATAGAAGCCTGGATAGATTTCCGCCTGGAAAAAAAACTGGTGAGGGGCGCCTAGCCCGATTCCTGGAGGAAATAGGGTTGAGGGATATATGGAGAACTTATTTTCCACAAGACCGCCAATACTCATGCTACTCCAGCTCCCACCATACACTTTCCAGAATAGATTTGGCTGTGGGTAGTGAGGATGCAATACCCCTGGTAAAGAAAATATACTATGGCCCCAGAGGGGTTTCGGACCATTCCCCTCTGGTACTAATAATAAAGACTGGAGCTAAAGTCTCCCGCAACGAATGGAAATTTAACCCAGTTTGGCTGGAGTTGATTGGAGAGCTAGGAACATTGGAGGCTAAATTAAAAGAGTTTGTATACATCAATACAGGATCCGCACCGACGGGAATGGTCTGGGACGCCCTGAAAGATTTTATGCGAGGCCTGCTAATTCAGCAGATTGCCAGGGTAAAAAGAGTAGGGATAGAGCAGGAGGGTAAGTTGGCCCGCGAGACCTCTCAAGCAGAAATGAGGTTTATCGAACAGCCCTCTCCAGCCACACGGGAAGCATGGTTGTCAAAACAGCTAGAGTATAGAACAGCCACTCTGAGAAGCGCCGAGAATAAGCAAACTTTACAAAGGCAATGCCAGTTTGGCGAGGGTGAGAAGGTAGGGTGGATCTTATCGCTCCTGAGTAGAACTAACTCCCCCCCGACAAACATTATAGCAATAAGGACAATAGCGGGAGAAATCTCTATGGACAGTCAAGTGATCCTACAAACGTTTTGTGAATACTATAAAGAATTGTATAAATCTAAAGGGGGGGGATGGGAGAGAAGCTATGGAAACTTTTTTCCAGAAAATAGTAGTCCCCACTCTGACTGATGAGGATAGACAGACCTTAGAAGCACCAATCACTTTAAGCGAAATCCAACAAGCAGTAACCGAGATGCCAAACCAGAAATCCCCGGGCCCGGATGGGCTACCTATCGAGGTATACAAGAAATTTGGCGAGATTCTGCTTCCAGAGTTGTTGAAGGCGCTGGAGGGGGCCGAAAGGGGAGGCACTCTCCCCCGGTCAATGCTGGAAGCAACAATCATAGTAATTTACAAGGAGGGGAAAGAAAAGCTGATGCCTTCATCCTATCGCCCAATCTCTCTGCTAACTACCGATGTCAAGATATTGGCTAAAATCCTAGCAACACGCCTAAATAGATTTATCAGTAGCCTCATCCACCCAGACCAATCAGGGTTTATACCAGGCAGAGCAACATCTACCAATATATAAGAAGAACATTTTTAAATATACAAACACCAACAGATAATGAAAGACCTACAGCAGTGCTATCTCTTGATGCCGCTAAGGCATTTGATAGCCTCGAATGGAGATGCTTATGGGAAGTATTAGAGCAATTTGGCATTGGACCTCGCTTTATCGGATGGGTCAAATTACTATACAGCGAGCCATGAGCCAAAATCAGTCAATAATGAGACGTCGGAAGTTTTCTAGCTAGAGCGAGGGACGAGGCAGGGGTGTCCTCTATCCCCCCTTCTGTTCGCCCTCGCAATGGAACCACTCGCAATAATGGCCAGGGCGAGGTCGGACATAATGGGGTTTAGAAGGCACCAAGGGGAAGAAAAGATTGCATTATTTGCAGATGATATTTTGTTTTTCCTAGGGGATGTTGAAACCACTCTAGACAAAGTGATGCAATTGGTAGTCAACTTTGGGCACTTCTCAGGCTTGACAATCAACTGGGAAAAATCTGCCCTCCTACCACTGGATCCAGCCGATCTCCAGCTTTTGCCAGGCACCTCTCAGCTAAGTGTGGTTACAAAATTCAAATATCTAGGGATCTGGATAACGAAAGATGTCACTCAATACGCAAATTTAAATCTCGCCCCATTGCTAGCAAAGTGGAAAAATAAATGTGATCTCTGGAAAAGACTTCCCCTGTTCGTAGCAGGACGCTGCAACTTAATTAAAATGTTGTGGCAGCCACAATTATTATACGTGCTCCACAACACACCCTTATGGTTAGGTTACACATGGTTCAAGAATATAGAATCACTATTTAGAGAACTTATATGGAAGGGAGGCCAAGCTAGGATAAGTCTACAAACACTTCAACTACCAGTAAAAAAAAGGGGGTATGGCGGTTCCTCACCCAAAGCTATATTTTGTTGCGTCACAACTGCAACATTTGGCAGGGTGCGTAACCGCTGAGAGAGTCAACTCCATTAGCCGCTTGATGCTAACACGCAACCCCCACAAATTGCTGGTGGAAGCCCTAGAGGCAGATTTTTTCCCCCAGAAATATCCAACAATAAAACTAGCTATTAAAGTATGGCACATAACTAAGACCTTACTGGGATATATTGGCCTAACGGAATTCTCGCCCCTATGGAAGAATAACAACCTACAGGAAGTAACAAGCATAGAAGAATCGAGCGAGTGGAAGAGACAAGGTATAACCCGACTAAAGCAACTGTTTGAGGGTAATACCCTAAAAACATTCCTAGACCTAACAAGGGAATTTAATATCTCAAACAAAACATTTTACAAATACTTACAGGTTCGCCACGCGATACATACACAATTTAGCTCCAATACAATCACATGGACTCAGATTCCTGTCCTTCTCAAAGTAATTAAGGCAAGAACCGCCAAGGGCATAATATCAGTAGTATACAACAGTTTGAGTGCTAGCGTGATAAGTAGAGCGGGCCCGGCCAAGAGTAAAGCAGCGTGGGAACGAGACCTGGGAACAATATCCCCCGAACAGTGGGATAGGATCCTTCAACAAGGCCCATTGGTGTCAATTGCTCCAGCGCAAAGACTGTCCCACCTGTATTTACTACACAGGGTATACCATACCCCGCACAAAATGTTTAAATTGGGGTAGAGACAAAATAACGAATGCCGCGGGGGCGTGGCCTAGACATGGCTGAGTGAGGACGTGTTTCTGCAGGGCTCCCGGCTCAAGACCCCCCTAAAACAGCAGAAAACCGACATAATTCGGTATGAACTCGCAAAAAAAATACAAGACGAGAGCATCCACTAAAGGGACACCCGCAGGCAAGAAAACGGGAGAGATTCAGCGGTACTTCCACCACAAGCAGCAGGAGGCCTCCCCAGGAGCCTGGGCTACAGCACCAAGGAACACACCGCGTGGCGGGGCACAGCTGCCTCACCTCCCGGATACAGAGTCCCATCCGCCCGGGATCCCGGCGCCATCTGTGGATACCTCCTTTGTGCAGGAAGACGTTATTATGGCCCTCCAACTACCTCAGGAGGTGAGCCTCCCCGAGCAGGACATTAGGGCGCTGCTGCAGGCCCTCCCCACCCGTTCCGACATTGCGGCCCTCCCCACACGCACGGACATCGAATCCCTGATCCTGAGGCTAGAGGAGACTCACCGCAGGGACATACAGGAAGTGCGAGGCGAAATATCCACCATAGCAGAGCGGGTGTCTTCGGGAGAGTCGGCGGTGACATCGCTGGAGGGCCGCGTGCTGGCGCTGGAGCAGTCCCGGGATCAGCATCGTGAGGCGGCTGTGGCACTCCAGCTCCACCTGGAGGACATCGAGGACCGGAGCCGCCGCAATAATCTGCGGCTCCGCGGCATCCCAGAGGACGCGGGGACAGAGGACCTGGAGGAGATGGTGAAGGGCATATTCTGCACGATACTGGAAGACCCGGAGGCGGACATCCTGCTGGACAGGACACACAGGGCCCTAGGCCCGAGATCAGAAGACCCGAACAGGCCGCGGGACGTGATTTGCCGCCTCCACAGATACACGCAAAAGGAGGACATCCTGCGCCGTGCATGGGACTTTGGAGACGTGGAGGTGGCGGGCTCCAGGGTCAGGATCCTTCCGGACCTATCCAGGGCCACTTTGAAGAGGAGGGCCCTTCTACGTCCCCTACTGGAGCTGGCTAAACTCAAGGGCTTTACCTACAGATGGGGCTACCCCTTTGCGGTGACATTCCGCGGGGACGCGGGCGCTTTTACCTTGCAGTCCACCGCCGACCTCCCAGCGTTGTTCCGGTTTATGGAGACGGAGCAGATCCAGGTGCCCGACTGGCTGCAGCTTCTTCCGAGGGTCGTGGGAAGATCAGGACCGTCTGCACACCGTGGCCCGGCCCCTCCTCGCCATCAGAGGGGCAGAAGACGTCGCCAGAGGGAAGTGTCGGGGGGAGCACGTGAGTAGGCCATGGGCCGCTTGGTCCCTGGAGTCGCCTTCCCCCCCTCTCCCCCCCCCCCGCTGCTGAGTATACACCCGGATGGCACGGCTCGGGTCCTCTCCCTGTTTTTTTTTATATAATTTTTTTTTGTGTGTGTGTTTTCTGGGGACGGATGCTGTGGCCTGCCGTGACTGATTGATTGATGCCTCCCCCCTTTCTTATGGGGATACCGGCTGCCACATGGGAGTATCGTGCCTGTTAGGCCCAATCCACACGCGCTGTTGGGGACCCTTGGATGCCTGTTTGGATCCCCGGCCTCTCTTTACACTTGTCCCCCCCTGGGCCGCCGCGGCGGACTCTGGATCCAGAGGAACCATCCCTGACTCTGGGGACCTGAGAGATGGCGATTACAGGCCCCCAGGCTGCCGTTATTTTACCCCCCCTCCAGGCACCATGTTACCACCACTGAGAATCTCCTGCTACCCCTCGGTTTAACTTGGGGGGGGCGGAGATGGAGTTGTATGGAGCCAGACTGAGCCGCACGTGACGATGGGTGGGATATGACCCGACTGTTTCACGGGAATCCTGAGACATGTACTGGGAGCGGGCGCCCGACATGAGGGGGATACGCAGGGGACGCGTCCGGGGAACTACACCGCCTACACTGATGTATATCATGAATATACTATGTTTGCACTTTTAGGCCTGCTTGTTTTCTAGTTTATGACCAGGTTTTATGTTTTTGCATTTTGTCTGCTCCAGTTTAATGAGATGTATGCTGTTTGCTACAATACCATGTTTGCTTTCAGATTGTTCTGCCGTTTTGTGATGATTTCTATTAATATATGCCGGGGGCGAAGGAGCCGGGGCCCTGCTCGCTGGTTCTGTCTCGCCACCACCCCACATAGGACCGCGCTCGGTACCCAGGGTTCTCCTGGAGAGCGTTCTAGCAGATTAGGCTTCTTTAGGTTCCCCTCAGCTGCCCGCTCTGGTGGTAGCTTCCTAACTTCATACTCACCTCTCGAGTGGGACATTTTCCGTCCCGCTCTCAGCTATCCTCTGACTTCTCCCCCCCCCTCCCCCCCTCTTACATACCCCACGGAGGATTCTCCCCCCTCCTTCTCATCCACGACCATGGACGAATTACAGGTGATGTCTCTTAACGCCAAGGGGCTAAACACACCTGAAAAACGTCGGGTGCTCCTACATGACATGCGCCGTATGAGAGCAGACATCGTACTCCTACAGGAGACCCACTTTAGAGACGGCTCCCTCCCAGTGCTTAGAAACCGCTTCTACCCCCAGGCCTACCATTCTACGTACACAGAGGCCAAGTCTAGAGGGGTGTCGATCCTTATATCGGCTAGAGTCCCGTGGACGTGTATTGATGTACGTACGGACCCGCAGGGTCGTTTCCTATTTTTAAAGGGCAAGATAGGCGAGCTGAAAATAACCATTGGGAATCTCTATGCCCCAAATGAACGCCAAGACGTGTTTATTAAACGCCAAGTAGAGAAGCTCACGAAGTACAGAGAGGGACAGATGATTGTGGGTGGGGATTTCAATATACCATTGACACCGTCGGAAGATACCTCCTCGGGCACGTCGTCCGTCCCTCGAGACGCGCGCAAGCGGATCGCAGCGGCCCTCCACTCAGCACAATTGGTTGACGCGTGGCGCCTATTTCACCCGGGGGAAAGGGATTACACCTTCCACTCGAAACCACATCAAACGTACTCTCGCATTGACTATTTCCTTATCCCCCATGAACATCTGCATGCGATCAGAGAGGTTACCATAGGGTCAATAACGTGGTCGGACCACGCACCGATAGGCCTGAGATACGTTATCTCAGACATCCACGGCACACAGAGACCGCCATGGAGATTAAATGAGAGTCTCCTCAAGGACCCAGAGGTTTTGGCGGATGTGGTGAAAGAGATTGGCCACTATTTTGATTCCAACGGTATACCGGGGAGTGACGCGGGGGTGGTGTGGGAGGCCCACAAGGCGGTGATTAGGGGCGTTTTAATTAGACACGGGGCCCGTCTGAAACGGCAGCGGACGGCACAGCTGAACCAGTTACTACGAGACCTGCAGGGCCTAGAGTCTAGCCACAAACAGTCACCCACCAGACAACTGGGAGCCGAACTGGACAGCGTTCACACAAAAATTACAGATCTCTTGTCCTATAAGGCCAAAGCGGCGCTTCAGATTTGTAGACGGAAAATCTATGAATCCGGGGACAAATGCGGGAAACTCCTGGCCCAAACTTTACGCTCACAGAGACTTTTATCCTACATCCCATACATTGCGACCACCAACGGACAGAAGGCGACCCTGCCCCGACACATCACAGAGGAATTTAGAGTCTTCTACAATTCCCTCTACAATTTACACACGACTCCTCACTCCCGGACAACGACTGTAGAGTATATAGCTAATTCCCACATGCCGACGCTACCAACGGAAGTTAGAGAGTTGCTGGAAGGCCCCATTACTCTATTAGAGTTGCAGATGGCACTTAAAACTACCAAACCGGGTAAAGCCCCAGGACCAGATGGCCTCACGGTCATGTACTACAAGACTCTACTCCCCTCCCTAGGCCAACATATGGTAAAATTGTACAACAACCTTAGTGAGGGAGCAACGTTACACAGGGACACCCTAAAAGCGCATATTTCAGTTATACACAAAGACGGTAAGGACCCGACACAATGTGGGAGCTACCGCCCGATCTCCCTTCTAAATACGGACCTCAAACTCTTCACTAAGCTCATCGCCAGTAGACTTCAGGGACACTTGACACGCCTCATCCACTTGGACCAGGTGGGCTTTGTGCCCACTAGAGAGGCTAGAGACAATACGATCAAGGTCTTGAACCTCCTGCACATAGCGAACACCACCAAGTCACCAAGCATATTCCTGGGGACGGACGCAGAGAAGGCGTTCGACAGGGTCAGCTGGGAATTCATGTTCGCAACGCTTGATCATATAGGGTTGGGGGCTAAAATGATGAACTGGATAACAGCGATGTACTCATCACCGACGGCCAGGGTCAGGGCGAACGGCGTCCTCTCTGACACCTTTCCAATAACGAACGGCACGAGACAGGGGTGCCCATTGTCGCCCCTGCTGTTCGCACTGTCCCTGGAACCCTTTTTATGCCACGTTAGACAGAATCCCGGAATTACGGGCATGGAAGTAAAGGGCGTGCAATACAAGGTCTCGGCTTACGCGGACGATCTGATGTTTTCCCTGTCGGACCCGGCCGTCTCCCTGCCCAACCTAATGAAGGAGTTTGAGATATACGGGAAGATTTCCAATTTAAAAATTAATCTCAATAAGTCGGAGGCAATGGGAGTGGGGATTCCCCAACCCTTGCTCGCAGACCTTAGAACACGATTCCATCTTAAATGGTCAGAGACGGCGTTGAAATACCTAGGTACCCTCATCCCGACGTCCATTTCACGCCTTTTCAAGCTTAATTTTCCTCCCCTCCTTAGGACTGTGCAGTCGCTCCTCGACCAATGGACCGGTGGGCTACATTCCTGGTTCGGGCGATGTAGCATCCTTAAGATGACGATCCTACCCAAGTTCCTGTATCTATTACAGGCCATCCCGATTCACATCCCGGTGAGCTACTTTAGGCAAATACAAACTGCCTTCACAAAGTTCCTTTGGGCGGGGAAAAAACCCCGCATTCATAAGAAGATACTTATAATGCCGAAAAGGTCCGGGGGGATGGCGATGCCCGATGTCCAAACCTATTACCACGCGGTACACCTCAGCAGGCTCCTTGACTGGTGCCGACACACAGAAACTAAACTATGGCCACAACTGGAACAAGCCCAGACCATGGTGCCCCTTTTCAGGGCCCCATGGTGTCAGACGGCCCTGCCCCCTAGCCTCAGAACACACCCACTGATTGGTAACACAATCAAGACTTGCGCGCGCTTGATGAAAGCCTTTTCTCTCTCGCCCCGTAGCTCGACGCTGAGACCCATCATAGGGGACCCCGGGTTCGAACCGGGCCTGACAGACAGGCCCTTTTTGGCTTTGAGGGAGGCGGGCATATATCAGGCCTCGCACTTTGGAGGCGGGGGGAGGTGGCGAACGGTGGCGGAGCTGTCGGATCCGGGTGGCTTATTCCGCCTGGACTTTATGAGAGCATCGCAGATTGGGCACTTCCTCATGAGCTTGTCTCCCCCTGGAGACGCAGACGCGACCTTAACAGAGTTTGAGGGGCTCTGCACAGAGACGGGCGTGCTGCCACACACGCTCTCTTTAACTTACAACATGCTTATCACGCCGCCTGGGGGCTACCGACCCCCTTTCCTCCATAGGTGGGAGGAAGACCTGAACTGCAGCTTCACAGACACACAAAAACAGAACATACTTGAGTTCGCACACAAGTCCTCCCTCTGCACCAAATCTCAGGAAACAAACTATAAGCTCCTCACGAGATGGTACAGAACGCCAGATCTATTGCACAAGTTCTATCCGGCAACGTCAGACCTGTGCTGGCGTTGTCAAGAGGAGAGGGGTACCCTCTTACATGTCTTCTGGTCCTGCCCCCGACTCCGGAGCTTCTGGGGGGAGGTGCACAGGATCACACAACAGTTCACAGACCGCCCAGTCCCGTACAGCCCGGCCTACTTCCTTCTGCACGCAACTGACATACCAGCACGCATTTATAAGGCCTCGGTGGTACGGCATTTGCTGAATGCGGCAAAGGCCTGCATTCCCATATTGTGGAAGACGCCACACCCGCCTACAGTTGCCACATGGCTTAAAAGAGTGGACGAGGTGGGCAGATTAGAGGACTTGGTCCTGACCAGCCAGGACAGACAGGAAAAATACAAAATGACTTGGCAACTCTGGAACCACTTTAAGTATTCCGATGAAGGCTTACAGTTGAGAGGAGAGGCTGAGCCAGTTGCACCCCCGCCTCCCTCCTAGCCAACCGCTGACTGCCCCTCTATGGGCTCTCTGGTGGAGAAGAGGAGATTACCCTAGCTAAGAACGTGAGGACAGTACCCCTTCCCTCTCTGGTGGGAGACCGGTCCCGGGTCTGTGAGCCCTCCCTCCCTTCCTCTCCCTCCCTGTGCTTGCCCCCCCCCCCCCCTTTTTTTTTTTTTTTTTTTTTCTTCTTTTTCTTCTTCTTTCTTTCCCTCTCTGTGTCTGGGCGATCTCGCCCACTCTCTTCTACTCTACTTATCTCTTCTAACCTGCCTTTCTTTCCTTTTTTAACACCTTTTAGACGAAAAAGGAAAAAGAAGCGGCTGGCCCCGGCGGATTGCGGTATAATTCCTTAATATACGGGGGTTCCCGTCATTGCTGCTGCACCATTCCTACAGGAGAACCCTTCCTGAGTATAGGTTGTGTTGCAATGCTATGGATATGTATGTTGTGAAATGATATGTATTTGCTGCGGTCCATCCGGGCCAGTTTCTTTGATATAAATAAAAATTTAAAAAAAAATAAAAATAACGAATGCCCGAGATGTAAAGACAAAGGGGATCTAATACACATGGTATGGACGTGCCCTAAACTTTATAGCTTTTGGGTGGAAATAGTAGAGAGGATAAATAAAGCATTTGACACATCCTTTGACCCAGTGGCTAGATTTTGCCTCTTGGGGTGTATAGAGGACACAATAGTTCCTCCAGGCAGTGGGGAAGCTATACTGAGATGCCTCTTCCAGGCACGTAAGACGATAGCCCAAAAATGGCAGGCGCAGACTCCGCCGTCAATAGAAAACTGGCTAGCGACCATGAAACTAACAATTTCAAACGAAAGAGTCTACTTTACTAGACGGGAATCTTGGGAAGTTTGAAAGACTATGGGGGCCGTGGCAGAGGGTGTTTGGGAACCTGGGCTAGGGGAACCGAAAGAAGGGCCTCCAGAATTCCGTGCCCCCCCCCCCCCCGGCAGCGATGGCTGGCACCCATTGCTGCCGGGGCGGGACAGCTGGGAGTTCCGATAGGGCTCAGCACCCCAGGGAACTTGAACTTCCACATCAACACAAGAGAAAGGCGATAGGCGCAGTGGCCTCTGCCCTCCCTTTTCTAATTTTCTTGCACAGCGGCTCAACTAAAGGGGTTATATGCTTCCTTAGATAGGGGTAGGGAGGGGAGTTGGGGGGGGGGGAACCTAGATTCATGGCGGGGAAGTTAAGCAGGCATCAGGTACCTCCGGCCAAACAAACTAAGACTAAGATCAGAATTGGCCGAAGTTTGATGTTTCTCTTTGCTTTTGCTGTGTATTTACTACTGTATGTTGTAATACTGTTACCTGTTTAACCACCTGCCTGTTGTACCAAGTCATTTTAAAATCAAATAAAAAACAATTAAACAAAAAAAAAAGAGAGAAGGGATCTGATAGAGAAAACGAATGCAGTTGTGCCACATCCCAATGGATATAGAATCAAGAAATGGGGGAACACCTGGGGGCGGGAATTTAAAGGCACTACCAACAGAATAGAGCGGATGTATGAAGGTATAACAAAGTTGGTTTTATTAACAAGTAATAAATAGAACACATACAAAATAGGATACAATAAAAATGTAATTGAAAAATATATTAATGTTCTGAACCGACGCGTTTCAAAAAAACCTTTTCCTTCATCAGCTGTCTGCTTGTACAAGCAGACAATTACACACTGACAGGAAGAATCAATGAGCTACCTAGAGCGCTCAACAGCACCCTGGTAGTTTATTGAGAACTACAAGCTGACAGGCACAAAGGCTGTAAGTACAGTACTAGTAGTTCATTCATTCACAGAACTCTGGGAAAGGGTGACGCGGCCTGCTGTCATAGGGAGAGGATGGTCGGAAAGTGGCTGCAGGATCAGAACATGTTACATGCTCCACCCTCAAAAAACTGGTGGAGCATATAACATGTTCCCAAGGGCGAACTTATCTTTTTAAGTCCCACCACATTCTGACACCAAGTTCAACCCTGTTTTTCAGCTGTTAAATTGTCACTGACAATCAGAAATTTAGCAGTGATTGAGGATGGGGAATCACATCAGGAAAGGATGGAGCTTAGCTTGTGTAAAAGTTAAAACCCTTCATGCAGCCTTGGACCTATGAAGCAAGAGACTCCATAAGGACACAAGAATCAATGTAAATATTAACATAGGTACTTGCAGGCACCACAAAATACCCAGGCTTTGACTTGTATTCAGTGCTTTTTGGACCAGTCTCGCTTTATTTACAGTAGGGGATACTTCTGACTGGCTGGACTTCTAGCTCTGCATAAAGTGCAAAGGCAGCAAGCCACTCGCACAAACTGGAAAGGACACACAGGTGTTCTCTATACATGCAGTCCCAAGTTTGGCATATTTCAAGAATTTTTTATTTTTTTTTGTAGACTGCAAATGGAAAAATGACTTATTAAATTATGAAATAACTTGTTAAAGAGGAGTGGGACTTCCGCTTTAAGCACTCCTCGCCGCCTTACATGCCACATTTGGCATTTTTTTTTGGGGGGGGGGAGTGGGTGCTTTGTTTTGCGTGGGATTTCCTGTTCCACTTCCTCCTTCCGCCTACGGTCTGCCTAGGCGACTCCTCCCTCTCTGCAATCTTCTGTGACACGTGACAGGTCCCCGAAGATTGCCTGTCCACTGGGAGTGCGCAGCGCGACTTGCGCATGCGCAGTGCATGCCCAGCCGTGAAGCCGAAAGCTGTCTCGGTCAAGTGCCCACAGTGGTTATGATGGCACCTGCGGAGAGAAAGGGGAGAGGAGCGACGGGGAGCCACATAGCTGGACCATGGAACAGGTAAGTGTCTGTTAAAAGTCAGCAACTAAACTTTTTGTAGCTGCTGACTTTTAATAAACAAATCGCCGTAGATGTTCGGCGGGTCCCTTTTACTGCTACAGCAGGCGCGCACGGGGCAGGGGAGCCAATGCACGTGCCTGGCAGCCGCAATGTACGCCGGTCACCTGCGATCACTCCACAGAGGGCAAGAACTGGGATCTATCATGGTAACAAATAGATCCCCATTCTGACGGGAGTTCAGAATAATCACCTCTTCCTAGTGATTAGGAACAACAATCTCTCTGTACTCCCAGTCAGTCCCCCCCCCCCCACCCAGTTGGAAACACCTTCCAGGGAACACATTTGATTGCCCCTAGTGTTAACCCCTTCCTGCCAGTGACATTTATACAGTAGTCAGTGCATTTTTATAGCACTTATCGCTGTATACATGTTAATGGTCCCGCTAAAAATCACTGATCACCGCAATTACTAGTAAATAATAAAAATGCCATAAATCTATTCCCTATATTGTAGACGCTATAACTTTTGCGCAAACCAATCAATATATGCTTATTGCGTTTTTTTTTTAACCAAAAATAAAAGCCGCAGAGGTAATCAAATACCACCAAAAGAAAGCTTTTTGTCTGCAAGCCCAGATCCTTGTGCAAGCGTGTTAGCAATCACCTCTGGCAACAGTGAGGAAGTACCTGTTGTGCCTGCAGGGGGTGCTAAGGAGTCAGAAATGGCTGCTGCAATTTCATCCCATGGCCACCAGGGCGAGTTGGCCAGTGAAAGTGCGATAAAGGATAGACAACGTACTCAAATGAACATGGCAACCCCTGTTATAGTGATCGGTGAGACTGTTGCTGGTAAATGCATGAAAAAGATTGACTATGTGAATGTGCACACTGAAGTTGAAGTAACCCCAAATAGGAGATCCACTGTCTGTGTGGAAAAGGACTTGCCTTGCTACAGTGTCCTGCCCAGTGGGGAGGCAAGTGGTAAAGTTGAATATGACAATGTGATTGGTAAAACTGATAATATTGTGTTTGCTAAAGTTGATGGTCCAGTTGCTAATGGGCTAGTGCAGCTCACTAGAGATAAAAACGTTGCTCTAAATGCAGTTAAAGATGTGCTATCTCCCCTAGCAACTGTGATGAAGGCCACAGAGATGTCCCTAGAAACCCCCAGGGAGCTCTGCTTTTTGGAGCCGGAGGTTGCCCGGGGAAACTATGGTGTCGTTCTGGTGAATAGGAGACCCCAACGTATATTCTAGGAGGCATTATGAGTCTTTTGAATTTTTTTTTTTTTTTCTCCACTAGTTTTTGGAAAAAAAATAGTTTTTCTAACATCTACATTCATACTTAAAAAAACTACCAAGAAGACTGCTGATTCACCTGTGTAATTTTTGTCAGCCGGTCCGGTGGAGGAGAAGCCTGGGGAGCCCATGGGGATTAACTCTGTGTCATGTCCATTGTAATAAAGTTTGTTAAACTAGTTATTTATCACATGTATGTTGCCATGTTGGCATCAGGAAAATGGAAAATTGCATCAAATACTATCCTGTAATTTTCCTTTCCTGATGCCAATCCATGGCTGCATACAAACACTCCCTTTTTTGATCTTATTTTTTTTTTTATGGAGAATAGGGAAGGTTGCTCTAAGTCAGACTTTTATAGATTTTAACAGGTCCTGTGGGTGGATATAGGGGTGGAGCTATATCACATGTATGCTGCCATGGGTTGGAGTCTGGAAATTAAAATGATGGAATTTGATACAAATTATGTGTTAAAACAAAAATGGAAAATTGTATGTCTAAAGTTTTATGTTTAATGTTTATAGCGAGTACGATTGGGGATTTTACTTAAATATGTAATGCTACCTGTTTTTTGGGTATGCCGGTTGTCGCCATTTCAAACCATTTTTTTTCATACTATGATTTACAGATAAAAGAACTGAAAAGATATGTCAAGGAAAAAGAAACTAATTTATCAATCAAGCAAATAAAACAGGAAGTAAGAAAGAAAACTGAACACCTTAAACAGCATGAACAAGTCAGCAATGCACATGGTTTATTAAGAGTTGTCTTTAAAGAAAGCAAGTTTAAAGAGGCAATACATAAAGACTTTAATTTGAACAATATTCATGCCACTGACTTGATTACAATCCTCCAAGCAACTGCTACTAGATTTGAGATCGAATTTCAAAATCTACAGGAGAAAAGCAGAAAAAAGTTGGATGTAATGACTGAAAACCTTGAAGGGATTGTTTGCATCCCTTCTGCAACGTGCTAATTTCAATTGACAAAGTACTGTACAAAAACCTCCAGTTGGATTTATAATGGCAGTCCAAGATTCAGTTTGTTTATTCACCAATATATTTGCTTTTTTATTAAAACTATTTTTTGTGAATTATATTATTTCTGTTTTTACCACCTTCAAGGAACACTAAAGGTTTGTTTTTTATTAGATCAATTGATTGCTGTAAGCTAGAGCATTTAAATATCACTTACCTTGTTTTTCCTTTTGACCTCCAAAATACAGTAATCCAGGTTTGAAAATGCCATTTCCTGTCACTCCTCTTCTTGCTTTCCACCAGCATCTGAGCTGTTTTGCATGGTGGAAAGCAGAATGTGCTCACCCCCTCCCTATGACTACAGCCCTGCGTGAAGATGCTCTCTTATCCCTCACAGGCATGGAGGCTAAGCCTAATGGGAACTGTAGTTCCCAGCAGGCCGTGATGTAGCAAGAATGAATGCGCACTGCAAACCAGGAAGTCAGTCAGAATAATGATTCAGGAGTGACGGAGGTGAATAAAACAGCTCGATTTCAACAGGTATCAAACTAGTTTATAATGCAAAACATTATTTTATACTTTATCAGCTACTGTCAGACTTTAATTTTAAGAGGAAAATATTTTTGTCTTTACAACCCCTTTAACCACTTCAGAACAAGGCACCCCACCCCCTTAAATTTTCAGCTTTCTTCGCTGTTGCATTTTAAATGACAATTACGTGGTCATGCAACACTGTACCCAAACTAAATAGTTAGCATTTTGTTTCCACAAATAAAGCCTTCTTTTGTTGGTATTTGATCACCACTGGGGTTTTTAAAACAAACAAATGTAAAAAAAATACAGATTTTTTTTCTGTTTTAAAATAGTCAATAAGTATGTTTTTTCTCCTTCACTGATGGGCACTGATAAGGTGGCACTGATGAGGCACTAATATGCAGCACTGATGGGTGACACTGGGCACTAAAAGGCCGAACTGATGGGCAATTATAGGTGACACTGGGCACTTCGAGGTGGCACTGATGAGAAGGCACTGGTAAGCATTACTGATGGGCACCTCTATTGAGCACTGATTTGCACCTCTAATGGGCACTGATTGGCAACTCTGGTCCTGGGTGGGCATCCCAGGTGGGCATCGTGGGGGGGGCTTCACTGATGATCAGCGCAGACCCCCCTGGTCAGGAAAGGAGCCGATCGGCTCTCCTCCACTTGCGTCTGTCATTCTAATTTGAGGAAAACCCGATAAATGTCTCTTCCTGTTTACACTGTGATCAGCTGATTGGAGTCAGCTGATCACATGGTAAAGAGCCTCAGACTGACACACCACACCAACAATCGCCACAGGCACACAATCGCGGCATATCCTGCTGGGCGTCAAATGATGTCCAGTCAGGATAGCTTAACCACTTTGCACACATCATTCTGCTATATGGTGGGCGGAAAATGGTTACAATATGGCAAATGGAATGTGTTGTGTTTTGATTGGGTTTGCATCTAATCACTTTTAGGGATTGTCGGTCACTGCTGGACGTGCAGATATGTTAAACACCAGGTTCATCTGCAAGTACCTAAATACAGCCAGTTAAAGTGGAACTAAAGGCAAAATGGTTAAGTTTTGGATAGAGGGGAGAGGGATTAGAACACCTTTCAGTTTTTATTGCTTTCCGTGTTCCTGTTAGAGAGTTTCATACTCTATTTGTTTTGTTTTGGGATGTTCCCAGATAAAAGAGGGGAAATCTTTCAAAGTGAATACTAGTTCTGGTGACCTGGGGGGCCCCAAGAGATTCCCACAATTTTCAGGGATTTCCTCTCACTTTGTTTTGGCTGTGGGACTGGAAGTAATGGTACATCTCTCCAATGGGACAAAAATGCCAAAATGTAAACTTAAATTTTATTAGCTTAATTAAACTTAAGCTAACCAAAAAGTCTCTCTGAATTTCTCTGAAGTAGCCCATTGAAAATTATCCCCTATAGCAGTGGTTCTCAACCTCAGACCTCAAGTACCCCCAACGGGGCATGTTTTGGGAACTTCCCTTACATAAAATAGCTCTTATCAATACCATGTCATTTATATTGATTTAAAGGGTGGGGGTACTTGTGGACTGAGGTTGAGAACCCCTGCCCTATAGAAACCACAGCTTCCTCAAATCGGAGGGAACTGTTGGCAGTCCAGAGGGCTCTGGAAGGCTTTCACTTGGAGATGAAAGGTCAACAACTTCAGATTTGGTTGGACAACAGTACGGTTTCTAACCTCAACAAGCAAGGGTGCATGAGAAGTCGGGCACTTCAGACAATACCTAAAACATTCTGCCATGGGCAGAGGTAAACCTTGCCTCAATTTCTGCCATTTACTTAAAGGCTACTCTAGAATTTTTTAGTAGACTATGTCGGCAGTCAGCTAGTGAGGCAGGACGACTGGTCACTCTAGCCAGAAGTGTTTTCAGCTATCACTTTTCTCAGAACCTGATATATCAGGCAATGGGGATAGATATCGCGGCAAATCCTTGGGCTTTCCGATTCTGCTATGCTTTTCCCAGTCAAGTTTATTCCAGAAGTCCTCCGGAAATTTCAGTCGGAAAAGACCAACCTGATTCTAGTGGCCCCCCTCTGGCCCTGGTTCTTACTACAATCCCTAGCCTCCGGCCCTCAAGTTTTTCTTCCAGAGAGGGAGGATTTAATATTGCTGGGTCCGGTGTTGCACCCCCAGGTGTTGTCTCTAAACCAGGCAGCTTAGCATCTGATGAGCAGTTGCTAAAGTCTCCGGGTTTCTAGGACAAAGTTGTTCAGATCTTGGACAACTGCCATAAGCCAGTTACGAGGGCAATCTATTCAAACATCTAAAAAAAAGTTTAACTCTTGGATGTTTTAGCATTAATGTAATTTCCCGTGACATTCCATCAGTCTTGGATTTCTTTCAGGATAGTGCTGATCAGGGCCCAGAAAAGTTCATATTGCTGTGCTTGGTGTTTTCCTCCAGGTTTCTCTGTTTTAAAGACCCTGTGGTAGCTAGGATGATGCCGGAAGTGATCAGATCCTGTCCATGGGATTTGTCTCCGGTCCTTCAGACACTAGTTTTACGTTTTGAGCCCCTGGAAGGTTCATCAATCAAGCTTCTTATGGTGAAGACCGTTTTTCTTGTTGTTTACATGTTGTTTTTAGCGAAATGTAAGCTTTTGATAAGGGAACCATTTATTGAAGATAGTGGTGTGCTAAAGACAGACCCAGGGTTTCTACCAAAGGTAACCTTCTCTTTTCACAGGTCCCAGGACATAGTGTTGCCTACTTTCTGTAATTTCAGTTTTTCTATCTTCATTAGACATTATTGTCTCCTTTCCAGTCATGAACAGACGTTTAGATGCAAGGTCCTCCAGGCAGTGGTCTCTCCCTAGGCTTGTAATTTCTTGTTGTCCTGGAAGACGACTCAAGAAATCCAGAGTTAGACTTGCTAAGTAACTCCATTTCTGGGAATCTTACAGCACAGATGTATTTCCCACCCATATAGGCATTGGTTATGTATCTGAGTTTTTATATTTTGTAGTGCTGTCCTACAGTCCTTTTAGAACTGTTTTACAACAGGTTGGCTAATCTCACAAAAGTGAGATGAACCACATTGTTGAAAACTCAGGAAGTGGCAACTTTACATCTCTGAAGGTTCCACCGCTAGAACCCCAGTCTTTTTTTACACCCCCTCTCAAGGAGGTTGTATATGTGGATTGGGCACACTCTGACAAAGTGTCTGCTCCACCAGATTTGCTCAGCTATACCCTATGGAGGGGGAATGCACTTAAAAGATACGTGTGTGACTCAGAGAGCGGCTGCTCCTTCTACTTCGACTCATACTTCCACGAGGAAACGTTTTCACCACTTTCAGATTAGGTCCCCTAAAGCCAATCCTCAGAGCCAATTCTCTTAGAGACCGTCTCGGTATTCACCCCGGAGGCGAGCATGGGAGGAAGTGACAAGTGAAATAGAGAGCAGGAGGTCTTGGGTGCATCGAAGAGAACACTTTATTTTTAGACTAGGTTAGTGATGTAGTTGGGGGCCAAGTTGTGAATGGCTTGGTAAGGTATTAGTATTTTTTATTAAATGTGTTGGGTAAGTGGCAGCCATTGCAGGGATTGCCAGAGATGCTAAGCAGTTTGTAAGGTGGATGAGTCTGGCAGCAGCATGCATGATGGACTGAATAGGGGATGGCCTATTTAAAGTTCAGGACTACACCTAGCACCCTGGCATGCAGGGATGGATTGTTGGTTGTGCAATTGCTCTTGATAGAGCAGTTAGGGGAAAGGGGCATGTGGGGGATGAAATATGAGCTTGATTTTGGACAGGTTGCGTTTAAGAAAAGGGTGTGACATGCAGACTGATATGTCGGTTAGTAAATTAGTGATATTGAAAGCCATGGGAGGCTATCAGCTGACCATGGGAGGAGGTGTAGATCGAGAATAGGAGGGGTCCAAGAACAGAACCTTGGGGGTCCATTGTTTTTTGCTGTTAGTAAGTCATTTGTGAGTTTTAGGAGAGCAGTTTCTGTGGAGTGTTGCTGTTTATACTTGAATCTTTTTACGTATCTGAAGTCAAACAGGGATGTTCATCCTATGTTGGATGTCAAGTATCTCCACATATTTCTGCAGGTCAGAGTGAGAGGATTTAGCTAATCTTCCCTCCATAGCCCCCTGAAAACCTTCCCTCCCCCCCCCCCGGCGTTTAGCGACCATGGTTAATCTGCAATATTCTGCAGAATCCATTTGGGATCTGAGGCGATCTGCCGCAATACTACCAGCCATCACCAAAAAAGCCCTAAAAATTGAACAACTTTTGAGAATCGATCGACGATCGACTGTCAAAAATTTCAGCCATTTGCCCCAGCCTAAGCACATATCATGTGCTTTGATCAACACAAGATCGGCAGTAAAACACCGATTAGAAATCTATGATTTCATTCTACAAAACGATTTAGACTGCCTCTTTATTACAGAGAGCTGGCTCACAGCTGACTGTAACACCATTCTAGGCGAACTGGTGCCAGAAAACTATCGCATTATAACCGAAAACAGAGTGGGGCAAAGAGGAGGAGGTCTGGTAGTGATCCACAAGACTAACCTCGCGATCACTAAACCAAGCCTTCAAAACCCCCTTCCATTCATGGAAACCCTCACTCTGCAACTAGAAACAAATCCCCAGGAGACCGTCCGTATTCTACTCTGCTATAGATCACCTGGTCCAAAATCGCAGCTTACATCATCATTGACGGAGTTTATCTCCACTTACACCCTTAACAGCAAACACCTGTTGCTGCTTGGGGACTTCAATCTCTGGGCCAATTCTTCACAGGATCCCGTGGCCGACGCCTGTATCGATCACCTGGAAGGATTAGGGCTACAGCAATCAGTATGTGGGCCCACACATACTTCAGGTCACACGCTCGATCTTATTTTCAGACAAGATCTGGAAATAAACATTTTGGAAAATGAACCGTTGCCATGGACAGATCACCATGCAATTAAATTCATAATTTCCAAAATCCCCCCCTTAACAAAAACATCAAAACCAGTGACAACACACTGGACTAGATGTCAGAAGAAGCTCCATTCGGAACTCTTCAAAACCACATTAAGAGAAAAAATAAAATCGATTCACCCTCATCAAACGGCCTCAGAAACACTGGATGCCATAAACACAGCACTATCACAGTCAGCCGACTTGATAGCTCCGAAACGTAAAACCTGCATCCAGAAAAACACCTCTAGCTGGTTTAATAACCAGCTGTCGCTATTGAAAGCAAGAGCGCAGAAGGGCGGACGCTGCCTGGAAAATAAACTCTTCAGAAGAAAACCTCACCATCTACAAGGCAACAACAAGAAAATAACCAAAAATAAATTTTCAAAGCCAAGAAAAATTATTTTTCCAAGGCTATCAACAGCGCCCTAAACCGCCCCCGCGAACTCTTCAAGATGGTCACTCAGACCATGAATCCCGTCTGTCTTGAAGCCCCCAATTCAGACACCCAAGAGTTCTGCAATGAATTGTCGGATTACTTCATTAATAAAATTGAGGGAATCCGTGAAAGCATTCAGCAAAACAACACCCCCCTAAACCCCCCCCCCCCCGCAATTATTCACCCAACACCCACAGAAATTCACCACAATCAGGAAAGTTCACTCTAGAACCCATCTCCATCGATGCCACAAAAAATATCATTGGTACTTTGCGAAATAGCACAGCGCCAAATGATATCATTCCCACCAAACTGCTGAAGGAATGCGCCGACATCCTGGCACCTCCTATCACGCAGCTTATAAACCAGTCTTTCAAGGAGGGCATAGTGCCCCCCCCCAGTTGAAAGAGGGCATAATCCAACCCATCTTGAAGAAACCCACCTTAGACCCCAAGGACCCACTTCATCGCCGTCCCATAACAGGCCTAAACGTTCTCTCCAAGGTCATGGAGAAAGTAGTGGTACAACAGCTGCAACAGCATCTAGATACCCACAGCCTACTTGATCCATTTTAATCTGGCTTCCGTCCCAGACACGGTACGGAAACAGCATTACTCAAAATATGGGACGACGCTCTCGAGGCCGCAGACGAAGGAGAATCTTGTCTCCTGGTTCTGTTGGACCTAAGCGCTGCCTTCGACACTGTAGACCACAAACTATTACTGACTCGGCTAGCTGACGTAGCCAAAGTCGCAGAAGGTGATTTATCTTGGTTCTCCTCTTTTTTGGAAAACCGGTCACAAACGGTGAAATTGGGACCCTTCACTTCTGAGAAACGCACGGTATCGTACGGAGTCCCTCACGGATCGCCTCTATCGCCGGTGCTGTTTAACATCTATCTTCCAAAAACTGCTTTATCACTCATATGCAGACGACACGCAACTGTATTTCCGCATTTGCAACAAAAAGGATCACCACCTCAATCTAGAGACATGCCTCTCTTTGATAGAAGACTGGATGACAAAGAGTTATCTTAAACTCAACGGAGCGAAAACAGAACTTCTCCTGTTTCATGCCAAGCGTATGAATCAACCTGCAACAACTTGGTCCCCCCCGCCCATTCTGGGCAAAATCATCACCCCTAGCGCCAAAGTCAAAAGTCTCGGAGTCATCTTTGACTCCTACATGACATTGGACGCACAAATAGGGTCAGTAGTCAGCGGATCTCACCATCTGCTGCGCCTACTACGCAAACGTACTCCTTTTATTCCCAAAGAAGACATATCGGCCGTGGTGGGAGCGATTGTAAACTCCAGATTGGATTATGCAAACGCCCTTTACCTCGGACTTCCAAAATACCAAATCGCTCGTCTGCAAGTCGTTCAAAATACGGCCGCCAGACTAGTGACTGGGAAAAAACCTTGGGAATCAATCTCACCTTCACTGAGATCCCTTCATTGGTTGCCAGTAAAGGACAGAATTGTTTTTAAAGCACTCTGTCTAACGCATAGATGTATCCATGGGAATGCTCTCCATTATCTATGCGAAAAAATAAAAGCTCACAACTCCAATCGCGTTCTGCGATCCACCAACCAAAATCTGCTCCAGATACCGAAAGCCAATTACAAGTCCAAAGGAGAAAGAAGATTCGCGGTCCAGGGTCCCAGACTATGGAACGCTTTACCAACCAACATTCGGTTGGAGGAAAACCACTTAGCATTCAGGAGAAAGCTCAAGACGCATCTCTTTTGATATCAAAAGAGACAGGAACAACAAGCACCCAGAGGCGATTTAGTTTGCATGTGCCGCGCTATATAAGTTTTCATTCATTCATTCATTCAGAGTCTGTGTGTGCAGGGTACAGGGTGTAATCTTGCTTCATCCAGGGGATTTCCTGGCATCAGTGAATATAAGAGATGCTTACCTGCACCTCCTGATCTTTTCTCCTCGTCAAAAGTTCCTATAGTTTGCAGTGATAAGCTGTAATTTTCAATTTGTGGTCCTGCTGTTTGGACTGGCCACCGCTTCCTGAATGTTCCCAAAGGCCCTGGCCCCAGTTATGTGCATCCTAAGGACCAGATGTCTGGACAATCTGTTTCTCAGGGAACAATTCATTCATTGCCAGGGGAGCAATGTATCTCTCAGGTTACGCATTCTGGAGACATTTGGCTGGTTAATCGATCTCCAGAAATTGGTATTGGTTCCAGCTCGGTGATTAGAATATCCCGCCTACTCCTGGACACAGACCAGGCAAAGGTGATTCTCCCTCCAGAGAAGTGCTTTCTATTGATAAATAGGGTGTCTCCTCTCAGGAATCCTGAGGTATCCCTCAATTTGTCTCTGCATGAAAGTTTTGGGGAAGCTGATGGCCTTGGTTCCCTTTTGCTCGGTTCCATTCCAGACCTCTGCAGTTCTGAGGGCATGTGATGGACAGTTGTACTTTCCTGCTGCCTTTGTTTTCTGGACTAGTGAATGTCTCTCCAGAGGTTAGGGCCAGGGAAGTTGTTTCTTCCCTTTTCTGGAAAGGTGCTGATGACAAACACAGCTTTACAGAATGGGAGGGAAAAGCTGGATCACCTTTCAGTGCAAGGGACTTGGTCTCCATTAAGAATGATCCCTCCCTATTAATGTTTTGGTTATTTGGGGGGTATTTGTACTTTCCTGGCATGTTGGGGTCTCAAGAAATTTGTACTTCAGGTGTGATCAATTTTCAGAGATTGGCACCATAGCTTGTGGACTCTATAACTTTCACAAAGACCAAATAATATACACCGATTTTGATTATTTTTACCAAAGATGTGTAGCAGTATACATTTTGGGCAAAATTTATGAAGAAAAATTACTAATTTGCTAAATTTTACAGAAACTAAGAAAAATATTTTTTTTTTACAGAATTTTCTGTCTTTTTTCTTTTATAACGCAAAAAAATAAAAACACAGTGGTGATTAAATACCACCAAAAGAAAGCTCCTATATGTGGGGGGGGGGGGGAAGGACAAACATTTCATATGGGTACAGGATTGCATGACTGAGTAATTGTCATTCAAAATGTGAGAGCACCGAAAGCTGAAAATTGGTCTGGTTAGGAAGGGGGTTTAAGTGCCCAGTGGTCAAATGGTTAAGTTGTTTGACTGTGCTATTTTATAGTCTACATTTTGGGTTTGATTAACACTATTGAAGGCCTTAGTTTGCCATTCTTGACTATTGAGTTACCAGATCACTGTGGAAAATCACCCAGTAAACAAACTTTCTGTTTACTACATTTGTGTCTGTTTTACTGTGTTTGCAAGTACACTGTTTGCTAGGTGTGCCAGAGGGGCTGGGCCTGTTCCTTGGGGTTAAGAGGCAGAGTAATGGACTGAACAAATTTAAGCAGCTCCTTCGGGGGAATTGCTACAAAAAGATTAAAGGCCAAAATGTTTTCTACTACATTTCTTTGGTAAAAATAACCCAAATCAGTGTATGTTGGTTAGTGTGTGTAAAAGTTATAGAGTCTAGAAACTGACATATACATGATATATACTGTATATTTGAAAATTGAGCAAGCCTGATTTATTGTCTGCCGATCTCATGTCTTGAGGCCTGAAAATGCCAGGACAGTAAAAATAACCCCAAATGACCTGTTTAGGAAAAGTAGATAGTCCAAGCTATTTAGTACGAGGCATAGTGAGTTTTTTTAAGTTGTTTTTTGTCACAATTTTTTTTTTTTTTCAAAATTCTTTATTCACAACAGAAGGCGCGTCCACACAGACCACAACAACAATGTTAACATGACGACATCCACAGGTACATATACATAACCTAGGCAGGCACTTGTGTCTTTGGAAACGAACATATTTACACAACAGAGTTCCCACTGGGCCCAATTCCTCAGGTGGTGTGGGTCTTAGGCGGTCCGTGCAATACACATGCTGTTCATCCCCCGCGTCACATCCACACTGGTATCGCCATCCGATCACTGTACACCTACAGGATGTAATGTATTAACTAGGATCCGCGCACCCGCCTCTCTTTTTCCAATATCCAAAAGAGTTAGAGGGAAAAAAGAGAAGCAAAAGCATCTTAGGAATCTCCCGGGAGAGCAGAGAGGGGGAATCCCCAAATAAATGGTCTTCCAGGGAAAAGATAGAAAGTAAAGAAGAGAGCATGGGGGGGGGGGGAGGATGTGCAGCTCGCGAGCAGGGGTCACCGTATTTTTTTAAATCGGTCTCCCAGCCTATCAGGACAGCGGGTCAGATCGCTCGTTTTCAGAGGGTGGATTCCAGTCTGAGGTTCTAAGTTAGTCCCCTAAGGGCATGTCCTTCCTCTGAGTAAGTGTAGATGTTCCATAGTTGCCAAGTCTGTGTGTATAACTCATATCTGTCTTGGTTTGTGAGAATCAGGTCTTCCATCCTGTTAATATCATCTACTTTCCGTAGCCACATGGCAACGGTTGGTGGGTTCGGGGATTTCCAGCAAAGTGGGATACACGCTTTGGCTGCGTCCAGAAGGTGTCGAGTAACTGATTTCTTGTAAATGCGTGTGGGGATATCATTGGCATGTAACAAAGTACGCCGGATCGTCTGGGATCTGGCGGCTTGTACATTTCTGTGATATCCGCTTAACCTCTCCACCCAAAAGGGTGTCAGCCGCGGACATGACCAAAAGATGTGAAGCAAGGTGCCTGTCTCCAATTGACAACGCCAGCAAAGATCTGATGCTGTCTGGAAGCGTGTACTGAGAAGGGCCGGAGTCCGGTACCATCGCGTCATGATTTTGTAGTTTGTCTCTTGAACCTTAGTGCATATAGAGGATTTGTGTACAAACGTCAGTATTTTTCTTACTAGGGAATGTGCAGCGTAGATCGCATTTCCATTTAGCAATGCATGGGATTTTGTGTCCCTCTGTCGGCGTGACCAGGATGGTATGTACAATAGAGCGTGCGGCAGCACACCCGAGTCTGAGCACAGCTCCTTCAATGTGGTAAGAGCGTGACTTTCCGTCACGGGGGGGGGCATGGTGTGTAGGAAGTGATTAAGTTGGTTGGCTCTCAAAAAGTCTAATTGGTAGCGACCCCTCGGGTCCATCAGTTCCTTCATTGTTTTCCAACGCCCCGCTAAAGTTAGATGCCTGGAATGTCCCAGCGTCCCGCAGGGCTCGAAATTTTGCGTCGTGTATACCTGGCTTGAATTGTGGGTTGCCCAGCACCGGGCGTAAGAGTAAGTTTCCCGACGACAAGCCAGCCTGTGACATCAACCTAGCGCAGATCTTTATCGTGTTCCCTATCAACGGGTGAGACCGCGTAGACTTGTGTAGTGTCGTGAGGCACCACGACGATCTCGACAGTAGGGTTCCGCTCTGCGCTTGTTCCAGACGTGGCCACAGTTTAGTGTCCCCATGCCTACACCAATCTATGAGGCGGTTCAGGTGTGCTGCATGATAATATGTACGAATCTTCGGCATAGCCAATCCAACATAGTGTTTGGGCAGAGATAATGTAGACCTGTGTATCCTAGGGTGTCTCCCAGCCCACAGGAAGGTCCTAAACATGGCTTGGACCTGCTTAAAGTAGTCCGCCGGTATATGTATTGGGAGGGCCTGAAGAAGGTATAAAAATTTGGGTAATATGGGCATTTTGAGAATGTTGCATCTACTGAACCATGAATGGAGTCCGGAGGTCCACTGGTCTAGCAATTTTTGGACAGATTTAAGCAGTGGCGGGAAATTCAGTTTAAAAATTTGGGAGAAGGACGGTGGTATCTGCGTGCCCAAATAAGTCAGGGCAGTGTCAGTCCAATGTAGATTTAAGCTACTTCGAAGGCGTGTTAGGCGCGGACTCGAGATCCCCACCCCCATTGCCATCGATTTGCCCAGATTGATTTTCAAATTTTCCCATAGTCATCAAATTCACGCATTAGGTTAGGTAGGGACACTACAGGGTTCGTCAATGAGAATAGCATATCATCTGCAGAGACCTTATATTCTCCGTCACCTATCTGAATTCCCGAAATATACGAGTTCAGCCGAACGCGTCTCAGGAAAGGCTCTAGGGAAAGAGCGAATAGGAGGGGCGACAGGGGGCAGCCCTGTTGTGTCCCATTCGCAATCGCCTCCAACAACACCCCGTTCGCCCTAACTTTCGCTGCCGGGTTTGTGTAAACTGCGGTTATCCAGTTAAGCATCTTGTGACCCAGCCCTATATGTCGCAATGTAGCGAACATGAACTGCCAACTGACACGATCGAACGCCTTTACGGCGTTCATGCCCACAATAACGCATGGGGTCTTTGTAGTATTCGCGGCGTGCAATAAGTTCAAGACTGTGGCGGTATTGTCCCGAGCTTCCCTGGTCGGGACAAACCCCACTTGGTCCAGGTGTATGAGGGTGGGCAGATGTTGTTGCATTCTAGTCGCAAGAATTTTGGTGAAGATTTTGAGGTCAACATTCAGCAATGAAATAGGGCGGTAACTACCGCATTGGCTCGGGTCTTTCCCGTCTTTAGGGATGACTGCTATCTGTGCCTGTAGAGTAGATATATGTAACTTCGCCCCCGTGCTGAGATTGTTAAACAGGGATACCAAGTGGGGGCCTAAGGAAGGGAGCAGTGTCTTATAGTAGGTGACGGTCAGGCCATCTGGACCCGTGTCAGCCCAGCTGGGGAGGGGTTGTCGGGTGGAAGTGCTGGAGTTAGAGAGTGTGGAGGCTGTCGGGGCCCAAAGGGAGTTCCCCATTCTGGAGAGGGGATGACCTTGGGCTGGGGCTCAAGTGCATACAGGAGAAGAGAAAAGATCCTGGAGGAGAGGCACATGAGAGAGCAAGGAAAGAACAGTGGGAGAGAACACTGCTAAGAGAGGGAGTTCAACTGGTTGCAACCAAGAGAGCTGGTGAGTGAAGCACAGTTGGAAGGACTGGGGAGGCACGCCTGAGAGAACTGGGAGTTTGCAGTTTTGAGATGGGTACAGAAGAGTACCAGAAGAGTGGACTGCAGGAAGGGCAGTGGAGAGATGTCAATGCAGCCGGGCTGGCTGGCAGGGCCTGAAGAGACCTATCTGGGATTGGTAGCTGAATGGAGGACAGTTAGCACGTGAACTTTTTCTACACCATGGGGGCCCAAGGCCTCTGCCCGCAAAAGGCTGGCTAAGTTAGTGTTAGACCTAACCATGAAGTGCTAGCTAGTCTGGAGGAATAATAGTCTGCTGGAGGAGTAACGTTATGCAGCAAGTGAAGTGCTGGAGGAGTGACGGAAAAAGAGGTCTTGAGCAAGTGTTTGTGCTGCAGAGAAGACTGGAGTGTACAGTATATACTGGAGTGTATATAGAAGTCCCAATCAAGTGGTGCTAAATTCATTTTGGACATCTTATAACTATCCTTTACCCATCCAAGTTTAATCTCCTTGAATAAAAACAAATAAAAAAAACAAAGCTTATCCTTGTCTCTGAGTGACTGAGAGATGGATGTCTGTTTGGTCAGGCTGTCAGGTGAACCACAGTAATAAGAAAACCCTACAGGGGCATGGCTACATATGCATCTAATTTCCTGACTACCTATCATATTTCTTGAGTCCCTAAAGTGCCGGGAGGGGGAAAAACTTCAAGGTACAATGCCTTGAAAAGGTATTCATACCCCTTGACATTTTCCACATTTTGTCATGTTACAACCAAAATTGTAAATGTATTTTATTGGGATTTTATGTGATAGACCTACACAAAGTGGCACATAATTGTGAAGTGGAAGGAAAATGATAAATGTTTTTTCAAATTGTTTACAAATAAATATCTGAAAAGTGGGGGGGGCATTTGTATTTGGCCCCCTTTACTCCAATACTCCTTACTAAAATCTAGTGGAACCAATTGCCTTCAGACGTCACCTACATAGTTAATAGAGTCCACCTGTGTCTAATTTATTCTCAGTATAAATACAGCTGTTCTCTGAAGCCCTCAGAGATTTGTTAGAGGACATAATTGAACAAACAGCATCATGAAGGCCAAGGAACACACCAGACAGGCCAGGGATAAGTTGTGGAGAAGTTTAAAGCAGGTTTAGGTTATAAAAAAATATCCCAAGCTTTGAACATCTCACGGAGCACTGTTCAATCCATCATTGGAAAATAGAAAGAGTATGGCATAACTGCAAACCTTCCAAGACATTAAGCAGCCAAGAGCCCAATGGTAACTCTGCAGGAGTTGCAGAGATCCACAGCTCAGGTGGAAGAATCTGTCCACAGGACAACTATTAGTCGTGCACGCCATAAATCTGGTATTTATGGAAGAGTGGCAAGAAGAAAGCCTTTGTTGAAGTCCCGTTTGCAGTTTTCAAGAAGCCATGTGGGGGGACACAGCAAACATGTGGATGAAGATGCTCTGGTCAGATGAGACCAAAGTTGAACTTTTTGGCCTAAAAGCAAAACGCTATGTGTGGCAGAAAACTAAGGCCCCGTACACACGTCCGAGAAACTCGACGGGCAAAACACACAGTTTTGCTCGTCGAGTTCCTTGTGAAGCCGCCGAGGATCTCGGTGAGCCAAGTTTCCTCATTGACTAACGAGGAAATAGAGAACATGTTCTCTATTTGGCCCGACGAGATCCTTGTCGGTTTCCTCGGCCAAAAGTGTACACACGACCGGGTTTCTCAGCGGAATACAGCTCCGATCGAGTTTCTGGCTGAATTCTGCCGAGAAACTCGGTCTTGTGTACGGGGCCTCACAGTGCACATCACCCTGCCGTGAAACATGGTGAAGATGGTCAGAGTTGATGGGAAGATGGATGGAGCCAAATACAGGGAAATCTTATGCCGCATACACACCATCACTTTATGTGATGAAAAAAAACGACACTTTCTGTGAAGTAAAAAATGACGTTTTTGAAACTTCAATTTTCAAAGACGAAGTTGCCTACACACCATCGTTTTCTTGCAAAGTGATCTTGCAAAGCGAGGTTACGTTCCACCACGTTTTACCATTGAAGCTTGCTTCATAAGTAGCTTCTGGGCATGCGTGGATGAAAAAACGTCTTAGAAAACGACGTTTTTTGCTACACACGGTCAATTTCTGTGAAGTAAAAAGTGCACTTTTGAAAAACGACACATAAAATTGAAGCATGCTTCAATTTTTTTTGGTCGTTTTTTACAAGACATAAAACGACGTTTTCCCCCACACACAGTCAATTAAAGTGACGTTTTTAAAAACGTCATTTTTTTTCATCACATAAAGTGATGGTGTGTACGGGGCATTAGAAGAAGGCCTGTTAGAGCCTGAAAAAGACTCGAGACTGGGGCAAAGGTTCACATTCCAGCAGGACAAGGACCCTAAACACACAGTCAGAGCTACAATGGAATGGTTTAGATCAAAGCATATTCATGTGTTAGAATTGCCCAGTCAAAGTCCAGATCTAAATCCAATTGACAATCTGTGGCAAGACTTGAAAATTGCCGTTTACAGACGCTCCCCATCCAATCTGACAGAGCTTGAGCTATTTTGCAAAGAAGAATGGGCAAAAATGTCACTCTCTAGATGTGCAAAGCTGGAAGAGACATACCCAAAAAGACTTGCAGCTGCAATTGCAGCAAAAGGTGGTTCTACAAAGTATTGACTCAAGGGGCTGAATACAAATGCACGCCACACTTTTCACATATTTATTTATTTGGAAAAAAAAAAATTAAAACCATTTATCATTTTTCTTCCACTTCACAATTATGTGTCACTTTGTGTTGGTCAATCACATAAAATCCCAATAAAATACATTTACGTTTTTGGTTGTAACATGACAAAATGTGGGAAATTTCAAGGGGTATGAATACTTTTTCAAGACACTATGTTCTGAAAGGCATAATGAGTCTTTTGAAAATTGTCTTTTACAACTGTAGCAGCCTGCTACTTTCTGGCCGGCGCTGCTTTTAATTTAGAGGGTAGTCTGAGAGTTAGTTGACTCAGACTGTATGTTTTTTAATACATTTGGGCCTCTGTTCCAGCCATGGCTGTACTGTAAGTAACCACTATTGTTGTCTGGGGCGTCGTTATCACTCCAGGCCAAGGGTGGCAGCAGTCAGGTCAAGGTGTTTTGGGTGTTCCCCCTTCAGCAGCCAATCGGAGGGAGCTGTGCATGCTGGGGAGGAGTACTTACAGTACAGACCAAAAGTTTGGACACACCTTCTCATTCAAAGAGTTTTCTTTATTTTCATGACTATGAAAATTGTAGATTCACACTGAAGGCATCAAAACTATGAATTAACACATGTGGAATTATACATAACAAAAAAGTGTGAAACCACTGAAAATATATTTCATATTCTAGGTTCTTCAAAGTAGCCACCTTTCGCTTTGATTACTGCTTTGCCCACTCTTGGTATTCTCTTGATGAGCTTCAAGAGGTAGCACCTCATCACTTCCCTTCTTGGTCAAATAGCCCTTACACAGCCTGGAGGTGTGTTTGGGGTCATTGTCCTGTTGAAAAATAAATGATGGTCCAACTAAACGCAAACCGGATGGAATAGCATGCCGCTGCAAGATACTGTGGTAGCCACAAACTAATATGCGCCTTAAAACAGGCTTCACCCCGCCGACGTAACTTGCCTAAGCCGGCGTAGGGTGGGCGCACATTTAGGCTGGACGCATGGTGGCGCTCCCATTGATCAGCCATTCAAATATGCAAATGAAGGAAATACGGCGATTCATGAACCTGCGTGCGCCCGACGCAGGCTACGCGAGGTGTGCGTAAGTTGTATGTCCGGCGTAAAGTTATTCCCCATAAAGGAGGTGCAACCCAGCAGCAGACATGCAAAGGTCTGCACCAGGGAACACAAGCCGGCGTATTTTATGTTGGACGTGTGTCTGGCTGGGCGTAGGTTACGTTCACGCCGTACGCAGTGATCCGCCGTAGTTTAGGCAGTTGTTCCGATGTGGTTGTGAGCAGGCGCAGGGGGATGCGCCCACGTCACCGCGCATGCGCAGTTCGTGATACGTATCTGTCTGGCGCTTGGCCCATCATTTGCATGGGGTCACGCCTCATTTGCATGGGGTCACGCCCACTTCCACCTACGCCCGCGTACGCCTTTGAATCCCACGCCACGCTGGCGCAGCGTTGGGAGCATTGGCTTGCTGAATGCATTGCTTGCCTCTCTGCGCTGTGTTGGCATAGCGTACATTGGTTACTCTACGGCGGCGTAATGTGCGCCTTGCTCTTTGTGAATTTGGGCCATCCTCTCCAGATGTACATGCTTAAGAGGGAAAATGTACGTATAATCGTTCTTGGCTTTTAACCCTGTGCATGGGATTCGCAGTGCACTTTGTATTATTTCACCTCCTAATAAATGGTTTTAACTGAACGTATTGCATTATGGAAAGTTTTTTGTTTCATTTTTGCTACTGAGTGCTACGTATCCTGAGGCATTGTTTTGTGAATTTGGTCTCACCTGCCCTTTGGAGGCCTGCTACAGTTAACATACTCTCAGATATCTGGGACAGATTTGGTTGACCTTACCACTGTGTAGATTAGTGTAGATTGGAGGTAAGAGGCAGCAAAGAATGGTGGTGAATACACAGAGGTGGAGCACTCCTGCATGATAAACCATTGGTTTTACACATGAGATTTGGAATATGGGCATGTTTTGTCATGTAGAGCATCTGCAATATTAACGCAGGACATTCTTATTATTGATGTGGGCTTTTGATTTGTTTTGCACATTGTATATAGTTCATAGCACATTTATATCACACATATGTATATATGTGTGTGTGTATATATATATATATATATATGTCTTAGTAGTATGATTCAGAATTAATGATTTGTGCGTTTATTTGAGGATAACGATCATATGCACATGAAGTATTTCAGGGTTTTTTGACATTATGGGGCAGATCCTCAAAGAAATTACGCCGGCGTATCTCTTGATACGCCGCGTAATTTCAAATTTTGCGCGTCGTATCTTTGTTTAGGTATCCACAAAACAAGATACGACGGCATCTGTGTTAGATCCGACAGGCATACGTCTTCGTACGCCGTCGGGTCTTCTATGCAATTTTTCGGCTTCCGCTAGGTGGCGTTCCTGTCGTAATCCGCGTTGAGTATGCAAATTAGCTATTTCCGATATTTTACGATCCACGAACGAAATTACTGGCCGTCACATTTTTTTACGTCGTTTCCGTTCGGCTTTTTCCAGTGTATAGTTAAAGCTGCTATATGGTGGCCTACTCAATGTTAAGTATGGCCGTCGTTCCCGCATCTAATTTTGAAAATTTTACGTTGTTTGCGTAAGTCGTCCGTGAATGGGGCTGGCCGCCATTTACGTTCACGTTGAAAATAATGACGTCCTTGCGACATCATTTGGAGCAATGCACCCTGGGAGTTTTTACGGACGGCGCATGCACAGTTCGTTGAGGATTCAAACCAAAGCCAAGTAAGTTACAGCGGCGTAGCGTATCTTACATCTGCGCCGCAGCGTATGTATGTGGATCTGCCCCTATATGTTTGATACCCATACAGTAAAACCTTGGATTGCAAGCATAATTTTTTTCCGGGAGCGTGCTTGTAATCCAAAGCATTTGTGTATCAATGCAAAATTTCCCATAAGGAATAATGGAAACTCAAATGATTTGTTCCACAACCATTTACTCATAATTCCGCGTACACACGATCGGAATTTCCGATGGAAAAAGTCAGATGAGTTTTTTCATCGGAAATTCAGATGCAATCCATCAGAGTTTAGATATAGAACATGTTTTATTTTTTTCCGATGGTATTCCGTCTGCATTATGATGTAACTAGCTGAATACCCGGCGTTGCCCGGTCTTCCTATCTTAACCTTTTGGGGAGGAAAATCATAGTAATATAAATATACCCATCTTTTATATAAGGGTGTAGGTAAGGGTTAATTTAACTGTCATATATTTTTATTTGGCATATAAGTAATATGTGTACCAGGTATTATTGAAATATCTCCAGGCGTACAGAAGTTATGTGGGAACATACATTTCCCATTGATTTGCATGGGACTTTAAACAAAAACCCTGACCCTCACAAATGGGGGTAGTTAAGGGATAAATTAACTATCCTATAGTTTAAGTGGACATATAAGTAACATGTGACCAAGTGTTATCGAAATATCTACAGCCGTTTGGAAGTTATGAAGTAACATGTATTTCCCATAGAGTTGAATGGGACTTTAAAGAAAAACCCTGACCATGGCAAATGGGGGTGGGTAAGGGTTAAACCACCTATCCTATGTTTGTTGCTGACATATAAGTAACATGTGTGCCAAGTTTCATGTTAATATCTTTAGCCGTTTGGACGTGATGCTGGAACATACATACATACATACATACATACATACATACACACACAGACACGTTGAGTTTTATATATATAGATTTGGCTGGGCAAAAGCCTGATCGTGTGTACGTGGCATTAGTCCTTCAGTTTATAGTCCATATAAAAAGATTATAGCAATGTGATAAGTTGTGTAACCATAAAATCTTCATCCACAAATGGAAAACCTCCACAAGGGGATTAGAAGCAAAATCCAGCAGGAGCTACAGAGTATAAAAGAGAAGAGAGGCGCCTCTAAGTGTAGCAATATGGTTACATTTAATAAAGGTACAACATTTAGCAACTCACATGGCTGATAATTAAAAGAGGCACATCTAAGTATGCAGACATCTGGGGTAAAGATGTCCACATAGAACATCGCCGGCTCTCACCTCTGTCAGTCTGCAGTCATGACCGAAAAGACTACCCTGCAGTAGAGCGATCTGAAAGCGAGGCTTGAACCACTCGTGGAAGGGACGACATCAATGGCAGGGCGGAGGACGGTCTATGTGGACAGCTTTACCCCGGATGTCTGCATACTTAGATGTGTTTTAATCATCAACCATGTGAGTTTCTAAATGTTGTACCTTCATTAAATGTAGCCATATTGCTACACTTAGAGGCGCCTCTCTTCTCTTTTGCACTCAGTTGTGACATGACGCTACTCTTATATCAAGACATCGCTTGTATATAAGTCAAAATTTATAAAAAAAAAATGCTTGTCTTGCTCTCAAACCAAGGTTTTACTCTATTGTGTACACAATGATTTTTTTTTTTATTGGTGCTGCGCTTTACTTTTTGTTTTTATTAAAACGTCTTTTATTTCCCGCTTCCAAATGCAGAAAATATATTTTTTTTTGCGCAAATTCAATGAATAAAATAATTCTAACACACATCATTAGGCATTCTTAGAACAACACCCCAAAACACACTGTACTACTGCTCCCGAGTATGGCAATAACACATGCTTTTTCTCAGCCTAGCCACATAGAGGGGACCAAAATCTAAGGAGCCCCTTCAGGCATTCGAGAGGAATAAATTATGTGTCTAATTTCCTGACTACCTATAACATTTTTGGAGGCCCTGGAGCACACTAGAAACACCCACAAACTGACACATTTTGGAGAGCAAACATCCCAAGGTATTTTTTAAGAGGCATGGTAAACCTTTTGAAGACCTCCTTGTTTTTGCCACACATATTTTGCTAAATGCAGAAAGAAAATGAAAATATGTTTTTAATACAAAGTTGCCAGTTTCACACACAGCATAGACAAACTTGTACTTACACCCGAAAACACATTCTACTACTCTTCCCGAGTATGGCAATAATTTTTCACTGTTTGGACTGATTATGTACTGGACATTGTATCTTGTGTATCACACAAAGCCACCAATTGTGTCAAAACCAATGTACTGTAGGTCGCCTCTGTACAAGTGGTCAGGGAATATAGCTTAGTGTAGCGTCACCTATAGCAGTCCCGATTCCTATAAGCCAAGCAAGCCAAGCCTACAAATATGTGACTGCCCTCAGGAATGCCATGCTCACTGGCCAGGAAGTACAGGAAGCTAAAGAAAGAAAGAACAAAAGAGTTCCTCTGGTTCCAGGAGTGCAGTTGTTCGCAGGGGATAGCTGGGACTGGGTCCCACAGGAACATAGTCAGTTGGACATGCAGATGGGTCAGTACAGGCAGCAGACAAAGCAAACAGGCAAAACAAAAGTCCAGGCAGCAGGCAGAAATTTGGTCAGTAAACAGGCCAGGGTTAGTACAGGAGGCAAGCAGAGGCTCCCCACTGTCAGAACACAATGGCACAATGGGAGTAATTCCCCCATCCACATCAAATGTGGGGATGTGGGAATCAGATAATTTTTTTGTTCAACCCGCTGGTTGAATGAAAAAGAAAATGGTTATTGCATAACCATTCTAACAAGAGCAGAGGTATCAATAACAACCTGACAGGTATTCTAATCTATCTCCACTCTATCCAAAACTAAAAAAAAAAATTGCACTGGGGGTGTGAAAACGGCTGCTTCATTCACTCCAGTCTGAAAGCCTGAGTGGTGCGCTGGCAGGGCATCAGAAAAAGTCCTGCCAGCAGCTTCTTTGGAGCGCATTAGAAGCGGTGAACTCACCGCTCCTAATGCACTCCTGTCCTTTGAAATCAATGGGCAGCGCCGCCGTGGCACTGGCAAAACACCGCTGTAGCAGTGCTTTTCGGGTGTTTTTAACCCTTTTTTCGGTCGCTAGTGGGGGTTAAAAGTGCCCCGCTAGTGGCCGAAAAGTGCCGCAAATCCGACGGTAAAGCGCCGCTAAAAATAGCAGCGTTTTACTGCTGACGCCGGGTGCGGCTCGGTGTAAAAGGGCTCTACTTCCTGACTGTAAGACGCTGCCTACCTCTGGGTTGAGGGTGTGCATGTGCGCCTCCTGCCCGCACCCGCTGTGATTGTATACAACGGAAACCTGTCAGCATGATTTACACCTGGGACCTGCTGATCAGCTGTGTACAATCACAGCCCAGAGCTCTGTGTTGATAAGAGCTCTGTGTTGACAAAGCTCTGTACAGAGGGAGCGATCTGTAAGTTTCTCATTCCTGCAATGCAGATTGAGAAACTGAGAAATATCTAGGGCAAAAGCAGTACACGTTACACATTGTTGGGCACACATTTAACCCATTAGTCACCCTAGATGTTAACCCCTTCACTGTGTTAATGTCCCTGGTGTCCCCAGTGGCAGTTATTCGGTTCCCCCCAGCATCAGTTAGTGCCGCATATTCGCAGTACCATTATTAGTCACTTATCCCTGCCATTTAATAGTTTTGTAGGCGCTAGAACTTTCACGCAAACCAATCAATTTACACGTATTGTTTATTTTTTTGGCCAAAATTTTATTAACACTTTTATTGGATATGTTTTAGAGCTGGTTCACACAGGAGCGACTTGTGAGGCGACTTAGCCGCCTGACAAGTTGCACCCCGTTCTGTACTATGGAACCATTGTAATAGGAGCAACTCAATTCGCTCAGACTTAGAAAAAGGTTCCTGTACTACTTTGGTACGACATCAGGGTGACTTGCATTGTCTTCAATACAGAAGTCATTTTGCAAGTCACCTCTGAAGTCATGTGCAGATCGCCTTGCCGAGTCGCTTGGCAAGTCATGCTGCCCCTGTGTAAACCGGCTCTTATAGCAAAAAGTAAATAAAAAAAAAATTCTAAATGTTTTGTCTTTTTTTGTTTATATTGCAAAAAATAAAAAACGTAGTGGTGATCAAATACCGCCAAAAGAAATCTCTATTTGTGTGAAAACAATTATATAAATTAAATTTGGGTACAGTGTTGCATGACAGCACTATTACAAGTTAATGCAGCGCCAAACATCAAAAAATGGCCTGGTCATGAAGGGGGTAAAATCTTCAGGAGCTCAAGTGGTTAAGGTTTGCCGCGGGATGTGTACAACTCTGGGTGTCTCCGTGTTCTACTTTTTTTTTTAAAGTAAATATTTATTGACAAAAATAAATCTCATTGTACGTGTAGATAACATAAAGAATACTTGCTCTCTATTTTCTCGTCGAGATTCTTGTCGGCCTGTTTCCCGACGAGAAACCCGAGAGTGTGCATACTTACCTGTCGCCGTGGAAACCCGTGCATGCTCGAAATGACTTTGACGCATGCGCGGTAGCTTCCAAGGCATAGGTAGGGTGAAGCAAGATGGCAGCGACGGCATCGAATGTGACGAGCTCTCATTGTGATCAGCGTGTAGTATGCAAATTGCATGCTACCAACTGATTCACAAACTTGCGCAGGCCCCGCGCAAGCCAGGTACGGAGTTTCCGTACGGCAACTTTAGCACAAGGCTGCCCCTTCTAATAGTAGGGGCAGCCAATGCTAAAGTATAGCCGCCGCTCCCGCGACGTGAAATTTGAATTTCACGTCGTTTGCGTAAGTGCTTCGTGAATGGCGCTGGACGCCATTCACGTTCACTTTGAAGCAAATGACGTCCTTGCGACGTCATTTGCCGCAATGCACGTCTGGAAAGTTTCCCGACGGAGCGCGCCTAATTTAAATGATTCCCGCCCCCGGCGGGATCATTTAACTTGCGCGCGCTTACGCTGGGCAAATTTGCCGGCGCGCCCTCTCAATTCACGGAGCTACTGCTCCGTGAATCGAGGGCAGCGCAAAATATTTGCGGGGGCGCAGGGCAAAATCTTTGCCCTGCTCCCCCGCAAATATCGCGCAATTCTACCTGAATCTGGGCCAATGTTTTTTTCCTGACGAGATTCTTGTCCGTGTGTACGAGGCCTGAGACACGAGCCACAATAAAATACATTCCATAATGTATGTTGGAGTCGACTAAGAGATAGAATAAAAAAGTTTGGGGGGGGGGGGTGAAGGGTGAAAAGAAAAAAGGAAGCAAAAAGAGTGGGGAGGGAAGGGGGTCTTCCAAAAACAGGAGGCGGATGTGGTAAATTTCAAGATTCCTAGCTGCCTCCCAGGCTGACCAAATCTTCTTAAGTTTTAAGGGCAATTGCGACCCATATTTGTGAGCCAGTATAGAGGGAGCACTGCATTGATCATTGATCTCCAGGCTGCAATTGTATGGGCCTCTGTCAGTTTCCATTTCGTGAGTATTGTTTTCCTGGCATAATCTTTGTCCTACTTAAAGCGGGGGTTCACCCTTAGAGGGCACTTTTTCCCCTTAGCTTCCTGCTCGTTTTCTCTAGGGGAATCGGCTATTTGTATTAAAATATGTGCAGTACTTACCCGTTTTCGAGCTGCATCTTCTTCCGTCGCTTCCGGGTATGGGCTTCGGGAATGGGCGTTCCTTCTTGATTGACAGTCTTCCGAGAGGCTTCCGACGGTCGCATCCATCGCGTCACGATTTTCCGAAAGAAGCCGAACGTCGGTGCGCAGGCGCAGTATAGAGCCGCACCGACGTTCGGCTTCTTTCGGCTACGAGTGACGCGATGGATGCGACCGTCGGAAGCCTCTCGGAAGAATGTCAATCAAGAAGGAACGCCCGCTCCCGAAGACCCATACCCGGAAGCGACGGAAGAAGATGCAGCTCGAAAACGGGTAAGTACGGCTCATATTTTAATACAAATAGCCGATTCCCCTAGACCGAACGAGCAGGAATCTAGGGGAAGAAAAATTTTTTTTTTAGAAATGGGTGAACTCCCGCTTTAAGTTGGTGGTAAAATGGTGGCCAAACCGCCGGCATTTACCATCCCCTCATATTTATTTTATTTCAGGTACTTATATAGCGCCGTCAATTTTACGCAACGCTTTACATATACATTGTACATTCACATCAGTCTTCGGCCCTTGTGTTGAGCCCTAAGAGATTTTACTATAGCTGGCCATAGCTGGATGCCAATGCCGAGGTCCTAGCTGAATTTTATCTATCTATTATCTATCTGATCTGATCTATTTTATCTATCTGATCTATCTATGGCCATTCTCGTTCGAAAGTAATTGATGTAACAGAACGGCTGGTAAATTTTTGTTCGATCAGCAAATGCAGCCAATCGGCAGCAATGCTGATCAGTGTATCCTGACAGTAGAGGAGTCTGTATTGTCAGAATTCAATAAGCTCAGCAGAGAGGATTCCCGCATCCACCTCGTATGCGTGAATAGGGAAATATGTTCAGTTTTTTTTAGATCAAAAACTGATTACTGTATAGAAAGCTTTAATTAGCATGGCTGCTCTGTTAAAATCTGCCTGTCATGTGGTAACTAGCATCTCTTGAACTGATGAATGCCATGCCTACAGCTGGAATCTCAGAATCCATTCTGCTGATAGAGCTTCTATGCATGCAGCAAGCAGAGGGAAGAAGCACAGACAAGTGCACATGATGGGTGGGAGCTACTCTATTCTTCATAGCAGAAACGAGGAGAGCATCTTCGCTGGTTACCTACTTCCCTCTCCCCTCCTCCTCCTTCATACAACACTCTTGCACTGTTCCTGGCATTTCTCCTACAAATGACTGCCTGAATGCAGTGCTGTGTGATTGGGAAGGGAAAGGAAGCCTTCCAGACAGGAGGAAAGAGGTGGGCGAGCTCCCCGACATATCTTTCTGTGCAAGCACACTGCCAATGAATAATGCAGAGACTCCGGCTGGACGGATTGTCAATAGACACATACAAGTCGACCACAAGCAATTATTTTTTATATTATTTATTTTTTCTTAATTCTGTCAGTGCTGGATTTCTTTTCCCAGATACAAGTGGGTGTCTGCTAATTGTCTTAATGGCGAAGGGTTATAGCGGGAAACAGCAACCTGAGGAGAAAATCTAATCAATGTGAGGTACTAGTGGCCTTTGAAGAGCTGCGAGTTCTGTGAGGTACTGGTACCCGGATGTTGCAGTTGTCTTTGGTTTGGACCCCCAGTCTGACTGAAGGTAAGGGAACTATACATTCCATAGCAAGAGACATGATGAAGACAGTCTGCATTTATTAGATATTCTGTATATGTTCATTTTCTATACAGGCTCCTTGAAGCAATTCAATTTCTCTCTAAAGCCGTGCCCCAGGAAAAAAAAAGCACAGTATATCTAATTTCTATATCAAACAAATAAAAAAAAGCAAGGTTATTAGCCTCTTGTATGGTATATAGGCATCAAACTCCAAGGACACGCTAAATAATTCACTCAATCAATTTTCTTTAGCTACCAAACAGATTTTTAAAGGCAATCGGCAAACATGGCTGTTGCTTGCAGTCCTCATCGTTGCATACTGTGAATTATGAGTGTGGTGGCTGGAAGACATATTCTCAAAATTCAGGCGTTCGGTGTGTGTGTACGGTATATATATAATATAGATTTATGGGCAATGAAATTTAGTTTTTTATTTTAGATTTTTTTACTTGTAGTTTTATTTATGGATATTGTGCTGTTATCATTATTTCATTGCAGTAGTTCCAAAATGAAACAGGCTTGGGCCTATATGAAAGAAGAGTTTCAAGCAGTATTAAACCCCTAAACCCAAAATGTTTTATATATTGCAGCTTACCAATCATTACATGTGGTGGCTGCATTAGCTTTCTTTTTTCTTTTTTCACCTGGTAATCTGGCCGGTAGAACACCTTCTGTGTTAGAGTGCCTCCACTCTGGATGAAGGAGCAACAGAGACACCTCTGGACAGCAGGATTGACAGTCTTAAAGAGAAAGTAAAGTCTTCGGGCCAGATTCACAAAGAGATACGACGGTGTATCTCCTGATACACCATCGTATCTCTGACTTACACTGGTCCTATCTATGCGTCTGATTCATAGAATCAGTTACGCATAGATATGGCTAAGATCCGACAGTGTTACACGGATCTTATTTTCAATTTGAAAATGGCGCCGGGGGCGTTCCCGCTGATTTACGTTGAATAATATGTAAATCAGCGAGATACGCGAATTCACGAACGTACGCGGACCCGACACAGTGTTCTTACGACGTTTCCGATGTTAAGTATAGCCGTCGTTCCCGCTTCGCTTTTAAAAATTTTTACGTCGTTTGCGTACGCCGATTCAGAAACCCGCGCGTCGCTAGTTACGCTCACTTCGAAACCACTGACGTCCTAGTGACGTCAGTGGGAGCAATGCACGCCGGGAAATTCCGCGGACGGCGCATGCTCATTTAAATCGGTGCGGGAACGCGCCTGATTTAAATAGTACACTCCCCCTAGCTGCGGAATTTGAATTCCGCTGGGGGATTTACGATCCGCCGCCGCAAGTTTGGAGGTAAGTGGTTTGTGAATTACCCACTTGCCTCGCAAACTTGTGGGAGCGGATCTTAAATCAGGTAGATCGACGTGAATCTGGCCCTTCCTTTTTAATTTTACCTACAGGTAAGCCTATAATAAGGCTTACCTGTAGGTATTGTAAATATCTCCTAAACTTGCATTGTTTATGAGATATTTACTATATACGCCAACATCATTGGCGCATGGGCTCTGAAAAAACGGCCTCCCGTGCCATTTCTTCAGGGCCCTGTGCCGTAACCGGCGTTTCTCACACACATGCACAGGAGTGACGTCATCGCGGCTCCGGCCACTCACAGCACCGGAACCTATGAACCCGGAAGGAACACCGGGGAAGATGTCAGCCATCTCAGCGGTGTGTGGGTGAAGCTAAGAGAGCTTCACTCTAAGGTAAGTATTTCATAATGAGCTAGTATGCAATGTCTTACATTTTATTTTAATTTTTTTATAGGGTTTACAACCTCTTTAAGAGGGGGGAGTGTTAAATATACTAACAGATTCGGATACACTAACAAATTGAAGCCAAACTCCAGCTAACACTTTTTAACCAGTTCCATACCAAAATGACGCCGTCAAACACTCTCCCATCCTGGGCAGGTGTCGTATGACATGCTCCCGTACTCGCCGCGTGGCATTCGGGGATGAGGCATGTCCCTCGGGACACAGCCCATCCCAGATCAGTGTAAAGAGCCAATAAAAATGTCTCTTAACCACGTGACCGGCTGTGTCCAATCACAGCCGGTCACAGAATGTAAACAAACCATGATAAAGAGCTGTTACTGTGTTCTCCTCCTCACACACCGATTGTGTGTGAGGAGGAGATTGGGGTAACCGCTCGTTACTGCTTACAGTGCACACCAACACACGCTGATTGCCACCCCCAGTAATAAAGAGGACCTGTCACCAGCCCATCAGAGTACCCAAGTACCTGTCATCAGCCCATCAGATTACCCAAGTACCTGTCACAACCCCTCAGATTACCCGAGTACCTGTCACCAGTCCATCGTAGTCCCCAAGTACCTGTCACCAGCCCATCAGATTACCCGAGTACCTATCTGCAGCCCTTCAGAGTACCTAAATACCTGTCACCAACCCATCGGAGTACCCGAGTACCTGTCATAACCCCTCAGATTACCCGAGTACCTGTCACCAGCCCATCAGATTACCTGGTTACCTGTCACCAGCCCATCAGAGTACCAGAGTACCTGTCTCCAGCCCATCAGAGTACCCAAGTACCTATCTGCAGCCCATATGTCATAGTATATACCTTTGGGTATTTGCTTTCCAAAATTGGGTCATTTTGTGGGTAATTCCACTGTCCTGGTGCTCCAGGACTTTCAAAAGTGTGAAAGGTACGAATGAAATTAGATGTATAATTTATGCTCCTTGAATGCCTGAAGGTACTACTTCAATGTTGGACCTCTCTATGTGGCCAGGCTGTGTAAAAGTCTCACACACGTGGTATTGCCATACTCAGGAGATATAGCAAAATGTATTTTGGGGTGTAATTTTTGCTTTGTACATGCTGTGTGTTAGAAATATTATATAAATTGTCAACTTTGTGTAAAATAAAAAGTTTTCATTTTCTTTCCACGTTTTCCGAAGACTTATGGGAAAAAAAATAACTGTTCAAAAGACTAATTATGCCTCATAGAATATACTTTGGGGTGTTTGCTTTTCAAAATGGGGTAATTTTGTGGGTAATTCTACTTTTGTGGTGCTCCAGGGCCTTCAAAATTGTAATTGTTATCGTGTAATTTATGCTCCTAGAATGCCTGACGGTGCTCCCTACATGTTGGACCTCAATATGGCCAGGCTGTGTAAAGCCTCGTACACACGATCGGATTTCCATCGGACAAATCCGTGGATTTTTGTCCGAAGGGCATTGGCCGTGAACTTGTTCTGCATACAGACGGCAGAACTTTTTCAGCCAACATTCACGATCTACGTGGTTTTTCAGCTCTTAAGCGCCACCCTTTGGGCAACTTCTGCTAATGTTGTCTGATGGTTAGCATTGATTTGGAGCATGGGTGTTTGTACTTTGGATTTTAATCCAACAGACTTGTGTACACACGATCGAATAATCCAACGGAACACATTTGTTGTCAGACAATTTGAGAGCATGGCTATCCAACATTTGTTGTCGGAAATTCCAACAACATTTGGAGCATACAGATGGTCGGATTATCCGACAAAACACGTCCATCACACAATTGTTGTTGGAATATCCGATCGTGTGTACGGACCTTTAAAGTCTCACACATGTGTAGCAGAATATATTTTGGGTGTCGTTTTTATTATGTACATGCTATTTGTTAGAAATATTCACGTTTTTTTGAAGACTTGTGGAAAAAAAGTGAACAATACGTTGGGGTGTTTTCTTTCCAAAATAGGGTCATTTTGTGGGTAGTTCTATTGTCCTGGTGCTCCAGGGCCTTCAACATGTAATAGGTCATTAAGAAAGTAGATGTGTAATTTATGCTTCTGGAATGCCTGACGGTGCTCCCTGCATGTTGGGCCTCTGTATGTGGCCAGACTGTGAACAAGTCTCACACAAGTGGTATTGCCATACTCGGGAAGAGTAGCAGAATGTATTTTGGGGTGCAATTAGAAGTATGCATATGCTGTGTGTGAGAAATAACTTGTTATGACAAGTGTGTGTAAAAAAAAAAAAATTCTTATCTTCCCAAGAATTGTGGGAAAAAATTACAACTTCAAAAAACTTGCCATGCCTCTTACTAAATACATTGGACTGTCTACTTTTCAAAAAGGGGTAATTTTGGGGGTATTTGTACTTTCCTGACATTTCAGGGCCTCAAGAATGAGATAAGCCATCAGTACATCAGGTGTGATCAATTTTCAGCGATTGGCACCATAGCTTGTGGACTCTATAACTTTCACACAGACCAAATAATATACACTTATTTGGGTTATTTTTACCAAAGATATGTAGCAGTATAAATTTTGGCCCACATTTATAAACAAAAATTGGCATTCAAAGCATGAGAGCACAGAAAGCTGAAAATTGGTCTGGGCAGGGAGGGGGTATAAGTGCCCTGTATTGAAGTGGTTAAGAAGTTACAGCTATAGGGCCAGATTCACGTAGCCCGGGCGCAGCATAACGTAACCGATTTAGGTTACACCGCTGCAAATTTTCTGTCTAAGTGCCCGATCCACAAAGCACTTACCTGGAAATTTGCGGCGGTGTATCCTAAATCCATCCGGCGCAAGGCGGGCCAATTCAAATGGGGCGGGTACCATTTAAATTAGGCACGCTCCCGCACCGGACGTACTGCGCATGCTCCCGACGCAAATTTCCCGACGTGCTTTGCGTGAAATTACGACGCGCCGACGTTTTGTGAATCGCGACGTGAAAAAAAGATAAATAAAAAAAAATTCAAAAGCGACGCGGGAAAGACGGGTATACTTTTACATGGTGTAGTAATTTTACACTTTGTAAAATGGCCTAACCTTACAACGGCAAACTAACACTTGCGGCGACGTAACGACGGGAAAAAGTTTCGTGGATCGCCGTAACTGCTAATTTGCATACCCGACGCTGGTTTACGACGCGAACTCCCCCCAGCGGCGGCCGCAGTACTGCATCCTAAGATCCGACAGTGTAAAACTATTACACCTGTCGGATCTTAGGGATATCTATGCGTAACTGATTCTATGAATCAGTCGCATAGATAGAAACAGGGATACGACGCGTTTCAGCAGATACGCCGTCGTATCCCTTTTGTGAATCTGGCCCATAGTTTTTATCTTTTGGGATAAAGGGTTTACATAAATGAATAAATGCTGACTATTGTAAGCAATGTTAAATGGTTTCAACCCTCTAACTACTAAATCTGCAGGGCAGCGTGTTCTGTTCAAAAACAACAGACTTACTGGCAAGATCACAAGGTGAAAATAAAAAAAGAAAGTCTTTTGGCCCTTTTACATGGGCTTTGAAATCAGGTCTGCCTGTCAGTTTTTCAGATGGACCCGATCATGCAGCCTTATGGATAGGCGGATGTAAACCGACTTGTGTCTTTTACACCCCCCCATCTCCAAGTCAATCCAGGTCTGGAAAAAAACGGAAAATAACTTTTCTGTTATCTAGACAAAAACATGATACCGGAGTCTGTTTACATTTGGCCACCCAAAGATCTATCACAGCTAACATAGAGGGGTGTTTAGGCTGGATTCACACCTATGCAGTTTTAGGGCCAGATTCTCAGTGGAGATACGCCGTTGTATCTCTGCGTTGTGCCGTCGTATCTATGCGCCTGATTCTTAGAATCGGTTACGCATAGATATCTATTAGATCCGACAGGCGTAAGTCTCTTACGCCGTCGGATCGTAACTGCATATTTACGCTGGCCGCTAGGGGCGTGTACGCTTATTTACGCGTCGAAATATGTAAATCAGCTAGATACGCAAATTCACATACGCCCGGCCGACGCAGTAAAGTTACGCCGTTTACGTTAGGCTTTTCCCGGCGTATAGTTACCCCTGCTATATGGTGGCGTAAGTGCGGCGTACCAATGTTAAGTATGGCCGTCGTTCCCGCGACAAAATTTAAAAATGTTACGTTGTTTGTGTAACTCGTCCGTGAATTGGGCTGGACGTAATTTACGTTCACGTCAACACCAATACGTCCTTGCGGCGTATTAGGAGCAATGCACACTGGGAGATTTCCGCCATTCGTGAAAAACGTCAATCACGTCGGGTCACAGAACATTTACATAAAACACGCCCCCCTGTTCCAAATCTGAATTAGGCGGGCTTGCGCCGGCCGATTTACGCTACGCCGCCGCAACTTACGGAGCAAGTGCTTTGAGAATACAGCCCGTCTAAGTTGCGGAGGCGTAATGTAAATCGGATACGTTATGCCGCCGCAAAGATACGCAGCTGGATGAGAATCTGGCCCTTAGTGTTTTGCATTTTGCAGATTTTCACTACAGTCCATTTAACATGGTTTCCTATGGAACACATTCTGTAGTGCAAAATGCAAAAAGCACTAAAAAGGCATAGGCATAGCTCCCAACTATCCCAAACTGTTTGTGGTTTGTACTGCCCCTCATTTAGAACAAAGTCCCTCTGCCCTCTTTCCTTCTCATTTGTCCCTCATTTTGGTCTGATCTATATAGTTGTATATAAAATGCACAATTTATCTTTTAAAAAGTGTTTCCCAGTGCCATTTGCTTTCTAAATTTCTGCATCTGTAAATTTCGAAATCCAGTATCAAGGAATGATAGTGGTTAAAAGAAGCACTTGTGGGTTTGACTAATATTTTTTTTATGATTCCTTTAAGGGGGCGTGACATGGATGTGTCTTATGCCTACATACTTTTGGTAATAGGTGCCCCTCGCGCCGAATCTAAAAACGTTGGCAGGTATGGATACATGTGAATCATGCATTAAAGCATATTTATGCAGCACCCTGATGTTTAGGCAGGGCTGCTATGAAATTTAGTTGGACAAGTGTTAGGAGATCAATTGATTTCTCCCTAATTCTGGACTTGCTGCACTTTCTCTTCTGTCACTAGGTGGCACTGTAGATGGTGACATTATATAATACAAGTGCATAGTAAGAGCAGATTAGGAATGAATGGGGTTTCTCAGCCAATGGGCAGGGATTTTCATGGGTCCCTTGGCCTGCTGGGAGGTCCTATTTATTTGGGTGAAGTCAGGTGATCGGGGTTCTGTGCCACCCATACGGCTGTCTGGGTGAATGTGTGTTGCTGTCCCAGGCTGCTAGGCCAGAAGCCGGTACATCTGGCTGCTTGGCTGTCTGAGAGCCTATCCAGAAGCAGGAGAGCAGCGTAGGGTTGGGACTGTGGGCTTGTAGTCCAACCAGAGGTAACGGCTCCGCCGGCCGGGGAACCTGTTGTGGTCGGAGGTAAAAGGGAAGCTGTCGCTGCTAAGGGACCATCTACCTTGTTATCAGAGACCACTGTGCGTAAGCTGAGGCTAGTACTAGAGAAGACTTCTCGCCAGCCGGGGATGGTGAAGAAGTGGGTAAACTTCAGCAAGTGTCAAGCCAGGTACCCAGCGGGACAGCAGAGGTGAGTGGGGCATAGGTGAGTGCCAAGCCAGGGACCTAGTGTGTCTGCAGGTGTGATGCTTGAGGAGTATCTGTGACGTCCAAGGTAGGGACCCAGCAGGGAAGGGGGGGGGGGTGACGCTTGAGGAAGATACTGACTGCTAAAAGTGGAAGAGCTCAGGGCATCCAGTGGCTCCTGGATTTGAAGTCTAGTGAGGGAGACTGGAGCCCATTGAGTGAGAATCCACAGTGAGTTATTTTGGGGTAAGCTGAGAGCTGTTTGTGTTGCAAATAGTTGGATACAATTACAGTTCGTAACTTCTACAAGATTGTTGCTATAGGAGACAGCATCCTACCTATACAGAAGTGGTGTACAGCTGGAGGCCTTCACCTGTATATCTGTCTGCCTATAGAAGTCTCGGAGTCTGCCAATTAACATTGCATCTACCTAAGAGAGTCCTGGCCCTAACCCTCTCTCCCACAGTTCTGTTTAAGAGACAATAAATCTCTTTGCATTCAAAAAGTGACTGGCGCCCACTGTTTCATCTTGCATTACACCCACCATGCCTTGTAACCCACTCTACACAGAAGGATGTCAGCTGTCCCTGACTCTGGAGGTCACCATTAGGCCTAAAGGGGCCCGGGACTTTGTTACATTTATATTCAATCTAATCCCAAGAACATAAATTGATAGTACAGGCATACCCCACTTTTAAGTACACAGTGGGACCAGAGCATGTATGTAAAACGAAAATGTACTTAAAGTGAAACAATACCTTTTTTCACTTCTAGGGTGTAGTGGGGGGTCAGGGACTGTAGTAGGGGTGTCAGGATCTGTAGTTGAGGTCTCAGGGGCTGTAGTGTGGGTGTCAGGGGCACACTGGAACAGGGCGGGCTATGCTCTCAGAGCTTCAGCTCCTTCTACTGCGGCTGCAAAATGTCTGTACAGTACTTGTAAGGCACTTTACATACACTCACGGGTATGTCCTTACTCGCGAGTGTATGTAAAGTGAGTGTACTTAAAGCGGGGTATGCCTGTATTGCAGTTTACCAGTCCTTAGATGTGGTGGCTTTATTTTAACCAGTTAATCCTGTGATTAACACACTTCCTCTGCTAGGGTGACAACTGTACTGAACAGCGTTGTCATCCTATAAAAGGGAATGTGTTAAGACTAGATAATACCTCCCTCTCATCACCATAACGGGGACAAAATCCTCAATATTAATAAATGTTGGATTTCTTGAATTTTTTTGTAACAAATTAGTTTACACTTAGACCCCTTTCACATTGAGGAGTTTTTCAGGCGGTACATTGCTAAATTTAGCGCTGCTATCCCGCCTGAAAAACTCCTTCACTGCAGACTCAATGTGAAAGCCCGAGGGCTTTCACACTGAGGCGATGCGCTGGCGGGAGACAAAAAAATCTCCTGTCAGCAGCATCTTTGGAGCGGTGAGAGGAACGGCATGTATACCGCTCCTTCACTGCTCCTTCCCATTGAAAACAATGGGAAACCGCGGCAATACCGCCCGCAATGCGCCTCTATAGGCGCATTGCGGGCGGTATTAACCCTTTATCGGCCGCTAGCGGGGGTTAATACCGCACCGCTAGCGGCTGATTCCCGCGGCAATCCCGGCGGTATAGCGCCGCTATTTTTAGCGGCATTATACCGCCACCGCGGCTCCCGCCCCAGTCTGAAAGGGGCCTAAGCAAACACATGCAGCCTGAATTTTCTTTTTTTTGATCGTGTCCCTTTGCTGGACTTTTATAAGTTATACCTTCTTAAAGCGGTGGTTCACCCTTATTAACATCTTTTTAGCATAAAATGAGGCATAGTAGCGCGAGCTACAGTATGCCTGTCTTTATTTTTTTAGTCCTGTACTCACAGTGTAATCGTAGAGACAAGATTCCGACTCCCCGCGGGGAATGGGCGTTCCTATGGAGAGGGAAGGTGATTGACGCCCGGCTCTGGCACGTCACGCTCCCCGAAGACAGCCGGAACAGGTCTCGGCTCTTCACGGCGCTATACGGCGTCTGCGCACAGACTATGCGCAGGCGCCGTGAAGCGCCAAGTCCTATTTCGGGTATTTCCGGAGAAGCGTGACGTGCCATAGCCGGCCGTCAATCATGCTCCCTCTCCATAGGAACGCCCATTCCCCGAGGGGGGTCGGAATCTTGTCTCTACGATTACACTGTGAGTACAGGACTAAAAAAATAAAGACAGGCATACTGTAGCTCGCGCTACTATGCCTCATTTTATGCTAGAAGAAAAAAAAAAAATATTTTATTAATAGGGTGAACCCCCGCTTTAAAGAAAAATATCCCACTCTTCACAATCATGCCTTCTTCATAGGGCCGAAACAACTAATCGATTAATCAGCAACTAATCCATTATGAAAATAATCGATTACAATTTTCATAATCGATTAATCGGCCAGTAACATAATGGGGTTAAAAAAAAAAAAAAAACCTTTATAGTACAAAAGAGCAAATCGCTACTGTCCCACAGTAAAAAAATGAACCCCATACAGTAGCGATTATTTGCTCTTTTTGTACTTATTTTAGTTTTTTTAACCCCATTATGTTACTAAACATCTCAGGCCGGGGTCACACCTCTGTTTTTTGGTGCTTTTTGCAGAAACACACTACAGTTCATTTACATGTTTTCCTATGGGACACGTTCACATCCATGATTTTTTTTCAGCTGCTGCGTATTTGGAAAGGGCAAGGACTGTTTAACGCAAAAGGTGCTATTTTGATTTTTTTGGTTCAATATACTTCAATGGAGAAGCCGCAGAAAAGCATATGATGTGTTTTTGCAGCAATTTGTGTTTTGTAATCTGCCCAACAACAAATTGGCCCAAAAAAAATTAAAAATGCTTTTTTTTTATTTTTTTTTAAGGCTATTATCCGATTAATCTAAACAATAATCGGCTATGAAAATAATTGTTAGTTGCAGCCCTACTTCTTCATAACATCAGTTTTCAACAGCACATATATGTGAGCCACTATTTTCAAGGATAAAGAACATGAAGACTAAAATTAGAGTCAAAATATCTGATGAGCACCTTGAGAATTCATTGAGAATTGCTACTTCATCCATCAAATCAGATATAGATGTGTTCGTTTCTCAAAAACAATGTAAAATATCGCACTTGCCCTTTTATTTTTATAATAAAAATATCATTAACATTTTTTTTTTTTTACTCAGATAGGTACATTTAGGTAGATTCAGAAAGATTTCTAACTCTGAATCTACGCCGGCGTTTGTTTAAGCGTATGCTCAAACAGAGATACGCTTAAACAAAGCTAAGATAGGACGACTTGCGGCGTTCTATCTTAGCTTGCAATTTTTTGGATGGCCGCTAGGTGGCGCTTCCATTGCGGCCGGCGTAGATTATGTAAATGAGCTTTTACGCCGATTCCCGAACGTACACGAGCCCGCCGCAGTCGATTAACGTTGTTTCCGTAAGGCCTTAGGCGGCCTAAAGTTATTCCACCTATGAGGTGGAATAACAATGTTAAAGTATGGCCGCCGTTCCCGCCGCGAGGTTCGAATTTTTTACGTCGTTTGCTTAAGTCATCTGCGAATCGGGAGTTACGTCGTTTACGTCCGCGTCAAAATCAATAGGCCCGTACGGCGTACTTAGCCGCGATGCGCCCTGGGAAATGTAGGCGCCCGGCGCATGCGCAGTGTGAAAGAACGTCAAAAAACGTGAGGTCACGCCCGCCGTGTTTACACTACGCCGCCCTAAATAAGGAGGTAAGTGCTTTCTGAATCATGTACTTTCCTCTCTTACTTAAGGCGGCGTAGTGTAAACATGCTAGGCTATGCCGTCCTTAAGTTTAGGCGCCCCTACCTGAATCTACCCATATCTATATCATTGATCGTTAACTATTATTAATTATCTGCCTGACTTTTTCTGCTCATCAGCTATCCTTATTGTTGTTCCAATGTGGCCCATGAAGGTAAAAAGATTGGACACCCTTTATCTAGTGTATTATCCTCGGCTTATTCCCACACCCAGGGATCCACAGGCGCCGCATACATGACAATGTGAAAGAAGTTTGTTTGAAATCCTTGCAAATGTATTCAAAATAAAAAATCACATGCACACACTGTAAGTATTCACAGCCTTTGTCATAACACTCAAATTGAGCATAACACTTAAAATGATTGGAGTCCACCTGTGGTCAATTCAGTTGAGTGGACATGATTTGGAAAGTCACACATCCGTCTATATAAGGTCCCACAGTTAACAGTGCATGTCAGAGCACAAACCAAGCCATAAAGTACAAGGAATTTTCTGGAGACCTCAGAGACAGGATTGTATCGAGGCACAGATCTGGGGTAGGGTACAGAAAAGTTTCTGCAGCTTCGAAGGCCCCAATGAGCACAGTGGCCTCAATCATTACCTGTATATGGAAGAAGTTTGAAACTACCAGGACTCTTCCTAGAGCCAAACTAAGCAAATGGGCCTTAGTCAGGGAGGTGACCAAGAACCCGATGGTCACTCTGACAGAGCTTCATGGTTTCTCAGTGGAGAAAAGATAACCTTCAAGAAGAACAACCATCTCTGCAGCACTCCGCCAATCAGGCCTGTATGGTATAGTGGCCAGACGGAAGGCACTTCTCAGTAAAAGGCTCATGACAGCCTGCCTGGAGTTTGCCAAAAAGCACCAGAAGGACTCAGACCATGAGAAACAAAATTCTGTGGTCTGATGAAACAAAGATTTAACTCGTTGGCCTGAATGGCAAACGTCATGTCTGGAGGAAACCAAACACTGCTCATCACCTGGACAATACGATCGCTATAGTGAAGCATGGTGGTGGCAGCATCATGCTGTGGGGATGTTTTTCAGTGCCAGGAACTGGGAGACTACTCAGGATCGAGGTAAAGATGAATGCAGCAATTTATAGAGACTTCCTTAATGAAAACCTGCTCCAGAGCGCTCTGGACCTCAGACTGAGGTAAAGGTTCATCTTCCAACAGTACAATGACCATAAGCACAAAGCTAAGATAACAAAGGAGTGGCAACAGGACAACTCTGTGAAAGTTCTTGAGTGGCCTAGACTTGAACCCGATTGAACATGTCTGGAGAGATCTGAAAATGGCTGTGCACCGATGCTCCCTATCCAACCCTTTTGAGCTTGAGAGGTCCTGCAAAGAAAAATAATAATAATTATTATTATATAGGATTTATATAGCACCAACAGTGAGGGCAGACAGTACAGTTACAATACAATACAATACAGGAGGAATCAGAGGGCCCTGTTCGTTAGAGCTTACAATCTAGGAGGGAGGGTCAAGTGATACAAAAGGTAATAGCTGTGGGGGAAGGTCTGATGAAGAAAGTAAAAATACATTTGTTAAATGAGGACCAGATAGGCTTCTCTGAAGAGAAGGGTTTTCAGGGATTGTCTAAAAGAAAGTAGAGTAGGAGATAGTCGGAGAGATTGGGGTAGGGAGCTGCAGAGGATAGAAAAGGCTTGGGGAAAAATCCTGAAAGAGAGGAGTAGCAGACACTGAGCGGTTGGTAAGGTGGATGAGCCTGCTGGCAGCATTCATGATGCACTGAAGGGGGATAGCCTATTTAAAGGTAAGAACTTGAGGAGGGTGTTGCAGTAGTCGAGGCTGGAGCTGACCAGGGAGTGAATTAGAAGTTTTGTAGTGTCATTGGTTAGGAAGGGGCGTATTTTGGAGATATTGCAGAGGTTGAGATGGCAAGATTTGGAAAGTGTTTGGATGTGGGGCCTAAAAGATAGTTCAAGTTCAGGGTTACACCTAGAACCTTGGCATGTACAGACGGGCTGATAGTAGTGTTATTGATTTTGACAGAGAGATCAGGAGCAGAGGCATGTGGGGAAGGAAAAATCATGAGCACAGTTTTAGATAGATTGCGTTTGTGGAAGTGGTGTGACATCCAAGCTGATATGTCTGTTAGTAAGTTAGTGATACGCGAGGAGACTGAAGGTGTGAGCTGAGGGGTAGAGATATAGATTTGGGTGTCATCAGCATAGAGATGGTATTGGAAGCCATGGGAGGCTATTACCTGACCCAGGGAGAAGGTGTAGATGGAGAATAGGAGAGGTCCAAGAACAGAACATTGGGGGACCCCGACAGAGAAAAGGAGAGAAGAGGGGGCAGTAGAGTTGTAACTGACACTAAAGGTTAGGATGGATTTCCCACTTCGCCTGAGCTTAGGTTTGACCCGGTGGAAGATCTCCTATCTGGTGAGGACCTGTCAAAGCCTTTTTCTGCCCTGTATGGCGTATTGCTTCCCATTGACTCCCCTAAATTGGACAGGCTCTGGGACGCTTGGAAGTTGGATATCCCGGATTTGGAGAGGGAGGATTGGGAGGAGTGTCTGGAGCGTGCCCCCAGGTTGGTAATATCTGCGGGAGATAAGCTTGTGCAGACAAAATCCTTGCACAGGGTTTATTTCACCCCTGTGCGCCTGTCTAGGATATACCCTGGCAGGGACCCACTGTGCCCGCGGTGTCGGGTGGAACGGGGCTCTTTCTTACATATGTTCTGGACGTGTCCGGCTTTGGGGCCATTTTGGACGGGTGTGTTTGACCATCTGAATGCTCGTCTAGAGCTTTCAGTGCCCATGACGCCTGCGCTGGCCTTGCTGGGCGTCATGGACGATGATCACAGGTCCCATCATAGCAAGCTACTGATCTTATACCTCTTGTTCTATGCCAAAAAAGAAATACTTACCAACTGGACCTCTTCTGCCCCCCCTTCTGTGTCCGCGTGGGAGAATAGGGTTAATGCAGCGTTGCCACTATATAAATTGACCTATATCAGTCGTGGGTGTCCCTGGAAGTATGATAAGGTGTGGCTGCCATGGATGGAACGTTAATCAGCCAGGTGGCGGAGTCTCTCTTGGAGTGGACTCCGCCGGTCCTGGTTCCCTGGAGCACACTCCGCTTCCCTTATACATTCTTTTGGTCTGGGTTGTGTTACTGATTGTACTGTTGAGCGTGCATGATATGTGAAATCTGTGATTGACATGCTTTGTAATGCATTATTCTTGACTATCGAACTGTCTATATTGCTGGTATATTATGTGTCTGTTTTTCCTTCAATAAAGCACTCCTGATTGTTAAAAAAAAATAAAAGGTTAGGATGGATAAATAGGATGGGAACCAGGGGTCAAGTCCTGGGGAAAAAAGTGTGGGAACTCCCACCCAAGATCCACTCCACTCAAATCCCGTGATAACTCGCGGCAGACCTCCGCAATGTCTCCTGGGAACAATGTCAAAAGCTCCCAGGAGACATTGCGGCATCGAGGAAGTGACGGAATACCTGATGAATCCAAATACAGGAAGCGGCCAGTAACATAAAGGATTACTAAGGTTCGCCTGCCCCTGACAGTGACTCGAGCTGGGCATCGCCGCTTAGTGAAGGATTGGCTCGGGCGGCTTGGCTGCTCTAGTCCTGCAAAGGGAACCGAGTTCCTGCTGTGAAAAAAATGCAGGAACTCCGTTCCCACGCGTTCCCGCAGGACTTGAGCCCTGATGGGAACCAGCGAAGAGTACAGTCGTGGAGACCAAAGGCATGTGAATTTAGAATTAGCAAGAGTTGATGAGTGCAGTAAAAAGGAGAAGAGAGACATGAGGGTGATGTTTATAAAGTGTGGGTTGGAGAGAGGGGTGAAGGAAATAGAGTTTAAGGAGGACATAAGTGTCAGAAGGAGTGGTAGAGAGAGCATGTTGAGTGGTAGGAGAGCTGAAGGGGTAAACAAGTTTGCTTTGTGGATTCAAAGTGCAGAGTCGGAAGTGCTCCCACTTACTATAAATACCCCCACTTAAAGAAAGAACCCCAACAGCAAATGTGCACCCCATCTAATTAATAAAAAAGAATAGGAGAAACTGCCCAAAAAGTGGTGTTTTAGGTTTGTAGCATCATACTCAAAATGACTAGAGGCTGTAATTGTTGCCAAAGATGCCTCAACAAAGTATTGAGCAAAGGCTGTGAATACTTATGTACGGTACCGGTTTTCATACATTTTTTATAAATTTGCAAATATTTCAAGCAAACTTCTTTCATGTTGTCATTATGAGGTATTGTTTGTAGAATTTTGAGTCAAATTATGAATTTAATCAATTTTGGAATAGGGCTATAATATTACAAAAAGTAAAGCGCTGTGAACACTTTCCGGATGCACGGTATGTGGTCCTACTCGTGGTCCTGATCAGGTCTCACACACTGTAACTGCAACCTCTCTGCCCCCTCCTCCCTGCTCCTGACAGATGAAGAAAGCTTTTTAACACTTTTCTGCCATTTTGAAGGGATATAAGGAAGAGAAAACTGCAGATAAACAAGTACCTGTAAAGCCACTGCCAGCCAGTGTCTCTCACTAAAGATGAGCTTGGGTGTTTTATATACTTTTTTGTATTTTTGCAGAAAAGTCTCCTTCAGCCATTTAGCCCTCTCACGCTGTCAGCTTCATAGCGGCTCTGGCAAATAGACTTGTGAACACGCCCAGGTACTCTCCCGCTGCTGATGCCACATAATGTTAGTTTTTCAGTGAACACCCGATGTTCGAGTCAAAGTTATGTTCGACCCGAACATCGTGCTCATCCATAGTGGGAAATGACTTGCTGTACATGAAAATGCTGAGCAAAGAAAACAAATTTATTTAACACCGACAGTACTTGCAAACAAAAATTGATAGATAAGGCAGCTGGTTCAGTAGTGAGATACAAAGGTGTTGATAGAAGACCAGGAAGCCATCTTACAGATTACTTTGGGAGCGACGTGGCGCAAAGCTGCCCAAGATGTCAAGATACTCTGGGTTAAATGCGCTGTCACTGCCTCTGGAGGAGCCAAGCCCTTCGCTTTGTAAGCCCATTGAATAATCTGAACAATCCATGCAGCAATGGATCTAACCGAAGCCCGCATTCCCCTGTTTTTTCCATGGATATGGATGAAAAGAAAATCCAATTGCCGAAAGGGAGCCGTGACTTCCAGATATTGTTTCAGGATGTGCCCCACATCAAGGGGATGGACATCTTGATCTTCTGTTAATCTAAAGGTAGGGAGCACAATTTCCTGATTTTCTTGGAAAATTGTGGTCACCTTAGGATTCGATCCCCAGCATAGGGATTAAACCTGCTCTGTACAGAAAGAAAGTTAGAAAAGGCTTCTTTGAACCCAGATTTCTGATTTCAGACACTTTTTTTGCTGAAGTAACAGCCACCAGGAAGGTGTTCTTGAGAGTAAGTTCCTTCACTGAGAGTTGCTTACCATGATCTAATCCAAGCTGTGAAAGGAAATGCAGAACAAGAGTGAGATCCCACTTGGGGAACCTCGGCTTCCTCTGAGGCCTAAGCCTGTTAGCACCTTTAAAAAACTGTCGAACAAGAGAGTGTTTTGCACATGAAACTCATGTGAATGCCGAGATGGCTAATACCTGTACCCAAAGTGAACTATAGAGATAGGTCTAGAACAGATTGCAGGAAACTAAGAATGTCCTGAACTGCCGGAGCACTACATAAGTTGGACCTGGAGGACATATGATCTGTGAACCTGGTCCATATACATTCATAGACCCTGTTGGTGCTATTTCTTCTAGCGTTCAGGAGGGTAGGGATGACCTCTTCTGGGCAGCCTAAAGCTTCGAACCTTCCCCTCTCAAGAACCAAGCCCTGAGGTGCAGGTCAGAGGTACAGGGATGCAGGGTTTTGCCCTGAGACAATAGGTCCAGCCTGAGTGGCAGAGGAACTGATTCCTGATAATTGAGGAGTGTCAGGAGAGGAAATCATGGCCTGTTAAGCCAGAAAGGAATTATCGCTATCACCTCCACCTACTGTGTTCTGAGTCTTCAGGGAGACAGGCACTGGAGTGAAGGCATAAGCCTTGCGGAACCTCCACTGGTCCGTGAGGGCATCTATTCCATAGACCTGAGGGTCTTGGAACCTTGAGTAGTACTTGGCCAACTTGTTGCATGGGGATGACCTCCGGCGACACTCCCAGGGACAAGAGCCACTCAAACACTTCTTTATGGAGAGACCACTCGTTGTTGTTCATCTGAACATGAGAAAGGAAGTATGCCTGAACATTTTGGATCCCGGGTATGAAGACCGCTGAAACGTTGGATAAATTCCTCTGTGCCCAGTTCATGATTGGCTCCACTTCCCGTTGCAGAGACTAGCTGCGGGTTTCACGCTGCCTTTTATGTAGGCCACAGTGGTTGTATTGTCCAACCTGAGCATCACTGAGCATCTTCTCCTTAAGCCTAAGTTCATACTGCTGCGAATTCAAAATCGCGGTAAAATGCGCGATTTTACCGCGATTTCGCGGCCGCGATTTTGCCGCGATTTGCCGCGATTTCGGCCGCAATTTATTGTAAATCGCGGCCCGAAATCGCAAAAAGTAGTACAGGAACTACTTTTTGAAATCGCAGATGCGGCGTCGCACTGATTAGGACAGTGCCATTGCCGACAATTGCCGCCGATTTGAGATGCGATTTGACATGTCAAATCGCATCTCAAATCGTTCCAAATCGTACCCAGTGTGAACCAGGGCTAAATGATGAAGCGCCTGAAATGAGGCCCGTAGTTGCAGGATATTGGACACAATCCCTAGAGAAGGGGAGTTCCACCTGCCCTGTGCTACTTCCAAAGGGCAATGTGTCCCAGCCCTTGCTGGCATCTGAAGTTACCATGACCCATGTGATGGGGATGATCGAGTGGCAACTGTGAAGATTTTCCAACTGGAGCACCCAAAGGAGGGACGTTCTCATAGCTGGAGTAAGGTGGATGTGCTGACTCTTGTTGTTGGACCTCCATTGTTAAAGGAACCCTTTCTGGAAGGGTCGTGTCCACCACTGTGCCCACTTCACCATGGGAATTGTGGACGCCCAGCAGGAACCCAGGCCCTACACCCCCAACACGATTTCTCCATCACCCTGCGAGGGGGCGAGGAGGATCTTTACTGCAGTGTCTGGAACCAGAGAGAGATCTGTGGTGCCTGGACCTGGAGGAGGAGGGCCGGCGGTGTGATTTTGAACTGCTTCTTTTGCGGGAACTGTACTGTTCCTTAGACCTAGAAGGGCTGTGGAGAGAAAGAAGAGAGAAGACGGAAGAGAGAAAAAAAGAGAAGGAAAAAAAAAAGTTAAGCCTGGTGCCCTTGAACCCACTCTCCCCCCCCCCCCAGCAGGCAAACACAGGGAAGTCCCCGAAAGCATACCTGCTATGAGAGGGCAGTGAAGGATCCATAATGTTTAATGCAGGCCACTGCAAGGAGCAAACAGGTCAGCAGAAGACAGAGGACCATCCACTCCCACAAAACAGACCCCTTACCTGGGGAAGCCATGCCAGAGACCCGGGGAAGTCGCTGCATATACCCAAGATCATTCCCGAGGCTCTGCAGGCTTCCCCTGGAGATTTAAAAGTGGTTCTGCGTGATGTCAGCGCCAGGTACGAGACGCTTGTGCACATGCGGAAACTAGGCCTTGTTCATTCTCAGTCCGTGCATGCGCTGAGCGTGCCCTGGGGAAGAGAGAGTGGGGGCTGGAGCCAGGAGGAACCAGCCGCCATGCCCCAAAAAAAAACGACACCAGAGAAAAAACATAGGTAAAACAGGAGCACAGAAAATACCACATATAAAAACAAACACGGCTGCCATGGTAAGTGTTGTTTTGGCTCACCACTCCACCATGCGATCACCAGGCCCCGAGTGGACCTCCCACACACACAGCGGACTTTTGTGGCAGATAATGGCCACCTGCTGACAGCTAGGCAATATGGTCTGTGCGCGCTTGCCAGCCAGTGGTAAGGCTTCCACCTCTTCTGTGCTACTCTGCTCATACACTCCATACCCTGCTTAACAGTCAAGGCTTATCGGAGGGACGTGACGCCTAGTTGCTCGGCTGATCCTGATCGCAGTGAAATCATCTTCAGTTAGGAGAACCGTCCTACGGAGGAGGACAAAAAAGGAATACGGCCTATAGTCCGGAGCAAAAAATGTTTTTATTAATTTTATAAACAGGGAAAAGGGGGTCCACAGGAACCTCCGTGACATTACAATCATCAGCATAGAAAATAGGATAAAACATCAAGGTGCATAACACAGAATCGAAGACAGGTCAGTGTAAACATTACAAAGCAACATTGTTCATCACAGTGAAGGGGACAGCTAACCACCCATCTGCATAGGGACATGGTTGTACGTCTAACGACGCCGCCTTCCCTCTCCCTGTTTTCCCCTTCGTCTGCATGTGCGTCCCAACCCGCGCACCCAGAATCTAACTAGTCGCCATGGTCCCATGGGCCCGATTCCCTTACTTTCCAGATTTATATAGAAAATAGGGACAGAAAGAGATAGGTAGAGACAGAGATAGAGAGCGAGCACTCTCCTAGAAAGTATAGACAGAGAAAAAAGGGGAAGAGAAGAAAACTGAAAGGGAGAGGGGGGTGGGAGGATTAGGTATTGTGGAGGGGGGGGGGGAAGAGGGGGGGGTCGTGAACACGGACATCGCATCCCGTTCCCCACCAGAAGGGCCATCACTACTGTGCTACCTCCTGTGCCCCTTGTGGAGAGCCTACTACAGACGAAATCAAAAAGTTCAGGTCGAGGCAGTCTCACCTCTAAGGGCTATACCCTCATCGGAGTATGAGAAGATATTCCAGACACGCCAGGTGTCTGTGTAAGCCTCTTGCCTATCTTGGCTCGTTAGGAAAAGATCCTCCATTTTATTGATTTCATCTATTCTCTGCATCCACATGGCAATAGTCGGCGGGAGAGGCGATTTCCATCGGATTGGAATGCAGGCCTTGGCAGCGTCCAACAAATGGCGAACAACTGATTTTTTGTACACCCGCATAGGGGCGTCAGTCGCGTGGAGAAAGAAGAATGCCGGATCATCAGGGACCTCACGGTCCGAAAACTGTTGCGTAATCCGTCGGACCTCGCTCCAGAAGTTCCGGAGGCGAGGGCAGGACCAGAAGACGTGTAACAGTGTGCCCTTGTCTTCCATGCAACGCCAACATCTGTCCGACGTCGCAGGGAAGATTTTGTGCAGCAGGTCTGGGGTCCTATACCACCCGGTTAGGATCTTGTAATTAGTCTCCTGTACCCTGGTGCATATGGAAGACTTGTGTGTGTGAGAAAGGATTTTTTCCCTTTTCTTTTCCGAGAATGTACAGTTTAGCGACCGTTCCCACTCCGCGAAGCACAGGAGGTGGTAATCCTCCCTCGGCAAAATCACCAGCTTGTGTGCAAGGGACAGTGCATGTGGCAGGACCCCAGTGTCAGTGCACCATTCCTCTAGTAACGTGAGAGGCTGTCCCGTCGCAGGGGGGGGGGGGTGTCATGGTTCCGAGAAAATGGCATAGTTGCTAAGCCCTTAGAAAATCCAAGCAGTAAATTCCCCCTGGGTCCATTAGCTCCGCCCTCGTCTTCCATCTTTCCGCCTCACTGAAATGGGATGCCTGGCAAAGGCCCAGTGCCTTCAGGGCCTTAAATTTCCCATCTCGTATTCCCAGATCAAAAAGTGGGTTACCCAGTACCGGGCGTAGTGGCGAAGTCCGAGAACTCTAGTGTGTCCTCGTCAGAAGCCTTGCGCACACTGCGATGGTATTTTCTATGAGCGGGTGTCGCCTAATGTCCCCTCGCATAGCGGTGTGACACCAGGAGGCCCGCTATAAGGGGACATCACATTGGGCCTGCTCCAGTCTCGGCCAAAGCTTGACGTCCCCATGACGGCACCAGTCAACAAGTCGGCACAGCTGTGCCGCATAATAGTAGGCCCGGACATCAGGCATCGCAATACCCCCCAGTCGCTTAGGTAGGGAAATAATTTTCCTATGTATCCTGGGATGTTTCCCCGCCCAGAGGAATGTTTTAAAAGTCGAGTACACTTGCTTAAAGTAATCTGCTGGGATGGATATCGGGAGGGCCTGTAGGAGATACAAGAATTTGGGCAAAATCGTCATCTTCAGTATGCTACACCTCCCAAACCACGAGTGTAGCCCTTTAGTCCATGTCGTCAGTAGTCCTTGAATGGTCTTAAGAAGTGGAGGGAAGTTCAGTTTGTAAACTTGAGATAGTCTGGATGGTATGCGAGTTCCCAAATAGGTCAGCGCCTCGTCCGTCCACTTTAAACGGAATTTACTCTGAAGGTGGGAAAGTTGTTGTAGCGGAATTCCCATGCCCATCGCCACCGATTTGCTCAAATTTATTTTGAGGTTCTACAGTTCCCCGTAGCGCTCAAATTCTGCCATCAAATTGGGCAGGGACACCGCTGGTTCCGTCAAGGAAAACAGTAAGTCGTCAGCGTATGCCGAGACTTTGTATTGCGCTTTATCCACCTCCACCCCCCTAATTCCCGTGTTCAGCCGAACATGATTCAAAAAGGGTTCGAGCGAGAGCGCAAATAACAGGGGTGAGAGGGGACAGCCCTGTCTGGTTCAATTTGTTATAGCAAATGGCTCCAAGAGGTCGCCATTCGCCCTCACCCTCGCCGTCGGGTTGGAGTATATCGCCGCGATCCAGTATCTCATTTTTTCACCTAAGCCTATATGCTCCAGGGTAGAGAACATAAACTGCCAGTTTACCCAGTCGAATGCCTTTTCGGCATCTGTGCTCACAAAAACGCACGGCATCTTTGTGGTGTTGGCAACATGCAGCAAGTTGAGGACCTTAATTGTATTGTCCCTGGCATCTCTCGTCGGGACGAATCCCACTTGGTCTAAGTGAATCAGGCCAGGAAGGTGTTGTTGCAGTCTTGTGGCGATGATTTTTGTAAAAAGTTTTAAATCAGTGTTTAGTAGGGAGATCGGGCGATAAGCCAGAAGCGTAGAGTCATGTAGCGTTTTACCCGTGCCTAGGTTGTTAAATAGGGACACCATTCGCTCACCAAGAGCAGGGAAGAGGGTCCTATAGTAAGGTGCAGTGAGACCGTCCGGGCCCGGAGCCTTCCCCGCCTTGGCGGTTTTCGGCGCCAGCTGGAGTTCCGATTGGCATTAGAGAGGATGCTAAGTAGTCTGCCATCCGGTTAGGGCCATCAGGTCGGGGGGGTAGGTTATACAGTGTCTGGTAGAAGGATCTGAACTCTTGAGATATCTGGTGGGGTAATGTCTTTTTGTGTCCCCCGGCGGAGGTGACGTGCGGTATGTATGACGCCAGGTTTTGTGCACGGAGAGCCCCAGCTAGCATCTTCCCGCATTTATTCCCTGACTCATATATTCTCCGCCTGCAAACCTGTAGGGCCGCTTTAGCCTTATAGTGCAGCAGGTCGGTGACCTGCTTACGCACTACATCGAGCTCCGAACCCAGATCTCCCGAGGGGGCTCGTTTGTGTCTGATCTCCAGTCCCTGTAGTTTTTGAAGAAGGGTCGTCAGTTGTTCTGTCCTCTGTCTTTTCAGTGTAGCCCTGTGTTTGATTAGTATCCCGTGAACTACAGCCTTATGCGCCTCCCAGACTATGGCAGGATTGCTATCCTCCGTACTATTTGTTTGAAAGTAATGCCCGATCTCCTTAACAACGTCAGCCAAAACGTCTGCGTCGTGCAACAGACTTTCGTTCAGTCTCTAGGGGCGCCTCTGTGTTCCGTGGGCTTCCGAGAGTGCGTACGTCAATGAGATCGGGGCATGATCAGTGAACGCCACCTAGCGGCCAGCGTAGTATTGCATTTAGGATCCGACGGTGTAAGTGACTTACACCAGTCGGATCCTAGCCTAATTCCGGCGTATCTTGTTTTGAGAATACAAAACAATGATACGCCGGCGGTATTTTCGAATTACGCCGGTGTATCTATAGATACACCGGCGTAACTCTTTTGAGAATCTGGCCCAAAGGATATAGGCATTCAAAGTAACATGTAAACAAACTTTCAAATGGTGCAAACAGTGTAAACAGAGCAGGCAGTGCCAGCTAACATCTTACAGGCATCTTGAGCACTTCTACGTCACTTGGCCGGCCATATGTGGAGAGAGAGCGATATACAAAACATTCAGGTTTACATGCCTTACTCCCGGCCTCGCTCCCTCCCACCACATTAACATTTGCAGGCGTGCAAGTAATGGCGGCACAATGAGCCCGCTTCCCCGTAACCGCTCCCCCAATAAAAAGAAACACAGAAATAAAAGCATGTCATTGTCCCAGTTGTAATAAGCCACGTCCCGAGCCCCGCAGGACTACCTCAGGAAAGTCAGTGGGATTGGCGGTTCCTGGTTTAAAAATGTTCACTGGCCCCTCCAGGATGTGATCAAACCCTCCCCCGCTCTAGCCCACCCCCTCCCCAGATGGATCCATATTCACCCCACATCCCCCTAGCAGCCAAGCACCCCATAAGGGCTCCCCCAGGACCAAAGAACTGATCCCCACGTTATTCCCGGGTGGGAGGGTAATAGCGGGGACACCCTCAGAATCTGCAGTGTTCTCACACATCAGGGCCGCAGTCCTCCATCCCCCCCATGTCACAGCGGGGAAACATTGTTCATCAGGGGGGGGGAGACATTAACCTCGACAGGATGGTGGGATAGCTCCCAGGGAAGCACGACTCAGGATCCACTCGCACCAACCTCTGCCAGGGAAGAGCCACAGGGCCACCCCCCGCCGGCAGGGTCTGGGCAGAAAATGTCAAACGGAGTGTGCAGGGCTGCCGGAGTGTGCAGGGCTGCCGGGCAGCATCACAAGGGTATGGGGAGAGGGCGGGGGGCCGCGGGAAACCAGTCCAGCAGTTCCAGCCAGTATACCACCCCAATGAAGGCATCCCCCCACCGCCCCGGCGGGGGCAAAACAGTGACCAGCCTGACAGTAATAACCAAGGGGCGATAAGGAGGAACGGGGCAGGGCTCACAGCAGTGGCACCACAGGTGCCAGCTGGGCAACAGTAACTCTGGGGCAATAGTAACTATGGGGCAACTAGGGGAAGCGGGACAGCGCTCATATCAATGTGGCCCAGGGCCTACTCACGGCGATCTCCCCCCCGATGGTGCTCTGAGCCTTCTCCTGCCTCTCTGTTGGCGCGGCTGGGCTGGTAAGCGGTAGTTGGAGGGACCGGATCCTCCGGTTGGCCGCAGGAGCAGCTGCAGCCAGTCCGGTACCTGGAACCGATCCTCCTCTAAGAAGCGGAAAAGCGCCGGCAGGTCCGCTCGGGTCTGTAGTGTGAAGGCTTTGCCGTCTTTCCTGAAAGTCACCGCCAGCGGGTATCTCCACCGATATGTGTAGCCTTTCCGTCTCGCTAGCTCCAGGATAGGTCTCAGCATCGCCCGTCTCCTCAGGGTCGCTCCAGACAAGTCAGGTAGGATTTTGACTCGGGCTTCTTCCAGGGGTACTTCGCCCTGATCCCAGGCCTTGCGGAGAATGTCCTCCTTCTGTGCGTAGCGCAATAGTCTGCAGACTATATCTCTGGGCCTCTCTGGATCCTCCGACCTGGGACCCAGTGTCCTGTGTGCCCTGTCCACCTCCACGACACCCGACGGATCCTCCAGCACTGTCCGAAATAGGGTCTGCACCGCTTGGTCCAAGTCCTCTGCTCCCACTGATTCCGGGACCCACCGGAGCCGCAAATTGCTGCATCGGCTCCGGTCCTCGACCTCCTCGAGATGCAGTTGGAGCAAAATGGCCGTGTCCCGGTGCTGATCTCCGGCTCTCTCCAGGTCCGATACCCTGGCCTCCAGTGTCATAAAGGAGGATTCCCCCGTGGCCACCCTGTCCATCAAGGCTGAGACATCAGCCCTCACCTCTTGAATGTCCCTGCGATGCGTCTCCTCCAAATGGAGTATTAGGGCTGCAATGTCCGACCTCGTGGGGAGCGCCTGCAATAGGGACCGGATGTCTGGGTCTATCTGAGCCCCGTCAAGTCGCTGTGCGGGTGAGGCCATCTCCAGAGAAGGTGCTCCAGTCGGGTCAGGTATACAGATCGGGGATGTTGGGGTGGCCAGGGCTGCAACTCACTTGCTGTAATCCAGGGCCTCCTCTGGCTCGCCACGTGGTGAGCCGTGCGGGGCAGTCGCCTGGGCCCCAGGGGAAGTGCGATGATTCAGCCTGAAATAATGCTGAATTTCGCCTGCTGCTGCACCCGAACGTGTCACTCTGGTACCTGCTTTCCCCTTTCGTTTTTTGGCAGATTGCATGCCGATTTCTATTCAATTAGAGCCGGTAAGGGATGGTCTGGGCAAGGAGCTCCAAAAAGCTGCGTCTTCACACGGCCATGTCCAGACCATGCCCCCCGGAGCAAAAATGTATCGGAGAGATGTCCTATAGGGTAGTTATGGAGGTGGGGCTAACCCACAGGTTGCTGCCATGGAGTTTGTCGGGAATGTCTTTTTTCAATAAAAAAAAATTCCCCTTGAGGACCAATGGCCTTTGCTTCCGTCATCCAATGGTATGGAGCCGAGTGGGGGCCATCTTTCCCTCACTCGACTTCCAGCCTCATAGGGGAAAGGACCTGATCGTCTCTGAGGGGGGGGGGGGGCTCTTCCACCACCATTAAAAGTGATCTCGCCACGAATCCACTTTTACCTGAAAGAGGACCGTCCACCGTTTTTTAAAAATACTGGGGTTATGGCAGCTATCTGCTGCCATAACAATGGTATTTAGCATCAAAATATCGATGTATAATGTCGGCGGGCAGTCGGTAAGTGGTTAAAATTGCTAGAAAATTACTTAGAACCCCCAAATATTATATATTTTTAGAAAAGACTCTGAAGAATAAAATGACGGTCAATGCAATATTTTAGGTCAGACAGTTTTTGCGCAGTGGCCTTTTTTTGGAAAAAAAAAACACTTTTTTTAAAATAAAAAAATAAGAAAACAGTAAAGTTAGACACATTTTTTGCATATTGTGAAAGAGTATGTTACGCCGAATAAATACAGTAGATACCTAACGTGTTACGCTTTAAAATTGCACACACTCGTAAAATGGCGACTAACTATGGTACTTAAAAATCTCCCTAGGCTATGTTTAACCACTTGCCGACCAGCCGCCGTCACTATAGTGCGGCAGGTCGGCACGATCCCACGAGCCGTCGTAGCTGTACGTCGGCTCCTTTAAGCGGAACAGCAGGCACTTGCGCCTGCGGAGGCACACGCACGCACCCGCTTCACTGTGGGGGTGCCGTTGCACGTGGCTGGCAGTCGCGACGACAAAAAGCAGAACCGGAACGTGTGTATGTACACACACACATCCCTGTTCTGTGAGGAGAGGCAAATCGTGAGTTCCTACTAGCTAGGAACCATGATCTGTAATTTCCTCCAGTCACTCCTATCCCCCTACAGTTCACTAGGGAACACAGAACACACACTAGGGAACACAGTTAACCCCTTGATCGCCCCCTAGTGTTGACCCCTTCCTTGCCAGTGATAATTGTCAATGGTCTCAAAAATGTGTCAAAAGTGTCCAATCTGTCCCCCATAATGTCGCAGTCCCGATAAAAATGTTGCTGTTTTTTTCAGCTTAAGGGGGTTCCCCTCAAACACACATGGATTTCTTCTGAATAACAAAAGGTAGGAATCTGCAACAAAGGTTGTTATAATCCTTGATCACCCAGAGGGGAATGTTTTTTACCAACAAAAGTGGAGTTATTCTTTAAACTTGATGTCCATGGGAATATATTTTTCAGTGTGTTGGCATATAGTTGTTTTGAAGAATTCCCATTTCTGTTCTGTGTTCATCAATGCCAATATAGCCTTCCAGTCTACGTCTTGGAGAGCAGCACTCTGCCTTGGAAAACTTGCTTTCTTGAAGTTACTGTAAGTTTTTTTTTTCTTTCCAGTATGTGAGTGTTTTTTACAGCTACATTAAATTAAATCATGTTATGGTTACTGCTACCCAGATGTTCTTTTATATATACATTAGTTATATGGTCTGCATGGTTTGCGATTACCAGGTCCAGCAGAGCATCATTCTCAGTTGGGTCCTCTCTAAATTGTTCCATAAAATTGTATTGTAATAGGTTTATAAACATTTGCCCTTTAATTGTTCCTGCAGTGCCATTACTCCCAGCCAATTTCTGGGTAGGTAAAATCCCCTATGATTATAACTGTCCCAGTCCTTACAGGCCTTTCTATCTTCAGGGAGCTGACTCTCCACCTCCTCGTTAACAAGGGGTGGCCCATAACAAACTCCAACGATTAAATTTGTAGTACGCACCCCAATATGCAGTTCCACTCATAATCCTTCAGCCTCGTCACACTCTTTCATCAACTAGGTCCTCTTTCACACTCACTTTAAAATCACTTTTCACATAGACAGACACAGCCACCTTTCCTTTTTTATACTGTCTCTTCGAAAGAGAACATAGCCAGGAAAATTAATAGTGAAGAATGAAGGCAAGATTCAGCAATACCAATTAAATCATAGTTCTCTTCATGCACCAAAGCTTTCAACTCACTTATTTTGCTTGGCACACTCCTGGCATTGGTGAACAAACATTTGAATATGTTGTCGCATTTTGCACACATTTTATGGAAATGTAGTAGTGTGTTGCTACGAGTTACTAACATCCACGCATATTCACCCTGCTGCCAGATATCCATACGTCACACTTGTAGACACTGAAAAGTCTTTTGCTTTGTTTTTTTGTTTTATTTGGGGAATTGAACTTGGTTAAGGGAAGGGATATGGGATGCCCATAGAACAAATTGGTATTTGCCATGTTAGAGCGGATCCAGCTTTACATGATGAAATGGTTCACTCATTATCTTTACAAACGATATAGCGGTTTATGCGTTATACTCCTCAGATGGGATAAAATGGCCGATCCTAATCCTGGCAGACTTTTCACCTCAGAACTTTCCCGCCTCTGTACTCTCCCTGCAAATCTTTACCTCAGGACACTTCTCCTGCACATCACTTTCCTGTCACAGATTAGTACTCCTGTCCTGCCATCTTCAGCCCACTAGGCCTCACTCTGAATAAGTCCTAGCAGTTTCAATTGATGATCTTGAATAGGCCAGGGGGCCTGCAGTACCCCCTTTTTTTGGCTGTGGATGTTACTTGAGGAAAATATTTGGTGGACTACTGATCCCAGCGGTCCCAACTTGCAAATCCTGCGCCCTTGGGCTGCATCGATTTGACACAAACTCCACAGTCTCTCCTCTGGCTCTACACCCAGCTCCTTTTCCAGGACCCCCTTCCATGACCGAGTCAGGAAAGGCTCCCTCCCAGCTCTCCCTGGCGTGCCTCTTCCAGATCACTACTGTGCCTCACTCACCGACTCCTGCCCCGAGTCCTTCCTGAAGAATTTACCAAGACCATGTGGACCAACTGCTCTCCAGCTCCTGTTCCAGGACACCTCCATGGCCGTGTAAGGAGAGGATCCCTCCCAGCTCCCGAGCTCCTCCATTGGATCCACACCCCCTCCCCCCCTCAGATGGGGGTGTCTCTCCAGAACGCAGTCTAGCACTCCATTCTTCAGTTCACCTGGTCAACAACAATGCCTCCAGCAGGCTGACTGAGGAAATATATAGGAGGCCCACCCCCTGCCAATTCTAGTTGGGAATTGGTCAGAGCTCCTACATACACCCCATGCCACTCCAACTCTCAGCCCTGCCCCCTTTCCAGAACATTCTCACTGGAAACAGGGCAGGCGCCCAAAAGCTGAAGTACATGTCAGTCACACCCACTGTTACACTAACCACTCCCTGCCCCCAGATCCAAAACAAATAGGCCTAGCTCAAATAGACCAGCTTAAATTTACCTGCATTTGCAGCTAACACCAACAAATACTCACATCTAGCACTTACCTATGGTAGAGGGTGCTACACTAAAAATACACTCAATTATTTTGCTGCAAAGGTGAGATGAATTTTCTCAAAACATGAAATATGACAACCAGTAAATGTTCCATTGTGTGTACTTTGGCTCACACATACACTTGCCCTGGAGGGAGGCAGATAAACCCTAGATGAGGCGTGTTCATTTATACTACAATTTATTATTTTAATATTCTTACCCCAGTATTTTCCATTCACAACTTTCAGTGCTGCTTCTGTCTTCACAGTAAAAAGTTAACAGTGGACAGTGCAGTCTCAAGTCAGTCTTAGTTTGGAGAGGGAAGGAAGAGAGGATCAGGGGAGTGTTTCTATTAATGCACACAGTGCACACAACTCCCTGTCCCTGCATAAGATGCTGTTAGAGAAAGGAGTCACCCTGAAAAAAGAATCCTGGGGCAGTAGACATGGCACCAGCTTAAACAGATAGGCAAACAATAGATGATAAAGAAACTGCATACTCAAAAAGTGATTACCCGCAAAATCACGTACATGTGTTCGGGTCTGGGTGCACTGCCTTGTATGTAAACAGGGCAGATCGCCGTTTTGCTATTAAGAAAGACAGAGATCTTGTGTTTTTGCTAAGCAGGAACATGGCTCTCTGTCTTCCTATAGTTAAACCATTCCCCACACAGTAAGTAAGCATTTAACCCTAAAACACTTAACCCTTTGATTGCAGAAAACAACACTCCTGCGCACTGGCTTTGCTGCCCTCAAGGATAGGGGTATCCTAACGATAAACGAAAAAAAGAAAGAAAGGGCACACCAGCCTAGTGCATTATCCTTAAAACTGATTTTATTAAAAAGATAAAATGAAACTTCTCACAAACGTAGCTGAAAAATTTACAATGTAAACAGTTTCCACAGGTAGCAGCAATGGGTCAGAAGTCAGAACCAACACACACCAGATGGTCAAAGAGGAATGATGAGGACCACTGCCGGCTGACGTGTTTTGAAGGACAACCTTCTTCCTGGGCTCTGAGGAAGAAGGTTGTCCTTCAAAACGCATCAGCCGGCAGTGGTCCTCATCATTCCCTGTGTAACCATCTGGTGTGTGTTGGTTCTGACCCATTGCTGCTACCTGTGGAAACTGTTTACTGTAAATTTTTCAGCTACGTTTGTGAGTAGTTTCATTTTATCTTTTTAATAAAATCAGTTTAAGGATAATGCACTAGGCTGGTGCGCCCTTTCTTTCTTCTTCTTGTTTAACCCTTTTATTACCCCTGATGTACTAATGCACTGTCGCTGTACTAATGACACTGGCATTAGAACAGTGACCGTGCATTTTTTTTAGCACTGATCACTGTTTTGGTGTCACTGGTCCCCAAAAAGTGTCACTTAGTGTCGGATTTGTCCGCCAGTCCTTCAAAAAATCACTGATTGCCACCATTACGAGTACAAAAAAAATCTAGAAATATATCTCATAGTTTGTAGACACTATGACCCGGATTCACAAAGCACTTACGCCGACGTATCTCGAGATACGCCACGTAAGTGTAACTATGCGCCGTCATATCTATGCGCCGTGCCCACAAGCTGAGATACGCCTAAAAATAGGCTTCCTACGACCGGCGTAACTTGCCTACGCCGTCGTATCGTGGGCGCATATTTACGCTGGGCGCATTTGCCGCTCCCATTGATTTTCTATGCACATATGCAAATGAGGGAGATACGCCGATTCACAAACGTACTTGCGCCCGGCGCATAATATACGCGGTTTGCGTAAGTCGTACGTCCGGCGTAAAGTTATTCCCCATATATGAGGCGCAACCCATGCAAAGGTATGGACGAGGGAACACAAGCCGTCATATTTTACGGCGTTTACGTTGTACGTGAATATGGCTGGGCGTAGGTTACGTTCACGCCGTAGGCAGTGATCCGTCGTATCTTAGGCATTCGTTCCGACGTGATTCTGAGCATGCACACTGGGATGCGTCCATGGGACGGCGCATGCGCCGTTCGTTATTCGTATCTTTATGACGCTCAGCCCATCATTTGCATGGGGTCACGCCTCATTAGCATGGTTCACGCCCACTTCCACCTACGCCGGATTACGCCGAGGAAACCCAGCGCAGTTTGGGAGGCAAGTGCTTTGTGAATTCTGTGCTTGCCTCTCTGCGCTGCGTCGGCGTAGCGTTTATTAGATACGCTACGGCGGCATAAATATGCGCCAATGTATGTGAATCCGGGCCTATAGCTTTTGCGCAAACCAAAAAATATATGCTTATTGGGATTTTTTTTACCAAAAACATAGCGAAATACATTTTTGCCTAAATTGATGAAGAAATTCGATTTTTTTTTTAATTCTTTAGTTTGATCTGTTTTCTGGCAGAAAGTAAAAAATATTATCTTTTATTTTTTCAAAATTGTCTGCCTTTTTTTGTTTATAGCGCAAAAAATTAAAACCTCAGAGGTGATGAAATACCACCAAAGGAAAGCTCTATTTGTGGGGGGAAAAAGGACATCAATTTTATTTGAGTACAGAGTCGCACCACCACGCAATTGTCAGTTAAAGCAACACAGTGCTATATTGCAAAAAAAAAAGGCCTGGTCATGAAAGGAGGAGAACCTTCCAGAGCTGAAGTAGTTAAAGTAGCTGCTGCAAGTGATTGAAAGTAGTGAGGGTTTAAATCAGTATTAAACCCAAAAGCAGTTCTTAGATGTTTTGGCTGCATCAGTTTTATTTTCTAGGGTCCTTTAACAAGGGCGATCCGATGGACTCCGCTTTTTTGCTCAGTGGGGTCTCTTCCAACTTCGGGGTCTCTTCTGACTTCTCCGCTTTCTCTGGCCTCTTCTCCCGCTCTCCAGGTCTCATAAGTCGTTGTGCACCGCGTGCATGGCACTACAACGGGATAGAGTGCTGTGTCCACATCGGAAGAAGAGAAAAGGGAAGATGACATTGGAGAAGACTGGCCAACGCTGGCAAAAGAGCAGAGGAGCCCGGCAGAAGAGAGCGGGAGAGAGTAGAGAAGTCGGAAGAGACCCCCGGAGCTGCCTAATAAATTGCTTTAAAAACCTAGTGTTTTTTTTTTATTGACACTTCCCCCCCCCAGGTGAATGGGTAGGGGTACGATGTACCCCATACTCATTCACATAGGGTGGGGGGCCGGGATCTGGGGCCCCTTTATTAAAGGGCGCTCCCAGATTCCGATAAGCCCCCCGCCCGCAGACCCCGACTACCAACGGCCAGGGTTGTCAAGAGGCCCTTGTCCTCATCAACATGGGGACAAGGTGCTTTGGGGGTGGGGGGCCACAATGCGCCCCAAAGCACCCACCCCCCCATGTTGAGGGCATGTGGCTTGGTACGGTTCAGAAGGGGGGGCGCTCGCTCATCCCCACCCCCTTTCCTGACCAGCCGGGCTGCCTGCTCCGTTTTTTCGGCGTAGGGGGTTCCCCTTAAAAGCTATACCAGAACGAAGGGCCTGGTATACTCTTGGAGGGGGAACCCATGGCGCTTTTTTATTTAAAATTTGGCGTGGAGTTCCCCCTCAAGATTCATACCAAACACAGTGCCTGGTATTGGTGGGGATCCAAGTCAGATCCCCATTCATTGCAGTCGGACGTGTCTCTGACTTCAAGTCGCAGGGCAAAGTCAGATCCAAAGTAGGACAAGTGTCGTGCCGTACCTGTGTGAACCTTGCCTTAGGCCCCGTACACACGAGAGGATATATCCGCTGGAATTTATCCGCGGACCGGTTTCAGCGGATAGATCCCCTGGTGTGTACGATCCAGCGGATATTTTTCCGCGGATATTTTTCCCGGCGATGGATTTCCAGCGGATCAAAATTTCTTAGCATGCTAAGAAATCGATCCGCTGGAATCCAGTCCAGCGGATTGATCCGATGGTCTGTACAGACTCACCGGATCAATCTGTCCGAATCCATCCCTCGCATGCGTCGTAATGATTCGACGCATGCGTGGAAGTCCTTATATTACAGCGTCGCGCACGTCGCCGCGTCATCATCGCGGCGATGGTGCGACACGTCACCGCGGAGGGAATTCCACGGGGATTTTGATCTCATGGTTAGTACAACCATGAGATCAAAATCCGCCAGAGGATTTATCCGCGGAAACGGACCTCCGGACCGTTTCCGCGGATCGATCCTCTTGTGTGTACTAGGCCTAAGACTTTCTTTTCTTTCTTTTCACCTGGTGATCCTGGCAGTAAGTTTTTCTATTAACCACTTCAGCCCCGGAAGATTTGGCTGCCTAATCAAAGCAAGTTGTCCTATAAGATGTATCAGTTAGGCTGCATTCACACCTCGGCGTACTAAATCGCGTTTTGTCCCGCGAATTGCGGCGACAAATAGCGGCGTTTTGTACCGTGATTCGCGGCGACAAAACGCTGCGATTGTGAATGCAGCCTCACCCCCTCTATGGAGATGATTCACATCTCCTATGCCGAACGCCGAAAGACGCCTGAAAAAAAGGTCCGGGACTTTTTTTCAGGCGGCAGGCGTTCGGCGTGGAGATGTGAACCATCTCCATAGAGGGCAATGTTACATCATCCCTCTGGCGTGTCGGGGCGGCAGCGGGCGTCACACTACAGGCGACAAAACGCCTAGGTGTGAATGGGCTCTTAGAGTGTTGAGACAAACCGTTTACCAGAGACAGTATTTAAAATGATCACCTTTTATTTATTCTTGTAAAATCTTTATCCCAAAAGAAACAAAACTGTTGTTATATCTGCTTGTGTAACCGCAGTGTGAGCTGGTGTTTGGCTTCAATTTGTTAGTGTATATACTGTAAATCTGCTAGTACATCTAACACTCCCCTCCCCCAGATAAACAATGTTGCTATCCAAAAGTGCCCCCATGCTTCTTTCATCCAGAGTGGGGGCACTCTAAATACAGGAGGCATGTTACTGGCCAGATCACCAGGTGAAAAAAACAGGGGAAAAACCTAAGAAAATAAACAAATGCAGCCACCACATCTATGAATTGGTAAGCTGCAATATATTAAATTTTTGGTGTTGGTTTAATACTGCCTTAATGTCACGTTAATATACAGTAACAATACAATAAAAAATAAATAAAAAAAAGACACTGATTTTGAAAATTGACTCTCCTAGGCTGCAGTGACAGATGTAATCAGTTTAATTATATTTTCAACATGGCTTTCCTGTTCTGACTGAACACAGAACCCTCTCTTCAAGCTGAATAAGCTTTTCCTTAACACTTCCCTTAGCAACTACTTTCCTTAGCAACCAGCAGTGACAGCACTGAGGACTGCTGAGCCTAACCTCTGTAAGTAGACATTATTTTGTATTTTTAGCCATCATTACATTGCACTGTTGTACACAGATAAGTAGTAGTATTCAAAGTATGGAGATCATCTCCCCTTATTTACAGGTTTTTCTGTTGTATGTTTTGTGCAATTCATATTGGTATTTGAAACAATCTTAAATCTTAATACCTCTGAAATACCATTAAACTCTAGCAGACAAGAATTGTTGGACTTATGAACTGGCAATTTAGCGCAGGAAAAATAGAGTGGCAATTTTAACCCTATATGGCTAATAACATAGCCCACTAGCAGTCAGTATTTTATTAGCCAGGATGATAAAACCACTACTTCAGAGTGACAACCATACCAAAAAGCACTTGGTCACTTTCACAATAAAGAAGCTTAAAGGGGTTATAAAGGTTTGTTTTTTTATTTTCTAAATAGGTTCCTTTAACCACTTCCCTACCGAGTCATTGTAAAATGACGTTGGCGGGAACCCTCCCTCCCTCCGGGTGGACGTGATATGACGTCCTGGGCTTCCCAGTCGGCTAGAGGGCGCGTGAGCAGACACCGCATCGCTCGGGACCCGGTGCACGTGCCTGCTGGCTGTGATGTCCGCCGGGCACCGGCAGTTGCCCGCAATCACGGCAAGACCATGGATCTTCGTGTGTAAACACACAGATCCATGTCCTGTCAGAGGAACACAGTACAGAGGAACACACACCGGTCTCCTCCCCTTGTGAGTCCCCTCCCCCTACAGTTAGAATCACTCACTAGGGAACATATTAACTCCTTGATCGCCCCATAGTGTTAACCCCCTCCCTGCCAGTCACATTTACACAGTAATCGGTGCAGTTTTATAGCACTAGTCGCTGTATAAATGTGAATGTCCCAAAAACATGTCAAAAGTGTCCGATGTGTCACGTTCACAATAAAAATCGCAGATCGCCGCCATTACTAGTAAAAAAAAAATGCCATAAATCTATCCCTTATTTTGTAGATGCTATAACATTTGCGCAAACCAATCAATAAATGCTTATTGCGATTTTTTTTACCAAAAATATGTAGACGAATACATATCGGTCTAAACTGAGGAAAACATATTTTTTTTTAAATTGTGATATTTATTAACTCAAAAAGTAAAAAATTGGGTGTTCCAAGATGGAATTGTGATATTGATGTTATGCAGGCTTGTTTGATCCCTCTAAATTGGGATATTGTGGGGTAAGCGGCCAACCCTTTTAAGGAGCACGTTTGAGCCCTCTGCACTTTGGAAATATATCTACTGCACATCGAGCACTTTTTTCACCTATGGACTATTAATCATTGTATATTACCATTTTTTTTTATATCAGATTTTGTATATTAACCACTTCCATACCGGGCACTTACGCACCTTCCTGCCCAAGCCAATTTTCAGCTTTCAGCACTGTCGCACTTTGAATGACAATTGCGCGGTCGTGGTACACTGTACCCAAACAATTTTTTTATCATTTTGTTCCCACAAATAGAGCTTTCTTTTGGTGGTATTTGATCATCTCTGCGGTTTTTATTTTTTGCACTATAAACAAAAGAAGAGCGACAATTTAAAAAAAAACACAATATTTTTTACTTTTTTATTTAATAAATATCACAATTTAAAAAAAAAAAAAAAAAAATGTTCCTCAGTTTAGGCCGATACGTATTCTTCTACATATTTTTGGTTAAAAAAATCGCAATAATCATATATTGATTGGTTTGCGCAAAAGTTATAGCTTCTACAAAATAGGTGATAGATTTATGGCATTTTTATTTTATTAATTTTTTTACTAGTATTGGCGGCGATTTGCGATTTTTTTACTGTCACGTGACATTGCGGCGAACACATCGGACACTTTTGACACGTTTTTGGGACCATTCACATTTATACAGCGATTAATGCTATAAATATGCATTGATTACTGTGTAAATGTGACTGGCAGGGAAGGGGTTAACCACTAGGGGGCGAGGAACACATTGGTCTCCTCACCGCTGACAGTTTACACACACAGATCCACACTCCTGCCGTGATTACCGACAATCGCGGGTACCCGGCGGCAATCGCGGCCGCCGGGCACCCGGGTCACGAGCGTCGCCGCGGGCGCACGCGCGCCCTAGATCGCCGGGAACGCAGGACGTCATATGACGTCCACCCGGATCGAGGAGGGGTTCCTGCCGCCGTCATTTCACAATGACGCGGTAGGGATGTGGTTAAATGGGTTGTAAAGGAAAAAAATGTTTTCCCTAAATAGCTTGCTTTACCTTAATGCAGTCCTCCTTCACTTACCTCATCCTTCGATTTTGCTTTTAAATGTTCTTCTGAGAAATCCTCACTTCATGTTCTTCTGTCTGTAACTCACCACCGTAATGCGAGGCTTTTACAACCCCTTTAATGTTTGTGCACTTTTTTGTAGCACTATTGGCACTTTATGTTATCAAACTATTTAATTTATCATAGTTTTTTTATGTTTACACATTATTTGTATGATTTTTTAATGATATGTTACAGGGATAGCGCACCATTTGTTGTACAGAATTGTTATTTTGCATAGTATCGGGTGGTTTTGGTTTGCTGTAGTCCCATTAGGGTATCATCAATTACATCCTACCCAAGGTGTACCGAGCGCAGGAATTATTTTTGGTTTCGTATTAGTGTAAGGCATTACTTTTTATTTTCAGAGTCACATACTAATTAGTGTAATATATAGCCGTGTACATTTTTAAAGAAAGGATGATATTTGTTTGCCTTCGCCTGGGTTGCACAGTCAAACTAAAGGGAAAAAAGTAGGGCTGTTACTGATTAAAATTTTTGTGTTCGATTAATTGTTTTTTTTTTGGATCACCACCATATACAGTCCCCACTGTAATATCCACAGACATCTCCCCCACTGTAATACCCACAGACATCTCCCCCACTGTAATATACACAAACATCTCGCCCTACACGAGCAGTTGAGGCCGGGTGATGACGTCAGCGCGCTGCTCTAGGCTCACCTAGACCGCCGCCAGGTGGACCAAGATGGGAGCTAGGCTGAAGCCACGGCCTTTCCTATGGCCGAGGCAGCAGCGGAGCTCTGCGGATCACGTGGTGTGCCGATCCGCATATGGTGGCCCGTTCCGATCACAGATCATGTGTGATCCGTTGCACCACTAGTACCGATCAAAAGAATTTTGATCAATCAAAAAAATTGACAATTAATCGAGGAATTAATCTTTATTTCAACAGCCGTAGAAAAAAAAAGAGAAAAAAAAGGGGGATTTGTATATTACCTTGTTGCAACAAAGATAATGTGTTTCCGTGTCTGATCCTCCCAGCTATAGCAGTGCAATTGCAGGGTGTCTCTGGGCCTAAATATGCCGTGAAACTCCTGCACGCTGACGCAGTGCCATCGCACATTGCGCATAGCAATACCGTCACCGCGTATGTGCGAACAGGAGCCAACTTCTCCTGAAACTCTGCACAAGCAACTATGCATGTCCGCGGCCCCACCGATCGGCGTGACACTCCCCTTAGGGCAGGGGGAGGCCCCAGCACTGGAACAGCCACATGGTTACATAATTACATAGCCGGTGAGCCTGAAAGAAGACAATAGTCCATCTAGTTCAACCTGTTTAGGTGCATGTATCAGTCTGTATAATGATGTTCCACATCCCTGTATGCTGTGTCCTTTAAGATGTACATGTAAGAGTCTTTTAAAGATATCCATACTCCCTGCATCCACCACCAATTGTGGAAGAGAGTTCCACCATCTTATTGCCCTAACAGTGAAGAACCCCCCTACGCAGTTTAAGGTTAAACCGGTTCTCCTCCAGTCTCATTGTCTGTCCTTTTAAACTCCTTTTGACTGAATCGTTTATTTCCTATGCTGAGATCCCCATTGAGATCTTTGTAGATGACTATTATGTCCCCTCTCAGGCGTCTTTTCTCCAGCGAGAATACATTTTGTGTTTGCAGCCGTTCCTTGTAATTGAGGTCCCCTTATTAGTTTCATTGCCCTTCTTTGGACTCTCTCCAGCTCCAGCACATCCCTTGGGAGGACTGGTGACCAGAACTGAAGGGAAAACTTCAGATGAGGGCTGGCCAGAGCTTTATAGAGTAGCAGAGTTATAGTTTTGTCCCTGGAGTATATCCCTATTTTTATGCCTGCTTTGGTAGCTAATGGTAGCTGCAGCTTGGCACTGCATGCTGCTGCTCAATCTGTCATATATTAGCACCCCTAGATCCTTCTCCATGCTTGACTCTCCCAGCTGTTCTCCATCTAGTGATTATTTTTCATTAATGTTTTTTGACCCCAAGTGCATTACATTACTTTTCTCCACATTAAACCTCATTTGCTTGTTTGCCATTTGCCCACTCTTTTACTATGTTCAGGTCTTTCTGCAAAATTTCTATGCACCGATGCAAGTTTATTACTCTACTTATCTTTGTGTCATCCGCAAAGACTGAGACTGAACTAGTTATTCCATACTCTATATCATTTATGAATATGTTGGTCCCAAGACAGAACCTTGGGGTACCCCACTTACCACTCCAGACAAGTCTGAGTACATGTTATTTATCACCACCCTTTGGACCAGTCCCTGTAACCATTTTTTTACCCAGGCACAAAACCTATGGTCCAAGCCTGCAGACCTCAGCTTGTAAATTAAGCATTTATGGGGGACTGTATCAAATGCTTTTGCAAAGTCCAGATACACCACATCCACAGGCCTCCCTCTATCTAGATGGCTGCTTACTTCCTCGTAGAATGTTAGCTGATTGGTCTGGCAGGAACGGCCTCTCATAAACCCACGCTGATTACCACTAATGATATTATTCTCCTCAGTAAAGCTTTGGATATTGTCCCTAATCATCCCCTCCAAATATGTACCCACTATTGATGTTAGGCTGACTGGCCTATAATTCCCAGGAATATGTCTCTGCCCTTTTTTTGAATATTGGTACCACGTTGGCTTTTCTCCAATCAGCTGGTACTAATCCTGTTAGTATGCTATCCACAAAGATTAGGAACAATGGCCTCTGTTAGCCACGTGGGTATGTCACGTGTTGTGTCACTAACACTACAGGCGCTGTTGGTAAACCCTTCTTTTTCATATGTAAAAACTGTGAAGAAGGCATTTAGTACAGTTGTCCCCTTTGTGTCATCTGTATCCATCCTCCCAGCCTCATATTTTAAGTGTGTAATGTGCTTTTTACTGTTAATATATCTGGTATCATCAAATATATATGAGAGTCAGAAAAGGAAAATCAAAAGAAAAAATAAAAGTAAAACATTTTTTAAAATACTGGTTTAAAAAGTATTTATACCCCTTGAAATTATACACGTTTTGCCATTTTACAACCAAAAACGTAAATGTATTTTATTGGAATTTTATATGATAGACCAATACAAAGTGGCACATAATTGTGAAGTGGAAGGAAAATGATAAATGGTTTTCCAGATTTTATACAAATAAATATCTGAAAAGTGTGGCATGAATTTGTATTCAGCCCCCCTGAGTCAATACTTTGTAGAACCGCCTTTCGTTGCAATTACAGCTTCAAGTCTTTTTGGGGATCTCTCTACTAGCTTGGCACATCTAGAGAGAGACATTGTTGCCTATTGTTCTTTGCAAAATAGCTCAAGCTCTGTCAGATTGTATTGAGAGTTTTTGTGAACAGCAATTTTCAACTCTTGCCACAGATTCCCAATTGGATATAGGTCTGGACTTTAACTGGACCATTCTATCACATGAATATGCTTTGATCTAAACCTCAGGTGTCAAACACAAGGCCTGTGGGCCGAATCCAGCCCTCCAGGTCATTTCATGTGGCCTTCACACCCACCTGGTCTCAGCAGCAGAAAGGGCATGACTCCTCCACTTCTGCGTGCAGCCATCCTGGCAGCAGCACAAGGCAAGGGAGTGCACTGATGTAAGGGATAGGGGGGGATGCTCGACTTCTGATGGCGGGGGGCTCTTGACACCTGATGTAAGGGAGGTGGGGTGCTGATACAACCGGCCCTGTAAGGGCAAACATAATGCTAATGTGGCCCGAAAAGCAAATTGAGTTTGACACCCCTGATCTAAACCATTCCATTGTAACTTTGGCTGTGTGTTTTGGGTCGTTGGTCTGCTGGAAGTTGAACCTCCATGCCAGTCTCAAGTCTTTTGCAGACTCTTATAGGTTTTCTTCTAAGGTATTTGGCTCCATCCATATTCCTCTCAATTCTGACCAGCTTCCCGGTCCCTGCTGAAGAAAAGCATCCCCACAACATGATGTGTTCAGCGTGATGTGCAGTGTTAGTTTTCCGCCACACATAACATTTTTCTTTTAGGTCAAAAAGTTGAATTTTGGTCACATCTGACCAGAGCACCTTCTTCCACATGTTTGCTGTGTCCCTCACATGACTTCTCGCAAACTGCAAACTGAACTTCTTAGGCCCCGTACACACGAGAGGATCGATCCGCTGAAATTGATCCGCTGACCGGTTTCAGCGGATAGATCCCCTGGTGTGTACAATCCAGCGGATCTGTTTCCGCGGATTTTTGTCCCCGGGGATGGATTTCCAGCGGATAAAAATTTCCTAACATGCTAAGAAATCTATCCGCTGTAATCCATTCCAACGGATTGATCCGCTGGTCTGTACAGACTCACCGGATCAATCCGTCCGAAACCATCCCCCGCATGCGTCGTAATGATTCGACGCATGCGTGGAAGTCCTTATATCACAGCGTCGCGTACGTCGCCGCGTCATCATCGTGGCAACGCGTCACCGCGGACGGAATTCCGCGGGGATTTTGATCTCCTGGTTAGTACAACCAGGAGATCAAAATCCGCCAGAGGATTTATCCGCGGAAACGGTCCGGAGGACCGTTTCCGCGGATAAATCCTCTCGTGTGTACTAGGCATTATGGTTTTCTTTCAACAATGGCTTTCTTCTTTCCACTCTTCCATAAAGGCCAGATTTGTGGAGTGCATGACTAACAGTTGCCCTGAATAAATGAATGAATGAGTGACTTATATAGCGCTATACATGCGAACTGAATCGCCTCTAGGTGCTTTTTGCAGCCAGTGTCTTCCTGGCTGGTGCGGTCACTTACCCCCTAGGATCTTGACACGCTTGGGACACACATTCGTACACACATGTATACATATATACTGGGCCAATTTGGACAGGATCTGCCCTGTGGACAGATTCTCCCACTTGAGCTGTGGATCTCTGCAGCTCCTCCAGAGGTACCATGGGCCTCTTGGTTACTTCTCTGATTAATGCTCTCCTTGCCCGGCCTGTTAGTATAGGTGGACGGCCATGCCTTGGTAGATTTGCAGTTGTGCCATACTCTATTTTTTCAGATGATGAATTGAACAGTGCTCCATGAGATGTTCAAAGCTTGGGATATTTTTTTATAACCTAACTCTGCTCTAAATTTCTCCGCAACTTTATCCCTGACCTGTCTGGTGTGTTCCTTGGCCTTCATGATGCTGTTTGTTCATTAAGGTTCTTTAACAAATCTCTGAGGGCTTCACAGGACAGCTGCATTTATACTGAGATTCAATTATACACCAGCGGAATCTATTTACTAATTAGGTGACTTCTGAAGGCAATTGGTTCCACTAGGTTTTAGGGGTATATCAGAGTAAAGGGGGCTGAATACAACAGCACTTTTCACATATTCATTTGTAAAAAAAATGTTGAAAACCATTCATCATTTTCCTTCCACTTCACAATTATGTGGCACTTTGTGTTGGTCTTTCACATAAAATACATTTAGGTTTTTGGTTGTAACAAAATATGGAAAATTTAAGTGGTATAAATACTTTTTCAAGGCACTGTTTGTCAATTTTATCAGTACAGTCATTTTTTTTTTCAACATAATCACACTTACTTGGCATACTCCAAATACAGGTTTAGTATACATTTAAAAGGCGCTCCTTTTGACTGTCTCACCCAGGTGAAGGCAAACAAATCTTATCCTTGCTTTTAATATGTACACGGCTATACTGTATATTACCCTAATTGGTATGTGACTATGAATATAAAGTGATGACCTTGCACTTATTCTGCCTGTATTGTTTTCACAATGCTGTTTTTTTATTAACAGAAATGCTAAATAGATATATCTCCCTGTCAATACCCTTAAGAAACTTGTTGTTTAGACAGGTGACAACACAAATGTTTGTCAATATAAAAAGTATATAAAATTAAATAGATACCCAACACGCCAAACCTTACATTTTTGGGCACCCGTGAAATGGTGAGAAACTTCAGTATCCTACATTTTCCAAAGTCAAAGCTTTAAAAGCCCCCTATAGGTCATCAGTTTAGCGTTACAAAGGAGGTCTGGTGCTAGAATTATTGCTCTCATTCAGAAATATTTAGACAAAATAAAGGTGGATAAAGCACCTGGACCAGATGGCATACACCTACGGATCCTAAAAGAATTGAGCTCTGTAATTTCAAAGCCATTGTATCTAATTTTTAGGGACTCATTAATGACAGGAATAGTACTGCTGGATTTGCACAGGGCCAATGTGGTGCCTATATTTAAAAAGGGAACAAAGTCTTTACCAAGTAACTATAGACCTGTTAGTTTATAGTTGGGAAGATACTGGAGAGATTAATAAAAGACCACATAGATGAGTTCTTGCAGGAAAAAAATATTTTAAGCAACAGACAGCATGGATTCATGAAAGACAGAAGTTGTCAGACAAACCTGATTTCCTTTTATGAAGAAGTAAGTAAAACCCTGGACAGAGTTGTGGCTGTGGATGTGGTATACTTGGATTTTGCAAAAGCGTTCGCTACAGTTCCGCACACACGGCTATTGTGTAAGGTAAAGTCTACAGGATTGGAAATATCAGTTTGTAAATGGATAGAAAACTGGCTAAAAGACAGAATTCAGAGAGTAGTGGTTAATAATTCTTACTCTGAATGGTCTAAGGCAGTGGTTTTCAACCTGGGGGTCGGGACCCCCTTAGGGGTCAAATGACGATTTGCCCGGGGTCACCGAATCCTGGGCTGTTCCTGAAGCCTGCATCGATCTCCCAGCCTTCTCGCAGCTGCCCAGCAGGACTGTCTCTGGAGCCCGTGGCCGCCCACTTAGCCTCTTCACAACCACCCATTCAGTTCACGGCATGGCTGGTAGGCAGAGACTAGAGGCTAGCTGACTGGTGAGGAATGTGAAGTGGGAAGGGCTGAAGGAGACCCTATCTCCTGATTTCAGCATAGATGTCACTACTATAAGACACTGGAGTCGGAGATACAGTAAGTAAGTAAGATACAGTAAGTAACACTACCTGTGATTATAGTTGCCATTAAAAGTCCCCACTACAATTCTCAGACCAGCGGATGACCTTGATTAAGAGCACCCAAGTTGGCTGATCAGAACTCCCCCAGCACTGCCACTACATCCCATTCTTTCTCCCCCTTTTTCTTTGTTCCTCCCCCTATTTTCCTCTCCCTTCCATGTTTTCTCTATTTTTATTACTTCTCTTACCCATCAAAGAGTAAGAGAAGGAATAAAAATAGAGAACACATGGAAGGGAGAGGAAAAGAGGGGGAGGAACAAAGAAAAAAGGGGAGAAAGAAGGCTAGAGAGAGGTGTGGGGTAAAAATCACTTGTCTTGCCTTGGGTGCTGACAACCCACGCTATGAAAATAATTTTACTGTTAGGGGTCCCCACAACTTGGAAAATTTTATCAAGGGGTCACGGCACTAGAAGGATTGAGAACCACTGGTCTAAGGTTATCAGTGGTGTACCCCAAGGTTCAGTGCTAGGACACTTACTTTTTAATATCTTTATAAATGATATTGGGTTTGAGATCAAAATTTAAATTTCTGTCTTTGCAGATGACACCAAGCTATGCAGTGGAATAACGTCCTTACAGGATGTCGCCAATTTACAAGCCGACCTCAATGCTCTGTCTAATTGAGCGACTATGTGTTAGATGAGGTTTAATAAGAATAAGAAAAATATAAATCGCGCTACCTCAAACACCCTGCTTGCTAGACACAGGCGTGTGCAAGTGGGTGATCTACAGTGCTAAAAATGAAAAGGCGTCTATGTTAGGAGCGACCTCTGATGGCCACTAGGGTGCAGCATGCAGCCACCTCAAAATCCCACACCAGTGATTGTGATAGTAATTTACAAGTGAAAACAAAAAAGATTAAAAATATTAATAATATAAGAGACACTAGATGAAAAAGACATTGCCTGAATATGAACTTTGGCTATAAATGAGTTAATAGTCCAAAATATTAACAGCAAAACGTCTGTTAAACAGCAGATAGTGTGTCAAACACCCGTGCATCTGTGCCACATTACAGATTGGTTGTAAATGTGTCCAAAGGAAAACGTGATATCTCCTCCACCAAACTTATAAATTGGCCTCTTACCAAATTCCCATGATCCCTTATTACAGGGGATCAGAAACAGCATATAATAGGTCCCAATCTCCCAGTTTCGGATATACGGTCCTGTTGGATCTTGTTCCTCAAGAAAATTTTAGCAGTAACATTGTCCACCATGTAAGAAACAGTGAAAGCTCCACATGTGCGTTAAATGTGTAAAAAATGTATTTAAAGCGGGGGTTCACCCAAAAAAAAAAAATGTTAACATTACATCTAGCAGAGCCAGCATACTAAGGACATTTACTTTCGGCAGGTAATTTTTTTTTTCTCCGTACATACCTTTATATTCTGTTTTTTGTCCAGGGCTTCTGGGTTCCGATGACTGCGGGACTGGGCGTTCCTATCCTTCGGTTCGATGATTGACGGCTTGTGAAACAGGTGACCTGTCGCACAACGCGCGTCACCAGATGTCGGGAAATAGCAGAGCTGCGAGTCGGCACTATACGGCGCCTGCACAGTCAGCTCTACACGGCGGGCGCAGGCGCCGTATAGTGCCGACTCGCAGCTCGGCTATTTACGGAAATCTGGTGATGCGCGTTTCACAAGCCGTCAATCATCGAACTGAAGGATAGGAACGCCCAGTCCCGCAGTCTTCGGAACCCTGAGGCAGGGATAGGAACGCCCAGTCCCAGAGTCATCAGAACGCGGAAGCCCTGGACAAAATCAGAATATCAAGGTATGTACGGAGAGAAAAAAAAAGACCTCCTGAAAGTAAATGTCCTTAGTATGCTGGCTCTAATGTTAAAAATTAGTTTTTAGGGTGAACCCCCGCTTTAAAAAGTTAAAATTGCACTTACAATTATGCAGTTTAACCTCCCTGGCGGTATGATTCTGTCTGGAATTACGTACCAAAAGCGGTACATTTTTTTTCATGGAAATTTGGTGATATGTATTATAGGCCTGCAATTCTTAGTAATTACTTACTTAAACCTGACCAAAACAAGACTCTAGTAGACATTCCAGATGTGATAAATTTGAAACACAAAACACATGAATTATAATTAATCAATAATATAATTTTATTTAACAAAGCAATGAAAAATAAAGAAATTAGTCAAAGAAAGAAATTCAATACACATCCATAGTGTGAAACACTTTGAAGCAAGGAAATAGACAAAGTCCGACATTGCAATCTGGGCAATAGTACCTTGATTCTTTTCGGACTTTTTTCCCATTTTCATCCCTCTTGGCGCAGCAAACGACGCACATCCTGGTAGGCGCTAACTTTCGTGCGGTTGGCGGTACAGGTTCCAAAAAATGACGACCTGTCAGGCGCTCTGGATTCCCAACGTCAACAGAGCGTCGTCCGTGTCTGTTAGCAGACACTGATGCCGTCGGGTGATTGATAAAGATCTGCTCAGCCAACTTCCAAATAAAGTCCGAATGAACAAGAGGTATGTTCGTGTTTTTTTTGTAAAGGATATAGGCGTTCCAAAGACATTGTTCAAGGAGATGCCTAAAAATCTTTTTATAGTACTTCTTTTGTTGTTTTCGCATCGCCGGGTAAAAAGTCATCGCCTGATCGGCTCGGTCGACACCTCCCATTGTGTGGTTATAGTCGATCACGACTTGTGGTTTCAGCACTTCGTTTCCGTATTTTGTGCGGACCATGGCAGTGGAGGTGCTGTGCACGGTGCTCATGAGACACACGTCCTTTTTGTCTCGCCAGCGCATTGCCATCATTTTGCCCTTTTGAAAGGCAACCATCTCTCCTTTTTTTATTTTTTTCTTGCCAAACGTAGATGGCATGTCACGCCGGTTTGGCCTCACGGTACCATACCCGTCCGTTTTATTGAGGAGCAAAACCTCATAAAGTTCTGGTGACGTGTAAAAATTGTCTGTTGTCACGCAGTATCCCTGGTTCAGCAATGGGTCCAGCAGTGACAGGACAGAAGACGTGGCCATCCCATAGCGGCTGTACCTGGGATTGAATTTGGTACCTTTCCCGGTGTAAATTACCGAATTCCATATATAGCCGGTGGATGATTCACATAGCATGTAAAATTTTATCCCAAAGCGCGCTCTTTTGGACGCAATATATTGGATCCAACTCAGGCGTCCCTTGTAGGCCATCAGACTTTCGTCCACACTTACGTCCCTTTCTGGCACATAGGTCCGCTGAAAGTTGGCAACAATCATCTGGCACACCTCCCAGATTTTTTTCAGCTTTGGCGCAGGATGTGTGGCCTCGTCAAATTCTTCGTTGTTGGCGAAGTGCAGGTTTTTCATTATTAGTGAAAAGCGATACTCGGACATCACAGTGCCAAAAAACGGAGTGGCCAGCATCTTATTGGTGGTCCAGTACCACTTCTGGAGCGGTTTGCCCACCACCCCCTGAAGGATGATGAGTCCCAAAAAATTCCAAATGTCCTCCTCGGTGACCGGTTCCCATTTTCTGGACCTGGAAAATCTGCCACGCAGCGTAGCAGATTGCTGATCGTGGTAGCGATTGGTCTCCGTCACAATTTGTAAAATGACCTCCTCAGATAAAAAGAGTTTCAAATACGCCATAGGGTTGTCGGCCTCCACATTTACCTTCATCCCAGGAGATCCAGTAAATCGGAACCTCGGGGGCGCTGTCTGGTCCGCATCACTGTCTATAGGGCACCAAGTGCGCACATCACTCAGGTCAGGTGCGGGATCATCTGCGGCGTCACTTTCTATATCAGTGTCAGTGTCAGATCCAGATGATAAATCTCCATATGATTCACTGTCGCTCTGATCTGCGAGCAACTCCGTGTCGCTGCCGCTATCGCTGTCGCTCAGCTGGTCCAAAAGCGCATTTGGAGGACAGCGCTTTTTTGATGCCATTTTTTATATGGTTTATAAGGTTTTATATGTCAGCAATGACAATGGCAAGGGGCAATGAAAGGGCACTGTGTCAGTTTTCAAAGTGATACAGTGTAATCCTCTCAGATTACATTGTATCACCACCTTTTTATGTGTTTGTGTTGGTGCAACATTTGAATTTCCCTCCCAGTTCCGTTCCCATGCACCATTGCGGTGCATGGGAACGGAACCAGGAAGTCAGATGAGCGATGGACGGCGCGGTGTGTGTCTCGGCGGCGATCACAGCAATGATAGATCATCGCTGGATCGCCTGGACAAGGTAAGGAACACCGCTGCGCTCTCTGCACATTCATCCCGAGCGCGACTCAGACTAACCGATAGTAACATAAAAAACCAGACCCGAGTCGCGCTCGGGTTTACCGTCAGGGGGGTTAAGATTTGCCTAGAATCTAATGTGCCGGCCGGTACACAAAACTCTCAGGCTCTCGTCCACTGGGGGAACGTCAGAAGCTTCTTGGGTGACGACAGCGGTTTAATGTTGATAAATGTAAAGTTATGCACTTGGAGACTAAGAATATGCATGCGTCATACATACTAGGGGGAGTACATCTGGGGGAATCCATAGTGGAGAAGGATCTGGGGGTTTTGGTAGATCATAAGCTCAATAATGGCATGCAATGCCAAGCTGCGGTTTCCAAAGTGAGCAAAGTCCTTTCTTGTATTAAGAGAGGTATGGACTCCAGAGAGAGAGATATCATTTTGTCCCTGTACAAATCTTTAGTAAGACCTCATCTGGTGCAGTTCAGTTTTGGGCACCAGTTCTCAAAAAGGATATTGGGGAACTGAGGAAAGTGCAGGGAAGGGCAACCAAACTGATTAGAAGCATGGAGGAGCTCAGCTATGAGGAAAGATTAGCGGAACTGAATTTATTCACTCTTGAGAAGAGGAGATTAAGGGGGGATATGATCAACATGGACAAATATATAAGGGGTGCATATAGTGAACTTGGTGTTGAGTTTTTCACTTTACGGTCAACACAAAAGACAAGGGGCACTCTTTACGTCTAGAGGAAAAGAGATTTCACCTCCAAATACAAAAAGTTTTCTTCACAGTAAGAGCTGTGGACATGTGGAATAGACTGCCTGCAGAGGTTGTTCTGGCCAGCTCAGTAGATTGCTTTAAGAAAGGCCTGGATACTTTCCTAAATGTACATAATATAACTAGGTAGTAACATTTATAGGTAAAGTTGATTCAGGGAATATCCAATTGCCTCTTGGGGGATCAGGAAGGAATTTTTTCTCCTGCTGTAGAATATTGGATCGTGCTCTGCTGGGGTTTTTCGCCTTCTTCTGGATTAACTGTGGGTATAGAATTGGGTATATGGTCTTGTATGATATTATTATTGTTATTATTATAATTTTTTATGGTTGAACTGGATAGACTTGTGTCTTTTTTCAACCTGACTAACTATGTAACTATGATATTTTGAGATGTGATTGGTAATGTACAGTAGCTGGGAGCAGAATTGTGGATGGCTTTGTATACGGTTAGTGTTTATTAAAATTTTATACATTGGAACAGCAGAAGCCAGCGGAGGGATTGACAGCAGCCGCAGATCAGCTACTAAGATGGCTGAGTGAAGCGGTAGCATTCATGATACACTGAAGAGGGGATAGCCCATGTAAAGGTAGGCTAGCAAGAGAAAAGTTGCAGTAGTCGAGGAGATAACCAGGGATTGAATTAGTATCTTTGTGGTGTCACTAGTTAAGAAGGGGCAAATTGTTAAAGCGCTTAAACCATGTTGGAAGGCAACATGGTTTAAAATCATAGTTCTGGAATTTCGCTTCATACAGGCAGATGTAAGGTAACAAGTTACATTCACGACAGAGAATTTTTCCCCCCAATGGGGTTTTTAGGCAGCTCAAATAAAGGGTTGGATGCAATATGTAAAAATGTAAAAGGGTTTATTAGGGGAGTGTCACATACACCAAAAGAAATGGGGAGTATAAATAGGACATGAGTAGCGGTATAGACAAAGGACATAGCAATGTGTTTTCATATAGTTTACAGCATACAACAGATTATTATACAGCTGGATACAGTGAACATCGCATGTATAAAAAATCCTAATGCGTTTCGACCATAATTGGATTGGATTGGATTGGAATAAATACTTATAGAGCGCCGAATGCGAGTTGTGAAACTCGCGTCTAAGCGCTTACCAACAAGCTGGGGGTATCCAGTTCCCAAGAGCAAAAAGAAGAAACTAGGACATCTAAGTAAAAGAGGGGAACAGACAAGAAATAAACAGAAATATAAAAAGAAGGGGGGGGTGTCAGGGCACAAAAAGCCTATCCCTACTCCCTGACCATGGACCGCAGCCTGGGATTTTGCTATCGGGAGCCAGTGTAGATTCTTAAGCACCGGGGAGATGTGATTCCGCCTTGGGCAGTTTGTGACTAGTCTTGCAGCATGATTCTGTGTAATCTGCAATCGTTTTATCCACTTCTGTGGGAGCCCTAGAAAGAAAACATTAGAACAATCTAACCTAGAGTGGATAAGTCCATGAACTAAGAGCATACGGTTGTGCTGAGTGAAGAGATTCTTAATTTTCCGTAATAATTGCAGATGATAGTTGGCTGATTTTATGCAATATTTTGCGTGAGGTACGAAGCTTAGTTCAGCATCAAAAATTATACCCAGATTTTTTACCTGCTTAGCTGGAGTTGGGACAGGGCCAAACGAGGATGGCCAGGCAGGTAAAAAGGTAGAGTTGGCCTGTGGGCCGATCAGCAAAAGCTCAGTTTTGTCGGCGTTAAGGCCTAGCCTGTTTGAGTCCATTCATTGTTGGATGTTAGATAATCCCTTATTCAGCTGCTCAGGCATATTAGGTCCACTTGCAAGGTCTGCCAAGGTCTGTGTGTCATCCGCATAGATCTGGCAGCCTAGACCATAGCTGGTAATGAGGTCGGCAAGTGGGCGCATGTAGCAGTTAAAGAATAAGGGAGAAAGGGCAGAGCCCTGAGGTACCCCGCAGGTCAATGACTGGGTATTTGAGCGGTACGACTCCATTTTTATGGAGTGTGTTCTTTCGGACAGGAAGGATCTAATCCAATTTAACACTGCCTCCTCACAGCCAAATAAGGATTGCATTCTAGAGAGAAGGATAGAATGGTCAATGGTGTCAAACGCCGCAGAGAGGTCCAGCAGCACCAAGGCTGCGGACCCCCCCGCATCGCGGACACCCAGCAGACGTTCCCTCATATCTAGGGCAGACATAATGGTCTTCTTCAGAGTTTTTTTGTTGTAACTGAAAAGGAAGTTACAAGAGATTATTTAATGGTATTACGTATTCATATCACTTGGTCACCCACCCTGCCCTAGGCCCTATCTATGTAGAGGCACTTTTCATAGGAAAATAAAAAAGGGGAGGGGTAGGGAGGAAAAAGTGGAATGCAATATATAAATAGTATAGAAAAGATTAATTAAAATCAATCATTACCAAGTAGAGGAATACGAAGACAGTCCAGGTGAGGCTTCATGGTCACGACTAAGGAGGTCCAGCTGGTTCCCCGGAGAACGTTCCATTCCAGGTGGCTCCAGCGTGGGTGTCCCATGTGCTGGGTAATCAAGTGTGACTCTACAAGGGGTCACCTGATCTAGGGCGATGCCCAACAAGGTGGTAGGCAGGGGGGAGAGGGATCACATGGAAGGAGTTGGTGGCCTACAGTGGAAAAGTTAAAATACAGTATTTTATTAGGGTTTATTGCAATGTATATGTATGTATCAGGGGTCATGTCCTGGGGAAAAAAGTGTGGGAACTCCCACCCAAGATCCTCTCCCCCACCAAAAAAAAAAAAATGATAGGCTCATATGCATAATTACTAAACTGCATGGTTTTTTTTTCTAAATCTTTCTAAATCCCGCGATAACTTGCGGCAGACCTCCACAATGTCTCCTGGGAACAATGACAATAGCTCCCAGGAGACATTGCGGCATCGAGGAAGTTACGGAATACCCGCACACTACCCGATGAATCCATATACAGGAAGCGGCCAGTAACATAAAGGATTACTAAGGTTCGCCTGCCCCTGACAGTGACTCGAGCTGGGCATCACCGCTTAGTGAAGGATTGGCTCGGGCGGCTCGACTGCTCTAGTCCTGCAAAGGGAACTGAGTTCCTGCTGTGAAAAAAGTGCAGGAACTCCGTTCCCACGCGTTCCCGCAGGACTTGAGCCCTGGTATGTATACAAGCAAAGGACATGCCTATAGAATAGTTGATTACCTGGCATGCCAAAAATTGCCAACCCAGACATAAATTTCTAAGATTAATGTAAAATTATAATTTGGTTTGATAGATTTAGTAAAGGAGTTACCAATTGGGAAGGTTACAAATAGAACACTGGGAGGTGGTGAGATGGGAATGAAAAGAGTGAGGGAGTGGCTGGGCAAACGGAGGAAATTAAATGGGAAGGGACGCAAAGAGAAAGAGGAAAGTGTGAAGGAACGGTGTATGCTGAATATAAACAGCAATGAAAATAGGCCTGGTGAGAAGGGAGGATAGAAAAGGAAAGAGGGAAAAACCAAAAGGGAATGCGAAAAGTTACAAGTTACATTCAAAGCTTTGTAGCATATCAGAATCTGCATAGCAAGGGGCCTGGCTCCTCTCTGGCTAGGATGATACGATGAAAATCAGTGATTACCACTCTGCACGCAAGCTTCAAAGAGAATAAGGGCTAGCTAAGATGACCCATGGTCATATGATGCATGGACAATGCTGCCCCTAGAGGCCAATATAATATATTAAAAGTACTACCGCTTGGCAATATCTCATTGGACAGAAGGCAAGTGAGGGTGGTTATGAGTGGGTGTGAATGTTTGTGTAAAAAGGGCATACACAAGAGGAATAGTCTTTTGCCCTTTGGATCCTGGCTTTGGCCTGAGCCATGGGGCACAGGCCCTTTTTTTGCCATCCAGAGCCCAGACTATGTCTGGAGGATTGTGATAAGTATTTTCGATATTCTGCTGTTTAGCGTGTGATGTTAGCATATTCCTATTTTCTTGGGAAATAAATAGAAGATATTGTTTTACTAAATTGATGCGTTTGTTTTCATAGCTAACTTTATATCATTGTGCTTATTAGAGTCTTATAGGTAGATTCAGGTAGAGTTAGGCCGACTTATCAGTAGATAAGTCGACCTAACTCAGAATCTATGCCGACCTATGTTTAAGCGTATGCTCAAACAGGGATACGCTTAAACATATCTAAGATACGACGGCTTGCGCCGTCCTATCTTAGATTGCAATTTTTCGGATGGCCGCTTCCATTGCGGCCGGTGTAGAATATGAAAATGAGTTTCTACGCCGATTCACGAACGTACGCCCGGCCGCCGCAGTCGATTTACGCCGTTTCCGTAAGGCCTTTACAGGCCTAAAGTTATTCCACCTATTAGGTGAAATAACAATGTTAAAGTATGGCCGCCGTTCCCACCGCAAGCTTCAAAATTTTAACGTCGTTTGCGTAAGTCGTCCGCGAATCGGGATTTACGTCGTTTACGTCCACGTCAAAATCAATAGGCCCGTGCGGCGTACATAACCGCAATGCACACTGGGAAATGTAGTCGCTCGGCGCATGCGCAGTGACAAAAAAATGTCAAAAACGTGAGGTCAAGCCTCATTACCATTAAACACGCCCCCCCCCAACCCATTTGAATTAGGCGCCCTTACGCCCGCCGCATTTACACTACGCCGCCCTAAGTAAGGAGGCAAGTACTTTGTGAATCATGTACTTGCCTCTCTTACTTAAGGCGGCGTAGTTTAAACACGCTAGGCTACGCCGCCGCAAATTAGCGCGCCCCTACCTGAATCTACCTACATATAGACTAGCTAATTATAGAGATAGACAATTTAATACACATATGCAATAGTTGTATAGTTTATATTAGTTTTGATTATTGCATATTTTTCTCTTAATTCTCTATTATTTTGTGATGTCAAGACAAGTATTCTTACAAAAGGTATAAAATAAACATTTCAGATATTTAAGTACAAACCGTAAACTTGTCCCAACCGACCCTCCCTTACCAACCCACCCTGTGCGCAGTTATACATCTATTTGAGTTTCCCCGAATAGGAGCAAATACATTCGTCTGGGCACCTGTTGGTGCATTACGTAGAGAGAGAAGAGATTAGAATATAGACGGAGAGAGGAGGAAATCAGCGTATCCAAACCCAGCGTTAGGGGGTCAAGCTCTCAGGAGCCGCCTGAGAGGAAAAAAAGCATAGAAAATATTAAGAAGGGGAGGAAAAAGCAAAAGGAAAATAAAACAAGGGGGTTAGGGGTAGGAGCTCTAGTGCCCTTTATTATTGTAGGTTGCTAGTTCAATTCTGGGGGGGTGGGGATCCAGGCCCCAAAGAGTTGTAACCTCTATAGGGGGTATCCCATATCCCCCAACCAGGGCCCCCAGATTCTTTCAAATCTTTTATAGTTGCCTTGCTTAATAAAGGCCACCCTCTCGCTCCAGATCATTGCATTGATGGTTTCAACCCAGTTTTTTACAGATGGAGGGGCATGCGCTTGCCATCTCTGAGCTATTAACTTACGTGCTTGAAATAGGCACCTTAACATACCTTCCAGGGCTCCTGGTGGAACTCTGTGATACTCCATGTAACATAGAAGGCAGGTTTTAGCCTCTGGTTCTAGTGAGGTCTTGAAAATTTTGTGGACCCTGTCTATTACCTCTATCCAATATATATAGAGCTTAGGACACCTCCAGACCATGTGGATAAGGTCCCCTGCTGCCTTACATCTAGGGCATTCATCGCTCTGTTTCCACCCTAATTTGATTTTTTTTTTTGGAGTGTAGTAGACGCCGTGCAATAGAAATAGGTGGGACAGTCTCTGTGCCGGGGCAATTGACACCAGAGCCCCTCTTGGTAGAATCTTACTCCATTGCTCCGAAGTCACTATCCCTAGATCTCTTTCCCATCTATCTCGACTCTTGGAAGTACCAATTTGATTTATGGCTCTAGCCCCCAATTTACCATACATCTCTGAGATTGAGCCTTTCGAACCATTTGTTTTTAATTGTTTTGAGAAGAGCAGGGATATGGATCCTAACAATCTCTTGTGACCTAAACTGAATTTGGATGGCATGTCTGATCTGTAAGTATTTATAGAACGTCTTGTTGGATATGTTAAATTCGTGTCTCAAATCTGAGAACGTTTTCATGAGATTACCCTCATAAAGATGGAGTAGCCGTGTAATTCCCTGCCTCTCCCATTCTTTAGACTTCTCTATATCCCTTACTTCTATTAGGTTCTTGTTATTCCAGAGGGGGGCAAACTCAGTTACCCCAGTGTATCCCAGCAGGGCCTTCGTTGTCTGCCATACTTTACCAATTAGCTTTATGGTCGGGCATTTATAGATGAATGAGTTTGCCTCAAGGGCTTCTACCAATATTTTATGTGGGGCCCCTAATAGCATTAATCTACTACTGACATTATCTAGATTTTGAGTGCACCAGCCCGCTAGATATTGTAACTGGGACGCCAGGAAATATATTTGCTGGGAGTTGCATAGTCTGTAAACTGATTCTGGCCTGACCTCCTTTCCACATTAAGTCTCTGAAAAAAGTTTCCATTCTTTTAAACCATATTTGGCTTACCCAAATCGGGGAGTTGTGGAGTACTTATAAAATCTGGGGTAGCCAGATCATCTTTATTAAATTACATCGCACAGCTACAGAGAGAGGGAGGCGGTTCCAGGTGTCCTTTTTTTGTTTCAGTTTTAATAGTAATGGAACTATGTTATTACTAATACTCCTTGAAATGAGTAATCCAAACCCCCAAGTATTTGAGTTTTGTGACAATTTTCAGCTGGGACATTTCGGCCGACTTATCCCAGTTGATGGCCAGCCCCGAGAATTGCCAAAACTCGCTGACCATTTGAACCACTAAAGCCAACGCGCTATCAACGTCCCCTATGAGGAACAGGACATCGTCCACAAATAACAATATCCTGTCTTCCTCCAAACCCCTACTGAACCCCTGTATATCTTCCTTGAGCCGAGCTTTAATAGCTAAAGGTTCCATGGTGAGCGCAAACAGGAGGGGGGAAAGGGGGCAACCCTGCCTCGTTCCCCTTTCCAGCTTAAATAGGTCTGTAACTTCACCATTTATTTTAATTTTTGCTTGTGGCTCGTTATACAGAAGTTTGACCCACCTAATAAAGGATGGGCCAAACCCAAAGCTCTCTAGAACCTTCCACAGGTACGGCCACTCAAGGCTATCAAATGCCTTAGCAGCATCAAGGGCCAATAGTGCTCTAGGGCCCTCATTATCAGTTGGAATCTGTATGTTTAAAAAGACCCTTCTAATGTTGGTGCTTGTTGACCTATTTGGAATGAAACCTGACTGGTCAGGATGGATAAGGCTCTCAATACATCCATTTAAGCGAGTTGCCAAGACTTTAGCGAGAATTTTTACATCCGTACAAAGCAATGAAATTTGCTGGTAGGAGGAGGGGTCAAGTTGGTCTTTTCCCTCTTTATGAATTACTATAATATTTGCTTCCTCCATGGAAGGAGGAAGATGCCCTTCAGAAAAATCCCATTTCAATGTCTTCAGCAGTTCTGGTAACAATATTTCGCCAAATCGTTTGTATATCTCTACTGGGAGCCCGTCTGGACCGGGTGTTTTATGGATAGACATCCCCGCCACTGCAAGCTGAATTTCCTCTAATGTTACAGGGGATTCCAAGTTTTTTTTGTCCTCTTTAGACAAAGTTGGGATTGTTATTCCCTGGAAGAAAGCTTCCATGCTTTCATTTCCTCTCCTGGATTTATATAGGGATTTATAAAAGTCATAGAACGTATGTCTTATCTCCCTTCCATCAATGGAAATTTCACCTGTTGAAACCCTAATTGCCGCTATGGAAGAGGGGGTGTTAGCCCGAACCAATAGAGACAACAGTCATCCCACTTTCTCCCTTTCACCAAAATGTCTTTGTTTCTGAAAGATTTGGTGATTCTCTGCCTTACTCATCATAGACCTGCTGTTTATCCAACCATTCCCTTTGCTTACTCAAAGACGGATCCTCAATGTATTGTTGTTCGGCTAGCGTCACTTCACTTCTGAGGTCTTCCTCTCTCACCCTGGATTCCCTTTGTACTCTTGCCACCCTCTGGATCAGCAAGCCCCTTAAATAGGCCTTCAGAGAGTCCCAGACCACTCCAGCCTCCGCCGAGCCTGTATTAATTTGGACATATTCTTGCAAGCTATTCAACAATTCCCTTGGTTCACCTAGCAGCTCAAGCCAGTATGGGCTAATTTTCCATTCTCTTGGAGGGGCTCTGTCCCCCTTTCTGATTACTAATTCTAACGATGAGTGGTCTAAAACCCCTCTTGGGCTATACTCTATCTCCTTCACCATGCCCAATGCTTGGTCATTAGCCAAAGCCATGTCAATTCTGGATAGTTGCATGGGAGCTAGAATAACAGGAATATTGCAGAGTCCGGGGGTGACGAGTACACCAGACATCCCTTAGCCCTGTCTCTTCCAAAAACTGGGCCAAACGGCCCCCTCGTTCTGTACTTGGTCCAGGTATCGAGGGAAATCTATCAAGACTTCATTATAGTCGCCCACTGCTATCAGGGGAATACCCGTTATGTCCAGCATAAATTCCACTAGTTTCTGTAAAACAGCAAAATTAAAGGGGGGGAATATAGATATTGGCTAGTACATAGGGTCTGTTCTCAATAGAACAGGACAAGAATATGTACCGTCCCTGTTCGTCGATCCAGCTCTCCTCACAGGTGAACGACACCCCTCTCCCCACCATCATGCTCCCCCCCCTCGAATATGAGGAGTGTACAGAGTGGTAACGAAATGGAAATTTCCAAGAGCCCATCTGGGCCATTGTATCTCTAATTAGGTTTTTCTCCTGTAGACAGAGTATCCCCGGCCCCCTCCCCTCCATTGATGACAGAACCAATGCTCTTTTAATAGGATCCCCTAACCCTCGTACGTTCCCTGATCTAATCCTCCATAACATAAGACGGGACAAAAATAAGTAAGAGCCTAGGATAGCCTCTCTCTCTCCCTTCTAAACATTTTCTCCAACCGAACTCGACCTCTCTATCCTCCCCTCCCGCACCTTGTAGTAATTGAGATAACTGCCCACCCAAACCCTCCCCCAAAGCTCCCTCCTGCCAAAATGTCCGCCCTCCCCTGTCCGCCCTCCCAACCCCCCCATTCCCCCCCTCCGCCCATTGGGGCTCCACCTGTGGCCTCTCCAAATTCCCCAAACCATACCCACCATCCCATTCTTACACTCAACAACCTCACTCACTCAAACGAGGGGTGAGGCTGTCACCCCCCACTCCCCACCCCCTTAAGCAAGGTTTAAATGTCCAATGTCCTACCGCAAACAAAAGAAAAAGGTGGGGGAAAAAATAAACCCCCGACATGAAAATTACATCAAATATTCAAGTGTACAATAAAAATATGAGCCCACTCAAAAACAATTCAGTGACATTATTGGAGTGTATATGCTGCAACTATTCTAAAAAAAAAGTAGAAAAGCCCAAAACCTTAATCTTGTTATATTATTAACATATAAGTTCTTCCCTCCCCATCCTCTCCACCCCCCCAAAATGGGGGGAGGGGAGAAAAAGGGAAAGGAGAAGAAAAAAAAAATTCAGTGACATTATTGACATAGATAAGCGACAACAAAAGAAAAAACGAACAAAGAATGTGATAGATCTCAAAAGGGAAAAAAAAATTTTGATTCAATAACTTTGTGAGCGTGCATATTCTTCACGTTCTATCCCCCCCCCCCCGACATAGAGGAGGAGGGGGTACAATATGTGTATTTATTAGGGGTGCAACGGATCAAAAAAACTCACGGTTCGGATCGTTCATCGGATCAGGAGTCACGGATCGGATCATTTTTCGGATCAGCAGAAAAAAACAATCTCCCCCACTGTAATATCCACATCTACCCCCCCCCACTGTAATATCCACATCTCCCCCACTGTAATATCCACATCTCCCCCCCCCCACTGTAATATCCACATTCCCCCCACTGCAGTGGCGTCACTCGGTGCAAAAAAATGAATAAAAATGGTGTCATCTCCCCCCTCAGTACAGACACCCCCCCTCAGTACAGACACCCCACAGTAGTGCAGACCTCAGACGGTAACCCCCCAGTAGTGCAGACCTCAGACAGTAACCCCCACAGTAGTGCAGACCTCAGACAGTAACCCCCCCCCAGTAGTGCAGACCTCAGACAGTAACCCCCCCCAGTAGTGCAGACCTCAGACAGTAACCCCCACAGTAGTGCAGACCTCAGACAGTAACCCCCACAGTAGTGCAGACCTCAGACAGTAACCCCCACAGTAGTGCAGACCTCAGACAGCGGCGTGTTTCCCTCAAGTGCGGGCTCCTCCTCCTCTGTGGGTGTAAACAGAGAGGAGGGCCACCGCCGGGTGTACCAAGATGGCCGCGGCTCCAAAGCTAGGCCGAAGCCGCGGCCTTTCCTAATGCTATGCCCGAGGAGGCAATCCGCGGATCGCATAGCGTGCCGATCCGAAGGGGGTGACCCGTTCGGATCACGGATCAACGGTGATCCGTTGCACCCCTAGTATTTATATATGTAAAAAAGTAAGTATATATATATATATATATATATATTAAAAAAAATTACCCTTGCATTCTTTAAAGGAGAGAAGAGGGGAGAAAGGGAAAGAGGGAGCAAAGCAAAAAAAAGTTACACCAGTGGCATTGTCAACATGTTAGCACCAAATGGCCCAAAAAAATAAAAATTTATAGAAAAAAACAAAAAAAAGAATAGTTTGATGGCATTGTTCTACAAATCCTTGCGATTATCTTCCAACCATTGTGCGGCTTCCGCCGGTGCATTGAAAAAAATAGTCCTACCCAGCGCTGTAACTCGTAAGCGGGCTGGATACAGTAGAGCATATTCTACTTTATGCTGGTGTAGCGTGTGCTTGATTGGCGTGAATTCAGCTCTATGCCTTTGAAGGTCTGGAGAAAAGTCAGGGTATAATGAAACTCTAACACCCTTATACATAATGTCCCCCATCTCCCTGGCTATTTGGAGCAGGGACACCTTGTCGCCATAGTAAAAGAGTTTCATGAGTAGTGGTCTATGGCGCCTGCCCGCCGGTGGGGGTTTAAAAGGGACCCTATGAGCTCTCTCGATTGAGAAAAAGGGTGAAAAGGTAGCAGGCCCAAAAATTTCCCTGAGCCATCTCTCCATAAATGTTATAGTATTAGGGCCCTCACTCCGTTCTGGGAGACCAATCACTCTCACATTATTCATGCGAAGTCTATTTTCGATCTCGTCTAATTTAGCCGCTTGGATGCTCGTTTTCTCCTGTAGCCCCCTAAGTACATTCTCAAGCGGATATAATGTATCCTCAGCAGTGCTTATTCTCTCTTCCAGAGTGGTAACCAGGGGTCAAGTCCTGGGGGAAAAGTGTGGGAACTCCCACCCAAGATCCACTCCCCCCACCAAAAATGATAAGCTCATATGCATAATTACTAAACCACAACTTTAACCAAGTTCTTTCTAAATCCCACGATAACTCGTGGCAGACCTCCGCAATGTCTCCTGGGAACAATGACAAAAGCTCCCAGGAGACATTGCGGCATCGAGGAAGTGACAGAATACCCGCACATTACCCGATGAATCCATATACAGGAAGCGGCCAGTAACATGAAGGATTACTAAGGTTTGCCTGCCCCTGACAGTGACTCGAGCTGGGTATCGCTGCATAGTGAAGGATTGGCTCGGGCGGCTCGGCTGCTCAGGTCCTGCAAAGGGAACTGCGTTCCTGCTGTGAAAAAAGTGCAGGAACTCCATTCCCACGCGTTCCCGCAGGACTTGAGCCCTGGTGGTAACCCTTTCAACAGTTTTACTCATATCTTGGTGCATTGAGATTAATTAATCTTTCAGGCTCTTTAATTTATTATCAAAGCCAATGATGAATTCTTTGCAAGCATTAACAGCACAAAAAAACATCTTTTTTTTAATGTAGGCTATTCTACTAGGTCAAGATCGACTGCAGTGGCAGGTTCAAACGACTCTGATGTAGCCGGTAATGATACAGTTCCAGGCATTGCCCCCCCAGTCCCTTTAGTACTCATGGTTTTGGTGCCACTTAAGTTGGTTGGATTGGTTGGTTTAAGAGCTGTCGGCCCCTGGCTCTTTCTATCGGCTGATGACACTGATGAGCCTTTGGTCTGCGTTACTGGCGGCGACAGACCCCCCTTGATGGGTGAATGGAGTGTACTATGGGCAGAATGGGCGAACCTCTCCAGCTTGGCTGCTGCCGCCAGATTTCCTCTTTCTTTCTCTTTTTCCTTAGCGGACCTTGTAGTGGGGGCGCCTTCTGGTAGTGCCTGGTCATCGGGCCCACGCCTTTTGGTCATGGTGAACATAGTATTGTCAGTGGAATAAAGTTTCCCCAAAAAAAGGAAAAAAAAAAAAAACAGCAAAGCGTAGCAATTTGCAGCAGGTCACAGCGTACCCCACTGGTATACTTTAGCAGGTCAGTTATATGCGGGTCTCAACCGTGGCTCTGAAGTGGTGTTTTGGGGGTTTAAAGATCAGCACATAAAGAGTACCACCAGTCTCAGGACAAAAACCACCCCAAATGAGAGCAAAGGGTCAAAGAAACTGAAATAGAGCACTTCACTTCACTGCTCTGAGGTTATTCCTGGTGCTGTTGCATCCACTGCTGCCCTCTCCGCTGATCTTCACTGGGGACAAACTTCACCTGCTCACCAATTTATGCAGTTCATACAGGCTCTCTTTATTTTTCCATTACTTTTAACCCCAAATACAATAGTGCCATAAGTAGTGGAACTCTGTCAGTGCTGGAAAGAGTATAGGCAATGAGGGAGCGAGGAGGGATAGATGTTGCCTTTTACTGACCTCCAACAGTGAATTTTAGTCGAGTCTCCTTCACAATGGGCTATGAACACCTCTAGCATCCCTCACCAGCTCCCACTCCTGCTGTAAGCCAACAGAGTAACGAGAGGACACACTCTCGTATGGCAGTGAGTTCTCGCCGGATCTCAAGCTGCTCCGTGACTTCGGGCGGCTCCGTGCTCTGAATAGACTTTGGTCCCCTGCTAAGATCCGTCCTCGTTCCAACCGGCCAAGCCGGCACCAGGCAGGTGGACACAGTGGGATCCCCCAGCTGCGTCCACAGATGATACGAGCGTGGCAGTGGGGATCAGCAGGGGATTGCAGCGGTCGGCAATATAGCAGCACTGGCTTATCCTTTTATCAAAGGTAGTTACCGCGGCTGGGACACGTATACTGGGCTCAGGCGAGATCAGGGTCCCAGTTTGGATATACTAGAATCGGCATGATTTTAGCTGATGGGGGGGGTGGAGTGGAGCCTCACACACACACTCACACCAGCGCTCTCACTCCCTCCTGCATCCGGCCACGCCCCTCTGATCATGGTTAATTCATATTTACTTCAGGCAAGTATTAGCTTGTGATTGTATGTGGGGTCTGAAGGAGAGGTCAGAATCTAGGATTACACCTAGCATCTGGCATGTGTGGATGGACTGATAGTTCTGCTATTAGTGGTAAATAAATGGTTAAATTGAGGAAATGGGATCAGGGGAGAAGTAATATTATGTGCTCAGTTTTTGACAGATTAAGTTTGAGGAAGTGATGTGACATCTATACTGATATGTCAGTTAGTAAATTAGTGAAGAGATGACTTGAGGATTAGAGAGATATACAGTATGCTCCAACATGGATGATTTCATAGGCTAGAGTTGGGACCAAACTGTGCCAAGGGGCCTTGTTATGGCAGTGTGGCTTCCACATACTGTATGTTTGCAAATGCTATGCAACTTACACCTGTTTTAATACAAATTGTTAAACAGTGTTATTTGTTTTTATGTTATGTTTTTTAGCCAACTAGCTGGTACGTGTGCTTGGAAATACATTTTGTTTGCTCTGTGCAAAGCCCATCGATGTGCATCTTACCTTAAAAGCTAGTTACAAACTGTAGCATTTACTGTTTTAGTTTCTTGCTCTGTCTGATTGGGCGACTAAGTGGCAGATGAGGTTTAATGTAGATAAATGTAAAGTTATGCACTTGGGGGCTAAGAATATGCATGCATCATACATACTAGGGGGAGTACAACTGGGGGGGTCTGTAGTGGAGAAAGATCTGGGGGTTTTAGTTGATCATAAGCTCAATAATGGCATGCAATGCCAAGCTGCGGTTTCCAAAGCGAGCAAAGTCCTTTCTTGTATTAAGAGAGGTATGGACTCCAGAGACAGAGATATAATTTTGCCCCTGTACAAATCATTAGTAAGACCTCATCTGGAATATGCAGTTCAGTTTTGGGCACCAGTTCTCAAAAAGGATATAGGAGAACTGGAGAAAGTGCAGAGAAGAGCAACCAAATTGATAAGAGGCATGGAGGAGCTCAGCTATGAGGAAAGATTAGAGGAACTAGATTTATTCACTCTTGAGAAGAGGAGAATAAGGGGGGATATGATCAACATGTACAAATATATAAGAGGTCCATACAGTGAACTTGGTGTTGAGTTATTCACTTTACGGTCATCACTGAGGACAAGGGGGCACTCTTTACGTCTAGAGGAAAAGAGATTTCACCTCCAAATACGGAAAGGTTTTTTCACAGTAAGAGCTGTGAAAATGTGGAACAGACTCCCTCCAGAGGTGGTTCTGGCCAGATCAGTAGATTGCTTTAAGAAAGGTCTGGATTCTTTCCTAAATGTACAGAATATAACTGAGTACTAAGATTTGTAGGTAAAGTTGATCCAGGGTAAATCCGATTGCCTCTCGGGGGATCAGGAAGGAATTTTTTCCCCTGCTGTAGCAAATTGGATCATGCTCCGCTGGGGTTTTTTGCCTTCCTCCGGATCAACTGTGGGTATGAAGTTGGGTGTATAGGATTTTACTGTGTTTTTTTATTTTGTTTTTTGTGGTTGAACTGGATGGACTTGTGTCTTTTTTCAACCTGACTAACTATGTAACTATGTAACTATGCTGGAATTGGCGTGATGGTGCATCGGACATGCTTTGCTGGTTTGTCCCTGGTCTTAGGTTTTTAACACATTTTCAATGGAAGAAATGTCCAATCATTACTGTTTATTAAAGCGGAGTTCCACCCAAAAGTGGAAGCTCTGCTTATCTGCTTCCTCCCCCCTCCCCCTCTGATGCCACATGTGCCACTTCCATGTGAGGGCACTGCAGCAACCTATGTCATTTACAGCCCCTCCTCCTTCCCCCCTGTTGCCTTCTGGGAGACACACAGGTCCCAGAAGACAGCGGGACCATTCAGAAAGCGCAGTGTGACTCGCGCATGCGCAGTAGGAAACAGGCTATGAAGCGGAAATGCTTTTTCTCTTATCGTCCATGGACGGACACAGCTCCTTAAATCTTGACAAGTGGGTTATGTACAGGTAAGGACTAGGCAGAAACATGTTAGATAATTAAATACATGTTACTTTAACAGAGTTGAACAGCCCCGCCCAGGGGGCGGTCCCTCCAGACATAACCCTCCTCCCTGCATTATGCAGCCTCAGTTTCGTTCTGCCTATCAAAGGAGAAGGACGTATGGCTCCCTTTGGGCCCAGCGCTCTGAGGAAAAATGTTATTTTATTTTATTTTTTCTTGAAAGAATCTTCTATCAACTGTTGGCTGAGAGACAGGCTGGATATATAGATCCTTGTAGTCTACTCAGTCCGGCCAGCGAGCGTGAGCACACCTTTGCAAAAGAGGCTGGGTCTGCCACGACATACCCCATGACTCCTGGGGTGGCCGGTGAGCTTTGCTCCGAGGTCCACACATGACTGGGCTGTGGTGTTGTCTCACTCATAGTGGACTGGGCCGACAGCTACCTCCATTGCGGTTGTAGGCCTGTCAGGAATGCTTTAGTGAATCCTCGCTTGGACGGGTAAGTACAGTCCCTCCCGCTTTGGTGGGTTGGTACGGCTGGGCATTCCTGGGGTTCGGGGGTCCTCCTATCCTCCCTTCCCTGCTTCTTTTCCCTCTGCTGCATTACATTATTGCTGTCAGGAGCATTGTCCGTCTGGCCAGCAACGTCTGGCCTGTGCTTCTTTTTACTGCTGGGGTCTTTTTCAAAGAGGAGTTTGGACACTGTTTAGCCTCTTTGGGCTTTCACTGTTGACAATGCTGCGTTTTTCAGCGCTGTCGCCATTTTTTGGGTTATTTTCAGTTACTATTGAAAATCCCATTGGCGGCAATTTTGTTGTAGCCACGCTAAGTGCACTTTTTTTGAAAAAAATACACTTTTTTTAATTAAAAAATAAGACAACAGTAAACAGTTTTTATATTGTGAAAGATAATGTTACGCCGAGTAAATTGATAGCCAACATGTCACCAACATGTCACGCTTCAAAATTGCGCCCGCTCGTTGAATGGCAACAAATTTTTACCCTTAAAAATCTCCATAGGCAATGTTTAAAAAATTCTACAGGTTGCATGTTTTGAGTTACAGAGGAGGTCTAGGGCTAGAATTATTGCTCTTGCTCTACCAATCAAGGCGATACCTCACATGTGTAGTTTGAACACCGATTACATATGTGGGCACTACTCACGTATGTGTTTGCTTCTGCACATGAGCTCGGCGGGACAGGGCACGTTTAAACTTTTTTTTTTCACCCTTCTTAAAAAAAAAAAAAAAAATTTTAACGCGCCCCGTCACGCCGAGCTCTCGTGCAGAAGCAAACGCATACTTGAGTAGCGCCCACATAGGAAAGCGATGTTCGAACCACACATGTGAGGTATCGCCGCAATCGTTAGAGCGAGAGTAATAAATCTATCCCTAGACCTCCTCTGTAAACATCGCCTATGGAGATTTTCAAGGGTAAAAATTTGTCGCCAACTTTGAAGCATGAGATATTGGGTATCAATTTACTCGGTGTAACATCATCTTTCACAATATAAAAAAATAGGGCTAACTTTTTAGTTGTAAGACTGCTGCACAAATACGGTGTGACAAAAAGTATTGTCATTTTATTTATATAACGACCACCATTATATTTTATAGGGTGTTAGAAAAAAAGATATATAATGTTTGGGGGTTCTAAGTAATTTTCTATCAAATTTTTTTTTTTAACTTGTAAACACCAAATCTCAGAAAGCGGCTCGGTCCTTAAGTGGTTAAGGAAATAAACGCTCCACTCCCTGTTCTGCCTCTCCATCCCTAAACACTTACTTCCCTCACTGATTCATAGGCTCCTGCTGCTGTCAATGCCCTGTGAGGAGGGAGCAGGGTGTGTGGCCGAACTGCGCTGTGTGTGTCCATAAACGCACACAGTCCTGCTCAGGAGCACACACACATGGATGCTCCCTCAGCAACTGTCTTACTGAAGGGGCAATTGTAAGAAGAAGGGGTGGAGAACACCGACAGACTCCAGAAGAGGAGGTGAGGGAATGCTCTGTGCAATACCATTGCACAGAGCAGGTAAGTATAACATTTGTTTTTTTTTTTCGTAAAAAAAAAAGCCTTTACAATCACTTTAAATAAATACATTTTATGTTTGAAAATATATATATAGACGCATTTATGAAATGTTATTTATGTATAATATTTATTGTTTTTTTTTTTCCAGAGAGGACAACTTACACAAAAAAGGAGAATCTGGATAAATGAATTGTAGACTTTTATGAATATCTGGAGTACCATGGCCTAAAAAACACGGATCTGTTGATCCACTCAAATCAGACCTTACATTTGAACCTTACGATATTTAGCAATATAATATTATGAAATAATACCTACAGCTTGTTCAATAAATCCTTCAATCCCTTACTCACCTGAGAAAACTATTTAAAAAAAACAAAACCTAAAACGTCTAAATCGGAAAAAAACAACATATGGAATTACAAAGAAATATATGTAATTGCACATATCATATAAAACATGGCATTGCTGGAACAGAAAGCATTTTACAATGAATGAACATTTGTCATCAAAACCACCCACTATCTATAGCCATACGAGAGTTGACAATCAGTCCTAATACATGATAGTTGTATATACTTCATGAAAACCTGCAATAAAGTGGAAAAAAATGGTTCTTCCACCTCCAGACAAACGTCACGTGTGTCTTACAACTATTGTGATCATGACAAGTATGGCCTTCATGGATGCCTATCTTGTGGAGCAAAATCAGGGTCCAAGAAAGATTGGAGTATGCATCATTGTGATGGTTGGAGACATCTGCTTCCTAATTGTTCTACGTTATGTGGCTGTGTGGGTTGGAGCAGAAGTTAAGACGGCCAAGAGAGGATATGCAATGATTTTATGGTTTCTATATATATTTGTTTTGGAAATTAAGTTGTATTTTATATTTCAAAACTACAAGGCTGATAAGAAAAATATTGATACTGTGGCTAGGAAGGCGCTGACATTGCTTTTATCCATCTCTGTGCCAGGACTATATCTTGTACTTGTATCATTGGATAGCATGGAGTATGTGAGAACATTCAGGAAAAAAGAAGATCTAAGAGGACGTCTCTTTTGGGTTGCTCTTGATTTACTTGATATTTTGGATATTCAAGCTAATTTATGGGAGCCACAAAAGACTGGTCTCCCTATATGGGCCGAAGGACTTATGTTTTTTTATTGCTACATCTTACTGTTGATCCTACCTTGTGTCTCTTTGAGTGAAATAAGCATGCAAGGAGAGCATATTGCTCCACAGAAGATGATGCTATACCCAGTTCTAAGTCTTGTCACCATTAATATTGTTACAATTTTTATTAGAGTTGTGAACATGGTTTTATTTCAGGATAGCAGAGTTTCAACAATATTTATTGGCAAGAATATCATTGCAATAGCCACAAAGGTGTGCACTTTTTTTGAATACAAAAAACAAGTTAAGGAGTTCCCACAAAACACAATCGCTTTAGAACTGCAAAATTCAATATCACACAATCAAACAATTCACAATACACAAGGAATTAATCCTGAGCAATCTCCATCCAGAGAAATCATGGACACATGACAATGGCAACATTTTTTCTTTTTTTTTTTTTTTTACTTTGCTATACAGAAGAAATATAATATTGAATGGTTGTGGGTAAGGGATGGGCAAATTACTAAGCATTTTTTTTAGCAAGTGTATATCATGCAGATGCATTTTTACTGTTGTTTCATATTTTAAGTATAAAAACATGCTGGTTGTTTGAAAGAGCCTTCAAAATAATTTACATTTTGAAATAATGAAGCTTAAAAATTTGGGATGAGGAGCTTATGTGTCAAGTGAAGAAAAACAAACACATTTAGTGTACTGTACAAATATACAAATAATTTGCCCATCTCTGTCTCTAGTGGATTGTTACTGAGAAAACAATGTTACCCAAGGCACAAAAATATTTTAATAAAACTGATGTCTTGACCTTTTACATTCATGTACAAATGAATAATTACATGACATATTGATAAGAAAATTACTTGATTAGCAGGCTGATCATTGGTTGTGTTTTTAAATTGTTCATATTTATTATTTACCTACTATGCATATTTGTATAGGCTACATCTGATTATTCTGTCAACATTTATTTTTTTAACAATTTTGTGTGCTGTGATTTATTTATTATGTTGATCTAAGCTAGTGCTAGGAGCCAAAAGATTTTAGATCTTTTGTTGAGCAAAATCAATGTTCTGCTGCTGTTAAGCAGTTATAATAATAAGCTAGTCCTTCACAGCACCCATTTGTTTACTTGGCATGTATCGACCGTTTTGAAGAAAGACAGAAGAGAAGCAGCTACATTTTGCAATTCAGTTTGAGCTTAGCTTTGCCCCTCCCAACATTGTTCATACCCACTGTGGTGTTTGCCACATAGAAGGGAGTTTTCCTTATGATCAACAGCAGGTTTAAGGTTTTGGGGAAACAGGATTTTAATAATTTATTTTTGTCTTGTGGTTGACTGTATTTTTTGGACTTACAGGTATGTATCTCTTTTTTTTCAACCTCAGCAGATGGAACACAATGCTAGGACTGCTATCAGTTAAATATGACCAAAAATTTGATTTGACTTCCACAAAAGTCTTAAAACCAAAACATTATACCTGCTTAATTATTTTTTGAGGAAAATTATTCAGTTACCTGTGTGTGTCAATAGTATGTGAACCTCTAGCATTCTTGGATCACTTTTACACAGGCTTTCCGGATTCTGACAGCCTCCTTTTCCATTTATCTGCACCTAAATTTGACCCATCAGAGGTAGCCTAATGTATAGTCTATTTGCATCCAATCACCCATAAATCCATCTTGGGTCCCCGTTCACTGCCAAAATGTAGACATAAAATCTGCATTCACTTACTTAGACTGCCTGCACATAGCTCCAAGTTGCTCCAGCCACATAAACAAATGCCTCTTTTATGCTGTATGGGTCTCAGTGCACGTGAATGGGACCTTAACTGGGCATAGAAAATATGTATCTTATTCGTACAGGACAGGAAGTCATAAACTATGGATTATATGCCACTACCTCCAGATGATTGGACATTGGCAAAAGGGATTTTGCTGTGAATGCCCCAGTGCATCCTCATATAACCCCACTCACTCCGTAAGACTCCAGTTTTTAGCTGGTGTTCATAGGTGATTACCACTTTCTTCTTTTTAATTTTCTTTACCACTTCAACTGACACTTTTATCAAGATTCAACTGTTTATAATTGGTTATCCTCAATGTACATCTTGGGAACTGTACCCTGTGTAATATTTGCTTTGTGCTCTGGATCCAGTGTTTGGTGCACGCCTTAGCACATGGTGAAGCGAGTGTAGTTAGTTGCAGGGTGCTATACAAGTCCAGGGCCATAGTCCATTCTTATGGCACTTGGACCCTAAAGATCCTTTCGGGGTATGCCCACCTTGAAGGGTGCTACAGACAGCACTGAGGAAATACAGCAAAATGCTAAGGGTGACAGCTCTTCCCCTGCACCAAAGCAAGGTCCTATATCAACACATTTTCCTTCCTTTAAGTTCCCTCTCATGTTCACAACAAAAAGCCTACCTGACTAAAGCAGGACATAGATTATGCTGTTTTAATTTCTGCAATGGGGGAATCCCTCCTGCTGCAGAAGACAGTGGGAGGTTTCCTAGCCGTCAGAATACAATGATCACTGCTGGTGGCTATAGCTGCAGTGATCGCATAAAAAAAAACTAACAGGCTGATTGTACTGAAGCTGATCAATAGATTGACTTCTGGACAACCAACCTGCCCATAGATGGATTGAAATTTGTCTGGCTTGTGCTGAACCGGACAAATTTCGATCCGTCTATGGCCAGCTTAAGTCAGATTTCACTGCAACTATGGCTGATTCTTGTGGGAAGCTCTTCTAGAACCTTCAGACTTCAGGACCCAAAAGCTTACTTCTGGATTATGCTGAATCTCCCAACATCTTTGAGGAAGATACTAAGAAAGGTTAGCTTGATGAGGAAAATTATCCTGCAGGGGAATTTCCACATTGTGCATTTTATGATAAAGAAGCTAAAGCCTCATGCCATCTGCTTTCTACTGTGAGCTCACTTATTGATGCAGTGCATACAAGCCTTGGTCTATTAGCACCGAAATCTCCCCAGCTCAAACAAGCTACTATGGGCAATAAACCACTGGCAATGTCTAAAAATATTTTTTTTATTTTACACACAAATTAACTGTACTTTGCAAGAGGATTGGCCAAATCCTGTAAAGGTATTCAGTCCTTCAAAACTTTTTGCTGAGCTATATCTCATGGAAAAGATATAAAAATGGTCTGTTTTGGTAGTGGATCCTGCCATTTCTGTACTCAGTAAGCATCTCACTGTTTCTGTTGAAGATGTTCCCTCCTTAAAGTATAACTAAAGGCAAAACGTTTTTAAAGTGGAGAGAAATTGGAACCCCTGTCAGTTTTTATTGCTGTCTGTGTCCCCGTTAGGGAGATTCACTCTCCCTATTTGTCCTGTTTACCATTATAATTGAAAGTGAAAGTAAAAGAAAATCCCAAATTTTGGGTTGTCCCCAGAAAATTAATAGAGGGGAAATCTTCCAATGGGGCCACTAATTCTGGTGACCTGAGGGTCCCCAAGGAATTCCCTTAATTTACAGGGATTTCCTCTCACTTCCTGATTGGTTAAGGGACAGGAAGTGAAGGAATCATTACACAACGGGACACAGATGGTGAAAAAAAAAATCTGATAGGGGTTATGACCCTTCCTTACTCTATCCAAAATGGGGAAAAAAAGTTCTACTTTAAAAATGTATAAATAACCCTGCGCTGCCTATATGCGATGTAGCTGCTAACACTGCTGTTTGAAAAAAGCAAAAGAACAACATATATACATGTTATTCATGACAAAAAAACAATGAAAATAAATATTGCAAAATGAATGTACCAATCAAATGAACAATAATCGTGCATATATAAATGGCTGATAAACATCAACTGGATAAAAAAATGAATATTAAAGTCCATAAATAATAAAATTCCACCACGTGAATAAGTGAAAAAAACGTCAATTTGTTACTTCTGTGTACGATAATGACCCGCCACCAGAAAAGATGCAGGCTTACCAGATTAAATGGACTTAAGGGGACATACGTCGCCAGAAGTCAGAATAAGCTTATATGGAGGTACAATCACAGACAGTGAATGGAAGGATTGTGGTTTCAGATAGACATCATGACATCTGATAAACGATGACTGGAGTAAATGAGACCTGCGGTGGAGAACTCAGTCCCCAGACTGGTTTCTCGAGTGTATCAATGTAGTAAAGAGATGGAAAAGAAAAATGGCCACATAGCGTAATCTTGCTTAAAAAAATAAAAAGATTTATTGCAGCTATTGCACTTACATGTAGCTGGAATATCACACGTTTTGTATAAACAAAGTGAGGCGGCAGTGGAGTCCCCCGATGCGTTTCGTGTCACAACACTTCGTCTGGGGTGTACCTCCACTGTAGCCCCCTCCAATTTATAAACAATCAAATCAATAAGCCCCTAATTGGTGAGAATTCAACTCACCATGCCATCTAGGCGATACCACACTTCACTTCCGGTATGAAAAAAATGGCAGACAGGCGTGCGTTCCAGACCTCAATATGATGAATCTATCCACATCCCAAGCCTCGATATGAAACCAGATGCGCAGGAACAAGTCAGAAACAACAACATACATCTCTGACATATGAGAAGAAGCTGGTATGCATAATCAATAGCTTTATGGGGCCGTACATTGACAGAAAACTATGCTCACTTAAAAATCCATATGTGCCGTGTGGAAGCAAAAACATGCCCTCAGAACACGAGACTACATGATTGGCGCATGCGCGCAAAGCAAGCCTCGATCTGGATGTCCGTAGACATCCGTGTGTCACGTGTGGAAGCAAAGGCTCGCATGACCGCGTGATTGCGCATGTGTGCAAGCCAAGCCTCGATCAGGATATGTAACTACGCTCCACGGGTTGGCCCGGAAGAACGAAATGTTTACATTACGCTCATAGTGGCACATAAAGCAAAGAATAAGTATGCAAATAATTTTAAAAAATACCAAATGGTTTACAAAACCACAAATACACGATTGAGGTATGAGCCCCAATGGTGGAAAAGGTAATTTTAATAATAATATCATTAAAAATTATTAAATAATATTGACGCACATATTAGATACAAAAAATCAATTATGTATAACTACTCATTGCCATTCAAAGATGAATTTAAATGAGATGGATAAAAAGTAGTTTATCAAAAATTTTATGGAAAGAGGGAGGGTTTAAAATTAAAACCAATATATCCTCCACAACTTGGAACACTCCATATGAGTAATGGTTATATGTGGTTAAAAAATCAATACCATGCCGAATGACATTGTGAATTGGATTCCCACGCATGAGTGTTTGTACATCATAAATGCATAAGTATAGTAAAAAATTACAATGTTGCTAGTACATGGTATTAGATAGATAATTAAAGAACCCAGAAAAATAAAAAATAAATAAAAAAATTGTGGGCCAGATTCACAAAAGAGATATGACGGCGTATCTCCTGATACACCGTCGTATCTCTTGTCCTATCTATGCGGCTAATTCAAAGAATCATTTCCGCATAGATAGCCCTAAGATCTGACAGGTGTAATTGACTTACACTGTCGGATCTTAGGATGCAATACTTCGGCCGCCGCTGGGTGGAGTTCGCGTCGTTTTCCTGCGTCGGGTATGCTAATGAGCATTTAGGCGATCCACGACGGTTTTCGCATTCGTTACGTCGTCGCTAGTAATTTTTTACCGTCGCAAAGTTAGTCATGCTTTAACATGCCTCAACTTTAGTCGAGCCATGTTAAAGTATGGCCGTCGTTCCCGGGTCGAACTTAAATTTTTTTTTGTTTTGGCGTAAGACGTCCGGGAATACGAATGGACGCTACGCACGTCGCCGTTCTAAAAAATGACATCACATCGCGCAAAGCACGGCGGGAATTTCTAAACTGAGCATGCGCAGTACGTCTGGCGCGGGAGCGCACCTAATTTAAATGGTACACGCCCCATTTGAATTGGGCGGGCTTGCGCCGGACGTGTTTACGATACACCACCGCAAGTTTACAGGTAAGTGCTTTGCACTTACACTGAAAACTTGCGGCGGTGTAACGTAAACGGGTTACGTTGCGCCGCCGCAAATGTACGAGAATCTGGCCCAGTATGTGTAATGGACCCTATTTAAGACATATTGATGAAAGCATTAATGTTCCATTTAACATTCATGCCTGACAGAAAATGAGACTGAAGCTCATAAATCCAGTAAATCTCCAAACGGGAGACACCCCTGGTCATGGCTCCACCCCTCAATGGACGGATAAACCTGTCAATAGCAACAAATTGAGTACCTTTGGGGTCTCTATTGTGGTATTGCCTGAAATGTCTGGGGACAGGATGTTTGGTGTCACCACTTTTTATTAAAGAGATATGCTCTCCAACTCTAATAGAAAAAGTGCGAATGGTGCGACCAACATACTGCATCCCACAGGGACAAGTAATTAAATATACTAGGGTTGTCCCGATACCGATACTAGTATCGGTATCGGGACCGATACCGAGTATTTGCGCTAGTACTTGTACTCGCGCAAATACTCCCGATGCCTAAATAGAATACTTTTTTTTTTTTTTTTTTTCTAGTGCGGGTGGAGAGCGGAGCAGAGCAGTCCTCGTATAGTGGAGAGGAGAGCTGCTCAATCCCCCTCCCCTCGCCGCTGCCGACATCTAGTTACTATGCAAGGGGGGAACACAACAGCTGTCATTTGCATTTGAATAGCTGGGTGTTCCCCCCGCCGCGCCGTCATGTATAGCCCCTCCCCCTTGCCCGGGCACTTTGATACGACTGTCTATCAAAGTTTCTGGGCAAGGGGGAGGGGCTATACATGACAGCGCGGCGGGGGGAACAACCAGCTATTCAAATGCAAATGACAGCTGTTGTGTTCCCCTAGCGCAGGGGTCTCCAAACCCCGGCCCGCTTGTGTGTTCGATCCGGCTGTGTTTTGATTGGCTGCTGGGACCGCCGATGTCCCGACAACCAGTGACGTCACAGGCGCGGCACCTCCCCTCTTCCCGCCCGCTGTTTGAAATTACAAATCTTCCACGTGTGTAGCAGTGGGCGGGAGTCGGGACTCTGGAATCTAAGAAAAAAAGAAGAGGAGCAGAAGCCGGCTACAGCGGAGGCAAGTGAATGTTGCACAACGCTGATGGGGACATTGCTGTGCTGCGCTGATGGGGACATTGCTGTGCTGCGCTGATGGGGACACATGCTTATGGGGACACATGCTGATGGGGACACAAGCTGTGCAGCTGGGGACACTGCTGATGAAGACACAAGCTGTGCTGATGGGGACATTGCTGTTCTGATGGGGACACCGCTGATGAGGACACGGGTGTCCCCATCAATGGTGTCCCCATCAGCACAGCAATGTCCCCATCAGCGATGATGGGGACACTTGCTGCTGGGGACACTTGCTGCTGGGGACACTTGCTGCTGGGGACACTTGCTTATGGGGACATTGCTGTGCAGCTGGGGACACTGCTGATGGGGACATTGCTGTTCTGATGGGGACACTGCTGATGAGGACACAGGTGTCCCCATCAATGGTGTCCCCATCAGCACAGCAATGTCCCCATCAGCGATGATGGCGACACTGCTGCTGGGGACACTTGCTGCTGGGGACACTTGCTGCTGGGGACACTTGCTGATGGGGACACTGCTGATGGGGACATTGCTGTTCTGATGGGGACACCACTGATGAGGACACGTGTGTCCCCATCAGCACAGCAATGTCCCCATCAGCGATGATGGAGACACTGCTGTTGGGGACACTTGCTGCTGGGGACACTTGCTGCTGGGGACACTTGCTTATGGGGACATTGCTGTGCAGCTGGGGACACTGCTGATGGGGACATTGCTGTTCTGATGGGGACACCGCTGATGAGGACACGGGTGTCCCCATCAATGGTGTCCCCATCAGCACAGCAATGTCCCCATCAGCGATGATGGAGACACTGCTGCTGGGGACACTTGCTGCTGGGGACACTTGCTGATGGGGACACTTGCTGATGGGGACACATGCTGATGGGGACATTGCTGTGCAGCTGGGGACATTGCTGATGGGGACATTGCTGTTCTGATGGGGACACCGCTGATGAGGACACGGGTGTCCCCATCAGCACAGCAATGTCCCCATCAGCGATGATGGAGACACTTGCTGCTGGGGACACTTGCTGCTGGGGACATTGCTGTGCAGCTGGGGACACTGCTGATGGGGACATTGCTGTTCTGATGGGGACATTGCTGTTCTGATGGGGACAACGCTGATGAGGACACAGGTGTCCCCATCAATGGTATCAGCACAGCAATGTCCCCATCAGAGGTGTCCCCATTAGCGATGATGGAGACACTGCTGATGGGGACATTTCTGTTCTGATGGGGACACCGTTGTTTGGCACACTGCTGATGGGGACATGGGTGTCCACATCAATGGTGTCCCCATCAGGATAGCAATGTCCCCATCAGCGGTGACCCCATAATCGATGTCCCCATCAGCACAGCAATGTCCCCATCAGAGGTGTCCCCATCAGCGGTGATGGGGACACATGCTGCGGGGGACACTGCTGATGGGGACATTGCTGTGCTGATGGGGACACCGCTGACAGGGACATTGCTGTGCTGATGGGGATGTTGCGGTGGACACTGCTGATGGGGACATTGCTGTGCTGATGGGGACACCGCTGACAGGGACATTGCTGTGCTGATGGGGATGTTTTGCGGTGGACACTGCTGATGGGGACTTTAGGGACATGGCTGAATTTAGGGACATGGCTGAATTTAGGGACATGGCTGAATTTAGAGACATGGCTGAATTTAGAGACATGGCTGAATTTAGGGACATGGCTGAATTTAGGGACATGGCTGAATTTAGGGACATGGCTGAATTAAGGGACGTGGCTGCATTTAAAAAAAAAGTATCGGTATTCGGTATCGGTGACTACTTGAAAAAAAGTATCAGTACTTGTACTCGGTCCTAAAAAAGTGGTATCGGGACAACCCTGAAATATACAATATACTTACTCTCACAAGTGCAGAATGGTTTACTTGTATACTGTTTTTTTGTGACAGTGGACGAAAATTGGGTAATTTTACGTTTACCTAATGAATTATATTGGCAGACTGTGCACTTCCTACATGGAAAGAAACCAACCAAATCATGAAAAAAAGATCTTCTAACAGGGGGATTGATGATGTTTGGGGCAATCCTGCTTTGCAGTGAAGGCACACCCCTAAAAACTACCTTAGCTTGTTCGGGCAGCAAAGAGCCCAAAACGCCGCCATCACCCCTAAGGATGTTCCAATGTTTATTCATGATATTCCTAACCTGTTTGTATTAGGTGGAATAGGAAGTCAACATGGCAAACTTAAAACTATCCTCTACAGGGCGTTTAGGTTTAACAGATGTTAATGATTTTCTGTCTAATAATATAACTTTTTGAAGTTCTAAATCAACATCTTTGATGGAATAACCTTTGTCTACAAATCTCAGGACTGAGTTCTCCACCACAAGTCTCGTTTACTCCAGTCATCGTTTATCAGATGTCATGATGTCTATCTGAAACCACAATCCTTCCATTCACCGTCTGTGATTGTACTCCATATAAGCTTATTTTGACTTCTGTTGACATATGTCCCCTTAAGTCCATTTGATCTGGTAAGCCTGCATCTTTTCTGGTGGCGGGTCATTATCGTACACAGAAGTCACAAATTGATGTTTTTTTCACTTATTCACATGGTTGAATTGTATTATTTATGGACTTTAACCTCCCTGGCGGTATGATTCTGTCTGGAATTACGTACCAAAAGCGGTACAATTATTTGCAAGGAAATTTGGCGTTTTATACTGTAGGCCTGTAATTCTTAGGAATAACTCACTTAAATCTGCCCAAACAAGAGTCTTGTAGGCATCCCGGGTATAAAAAATTTTTAAAAACAAAATTATAAATTATAATATAATAAATAATTATAACAAATAATAATATAATTCTAATAAAAATTATTCAATAATGTAATCAAATCAAAATCACTGAAATTTTCTCAGTTGCAAAATTGTCGCTGTCATTATTATTTTTGTTTTATGACGAATTCCCCCACAAATCGCTATCGCACAATTCTGCAAATGATTATAAATTATTATCGCTGTTTTTTAGCTGATCTAAAACCATTTTTGACATAAAGGGACACTTTTGGTTGCTATGGACAATCTACAGTTTGCAGGGAGAAAGAACAGTTTTTATTATATAAAAGAACATGTAGGGCACTGGACAGACCACTAGGGACAAGGGGTGTGTGTTTTTTTACATACAGTACTGTAATCTATAAGATTACAGTATACTGTATGTATGGTGTTTGTTTACGTTTTTGAATTTGGCGCCGTTCTCCGCTCCCGTGCGTCGTAACGTCGCAGGGAACGGAGATCGGCGGCACAGGAGGACGCTGTGTGAATCGAGTGAGGTCCCGCTCGCTCACACAGCGCGGTGACATTGCTGGATCCAGGACAAGGTAAGCCAGCGCACGCTGCAGGCTCTGCATATCTACCCCGAGCGTGACTCGGGGTTACCGATTTCAGCATAAAAAACCCACCCCGAGTCACGCTCTGGGATACCGCCAGGAGGGTTAATATTCATTTTTTATCCAGTTGATGTGTATCAGCCATTTATATATGCACGATTATTGTTCATTTGATTGGTACATTCTTTTTTCAATATTTATTTTTAATGTTTTTTGTCATGAATAACATTGTCTAAGCGCTACACACACACACACACACACACATTATATATATATATATATATATATATATATATATATATATATATATATATATATATATTATATATATACACAGTACAGACCAAAAGTTTGGACACACCTTCTCCTTCAAAGAGTTTTCTTTATTTTCATGACTATATAAATTGTAGATTCACACTGAAGGCATCAAAACTATGAATTAACACGTGGAATTATACATAACAAAAAAGTGTGAAACAACTGAAAATATATTTCATATTCTAGGTTCTTCAAAGTAGTTACATTTTGCTTTGATTACTGCTTTGCACACTCTTGGCATTCTCTTGATGAGCTTCAAGAGGTAGTCACCTGGCGCAGCACCCCATCACTCTCCTTCTTGGTCAAATAGCCCTTACACAGCCTGGAGGTGTGTTTGGGGTCATTGTCCTGTTGAAAAATAAATGATGGTCCAACTAAACGCAAACCGGATGGAATAGCATACCGCTGCAAGATGCTGTGGTAGCCATGCTGGTTCAGTATGCCTTCAATTTTGATTAAATCCCCAACAGTGTCACCAGCAAAGCACCCCCACACATCACACCTCCTCCTCCATGCTTCACGGTGGGAACCAGGCATGTAGAGTCCATCCGTTCACCTTTTCTGCGTCGCACAAAGACACGGGGGTTGGAACCAAAGATCTCAAGTTTGGACTCATCAGACCAAAGCACAGATTTCCACTGGTCTAATGTCCATTCCTTGTGTTCTTTAGCCCAAACAAGTCTCTTCTGCTTGTTGCCTTTCTTTAGCAGTGGTTTCCTAGCAGATATTCTACCATGAAGGCCTAATTCACACAGTCTCCTCTTAACAGTTCTAGAGATGTGTCTGCTGCAGAAGGTGGCTACTTTGAAGAACCTAGAATATGAAATATATTTTCAGTTGTTTCACACTTTTTTGTTATGTATAATTCCACATGTGTTAATTCATAGTTTTGATGCCTTCAGTGTGAATCTACAATTTTCATAGTCATGAAAATAAAGAAAACTCTTTGAATGAGAAGGTGTGTCCAAACTTTTGGTCTGTACTGTATATATATGAAGCGCTCACCCCCGAAGGAGCCGCTGATTAGTTTGGGCTTGGCTTACTGAGTTACCTTCTTGACTTGGTCTAGGGGTGATCTCTGTGAGTGTGAATAAAGAGCAAGTGTCCAGACATCAATTCAGTTTTCAATGCTTTATTCCAAGGCCCAACACGGCCAACATCAACATGGCACACGACACGACAGAGAAAGGTTGATGAGCGTAGAGAAAACTTTAGTATCAGGCCTTGGATATGAAGAGAGAGCAAACCTGCTCTTAGCAATGATATAGCTCAATACGTCGCCACCCCAATCAGGGTGGGTAAAGTGCTCCCGGACAGGCGGTTATCTCAGGCCTGGCAGCCGGAGCGTCACTTGCGGATCACTGGGAGGAAACAGACCTCTGCCACAGACCTGACTCAGGGCCTCTGCCACAGGCTGGACAACTTGGGATTTGTGAGATCAATTTGAGCAAATCCTCCCAGTTAGTTCAATCAGTGTCACCCACTGACAGCTTGAGCATACCTGTCATATGGTGTGGTGACCGGATCCCCAATGGTTTGTCTAGGCCTTCTGGACAACCTCTAGTTCTAGGTTCCCCCAAGCCTATCCCCCATCGCACAGCCTCCAGCTTAGGATCCTCTCAACAGAAGGTTGGGACCCCGCAAGTCGCTGGGGCCCCTCTCAATGTCTGGATGAGGCTCTGCATGGTGCACAGCCTCAGCGAAACAGGCGGCGGTGGCGGGGCCCATGGATGCGCGTACCCTGAAGGTGGGTACCGCACCTGGAACTCGGGCCCCGCATAGAACAAAAACGGCTGCCCCAGATATACCCCCCTCCCAGCATGCCCAACGAGGGAAGAACTCCTCTGATTGGCTGCTGGGAGAAGGTGGATCCGTCAGAACCCCTCTAGCGCCAACTGCCGCCCAGGGGTGATAACATACCCCTGGAGCGCAGACTGACCTACAGGACCGATTCTGAAGTGGGCAGCAGCCTGAGTTTCCATAAATCACGAATGGGAGTAAAACTAACCCTTCCACTTTAAAGGCAGTTACAGGCATCATTCAGATATTGTCTTTTTCAGCTGGCGATTTCCTATACCGCTTGTAAAAGGTCTGTTTTACATATGCCAATTAATGATGAACACCTTGTTTGGGAAAATACATATTTCATTTATTAAGGAAGTTACTTGGATACATTTCCCTCCATCCAGGCATCCTCCTCTAAGTCAAAGGTCTATCTTTTTATCGCAAGCCTTGGACCCCAAAACTGTCCGAGCACACCCAGAAGCTTTTCTCACAATGAGGGTATGCATTGCCCTCACTCTTCAGAGTGGGGGGGGGGGAATCTGTTGGCATATACACTAGTCTGAATAAGAGATGTTCTGATTTACCGGGTTCAATCTTTCATTTCCAGGGGCTACAAAAGTCTTGGATGTGTACTGAGGAATGCCTGGTACAAAAGTTCATCTCACTTTAAGGCCATTTTGAAACATTTAATGGTTAAGAGTAGAGTTGCACTGATAGTGGTATTAGCAGCGGTGCCGATACTAAGCATTTGCATGAGTATGGGTACTGGTGCAAATTTCAGGCTCGGTTCTTTAAACTGGCAGCAGGATCCCCCACTGGCAGTTGAAATGTAAACAAAAAATAAAGCTGGCAATTACCGGTTGTTGAGGAGTGGGGCCGCCACTTACTTAAAGGGGTGGTTCACCCTAAAAACTACTTTTTCTTATTCCACTGCCCCCCCACATTACAATCCGATTAAGGCTCTTATTATTTTTTTCATGCTGTACATACCTTAGTACAGCATATTCACCCGTGCATCCGGGTTGCGAGTCCCGCGGGAGTGGGCGTTCCTCACATGCTGGTGATTGACGTTTTGCCCAAAAACGAGCTCCCCCCGTCGCGTAAGCCGCGTCACGGTTGGCGAAAGGAGCCGAACGGTGAGTCGGCGCTATACTGCGCATGCGCATCGCCGTTCGGCTCCTTTCGCCAATCGTGACGCGGCTTACGCGACGGGGGGAGCTCGTTTTTGGGCAAAACGTCAATCACACACATGTGAGGAACGCCCACTCCCGCGGGACTCGCAACCCGGATGCACGGGTGAATATGCTGTACTAAGGTATGTACAGCATGAAAAAAATAATAAGAGCCTTAATCGGATTGTAATGTGGGGGGGCAGTGGAATAAGAAAAAGTAGTTTTTAGGGTGAACCACCGCTTTAACAACCGATGACTCAGTCAGTGGGTTTTGGAGCTGTCAAAAAAAAACAGCCAGGCAATATTTATCAACAATAGTGCTCAGCTACTAAAACAGACGGATAAAAAGAAACGTTGTTTCATTTTGTATCCTACTGTTTATTCATCTACAGCTCAAAAGAATGAATTTTGAGCTGCAGATGAAGTCAGTTTAAAGCAACCTGTCAAGTAAAACGTTTTTTGCTGTGTTTTTTTTTTTAAATACAATGTTGCTCTGTTGAACCCCTTATTATTTACTCTAATCAGCCCCAATTAATTCCTTATTCTCCTTCTCCATTTATTTATTTTCCTGATGATTTGTTGCCCACTTCTATTTTATAAACTAAACTATTAATAATTAATAATAAAAAAAATAGTTTTTGTCTGCTTTGTTCATTAATATTTGTACACCTTAGAGTTAACAGATATTTACACGTTTGCGTGTAATAAATTTCATTTGTAAATACATTTTCTTTTACAAAGCTTTTTATTAACAGAATACAAGAAAAAAAATTATAAAGCCAACGGACCATAACCATCATCCAGAGTGCTGTAAATAATTTTTCAATGCTTTGTACCATTGCTCACAGCTGAAGTGGAAACAAAACAGTAGCAGCTAGGGATTGGTAATTGGTATCAGCAAGTACTAAAAAAAAAAAAAAAAAAAGTTTTGTGCATCCCTAGTTAAAAGTATCAAACGTAGCCAACGTGTTTTGGGGGGAAAAAAGTCTCCTCTTTTTCAGTTAATCTACCTGTCTATACATGTGGCAAATTATTAAAGGGGCAGTGAACCCAGAAAAAACCCTAATCAAACCCAGATCTTTACCTCAAAAATAAGGTTGCGGCAGAGGCAAACCCATGCCAAGTGTGCCCAAATAAATTGTGCCCATTTTTGACATGGGGTTTGCCTCTACACTAATGACCCAAAGAAAACCCCAAATACATATATGATAGAGGACGCAGAGCACAAAATTGGCATAAATTGGCCACAGCACTTTTATTGGTTTCAAATATTTAGACCATTTAGAAAATAACATAATAAATCTATTATATTAGACTATAGCAAATCTGACAATGCTTAGCCATAATGACTTAAGCAAAACATAACAAAGCAAAAAAAGAATTGTACAGCACAAGCACTGTGCTGTTAGTCATGCCTTAACCTCCCTGGCGGAATGATTCTGTCTGAAAAAACATGCTGAAAGCGGTACAATTATTTGCAAGGAAATTTGGTGTTTTATACTGTAGGCCTGTGATTTTTAGGAATAACTCACTTAAATCTGACCAAACAAGAATCTAATAGGCATCCCGGGTATGACATTTTTTTAAAAACAACATTTTAAATTATAATATAATAAATAATTATAAATAATTATAGCAAGTAATAATATAATTAAAATAAAAATTATTCAATAATGTAATCAAATCAAAATCACTGAAATTTTCTCAGTTGCAGAATTGTCGCTGTCATTATTTATTTTTTTTATGACGAATTTCCCCGCAAATCGCTATCGCACAATTCTGCAAGTGATTATAATTTATTATCGCTGTTTTCTAGCTGATCTAAAACCATTTTTGACATAAAAAGACACTTTTGGTTGCTATGGACAATCTACAGTTTTCAGGCAGAAAGAAAGGTTTTTATTATATAAAATGACATGTAGGACACTGGGCAGACCACTAGGGACAAGGGGGTGTGTTTTTTTTTACATACAGCACTGTAATCTATAAGATTACAGTATACTGTATGTATAGTGTTTGTTTACTTTTTTGAATTTGGCGCCGATCTCCGTTCCCGTGCGTCGTAACGTCGCAGGGAACGGAGATCGGCGGCACAGGAGGACGCTGTGTGAATCGAGCGAGGTCTCGCTCGCTCACACAGCGTAGTGACATCGCTGGATCCAGGACAAGGTAAGCCAGCGCACGCTGCAGGCTCTGCATATCTACCCCGAGCGTGACTCGGGGTTACCGATCGTGACATAAAAAACCCACCCCGAGTCACGCTCGGGAATACCGCCAGGGGGGGTTAAAGGAACACTTTAAACTTGGGGCACAACAACCAAATGTACCTAGAGACCATTTTGGAGAAAACAATGGTTGTATTTGGAGAGGCCATTTTTAAATGATGGCGGTCACGTTTGAGCTTTTACAGTAAATCTAGGGTTATTGTATTACCTACGTCATTACCACCCAGATGTATCACTAATACAGATGGAAAGTGGCAAATTAAACATAAACAAGAACGATGATAGTATAAATTATGCCATTGGAGGCCTCTCACTCCTTTCTATAATATGGTAAAATGTTCTGGATCAAGATTCAAGTTATCTGAATAGCAATGCAGAGATGCCCTCCTTTGGGCCCAGAAAACAAACGAATGGCTGATGATCCAGACATAGTGCTTTAGACCTAAAAGAAAAAGAAAAGTTAGAGGGAACATAAATACCAAACCGTTTAGATTCCCAGCTACCCGACTTCCTAATTACCACCCAGTCTAGCTGCTTTAGTTGCAGCCACTATACGAAAGAAATGAGAGGTAAAACAATAGTCTGATAAACCTAAATACCTCAGATAATTCTTGAGTACTGCAAAGAATTTAAACTTTGTGACAGGAGAACCATCTGACGTTTACTTTGTGGTGACTTTCTGGTGACCGTACAAATAGACTTGTTTAGGCATTAAAATAAAGAAACCCAAACCCCCTTACCCAATTGGTCTGTGCTAGATTTCTGAATATATATCAGACCCTACTACCCTTTCTTGTTATGTGGAACAATTTCTGATATGCGCAGGGCTCCAAAAAATGCAATAACAAAAACATCACGAAAATGAAGGAAAACATACAGAGTAAACCGTGAGAGAAAATCTTACCAGGATATCACCTGGCACAGTCTGGAGGAGAAGAGCAACTTTTATGTAGAACCGGAATGTGTTCGACATGAGTGAGAGACAACCACTGCCCATAAGGGAACTGCCAGGATAAAAACTGAAATTTATATTGCACAATATCTGATGAATTACAGAGAGGTTGCTACAAAACAGTGCCATGTTTGTTTTAAAATACTGTTTACAAATGTTATTGTCTTTAACCGCTTGTTTAACAAGGAAAAAGGTACCACATGGTGGAAAATCCATCATTTTAAAGAAAAAGGAGACACCTGCTAAAACTTTGGACAAGTAGCTATGGAAAACCTTTTCTTCAAATAAGCCACACAAGAAGGCAAACATCTAAATTTCCAAGGGTGAGTCAAATAGAAAAAGAAAGAAAAACATGTGCACGTGTAAAAGGACACCCACTTATCTCATGCAGCTGAATAATCAGTCCATGTTTTGGGGGCAACAGAATGTTTTAATGCTACAGCAAGTGGATTCAAATCAAGTTCCACAAGTGATCCAGGCAGGGGAGGCTGCATCAGGGTGAAGACTGTGGAAACGGTTCATCTGGAAGCAAGATAAAGCATCCGCTAAACTGGTAACACTCCCAAGCACATATTGAGCCTTCATCCAAATTTTTTATTTTAAACAAAGGAAAACAAAATAAACGTATAAACGTAATGACTGTGGGGGGAACTTAGAGGATAGACAGTTGACAGCAAAGACCACCCCCCCCCTTTGCTGTCATTGTGAATGACAATACACTTGTTGACAAAAGGAATTGCTCCAAATGTCAAATGCCACAACAACAGAAAAAAGTTGCAAAAGGACAATGTTGTTGGTAACTTGGCCAACCACCACAACACCAGTGCATCCTCCAAAACCTTAAGAACCCACAGTGTCTGGGAACAGCCTAAAATCAGTAGCTGAAACAAAATCATCCGGAAAAAAGGACCTACCATTATACGAGTCTAAAAACTTGGCCCAGACTAACAGATCTTTCTTTAAAGCGCAGTATCAGCCTTTTAATGTTTATTCCCATGGGATCTTCTGGCTGTAGCTGCTGTCCTGGCTTGCATGAATCTTGTTTCAGAGTGCAGCTGGCATCAAGAGGAGGAGCTTGTTGCCTTGGTTCTCCTGCTGCCACTCCTAACAGGGAATGGAGAGTATAAAAGTACACCAGACACGTGTTATGTCAATAGTGTATTTTTCTAGGCGTTTTATTCAAAAGTTCGTTAGCCAGTCTGTCTTAAAACAGAGTGTGAGTTCATTTGGTCACACTTGGCATCAATTTAAAAATACATACAAAGTTAAAATCTTCATACAGCTTAATGTAGTATAAAGATATTAGGAATAAAATCTTAAAAAGAAAGTACAGCTTCTTTCTTCTCTTTTGTCAGAGAGGTGTCTGCTAGAACAGTTTGTGAGGTAGGCTGTATATAGGCCTAAAGTAAACAAAATGGTTTCTTCAGTGTAAGGATGCCTGTGTATGAAAGTGTCTTCTCCTATGTGTATGTGAAAAAGGAGTGCTATGTCTCCATGCCTCATTGTAACACTCTTTTATACTATTCTCAAATCTACAAGTCAGCAACATGCAACTATACCCATATATAGCTGGAACTAGATGCATAATGATCATATTAATACTTTTCCAAATATTCACTTTGCTAGTAGCTGACATGTTATTTAAACTTCTTTGATTGGCAGCAACACATAACAGTTTCCTATATAAAAAAAAAAACATAGTGTTGACCTTCTGCTAAATGGCCAAATTCTTATAATGGATACATTCTTTAAGTAACAGAATTTCAGCTCTGTACCAAAACTTACAAATGCATAATCAACTTATAATTGAATATATATACCGTAAATATAATATTTCACACAAACTCTAAATAACTAACTAATTAAATAACTACATCAAATAACTAACTTTCCTGATGCCAACATGGCAGCATACTAGTGATAGAGCTCCGCCTCTTGACCCCTTCCCCAGGACCAGTGAATAATATAAATAAAGGCATGGTTAGCCACCACCCCATTCTTCTTTTTTTCCTCATACCTCCACGCCAGTGATGAAGTAAGCAATTTTATGTAAACTCTGCCGCTGAGCGGTAGCCGTCTGGGTTCAAGCCTCTCCCAGTGCGAAGTCTCAGTGCTTGGGCTGCTAACATTGCGCTAAAAAGTCTGAGAAACCTTCCTCTGTTTGGTCTTAGAGGGGTACCTGCAGTGTTTCTTCTTTAGAAAGGAAGTCTGCCATTTTCCAGCATGACTTGGTTTCGGAGCTTTGGGGGGCCAGCATGTCAGTTTCTTTCTATTGTCAGCAGACTATGGGGCAGATTCACAAAGATCTGCACCCGCGCAGCGTATCTGAGATACGCTACGCCGCTGTAACTTACTTGGCAAATCTTTGAATCCAGAAAGAATTTGCGCCGTAAGTTACGGCGGCGTAGTGTATCTCTCGCGGCGTAAGGACGCGGAATTCAAATGCGGCGAGTAGGGGGCGTGTTTCATTTAAATGAAGCGTGTCCCCGCGCCGAACGAACTGCGCATGCCCCGTCCGCCAAAACTCCCAGGGTGCATTGCTCCAAATGACGTCGCAAGGACGTCATTGGTTTTGACGTGAAGGTAAATGGCGTCCAGCCCCATTCACGGACAACTTATGCAAACGAAATAAAACATTTCAAATTCGACGCGGGAACGACGGCCATACTTAACATTGCGTACGCCACCAGATAGCAGCTTCAACTATACAGCGGAAAAAGCCGAACGGAAACAACGTAAAAGAATGCGACGGCCGCTCGTACGTTCGTGGATCGTCGGAAATAGCTAATTTGTATACTCGACGCGGATTACGACGGGAACGCCACCCAGCGGACACCGAAGAATTGCATCTAAGATCCGAAGGCGTACGAAGACGTACGCCTTTCGGATCTAACCCAGATGCCGTCGTATCTTGTTTTGAGGATTCAAAACAAAGATACGACGCAGGAAATTTGAAAGTACGCCGGCGTATCAATAGATACGGCGGCGTACTTTCTTTGTGGATCTGCCCCTTGGTCTTTACCTGCCCCGTTTCTTTCTTTTCTCAAGCATTTCCTTCTTGGGGGGAGAGGGTCACGCTGTGCAGTGTGTGTTTTTTGTCTTCCTATAGGTGTGGGGCGGCCGCCCTGTGCTGTATTTACTGGCCTAGGGCCCCCCCGATGATGTCATAGAGCTGCACCGGTTCGCATATGTGCACTGGCCGACGGAAGCTTAGGACACGATTTTGGTTTTGGGCAAAATAATTTGTTTTGCCCACAACAGCAAGGAGGAGCCTGGGGAAGTATGGAAGTAGAGCCCATAATGAGCAGGGCAGAAATACACCTACAGTCTCTCAGGGCAGTCTACCTCCCCGGGAGGTTGAACGTACAGGCGGATCATCTCTCACGGAAATTTCCAGATCAGTCGGAATGGGCATTACATCCCAGAGTATTTTCTCATCTGGTCCACAAGTGGGGTCTACCGCAAATCGACCTCTTTGCTTCTCACAACAACAGCAAGCTTCAGAGATTTTTATCCAGATTTCCACATCCCCAGGTGGAAGGAACGGGTGCACTGGTCACACTCTGGAATTGCAGCCTGGCTTACGCCTTTCCTCCAACAGCCCTATACATGAGGTTCCTCCTGAGACTGTTGAGAGAGCAGGTGACAGTCATAGCCATCCTCCCATTCTGGCCATGGAGGCCTTGGTTCACTTTAGCGATACACCTCAGCCAGGGCCGTCTTTAATATGGATTGGACCCTGGGCAAACATTTTCTTGGGCCCCCCCGTCCATGAAATTTAGCTCTCCACCACAACATTTCAAAAAACACACACATAGAATTATCAAAAAAAAAAAAGGAAGTTGACAGGCTGCAGAGACAAAACTGCGCCCCCCTGAATATTGCGCCCAGGGAAGCTGTACCGGCTGCCCCCCCCCCCCCCACACTACGCCACTGCATGCATGCAAGTGGCCTTGAAATCCACCCTGCTTTTGCACCATGCAACTTACCTGCAGTTCCTGCACTGGCAAGCTTGCTGCGTTTTTAGGTATGTGGGCCATGCATTTAAAAACACAGTGCGTTTGCATGACACAGTTAACGCAAATGCACTTTGTTTTTAAATGCATGGCCCACATACCTAAAAATGCAGCAAGCTTGCCAGTGAAGGAACTGCAGGTAAGTCACATGGTGCAAAAGCAGGATGGATTTTAAGGCCACTGAAATTTTAAAATACTGCATGCACCTTTTTTTCTGTGGGAAACGCAGGCATAGCAGCCCATTCAAATGAATAGGATGCTGTGCCTTTGAAAATGTGGCCCCCAACCTGCATACATGTGAATCAGGCCTAAAGTAGGCCCATCAAGCAGTGTCTGGTGGTGGCCCAGGCCATGCAAATAAATCCTTCTGGACACAGCCACAGCCTGGACTGGTCAGGATTTACTAACTAAGGACCAGATTCTCAAAGGGCTTACGACGGCGCAACGCCATTAGCGCCGTCGTAAGTCCTAATCTGGCCCGGCGTATCTATGCGACTGATTCTTACAATCAGTTACGCATAGATATCCATTAGATCTGACAGGCGTAAGGCTCTTATGCTGTCAGATCTTAGATGCAATTTTTTTTCCCACCGTTAGGTGTCGCCGACGACGTTTTCCTCGTTGACTATGCAAATTGGCTATTTACGCGAGATTCCCGAACGTACGCGCGGTCGACGCAGTGAATTTACGACGTTTCCGTAGCTTTTGCGATGCGTAAAGTTACCCCTGCTATATGAGGGGCAACCAATGTTAAGTATGGCCGTCATTCCCGCGTCGAAATTTAAAAATGTACGTCGTTTGCGTAAGTCGTCCGTGAATGGCGCTGGACGCTATTTACGTTAACGTCGAAACCAATGACGTCCTTGCGACGTCATTTAGCGCAATGCACGTCTGGAAATTTTAGGGACAGCGCATGCGCAGTACGATCGGCGCAGGAACGCGCCTTATTTTCAATGATCCACGCCCCCTACCTGGATCATTTGAATTAGGCGGGCTTGTGCCGGAGAATTTACGCTACGTCGCCGCAACTTTACAGGTAAGTTCTTTGTGAATCAAGCACTTGCCCGTAAAAATTGCAGCCACGTAACGTAAACGAGATACGTTACGGCCGCATAGTTTTACGCCGATCTACGAGAATCTGGCCCTAACTGTCTGGATTAACTACCTATATGGGAAGCAGGAGCCTAGGGAGGAGAAAGACCTACCTTGTCCGGTCCTGACCAGCTCAGCTCGCTCTGATCAGTGGCTGCCTGAGCTGCCTCACTCACAGGAGCACTCTGCTTCGGCTCCACTGCGCAGTCTGACTCCTACCTCCCCGAGGCCTCCCGCCGTGTAGCGCACACACCATTCACGGCAAGGGGCGGGGTCAGAGCGTCAGTGGAGCTCAAGGTCCCGCCCACTCCTCTCTCCTCGCTCCTTGCTAGAGAAAATATTCAGCAGCAGAGACTGCACAGTGCTGTGCATCGATGCCAGGCCCGGCCAGGTGCCGGCTTCTGTGCGCAGAAAGTGCAGTCAGGCGACGGGCGGACCGCGGCTTAAGGGGCAGCTCTGCTTAAATTGGGCCCCTAAAGATTGACAGGGCCCTGGGCAGCTGCCCCCTTTTGCCCTGTGGTAAAGATGGCTATGACCTAAGCAAACAACATCCAATTCCCCTGAAAGTATTTCCACACCTACTAGTACAAATATAAAAGTGGAAGAAACTCTGCGCTCATCCAAATAAAACAGTAATAAATTGTGATAAAATATGGTGCAACCCTTAAAACCCCAAAATCATGGGAAAAAATTATTAAAAACATGCGCACAACCACTAATTGGTTAAAGTAAATGTGTCAAAGAATCAATATATGAAATTAATCAATATGTCTTCAGTGCAGGTGCCTTTGGCAGTCCATGTGCCATCTGACAGGCTATCCCTATCTGACAGGCTATATCTAGCCTCAATGCAAAGGGAGGAGCCATCTGACAGGCTATACCTAGCCTCTATGCAAAATGCGGCTTACACAGAAGAACATTTGGAATGGATTGATAAAGGAGCAGAATACAATGGAGATCTATATCTGATGAGAGGGAAAACCTGTTTACCAAAATATATGTATCCAGCAGTCATCCAATGAGCACATGGACCTGCACATCTCTCTAAGAACTTAATGAACTCACTGATCAGCAAGTATTACTGGGCCCCAGGGATAACCACCTTTACCAGAAATTACTGCGCCTCATGTGCAGTATGTGCAAAATGCAACCCAGGGAGGACAGAATAGACACCGCAAAAGCATTTGGCGAAGCCCTTCTATCCATTCCAGAGGATACAGATTGATCATATACAGATGCCAAAAAGTGGCCGATATGAATATGCCCTAGTGGCGGTGGACATGTTCTCCGGATGGCCAGAAGAACACCTGGATACACGCTTCCCACTGCAAGAAAGTTCAAACCCCTGAGGACAAGATTCCACCCACTTCATGATGACCATGCTGCATATCCTTTTTTCTGTTTGGTCTGGGGGGGGCTCAGCAGGTAGCCATCACACAAAATTGTGACCATTGGGGGCAGAGGGGGAGGGAAAATTTCAACTGAGAGACATAAATAACTCCTCTGAGTGGACGCCCAAGCGCGGGAAACTAGTGGTCAACCCTCTCAAACCCTCCATCCACACATTAGGTGATATGGTAGCGATGGCAAATCCCACCTTTGAAGACACCATGGCTGCAGAGACTGGTTTCTCTGACACCAATCTGTGGCTAGAATGGATGAAGTATAGCGCAGACAAACACAACAAGTTCAATTGCTATGTCTGTGGTGGTACAAGGCCATACTTGGGTACTGTTCCACTGACAATCCCTGCAGACAGTGAGGAATGTTTCCTCAGCCTGTTCACTAATACATCCACCAATCACTCTGTGTGCGAAACGTGGAAAAAGGAGTATCCTTTTGTTACCAAAATCCCGAAGCCTGGAGAGGGTATCACCATATATCCCAGGAACTACACCTGTTACTCTAATTACCAGGGTAAGGGAATGTTCCTGGGTAACTTCACTGAGCGATACTGCTCTACCTACAGCAGTGTATCAGGGAAGTTAACACAAAACCAAATCCAGTCCCTTGGTGACATACAGTATACTGGATCTGCGGGGACCTAAAAATCAGGACCAGATTAGAGGGACCCTGGACCGGTGAATGTGCCCTTGCAAATGTCATTATGCCTCTCCATATCCTAGCAGAGGATACTCCTGATATACATACACTGACCCAACACCCAGTCACAGGAGGAAGCAAACAGCTCCCTCCGGAAGCTTTGACCGTCATGTGTGGATAGATGCCATATGGGTCCCAAGGGGGGTTTCTGATCAATTCAAAGCCAGGGACCAGGTAAAAGCTGGTTTTGAGTCTTTGAACCCCATAATAACCGTCAACAAGAATGTAGATTGGATTAACTACATATACTATAACCAACAGAGATTTGTAAATTATACCAGAGATGCCCTGATCAGTTAGCCCCCACTTCCTATATGACATACCAGAACCGGATGGCCTTAGACATGGTTTTAGCTGAGAAAGGAGGTGTCTGTAAAATGATAAAGAAAACAGAAACCTGTGGCACCTACATTCCTGACAATACTGGCCCAAATGGTAAGGTTACTCTAGCTATAAAGAAATGAAAAGATCTGTCATTGGAGTTGAAGAAGAACTCAGGTATTACAGACCCGTGGGATCAATAATTTAGCTGGATGAGTGGGTGGCAAAAGATACTCGCCCAAATAGGGGTTACAGTATTAATAATCCTAGTTCTTTTAGCTCTGGTTGTATGCTGTATTCTTCCCTTTGTAAAGAAGTTAACAAGCAAGGCAGTAGATAACAGTACACCTACATTTCTCCACCAAGAAGAAGAGGATCCTCTTATGAAGGAAGAGGATAAACCCTTCACTCCTTTACAGGGATATAGGGTTATAGCGATAGGTAGAACCTGACTGCTCTTCCCTAAGCTGTGTCGAGGGGGTGGAACTAGTTGCTGTCCTTTTTCTATACACAGCTTAAAAGAGTTTCTAAGGGGAATGGGCCAGACGAGTAGGACCTTTAGTTTGAGGGTCAGATAGAAAATAGCCATTTTAGGGGGGACTGTGAAGGATTGTGATGAGTATAATGAAAACCAGAAAATGCCTCTTTTTTATGTATCTTTTCTATACTATAAAGTCTGCTTTTGTATGTACACAACTGTTTTAACTTTTCCTTACTCAAAATGGCCTCTAATAACACCCCCTCCCATCGAGATGATTGTAGAAGACAGAAATGGCGGATACCCCCTTCTCCCACGCATCCAGAAATATGCGGAAGGGAAGACAGACCAGAGGACAATCAAACTTTGACCATCACAGTTTTGTACTCTTGTATTTCAGCCAATCAGATGTGCTTTTTAGATTCATATTACCATAACAGTGACATATCGTGCTGTGTGTAAAAAGAGCTTAGCACTGCCTGTAATAAATCATTAGATAAGAAAGTAGTTGAACTGAGCACATGTCAGTGCCTTACTTTCAGCATGCACACATCTTATCTACACTTTACAATTCGGAAAACAGCGGTAGAAATCCATCTTAACCCTTTTGAGGTTCTTAACCATTACAAAGCCTCCACGACAGGTGAGCAGAGCAAAAGGGAGGTGCATTATAGCTACTTCGCTCAACCCGTCCAGCCAAAAAGCCGAAACACTGCCAGAGCCCCTTTATATACTATGGCCCTCAGGCCTCTGGAAAAATCCCTCACACACCATTGGACAAAGTCTACCTGTCCACAGGTGTGCTAAATTATTAAAAAGGCAGTGAACCCAGCAAAAAACACTAATCAAGTCCAAATAAATTGTGCCCACTTTTCACATGAGCGAAACAAATACAATTTTGGGAAGACAGTAAACATGTTGTCATGTTTGTAAACAAAAGTACTAATGCGCTACCAAAAGTGTTCGACAAATATACAATAATGATAATAAAGTGCTATAGTGAGGGCGTAAACAGCAGCTGACTTCTGTAGTGTATCCAGCACCCAGACAATGTTATAAAAATATTGAAGTACCGCTAAATAATTGTTTAACAAAGTGCTATGTGAATAAAGTTAGTGCAAATAAATCTAAAAGTGTAAAGTCCATAAAGATAAAATATAATATGACTAAACTAAAACCAAGTCCATATGACAAGTGCTTATGAATAGTGCATCCACAGAGAATCTAATCATCCAGGGAGCAAATCAGTCCTTATCACAGCAGGATAATTTCATATATGAGCAAAATGAAGAGAGGGGGGAAAAGGGACGGGCAAGGGAGTCCAGGTCTGGAAAGTATGTATAGTATAGCGACAGATTCCTCATATCCTCCCCCGGAGGTAATAGCCTCTTACCTTATAGATAGACCCCACTGCCACTGGGTCTAATGGTGCATTGAATGATAATGGCCAGCCAGCGGTAATTCCTCCTTCCTCCTCTGTGTATTTTGGACAGGACACCACTGCAATACTGCCTCCAATCTCAGCACAGGTTTCCTAGATGATGAATAGAGATGCTGTACATGGGTCTGGGAAGCTTCCTGATCAAATATTCTAAGTTTTCCCCAGGGTTAGCAGTGTGCAGGATTTAGAAAATTGTGGCTGGATCCAGATTTTATGAGAAAAAGTTCAATATATAGTTTAAAATTTAAATCCATGAATATTTTTGTTGAAATCTCTCCATTATACGTTGCTCAGTAATACACACCGCAGCTCGCAGTTTACAGTTCATTCATTAAATGTGGACTGCAGGGTGGAGCTGTTAATACCTCATGGTGTTCTCTTATCATAAGAGAGAGGGCTCCATGATAAGTGCTGGTATTGTGACCTTGACAGGTCACATGACCAGGCTCTCTTGCCTGCTTCTTTTTCTCTCTTTACTTATTAATTTGCATTTGCTGGCATTCACAAATTACATTTGTAAAGTACATAACTGTGCAACTATACCACTGCCTTATAAATGGCAGTTCATTTCTTCTCTTTCAGAAGCCTAACCTTTTTTTTTTTTTTTTTGACAGAGCAGAGGTTTACAATCTGCGTCACTTTTTTTTTACATCTTTGTCTAATTAGAGAGATTTTACTTTACTTCCTGTCCTGTGGACTCAACAGGACGTGAAAGGATATTAGACTGTTGTCATGGAAACAGAACGTCCCCATTGGAAGATTTCTCCTCCTATTCCTGTTCTGGTGGCAGCTGAAGATTACGGGGTTACCTTTACTTTTATTCCAAGTGACATTGTCGTATTTAATATTCAGTAAATGGTGCTAATTGTCCTCAGGGTAGGAAGTAGTGCACACATCCCTAAAACAAACAAGCTACAAAAAGGTTTCCTCTAATGGGACTTTGGGGGGCATGTACTCCTCGGATGTATCAGAATTACAATAGTAAGAATTTAAACGAATCCGAGATAATGAGACAAAAATTTCTGATGAAATTCAGATAGTCATCAAACCAAATTCAGATAGTTTTCGAAAAGTTTTCTTATTTGAATTTGAGTTTCAAAGGAGAATAGAATAGAAAATAAAATACTAGAATATAATAGAGCAAAACAAAACAGAATACAAAATAAAAGAATGGAAAAAAAATGAATACAAAATAAAGGGATACAATAAAAAATAGAATTAAAAATAAAATAATAGAAGACAATAGAATAGAAAAAACAATAGAATAGAATATGAAATATGGGAAAGACTCCCCCAATGGGGTATTGTCAGCAAATTACACAAATTCAAAGATGTAAAAAAGTATAATATATTATAGACTAGACACAAAGGGCCAGATTCACAGTCAGCGGCGTAATTTTGTGCAAGCAGCAAGTGCTGTATTTTCAAAGCACTTGCTCCATAAGTTGCGGCGGCGTAGCGTAAATCGTCCGGCGTAAGCCCGTCTAATTCAAATTTGGATCAGGGGGGCGTGTTTTATGTAAATCAACTGTGACCCGACGTGATTGACGTTTTTGCCGAACTGCTCATGCGCCGTCCGTGGAATTTCCCAGTGTGCATTGCTCCAAAGTACGCCGCAAGGACGTCATTGGTTTCGATGTGAACGTAAATGACGTCCAGCCCCATTCACAGACGACTTATGCAAACAACGTAACTTTTTCAAATATCGACGTGGGAACGACGGCCATACTTAACATTGGTACGCCGCACTTATGCCTCATATAGCAGGGGCAACTATACGCCGGGAAAAGCCTAACGTAAACGTCGTAACTTTACTGCGTCGGTCGGGCGTACGTTCGTGAATTTGCGTATCTAGCTAATTTGCATACTCGACATGGAATTCGACGGAAGCGCCACCTAGCGGTCAGAAAAAATATGCAGTTATGATCCGACGGTGTAAAAGACTTACGCCTGTCGGATCTAATGGATATCTATGCGTAACTGATTCTAAGAATCAGGCGCATAGATACGACGGCTCGGATTAGGACTTACGACGGCGTACATGGGCCATAGACATTTAAAATATGAGCTCTGGTCGGGGTGTGTAACACCATTGAAATTTTACAAACATATGTAAACATATGAAAATGCACAGCATTGTATTAACATGTCTGGTGTGCAAAATTCCCAACGTGTTTCGACCTGCGTGGTCAAAGTCTTCCTCAGAGGATTGATTTACTGTCAAAAAATATACATATGTTGTTTACACTTCTCAATATCATTTCAAAACATATACAAAAAAACGATATTGTATATTGTATTGTCAGAACAAAGTTTACATGGAATGTATTTACCAATGAAGGGTGTATAGATAGGGAGTCCCCTGACCAGAGTTCCTATAAAATCGATCAGATTATCCCATGTGTTCGTACCACTTGCCTTCCACAGAAGAACACCTCTGCTCCTAATGTGACTTACAAGGAGTCTGTAACGACACCCCAAGTATGAAAGGGCTTAAAGTAGTTTAGGATATTCCATTCCCGAACACCAAGGCAGCTACCGAACACTCCAACCAGCCGAACAAGAAACCCATATGAATAATTCTCCCCCAAATACGAGACGAGGCTCTGTGCTGAGGGTCAAACAGAAATATGAACTTTATTGGAAGGAATACAGGCTCTTTATATACACTTGAGAATACTGCAGTAACCATGACCGTAATAATGACCTGGATCCACCCACAACATCACACAATGGTTACATAACGAGCCCCCAATACACATTATTCTGAGTGTCAATACATCCCTTAGCAGACAACAGGTGAGTTCATTAGCACACTTAATAGGTGAATGGAAAGCTGCCTCAGACAAGATTAACACAATTTACTTATCCAGACAAAGGCAACATCGTTAAGCAATAGAAAATAGAATACAGTCACACCCCACCCCATCACAGCAAATAATACACAACAGCCAACACAAAATATACACACAATGGGCCAGATTCACAAAGGATTTACGACGGCGTATCTCCAGATACCCCGTTGTAAGTCCGAATGTGAGGCGTCGTATCTCGGCGCCTGATTCAAAGAATCATATACGCCAGAATTTGTCCAAGATACGACTGACGTAAGTCTCTTACGCCGTCGTATCTTAGGTGCATATTTACGCTGGCCGCTAGGGGAGCTTCCGTATATTTCCGTGTCGAATATGCAAATGAGCTAGATACGCCGATTCACAAACGTACTTGCGCCCGGCGTATTAAAATACGCTGTTTATGTAAGGCGTACGACCGGTGTAACTTTACCCTTCATAAAGCAGGGGTAAGTCATGTTAAGGTATGGACGTCGGAAACATCAGAACAGCGTTGTATTTTACGTTGTTTGTGTAAGTCGTACGTGAATAAGGATGGGCTTAGGTTCCGTTCACGTCGACTAAGCATTGAGCCGGCGTAACTTAGGGAGAAAATTCGACGTGATACTGAGCATGCGCGCGCCGTTCGTTTGGCGCGTCATTTACGTGGGGTCACGATTAATTTCCATACAACACGCCCCCTACCAGCCTACTTTGAATTACGCAGGGCTTACGCCGGCCCATTTACGCTACGCCGCCGTAACTTAGGGCGCAAGTTCTTTGTGAATAAGGTACTCACCTCTCTAAGTTACGGCGGCGTAGCGTATATGAGATGCGCTACGCCCGCCTAAACTTAAGCCATTCTTTCTGAATCTGGCCCTATATATACAATTGGAGATGTGCCGCCTCCTCCTCCTCCTCCTCCTCCTCTCCTATCAGGCACCCACGTAGAGTCAGTGACCTCATCATCCCCTCCCTCCTCGTCCCCCTGAGCAAATCTGGCAGTATGCTGCAGCTGGGGGAACATGACTGCCAGTTTGTTGTCCTTCTTGGGCACCCCCTCTGTCTGGGCTCACGTTACTGCCTTCCTCAAGCTGGGTACCATCATCGGACCCTTCAAAACATTGCGCATCCTCCTGCAGCATGTACCCAACACTGTGGTCGAACAGTTTGGGGGACTCCTCCGTGCATGATGGTGGGGCTAGGGAAGGAGTAACTGACAGAGGCCTTGCTAGGAAGGTGCGGTCTGCACCCGGGTGACACACGCTAGAGGGGTGACACCATACCGATGATGAGGTTTTTTTTTTTCTCCAGCGCCGCAGCCACGTGTGTGTCTGTGTCCGACTCCTCCTTCTTCCTCCGCTCCCCCACTGAGCTAGCGAGCGACGAGCCTCAGCTCAGCCTGTGCCTGTCACACTGCACTGTGTGATGATGTGACGTCAGTCACGTCACTACACAGTACTTTCAGTTTCTCCGCCCGGGCGGCGCAGCGGCTGCACCTGTGATGGTTGCTGCCCTCCTCTCCAGACTTCAGATGGCACCGTGGCAGGCATATTTGGAACAGGTGCGGAGGGGGGGGGTGGGGGTTGTCCACAGAGTCCAGCGCCGGCCGGAGCCCACAAAGTGAGGGGGGGTGTATTAATTCATTGTATTGTTCAGTGTGAGTGGGACTGTGGGAGGACAGTGTCTGGCGTCCCCCTGTGCAAGTAGGTATGCACCCTGAATCCACCTGCACCCTACACTCTGTACCCACTTGCACCCTGCACCCACCACCTACCTGCACCCTGCACTCTGTACCCACCTGCACTCTGCACTCACCTGAACCCTGCCCTCTGTACCCCCTGCACTCACCTGCACTCTGTGCCCACCTGCATTCTTCACCCTGCACCCACCTGCCCTCTGTACCCCCCTGCACTCTGCTCTCTGCACCCTGCACTCTGTACCCACCTGCATCCTTCACCCACCTGCACTCTGTACCCACCACCCACCTGCACCCTGCACTCTGTACCCACCTGCACCCACCACCTACCTGCACTATGTACCCACCTGCACTCTGCACCCTGCACTCACCTAAACCCTGCCCTCTGTACCCCCCTGCACTCTGTACCCACCTGTACCCTGCACCCACCTGAACTCTGTGCCCACCTGCATTCTTCACCCTGCACCCACCTGCACTCTGTACCCACCTGCACCCTGAACCTACCTGCACCCTGCACTCTGTACCCACCTGCACCCTGCACCCACCACCTACCTGCACCCTGCACTCACCTGAACCCTGCCCTCTGTACCCCCTGCACTCTGCACTCTGTACCCACCTGCATCCCCCTGCCTGCACCCACCTGCACTCTGTACCCACCTGCACCCTGCACCCACCTGCACCCTGCACTCTGTACCCACCTGCACTCTGCACCCTGCACTTACCTGAACCCTGCCCTCTGTACCCCCCTGCACTCTGCACCCACCTGCACCCTGTGCCCACCTGCATTCTTCACCCTGCACCCACCTGCACTCTGTACCCTGCACCCACCACCTCTCTGCACTCTGTACCCACCTACACTCTGCACCCTGCACTCACCTGAACCCTGCCCTCTGCACCCACCTGCACCCTGCACTCTGTACCCACCTGCATCCTGCACTCACCTGAACCCTGCCCTCTATACCCCCCTGCACCAACCTGCACTCTGTACCCACCCTGCACTTTATACCCACCTGCATTCTTCACCCTGCACCCACCTGCACTCTGTACCCTGCACCCACCACCCACCTGCACACTGTACCCACCTACATTCTGTACCCACCTGCACCCTGCACTTTGTACCCACCTGCACTCACCTGAACCCTGCCCTCTGTACCCCCCATGCACCCTGCACTTGGCACTCTGTACCCACCTGCACTCTGTACCCCCCTGCACTGTGTACCCTGCACCCACCTGCACTCTGTACCCTGCACCCACCTGAACTCTGTACTCTGTATGTAGCACCCTCATGGTATTTAATGACCCTTTATGACCCTCCCACACCCAGTTGCTGTGGCACGCTCAACCCCCCACCCCCCTACTTTGGGGGAAGGTGTGGTGCGAGGTTGAGTTCCTGCACCTTTTCCCTGAGAAGAATGCCCTGGGTGACACTACCGCCTGTCCTGCTGGGTGCTGGGGGGGAGTGACACCATGTTTCACCGCACCGGGTGACACCAACCCTAGTGACGCCACTGGTAACTGATGACCTCGAGCCGATGGAATAGGCCGTTTTGGCACCTGCATTGGCAGCCAAGGTAGCCTGGGTGACAGAGGATGAGGGAGATGAGGACGGCTTGGTCATCCACTCTACCAACTCTTCTGCATGTTGAGGCTCAACACGGCCAGCTGCCGAAAAAAAGGACAAGCGTGCCCCACGGCCACGTGCTGATGAGGATACACCATGTCCACGACCAGCACGGTTGCCTCTAGACACAGAGCCTGCTTGCCCTCTTTTATTGGCCTGTGAGTGTCTGCCTCTCCTTGTTGGCCTTCCAGGCATACTGTATTTGATGTATTGGAATAGGTACACAAGGAAATGGCCTGCAGTCAGATTTACATGCACACTGTGCCCAGTATACAGTACACTGACTTAATATACTGCAGCTTAGCTCAATCAACTGCCTGCCTGTATTATTAGGAAGAGAACAGAGATGGTCTGTGTCACGGAAGGTCCCCGCATCCAGACCGAATGCTTCTGTCATGTACCGCTTTCATCAGTCTGGACATAGATACTCGATTTTAGCTGCCTTGAAACACACAACGAGACAAGACTTGTATGTGTGCTAAGTATGGAGTCTTTAATAGAATCAAAAACACAATCTTTTATACAGTAAAGAGGAGGTGACCAGAACAATAATCAACATGAGCTAATTATCTAATCTTCTAGCCAGACAGGAGACCAGACGTCCCGGCTCCTCACTATCTGCTGTACAATACACAATCTCTTAAGCGTAAACACAGGACATCTTCACACACACAATAGAGGCAATTAGCACAGAGGATAGAGAGATAGCTGGAGGTGACAACATTAACACCCAGCAGTATGAAAGAGTCACATCTACAATTAACCCGTTGAGTTCAGAATCAACAACCTTAAAATAGTCCTACAGATCTTGGAATATATGTGGATAATAATTACATAATAATCCCATCTCATTGTAGTCCAAGATATCAGTCTTCAGGCATCCTATGCCCCTAGTGGTCATAGGATGATTTTAGACATAAGAAGGTCTGAGTCTGTGACATTTCTCCCCCATCAAAAGTCGACTAACAAGGTCCCAGACCTCCACCTGGTCTGGACATGCGTTTGTCGGACAAAATGAACTCACATAGTCTGTCCGCATGACCTCCAATCTTGGCTGCAAGGAGTAGTTGACACCAGTAGGTGTGGGGCAGAGGTCATTGACTCTCTGTCCGGCTGCCAGCACTTCAGCTGGGTGGTTTTTAACATTCCAAGGCTTGGTCTGCTGCTGGGCCGAGGGGCCGACCACCCCAGCTTCCTGAAGCTGTAGAGACACTGTAGGTGCTAGGCAGGGGCCAGCGACGCTCTTCCCTTTTGCCAGCACTTCTGCTGGGGACTCCACATCATCCGCTCCAGCTAACCATTGGGGAAGGAGGCTGGATTCCTCCACACCCAATCTATGTAGCTGTCGTTGGGGAGGTGAGCTGGCTGCTTCCTTTTCCGTTCCCTTATATGGCTGCTGGGACAACATGTCTGTGGTACTGTCTCCCAGATGCACAGATCTTTGCTGGGGAGGAAAGACCACATTCTCCACCCTGGCCAACTGTTGGGGAGGGACGATAAACACTTCCTCTCCTCTCCTCGCCACCTTCTTACCCTGAGCCTCAGGGGTGGGGCAGAGGTCTTGAACCCTCTGTCCGGTGACCAGCGCTTCAGCTGGGGAAATTTCTTGCAACTCCACCGATACTGCCCTTGGTGTTGAGCAGAGCACAGTGAAGTTTGGCCCCGATACCCGCTCTTCTGCTGGAGGCTCCTCAGGTTGTTCTTCCTCAGCAGAAAAGTCTATCAAATCCCCTGTCTCTGCAACTGGTGTCTGGGGATATGGGTTCACCATCTCCTGTCCATGGAACCCATAAGATGCTATAGGTACTGAGCAAAGATTAGCAGAGCTCGGCCCTGCGGTCAGTACTTCAGCTTTGGGAATGGCAATCTCCAGATTTTCCACTGCCGATTCACTGGCATACTGCTGGACAGGCACATTTCTCCATTCACGATCATCCCATGCAGAAACAGGATCATCAAGGCCAGTCAGCACTTGCTGCATCCGCCATAAGACCTCCGGGTCCATAGCTGCAGGGGCAGGTTGGCAAAGCACACTGTTACCCTGCCACATTGCTGATTCTTCAGCCAGGATTTCAGCATTGTCCACTGGTATTTCCTGATAGTCCCATGCAAAGGGAGCCCAGCCCTGGCGCTGAGCAGAGTCTAGCAGCCGTCTGTAGGCAAATTCCAGCTCCCATTCCTGAACGGCCAGAAACTCCAAATCTTCCTGTAGCCAGTGCACTTCCGAGAGATTCAGTCTTCGCTCTCTGTATTCCATTATGTCCTTCAAACGCCACTCCCGATCGCTCCCAAAGTCGGGGTCCTCGTACATCCTCCAATACAACAATCCCAGGCCATTATAGTCAAAGCCTTCCGTGGGGCTGTCATCCGCTGACCAGGGGCACACTTGGGCTACATACCACCGAAGGGCTCTGTAGCTTTCGTCCAACTGCATCTCTGCCTGGATCAGCCTGCTTAACTCCGCTGTCCACTCCTGTTTTGGTTGTTCCCCCAATAACAGCATTCGTACTTCATACTGCGACCAGTACCTTACATGGAGGGAGGGGAGAGCTTTTCCCTGGTGTTGCTGCTCGAGAGCTAGTGCTTCCTTCCAGAGTTCGCAGCGGATCGAATCGGACCATCCTAGCAGGACCTGCTCTGATACTGGTCCTCTGTGCTGTATCTGCTTCTCTCGCAACCTCCTTCCGAATTCCTTTTCCATGGCGGCTGGTATCTGTACCTCTCCTCTCCTGCTATCCGGACCTTGGATCCAGGTGGAGGTTGATGTCCCAACTGCAGAAAGCATCCCGCTGCTAGCCACCACTGTCACGGAAGGTCCCCGCATCCAGACCGAATGCTTCCGTCATGTAGCGCTTTCATCAGTCTGGACATAGATACTCGATTTTAGCTGCCTTGAAACACACAACAAGACGAGACTTGTATGTGTGCCAAGTATGGAGTCTTTAATAGAATCAAAAACACAATCTTTTATACAGTAAAGAGGAGGTGACCAGAACAATAATCAACATGAGCTAATTATCTAATCTTCTAGCCAGACAGGAGACCAGACGTCCCGACTCCTCACTACCTGCTGTACAATACACAATCTCTTAAGCGTAAACACAGGACATCTTCACACACACAATAGAGGCAATTAGCACAGAGGATAGAGAGATAGCTGGAGGTGACAACATTAACACCCAGCAGTATGAAAGAGTCACATCTACAATTATCGCATATACGCTACGCTGCCGTAAGTCAGAGAGGCAAGTGCTGTATTTACAAAGCACTTGCCTCCTAAGTTACGGCGGCGTAGCGTAAATGGGCCGGCCTAAGCGCCCCTAATTCAAATGAGGAACAGGGGGGCGTGTTTTATGTTAATGACTCGTGACCCGACGTGATTGACGTTTTTAACGAACGGCGCATGCGCCGTCCGTGGACATATCCCAGTGTGCATTGCTCCAAAGTACGCCGCAAGGACGTATTGGTTTCGACGTGAATGTAAATTACGTCCAGCCCCATTCACGGACGACTTACGCAAACGACGTAACATTTTCAAAATTCGACGCGGAAACGACGTCCATACTTAACATTGGCTAGGCCAGCTTTTTGTTCGACTAACTTTACGCCGGAAAACGCCTTACGTAAACTGCGTATCTTTACTGCGACGGGCAAGCGTACGTTCGTGAATCGGCGTATCTCGCTGATTTACGCATTCTAGGCGTAAATCAGCGTTCACGCCCCTAGCGGCCGGCGGAACTAGACAGCTAAGATACGACATTGCAGGCAGTCCTATCTTAGCTACATTTAAGTGTATCTCAATTTGAGAATACACTTAAATGTACGACGGCTTAGATTCAGAGTTACAACGGCGTATCTACTGATACGCCGGCGTAAACCTCTCTGAATCTGGTTATCTGACTCTCTCTGTATTTCTCTCACAACGCCGCAACACACTACACAAGACCGACACGCAGGTAGCCTTATATAGTGTGGGGCATGTACTTAGTCCCCCTGAGCCATGATTGGCCAGAGGCACCATGCCGATCGCACAGCCAATGTTCGAGTTGAACTCATGTTCGACTCGAACTCGAAGCTCATCCCTACTCCTACGCTGGTATTGGGTCCCTGCTTGCATTACCCATGCCATTCCAATAACAATAGAATAGAACAGAATACAGTAGAAAGAATATAACCTTTTTCAGAAATTCAAATTTCGAATAGAATACATTTGAATAGAAAAGAATAAGTTTGAATCAAATACAAAATAATAGAATAGAATAGAAAATGAATTGAATTTATATAAAATAGAATAGAAAAAAATAGAATACATTTGAATATAACCTTCTCCCGAAATTCAAATTTGGAATAGAATGAAAAAAGAATAGAATAGAAAATGAAATAATAGAAAAAAAACAATACAGTAAAACCTTGGTTTGCGAGCATAATTCGTTCCAGAAATATGCTTGTAATCCATAGCACTTGTATATTAAAGCATTTTTTTACAGGGTATAAAAGAGAAGAGAGGCACCTCTAAGTAATAAGTTGCTAAATGTTGTACCTTCATTAACCATCTGCTGACTGCCCACCGTAGTTTTACGGCGGCAGGTCGGCTCGGCTGCGCAAAATCACGTAATATATGCGTGACTTTGCATTGCGGCCACTAGGGGAGCCCATGCGCGCCCCCTGCTCGCCCCTGGTGCCGATGCGAGTGCCCGGCAGGCGCGATCATTGCCGGGCACCCGCGATCCCTCGTTACAGAGTTCTTTCAGGGGGAGAAATTACTGATCGTCAGTTCATACAATGTATAAACAGCGATCTGTCATTTCCCCTAGTCAGTCCCACCCCCCTGTAGTGATCTAATATGTGTCCAATAAATGTAGTGATATAGATGTATAGTATGATGACTATAAATGTGTTGTTCCGCAGCAACACAGGTTCTCCAGAGAACGCAATTTTAATTAACTTCCAATAGCAAACAAAGTTCCAAAAGTCACAGCTAGTCCAAAAGTCCAACAGAGTAATTCAAAGTCTCATCTTAGAGAATACATGTTCTGATCACTTCCAGACCAACATATGTCCATGCAGAGAATACATAGGGGTATATTCTCTAAGTGACAAGACTGAACTTCCAAGATTATTAGCCAGATTCAAGTAGGGCGCCGCATCTTTAAGGCGGCGTAGCGTATCGTATTTACGCTACGCCGCCTTAAGTCAGAGAGGCAAGTACTATGGGCCAGATTCACAAAGGACTTACGCCGACGTATCTCGAGATGCGCGGCGTAATTTAAATTTGCGCCGCGCATATTTTTGCGCCTGATCCTCAAAACCAAATACGCCTGAAAACTATTTGTTTCCGTCCTACCTAAAAAAATTACACCGGCACTTCTTCGAGCGCAAAATACGCTAGACACACCATTGTTTTGCTAGGCAAAGATGCAAATGAGGGAGATAAGGCGATCCACAAAATTAAGTGTGTGCGGCGTAGGCTACGCCCTGTGCGCATCTGTTAGTTTCCCGGAGTAATTTTACACTTTATAAAAGGTGCCTTAACTTTGCTCCAGCCGTGTAAAGGTCAGCTAAAGCAACACCATTAAGGAAGAGCTGAGCACACACACTTCCCGGACTACAATCTGTCTGCCACCATGCCAGGGGCATCCATGCTCATAACTATACTAGTGACTTTAGAGGCGCAAAGAAGGAGGAGGAAACGGAGGAGGAGGAGGAGGGCACAGGAGAGGATCTACCGCAGACGCCTAGATGTGTTTGGCATGTGTGATTCTGAGGTGTATCGCATCTTCAGATTCAACCGTGAAGCCATCATGGAAATAACCACAATCCTGCAGGATGATCTCACCAGCCCAACACAACGCTCACATGCAGTGCAGCCACTGATCAAGGTATTGGCAACACTCCATTTCCTGGCCACTGGCTCTTTTCAGCGCACAAGTGGAGGTGTGGCTGGGATGTCACAATCCTCCATTAGCAGATGTGTGCACCAAGTTGTCCCTGCAATCCTGAGACGCATGGCCAATCAAATCATCAAACCCTCCCAGGAGGTCCAGCGAATGAACACAATTACAGATTTTTACAAAATTGCAGGATTCCCACGCACCATCGGGGACATTGATTGCACACATGTGGCACTACAGCCCCCCCATGAGACAGAGCACATGTACCGCAATAGGAAGCATTGGCATTCAATCAATGTACAGGTGATAGTGGATGCCCAATACCTCATATGGCACGTCTGTGCCAAACACCCAGGATCCAGCCATGACAGCTACATATACCGTCACAGCAACATCTCCAGAGAATTTGAACAGAACATGTATGGGGCTGGCTGGTTGGTGAGTGACATGGGTGTCAGGTATGACTGTCCCCCCCCCATGATGCAGACATCACGAGGGGCACATGCATGACTAACATCCTCCTGTCTTTTCCCTTCCAGGTGACTCTGCATATGCACTGGGACCCCATCTTATGACTCCATACCGGAACCCCCAAACCACAGGAGAGAAAAACTACAATGCTGCACACATATGTACCCGTGGAGTGGTGGAACGCACATTTGGCCTCCTGAAGTCCCGTTTCCGATGCCTGGATAAGTCTGGGGGTACCCTGTTGTATTCCCCAAACTTCGTGTGCCAGATCATCGGGGCATGTTGCATGCTGCACAACTTCGCAGTGAGAAGGGGCCTGGAGATTGACATACGTGATGACCGAAACCCCGAACCAGACAGTCCCCCCCCCAACCAACTCTACCCGGTCTGCTGAGGGCACAGCAGCCAGGAGACGCCTCGCAGAAGGCATCTTTGCACAGTAAACACACACATTAAACATGGCACAATGAGAATGCATGAATGCACACCCACTGTGGTCCCTAGCACAGACACATCACATGCACATCTAATTGGATTAGACCCAAGAAAACCACATGGTATTAGGGAGCAGTAACGTCACGCCACGGCTCCAATTATGTCACTGTGCATTCATACACCATTCACATGGACCTGGGATCACTTCTCCCTGGTCCTGGGGATCCCTAATCCACCAAAACTGAGGGTGACACCCTTTTTCACCAGGAATGTCACCCCCACATTCATACATCATTCACACACAAAAAAAAAAAAAAATCACCAAAAAATGACATTAAAAAAAAAAGTACACCCAAAAAATCAATGGCCACGGGCACGGCCACGGCCCCTCAGGGGAGCCTCATGGGGGGAGGCAGGGGAAGGAGGATCCTCATGGGGGGGCAGGGGAAGGAGGATCCTCATGGGGGGGGGGCAGGGGAAGGAGGATCCTCATGGGGGGGGCAGGGGAAGGAGGATCCTCCCCGATTGGCTGCCCACCTGCTGCCCTGCCCTCCAAGGCCACGGCGATCCTGGTCAGGCCCAGAGTGAGGGCTGCCGTATTGGCCTGGAGAGCCTGAGTGTTGTCCTGGACAGCCTGGGTCAGGGCAGTCACCTCAAGGGCCACGCCTGTTGTGGCGGCCTGCAGATCACTGAAACAGTTGATGAATGCAACAGTGTTAGTGCCCACGTCACTGACAGACTCCTTGATGGAGGCCAGGCTCTCCTCCATCTGGGCCAAAGTCCGGGTGACCTGACCCAGATGGCGGGTCTGAAGGGCCTGGTCCCTCTGCAGATTTGCAGAGGGCCTTCCTGCCTGCAGTTGAGGCTTGTGGCCTGGGAGGAGGGGAGCCCCCTGGGGGGGCAGCCCTGTTGGGGGAGGAGTGGGAGGGACTACCCCTGATGGTGGCCTGACTGCTGTCAGCCACAAGGGAATCCTCATCCCAACACAGCATCACTTCTCGGGCAAGCTCCCTCGGATCATCCTCAACCTCCCCCCCCCTCATTCTCCTCCCCCTGAACCTCCTCCTGAGGTGAGGTGTGGCCACTCCCCTGCCCTGGGGACTCCGGACTTTCTTGGGGCTCCTCAGCAGCCTGTTGTCCTGGGGGTGGTGCAGCCTGGCCTGATGGCCCAGCAACCTCCTGGCCTGATGGCCCAGCAACCTCCGGGCCTGATGGACCAGCAATCTCCTGGCCATCTGTGGAGGACACAAAACATACACAGGTTGGAGGATCCACACACTTGGCACATATTCCCTTCCCCCACCCACACATGCTACTCACCAGATGGAAATAAAAAAAAAACTTACCTGTCCTCACAGGATCATCAGATTGAAAGCCAGGCAGGCCCACCACTTGCTGGCTGTGGAAGCACCGGGCCACCGCAAGTTCCTCCTCAGTCCACCTTACGGTGCAGGGTGGGCCTCCTCCAGTGCCCCTGGCATGGGCTGCTTGCTTGGCCATCTTCTCCCGGACCAGGCTCCTAAGATCGTTGATCTTCTTCTGAATCCCACTGGGGGTCCTTGTCTCCCCCCCCCCCCTCCGCATTGATCCGATCAGTAATCTCTCGGATTATTGCCCTCTTCCTGGCCGGGGGGACTTCCCGGCTGTCAGGGCCATGCAAAAATCTCCCAAATTGGGTGATCGCCCTGGCCAGCAAGTGCTTCTCTCGCACCGAGAAGTTTAATTTTCTTCTCTTCCGTGCCATCTCACAACACAGCACTCAGCAACAGACACAAAATTCAAATAGAACAAACAAACACAGAAACACACAACAAACAGCCAAAAAGACACAGAACAGACAGCCAAAAAGACACAGAACAGACAGCCAAAAAGACACAGAACAGACAGCCAAAAAGACACAGAACAGACACACACAAAAATCAGACAGCCAAAAAAACAAAAACACAAGCAGACAGCTAATACAAATTCAAACAAAAAACACAGAAGAAACAGACACAAAAAACACTCCGAAAATACACACACCTACTACAACCTTCTACTACAATAAATCTTTAATATAACACTACACTCACCAACAAACAGCCACAAACAACAGAGCAAAAGACACTTGCTTTAGGAAGGGAAACACAGGGATGTACTTTTGCAGGGGAAGTGTGTTTGTCTGGGGCTATTTAAGCACAGGGCGATTCTCACACTAAGTATGCTTGGCCTTTTTCCTATCTCACTGATTGCGCCAAGCCGAGTTCTGCACATGCCCAGTGAGGTGCAGATTCGTGCGTGCATGCGCAGTACGGCCGGCCCTTCATTTGCATGGGGTCACGGCTCATTTCAATGGAGCACGCCCACTTCCTTCCCACTTGCAATAACCCCGCCTTACGCCTCGGTATTTACGTCGCGCTTGCGCAAATTTGGGCGCAAAAGCGCTGTGGATACGGCACTTACGTCACAAAATTAAGGCGCCCTAACTTAAATGATATACGTTTGGAGTAACTTAATTAGCGCCGCTCTACGTGAATCTGGCCCTATATTCACAAAGGGCCAGATTCACAAAGGAGATACGACGGAGTATCTCAGATACTCTGTCGTATCTCTCAGGCCGGGTACACACGGACAAACATGTATGGTGAAAGCGGTCCGTCGGACCGTTTCCACCATACATGTCTGCCAGAGGGCTTCTGTACGATGGTTGTACACACCATCGTACAGAAGTCCGCGCGTAAACAATACGCGGGGCGTGTCCGCGGTGTCGCCGCGTCGATGACGCGGTGTCGCCGCGACAATGACGCGGCGACGTGGGCGGCCCGCCTTTAAAATGCTTCCACGCATGCGTCGAAGTCATTCGACGCATGCGAGGGACGGCGGGCGCCTGGACATGTACGGTAGGTCTGTACTGACGACCGTACATGTCCGAGCGGGCTGAATTCCAGCGGACTGTTTTAAAACAAGTCCAGGAATATTTGTCTGCTGGGAAAAGGCCCGGCGGGCAAATGTTTGCTGGAATTCGGCCCGCTCGCGCCCACACACGACCAAACATGTCTGCTGAAACTGGCCTGCGGGCCAGTTTCAGCAGACATGTTTGCTCGTGAGTATGGGGCCTCAGAGTATCTATGCGACTGATTCATAGAATCAGTTACACATAGATAGCCCTAAGATCCGACAGGTGTAATTGTTTTACACTGTCGGATCTTAGGATGCAGTACCGTGGCTGCCGCTGGGGGGAGTTCGCGTCGTGAACCAGAGTCGGGTATGCAAATTAGGAGTTACGGCGATCCACAAAGTTTTTTTGCGTTCGCTACGTCGCTGCTAGTCTAGTTTCCCGTCGCAAATTTAGTCGTCGTTTTGGGTTCCCTAACTTTACACAGCACACGTATGAGCTGTATAAAGTATGGCCGTCGTTCCCGCGTCGAAATTTAAAAATTCACTTTGTTTGCGTAAGACGTCCGGGAATACGGAAGTACGCTACGCACGTCGCCGTTCGAAAAAATGACGTCACTTTGCGCAAAGCACGGCGGGAATTTCGAAACGGAGCATGCGCAGTAAGTCCGGCGCGGGAGCGCGCCTAATTTAAATGGCACACGCCCATTTAAATTATGCGGGCTTACGCCGGAGGCCGCCAGCGTAGGTTTTCATTGCAAGTGCTTTGTGAATCAGGCACTTGCGATGAAAACTTGCGGCGGTGTAATGTATCTACGATACGTTACGCCGCCGCACTTCTACATGAATCTGGCCCACAGTACTTGCCTCCTAACTTACGGCGGCGTATCGTAAATGGGGCCGGCGTAATAAGCGCGCCTAATTCAAATGATGAGGGGGCGTGTTTTATGTTAATGGAGGGTGACCCGACGTGATCGATGTTTTTTACGAACGGCGCATGCGCCGTCCGTGTACATATCCCAGTGTGCATTGCTTCAAAGTACGCCGCAAGGACATATTGGTTTTGACGTTAACGTAAATTACGTCCAGCCCTATTCACGGACGACTTCCGCAAACGTCGTAAATTTTTCAAATTTCGACGCGGGAATGACGGCCATGCTTAACATTGACTAGGCCAGCTATTTGATGGAATAACTTTATGCCGGAAAACGCCTTACGTAAACGGCGTATCTTTACTGCGACGGGCGCACGTACGTTCGTGAATCGGCGTATCTAGGCATTTACATATTCTACGCCGAACTCAACGGAAGCGCCACCTATAGGCCAGCCTATAAAATTGTACCCTAAGATATGATGGCGCAGGCTGTCGTATCTTAGCTAGGTTTAAGTATATCTCAGTTTAAGAATACATTTAAACTTATGACGGCGCCGATTCAGAGTTACGTCGGCGTATCTACTGATACAACGGCGTAAATCTTTCTGAATCTAGCTATATATTGCCTATTCACTGAATAGCTGAGCAATTTGATTGGCCATCTTTGATCTGAAAGACAGGAATTACATCCTGTCTTTAAGAGTGGCAGGTAAATGACCCCAGCCGGAGTCACTAATTAGTATTAGGGAGCTAATTAGTATACATCCTTGCATACCAATAAACTCACTCTAATAAGTAATTAGATCACATGTGGCCTGAGTAATGGTTTGATGTGCTAAATAGATTCATCCTGGACCCCTGCACACTGACAATCGACAAACCTCCTTTGATGTGTAAAATCTAATTACAGGTTTGATGTGTAAAAACAGATTCATCCTGTCTCTTTGAATTACAGGTTTGAAATCTGGCCTGATCAATTTTGGACTTATATATATATATAACACCCAACATATTACTACATATACTACAACACCTCCCTTCAGTTAGAACACAATGAGGGAACATTTTTAACCCCTTGATCGCCCCCTAGTGTTAACCCTTTTCCTGTCAGTGACATTTTTACAGTAATCAATGCATTTTTATAGCACTGATTGCTATAAAAATGCCAATGGTCCCAAAAATGTGTCAAAAGTGTCCGAAGTGTCCGTCATAAGGTCGCAGTACCGATAAAAATCGCAGATCGCCGCCATTACTAGTAAAAAAAAAATTACTAAAAATAACATAAAACTATCCCCTATTTTGTAGACGCTATGGCCCGGATTCACAGAGAGCGGGCGCACATTACGCCGCCGTAGCACAAACCAATGTACGCTACGCCGACGCAGCACAGAGAGGCAAGCATGGAATTCAGGAAGCCAGTGCTCCCAACGCTGCGTCGGCGTGGCGTAGATTTCGAAGGCGCAGGCCGGCGTAGGTGGAAGTGGGCTTGACCCATGCAAACCCATGCAAATGAGGCGTGACCCCATGCAAATGATGGTCCGAGCCCCAGACAAGTACGTTTAACGAACTGCAAATGCGCCGTGACTTGGACGCATCCCACTGCGCATGCTCACAACTACGTCGGAACAACTGCCTAAGATACGCCGGATCACTGCCTACGCCATGAACGTAACCTACGCCCAGCCAGACACACGTCCAACGTAAACTACATAAAATACGCCGGCTTGTGTTCCCTGATGCAGACCTTTACATGTCTGCTGCTGAGTTACACCTCCTTTATGGGGCTTAACTTTACGCCGGACGTACAACTTACGCGCACCTCTCGCAGCTTGCGTCGGGCGCGCGCAGGTTCGTGAATCGCCGTATTTTCCTCATTTGCATATTTGAATGGCTAATCAATGGCAGCGCCACCATGCGTCCAGTGTAAATGTGCTCCCACCCTACGCCGGCGTAGGCTAGTTACGTCGGCGGGATGAAGCCTGTTTTTAGGCGTATCTTACTTTGTGGGTCCAGTGCACAGATACGCCGGCGCATATTTGCACTTACGTGGCGTATATTGAGATACGTCGGCGCAAGTGCTTTGTGAATCCGGGCCTATAACTTTTGCGCAAACCAATCAAGAAACGCTTATTGCAATTTTTTTTTTACGAAAGATTTGTAAAAGAATACGTATCGGCCTAAACTGAGGGAAAAAAATGTTTTTTATATATTTTTGGGGGATATTTATTATAGCAAAAAGTTAAAAATATAATTTTTTTTTCAAAATGCAGTCACAGATCCTGCCATCCATCCCTGCTCAGCCATCCCTGCCCCATAACAATACTCTGCAACATAACCAAACTGTGCAATACTCTGCAATACCCCACAATACTCTGCAATACCCCACAATACTCTGCAATACCCCACACTACTCTGCAATACCCCACAATACCCTGCAACGTCGCCTATGGGGATTTTTAAGTAGCAAAGTTTGGCGCCATTCCACGAGCGTGTGCAATTTTTAAGGGTGACATGTTGGGTATCTATTTACTCGACATAACTTCATCTTTCACATTATGCAAAAGAATGAAGAAAAAATACTAAATTTGCTAAATTTTATAACAGAAACAAAGAAAAATTCATATTTTTTATACAGAATTTTCAGTCTTTTTTCTCTTAAAGCGCAAAAAAATAAAAAACCCAACGGTGATTAAATACCACCAAAAGAAAGCTCTATTTGTGTGAAAAAAAAAGAATGAAAATTTCATTTGGGTACAATGTTGTATGACTAAGTAATTGTCATTCAAATTGTGAGAGCACCGAAAGCTGAAAATTGGTCTGGTTATTAAGTGGGTTTACGTGACTGGTGGTCAAGTGGTTAATGGCTTGTTTTAGCCATCTTCCGGGGGTACTTTTGGAAGCTTTACTCCCTTTTTGTCTTAATGGAAGGGAGTCACAAAGTGAAGATGACTTTCTAATACTCTTCATTATCTCCAAATATCTTAGAAGGCACCTCCTGACATCCAGAATGTGGAAGGTTTCATCTCCTGGCCCCTGAAGGTAAGGGGCAAAAGGTAGGGAGAATAATTTCCTGGGTACGGTGAAAGACCGAAGATAATTTAGGCAGGAAGGCTGGATCTGTCCTCAGAACTACCCTATCTGCAGACATCTCATAAAAGGGCTCATTGATTGATAGTGCTTGTAACTCACTAATTCTACGGGCAGACATCATTGCTACCAAAAGTAGTGTCAGGAATCTTAACAATGTTTCTTCTATCGGCTCGAACTGTGACTTAGTGAGTCCTTGAAGAACTAAGGATAAATCCCATTTGGGAAAACTAATAAGAGGTCTGGGCCTACTTTTTGCCATAGCTCTAAATAACCTGATAATCAAGGGTTCCTTTGACAGTGTTTTTTCCCCAAAAAATGATAAAGCAGCTACCTGCGTCTTGACAGTACTTGCTGCTAAACCCTTTCTCCAATTCTTCTTGGAGAAATTCTAAAACTGAAATAGTGCTCATGAAATTAAAGTTTTTGCTGGAACACCAGGCATTGTAAACCTTCCAGACTTTGAAGTAAATAGCCCTGGTGACTTTCTTCCTATGCAAGAAGGGTGTTATTTTTTTCAAAATTTCTTCCCCAGAAACCAGGCTGTTAGACTGAGGTAAGCTGTATTTGGATGGAGAATCTGACACAGAAGGTCCACCCTGATCGGCAATCTCCAGGGAGGTTTTGCTGAGAGATTCATTAGGGTGGAAAACCAGGGTCTTTTCGGCCAGTAAGGAGCTATTAAGATTAGATCTGTAGACTCCGCTCTGCTAATACCCTTGGTATAAGTTGAAACAGCGGATATGCGCAAAAGGGAAGTTCTATTTGCGGGCCAACACATCTACTCTGAAGCCTCGTACACACGCTCGTTTTTCACAAGAAAACTGCTGGCAGAGCTTTTTGCAGAGAAAACTGTTTGTGTGTATGATTTCTCGTCAAGAAAACTGTCGTGAATCTTGACGAGAAAAAAAAAGAACCTGCTCTCTATTTTCTCGTCGGGAGTCTCAATTTTCTCGTCGTAATTCTCGCCAGGGAGGTTTACGGCGAGAAAATTGGTCGTGTGTATGCTTTTCCGAGTCTTAAAAACCTGCGCATGGTCAGAATCAAGTATGAGACGGGAGCGTACCTTCGGTAAAAGTAGCATTCGTAATGGAGATAGCACATTCGTCACGCTGTAAAAATTATTGCATCGTTTAAATGCTGCGCATTTAAATCTTCTTTAGAATAGTACAATAATGAACAATAATGAACTTGTTTTGCTGCTGATATTCACAGTGTTCTGACTAACTTTTTGCAACATTTTGAATGCTGATCTCATGAATATTTTTGACTATTTTATACAGCAAGATATATATATATATATATATATATATATATACTGTATATATATATATATATATATATATATATATATATATACACACACACACATATATATATATATATACACAGATCTGCATTTTTATTATTTAATTTCTAGTGATCTCCATGATTTGATTTATAAATTATTAGTTGTGTCAAGTTACCCCAATTTAAACATTATTATCTTGTATTTTTGACCTTGAGCCTAGGTTCACACTGCTGCGAATTAAAATCGCGGTAAAATGCGCGATTTTACCGCGATTTCGCGGCCGCGATTTTGCCGTGATTTTTCCCGCGATTTCGGCCGCAATTTAATGTAAATCGCGGCCCGAAATCGCAAAAAGTAGTACAGGAACTACTTTTTGAAATCGCAGATGCGGCGTCGCACTGATTAGGACAGTGCCATTGCCGACAATTGCCGCCGATTTGAGATGCGATTTGACATGTCAAATCGCATCTCAAATCGTACCCAGTGTGAACCAGGGCTCAAGGAGATTGTTTGGTGTTATCTGTCCCTTTTTAATTAGACCTTTTTTTTTTTTTAAAGTTACCTGCCTACTCACCAGCTAAATTTTTAGGTTTATAAAAACACATAGGCAAGTATTAACTGTTAAAAAATAAAAAAACATTTATTCTGGTATATAAAAATAAAATAAATAGAAGGCAGCACTGGAGAACCTGCTGCAATTTGTGCAACTCTGTGTGGACACTAAAATTGGGACCTTGAGAAGCACATAAAGGAGGCAGCCCAATCTGGTCCTGGACTCCCAGAGGTCAGAAACAGCAGCAGGTGAGATATATGTCCCAAGTTTGTGGTACTACAACAGCCTACCTTCTGTCAGACCACATTGAAGCAAGGCCATCACGTTCTGGTTATCCTGGTAGCCTTCCCTCCAGCCTTCTTTGCTGCTTTCTCTGCAGCTTACTCTGTAGCCTTCTCTGCAGCCTTCCTTCTCCACTTGGCTGGAGCCTGTGCCTCGGGAGGTGTACTCGTGTCAGGAAGAGGAGAGGAAGGTGGCGGAGGTGGAGGAGAAGAAGGTGGAGGAGAAGAAGGTGGAGGAGGAGGTGGTGTAGAAGAAGGAGGTGGAGGAGGATGGCTGTGGTTACAAATCACAGTGGATGCTGTAATTGCCCCCACCAACCCCTTATTTAAAAGACTAATGAGCAGGGGCTTGCATAAGAGGCGTTGGCCCATTGCCATCTTACTCATTTTGACGCCAACTAGGGTGGCATAGCCCTCTTCAGGGGTGGTTGGTTGTTGGAGGGTGGCCTGTGCCTCTTTAATCAGGGCCAGTTCTGCCTCGCTCACACTCCTATCCCTCTTGGCTCTTCTTGTTGGAAGGCAGATGGGAGGCACCTGGCACCTTGTTCGGCCACTTGGCCCTGCCACCTCCTCTCTGCCACTCATCCCTGCCACCTCCTCTCTGCCACTCACCCTTGCCACCTCCTCTCTGCCACTCACCCCGGCCTCCTCCTGCCTGACACTTTCCAGACCCTCATCCTGGTTGATGTCATCCTGTGTATAAAAAAGGGACCTAGTTGAAGTTTTGGGTTCATCAATCACACACAATTTCCAGCTCATAACTGTTGCAAATTGAATGAAAAAAAAAATAGAAAAGACAATCATTCTGACCCCAGCAGTTTTCATTATTTTCTCCCCAACTTTTTGAGCCACTACTGTCTATTGATATGTAAAACACTTTTTGATCGGGCGTGGCCTGGAGCGTCATGGGATGGGACGCTAGATGGCTGAGCTCCGCCGGACGATCATCCTTACCACTATATCCTGGGCTTCCACCCAGGACCCCGGGTGACACTGTGGCCATGGCTCCGCCGAAGGCGACCAAGTCTCCGCCAGGAGAAAGACTCCCCGGGAAAAGATGGCGGCATCACGAGGTCGTGCTTCTGCCAAGAAGCAGTAGCGGCCTGCCAGACCACCCTCACGGCGAAGATAGAGGAGGTGAAGGTGGATATCTCCCTGGTGAGACAGGACATTCAGAAGCTGAGGGAGAGGGTTACCGAGGCAGAGGTGAGGTTGGGCACTGTTGAAGACTCCCTCCCCCCTCCAACACTCCTCAGAAGCCATGCAGCTGCAGATTAACCAGCTCTTGCAGAAACAAGACAACCTCGAGAACAGAACCCGAAGGTGTAACTTTAGATTCATCGGCCTTCCCGAGAGGGTAGAGGGGAGAGACCCGCAAGACTTCCTGGAAAAGCTGCTCTGTGCAGAGAGGCCTTCTCCCCCATGTTTGCTGTGGAGCGTGCACACCACATGTCGGGCAGGCCGCCGCCTGGGGCACCCCCCGCACATTCATAGCAAAATTCAACTACAGGGACAGGGATGCCATCCTTCGCCTGAGCAGAGAGAGGGGAAACATTCCCTTTGACAACAAGATGGTGGCTGTCTTTCCGGATTTCTCGGCTGAGGTCCAGCGCAGGAGGAAGACCTTCATGGAAGCCAAACGGCGTCTACGCGTCAAGCATGTGAAATACGCCATGTTATTCCCGGCCCGTCTACGTGTGGAGGGTGAGGACCGAGCGCATTTCTTCGATGACCCGGAGGAGGTTTTGGCCTGGCTGGAGCGGCAAGATAGACACAGATAAGTACAATGCTGTTTGCTACATTGGCGTTCCTAGTGCCTTAGCCTTGCAGTTAATTTCGCCTGCTCCCATGGGGAACCTGTGATCCCTGATCTCCCTCATGTCCGGGGGGTCATCCCCATTTATCCCAGTTCGCCTCCCGTGGGGCGATCGACCCCATCACCTTCTGTCCCCTCTTCATCCCTGGGCTTTCGCTCCCTCTCCCCCTTTGTGGTGGCGGGGGCTCCATATGGCATTTTGACATTGCTCTCTGATACCCGGGGCCCGACAGCCGTGTGACCACGGGAGAAGCGACCTTTCCCCAATATGTAACCCCCCCCGTGGGGAGTACTGTGTCTGCAAGGCTGGGATGTCCCCTTACCCGTACAGTTTGTTCCTTCACTGGGGAGACAGGTTGCCCACGATACCCGATCGCCTGTACGGCATCACGGGGACCCGGATGGAGTGGTAGCCACTTATTCTATTTTTCTTTGTTGGACCAATTTTTTTTAAAAAGGACTTTTATTTGTTTCTCTCATTGACTCCGGCGGAGGGAGGCGTTCTACGTAAGGGCTCGCAATGGACAGCGAGTACAGTCCTACACTGTGCCATAGCACACAGCGAAGTTTCGCCCCACCTGCAGCAACCCACAACCGAGACTGGAGGGGTGCCACTGCGCAGACCTCCCCTATGTGGTCTGTCCGAATACCATCTAGGACTGCACTGGTGACCCCCCTGTGTTTATTTTTAAAATTCAGTTTTTATGCTATGATCTGGGTGCTGCTCTTGCCTTGTTGGCAGTTGAGGGTTCAAGCCCGCACCAGTTGGGGACAGTGCAGGGCAGGGAGGGGGGTTGGGCGGGTTCAAATGTATTTCGTTAGTGCTTTTTATTTTTTACTTTACTTTTTAATTGAGCAAAACGTCCCTGGATGGTATACAAATGTGATTGTACTAATATGCATTGCTGTATTTAAACGTGGTCCTGGTGTGTCACTGATTGTAATTGAATGTTATCTGAATCCTGGGGTTTCTTATTCCTCCTGTCTCATCCCATGGCCACGCTGAAGTTACTTACTTGGAATGTCCGTGGGATGAGAGACCCGATCAAGCGATCTGCGATTTTTGCAGTACTTAAAAAACAGAGGGCAGATGTGGTGGTCCTGGTGGAGACACATGCAGAGGGCTCAATCCAGTGAACACTCAGAAGGCCATGGGTGGGCTGGGGATTCCACTCAGTCCACACCTCTCAATCCAGAGGGGTTTCACTGTTAATTGCCAAAACGGCTCATTTTGAACTCCAGGATTCAGTGATAGACCCGCAGGGCAGGTATGTCTTCTTGAAAGCTAAGCTGCATGGGGATGTGCTTTTACTAATGGCATTTTATGTCCCACCTCCCTTCCACTCCACTATTTTGGTTGCTGGGTTTGATTTTATGGCCCTTCATCCTGATACGCCAGCAGTCTGGTTGGGCGATTTTAACAATGTGCTGGACCCCTCCCTAGACAGGATGGCTGGAACCCCAGCTGCATCGGTGGCGCCACATCCCACGAGATTCGCGAGACTTCAACCTCGTTGATACGTGGAGATATGGCCACCCCTCAGACAGAGCGTACTACTTTTCGGCCTCTCCTCCCGATCCCTCTCTGATCATTGCCCTTGCTGGGCGGAATTGTCACTGCCCTGGGCCTGCCCGCCCGCCGCCCTCGTGGCGGTTGAATCCATTCTGGTTAACCCTGCTCCCAGAGGATGCGGACTTGGCGACGGAATGGGAGCGGTACTTTGATGGTAACTCTGACTCTGCGTCTCCGCAGGTAGTCTGGGAGACCTTCAAACTGCATGCCCGCATGACACTCTCGTCCCGTATAAATTCCCTCAAAACAGCATCTGCAGAGGCACTAGATAGGGCCACGGACCTTGTCCTTGCAAAACAAAAGGAGTTCACTGACAACCCGACCGCTGACTCAGCTGCAGAACTTAAACTCTGTTCCAGGACAGTTGACCAACTACACTATGAGAAGTCGAAGCGGAAGCTCTTCTTTCTTAAACAACGAACGTTTGAACATGGGGAGAGAGCAGGGAAACTACTCGCTTATTTGGTACACTGTGAGGAGAGACCCCTGGTGGGGATTTCCCTGCGCTCTCCGGGGGGTGACCTTGTAACTGATCCGGAACAGGTGACCGCTATGTTTCGTGACTTTTTCTCCTCCCTATATGACACAGTAGCCCCTGACGGAGATTCTCTGTCGGATGAATTTTTTGCTAATCTACTGATCCCCCGACTAACCGCACAGCAGACTCAGGCACTTGAGGAGCCACTGGCGGCAGAGGAAATCTCCAAAGCATTGGCTGGCCTCCTGAAATCCAACGCACCGGGGTCTGATGGCTTGCCATCAGAGTTCTATTCTACCTACGCCGATACACTGGTCCCTAGGCTCCTCGCCCTTTACAATTCCATCTTTGATAGCTCTGAAGTTCCGCCCTCGATGAGGGAAGCCACCATAGTGCTGATCCCCAAGCCTGGGAAGGACCCCCACTTGTCAGAGTCGTATCACCCCATCTCCCTACTACAGGTGGACATCAAGATATTGGCCAAGGTGCTTGCCATCCGCCTCAACGCAGTTATCCTTTCCCTAGTACAAACTGATCAGGCGGGCTTTATGCCTGGTCGGAACACCTCCTTCAATCTTAGGAGGCTCTTTATTAACCTTCAGGCAAACCATGACAACCCGGGATCTAGAATAATCGTCGCCTTGGACACTGCCAAGGCGTTCGATTCGGTGGAGTGGCGGTACCTCTGGACATGTCTTGCAAAATTCGGACTAGGCCCCAAATTCATTCAATGGGTGCAGCTCCTTTACCAGGCCCCTGTGGCTAGAGTTTTGCCCAACGGCTGGCCCTCGGGTCAGTTCCTTTTGCATAGAGGCACGAGGCAGGGCTGCCCCCCTGTCGCCGCTGTTATACGCACTGGCGGCGGAGCCACTAGCGATCGCCATACGTACACACCTAGGTATAACGGGATTAGAAAGGGGGGAGTGGAGGAGAAGATAAGCACATACGCGGACGACACTCTTTTATACCTAGACGACTCTACTGACTCCCTTCCATTGGCTCTGGCCCTGATAGAGCGCTTTGGCGCTTTCTCGGGACTCCGGATCAACTGGGACAAATCCCAGATACTCCCACTCGATAGCTACCCGGTGACCAGAGATAGGGCCCTTCTTCCGCTGCAGAGAGTCGCTGAAATCAAATATTTGGGAGTCCGAACCACTAGAGACGCGGCAGACTATATCTCTTTGAATGTCACACCACTGTACGATATGCTAAAACAGAGGACTCAGGCATGGGCTCGCCTCCCGCTGGGAGTCACGGGTCGCATAAATTTTGTAAAAATGGTTCTGCTACCTAAGGTCTTATACATGGTGTGGCCTTCTCCGGTGTATCTTGTGCTCAGATGCTTCAAATCGCTGGAAGCTCTCCTCAAACCATTCATATGGGGCGCCGCAAGACATAAACTCCCCTGGCATAGACTTAAGAACCCGACTGATCTTGCGGGACTGGCACTTCCTGACTTTAATGCATACTATTTGGCTGCACAGCTGGCGCAGTTATTTCATATGGACAAGGTAGACAGGGTTAGGTTCCTTCGCCTCCTGTGCCCCGCGTGGACTCAGTCAACAGACGACCCTTTGGTGACAATAGCGAGAGGAGTGAGATGTATAGGGGGCCGTCACACCCTCCTGTATCACTATAGGAGGGTGTGGAGCGTGGTCTCGGACAGGCTTTGCATCTCGTCCCCGCATGGCTACACCTCCTTGTGGCACAATGCTGCCCTCCCGGAGTTGGAGCTCATCCGAGACACTGAGGCGTGGAGTTCTAGGGGGATATATTATTTGTCCCACGTCGCCAGGGGTGGAAAACTGAAATCCTTCGATGTGTTGCAAACTGAATATAACTTACCTGACCATATGCTTTTTCGTTACGCCCAGCTACGCCATGCTTTTCATGCCCAGTTCCCTCAGGATGACATAACCCTGCCTGACAACCCTCTAATGGCAGCGATCAAATACCCAGACCCCAAAAAGTTAATTACCCAGTTCCACTCCATGCTTTTGCTCCCAGGCGCGACTACGTCGGCCTATGCTTTGAAGTCCAGATGGGAGGGGGAGGTGGGCCTTATGGAGGATGATGAGTGGAGCGATGCTCTGGATGCATGTAAATTTGTATCCCCTAAGCTATCAGACCGCCTTACACAAACCTTTATTATAAACAGGGCCTACCTTACACCCCTTAGGATCTCTAAATACAGAAGGGACTACCCCGCTACTTGCCCGATGTGTGGCCAGGATATGGGCACCTTTTTCCACCTGATGTGGCAGTGCACTAAGATTCAAGCTTTCTGGGAACAGGTGGTGAGGTTCCTCCACGACAAGATGGGATCCCCCATAACCCTACAACCAAAGCCATGCTTGCTTGGCATCTTCCCAGATGCGGAAATTAATACATTTCTCAAGGTATTTTTGCATGAGACACTCTTTGTAGCTCGGAAGGTTATAGCAAAGGTATGGATGAGACCAGACCCTCCAGAGCTTTCCCACTGGCTGACAGAAGTCAACAATGTTTTGCCGTACAAAAAACTGGTTTATTTGCACAGGGGATGTCCATCTAAATATGAAAAGATATGGGACAAGTGGCTGAAAACACCTGCGACCAGCATTAAAGGGAGACCGATGCGGCCATGCTTTTTGCCCATGGGAAGGATCTGAGGGATGGGGGGTACTGGGGTGGATGGGTGGCCGATAGGCATGTGCAAAAGGGAAAATTTTGTTTCGTTTTGTTTCGTTTTAATTCGTTATTTAATTAATTTCGTTAAGTTAGGTTCGTTACATGTGTTAAATTCGTTTTCGGAACCCGTTCGTTTTCGACCGAATTTCGAAAAATCCGGTCGAATTCGAAAATATTTCGACCGTTTTCGGAATTCGTTTGTTTTCTACCGAATTTCGAAAAATCCGGTCGAATTCGAAAGTATTTCGACTGGATTCGACAACAAATAGTCTCTTTTCGAATATAATTTCGAAATTCGAAAAAAAAAAAAAAAAATTCGAATTCCAAATCGAAAACCCGCGGACGAAATTCGATCGGAATTCGAAAAAAAATAATAATCGAATTCCGATCGAATTTCGTCCGCGGGTTTTCGATTCGGAATCGAAAACGTTCGTTCGGATTCGGTAAATTCATTAATATTGCAATTCGGGAATTCGTATGCATCCGAATGTCCGAATAATGAAAAATTTGTCCGAATTTCGATTCGGAACGAAACGAAATGCACATGCCTAGTGGCCGATGCGATGCAACATGTCAGTACTCCAGGACACTTAATTGTAAGCGTTTTTGTATTATCTGCTCTTCTGTTTTTTTTTCTCTCTTTATGCTATCCCGCACAGACAGGACACTACGCAGTGAAGCATTCTATATGATACCACTTGACGTTTGCTGTAATCATATGCCGTTTGTATACCCTGTATATTATTGTTTTGCTCAATAAAAGCTTTTTTGATGAAAAAAAAAAACACTTTTTAATCAAACTTTTTTTTTTTTCATATTAAACATCTATTTTACAGCATTCATTTTTTCACAATAAATGTTTTGAAAATACTATACCTGGCTCCAGATGGGCACATCCAGGTTTTCCTTCAGTATGGAAGGCTCATCTTGCTCCAGAGAAGGATCATCTTGGCTGCAGGGAAGGCTGGAGGGAAGGCTGGAAAGTGAGTGCCTTGCTTCAAGGTGGTCATTTAGAAAGGACAGTCTGTTGTAGTACCACAATGTTGGGACATATACCTTCCCTGCTGTTGCTGTTCCTCCGACAAGCCAGGACCTTAAAGCGCTCACTCCTGTATGTGCCTCTCAAGGTCCCAATTTTATTTTTATTTTTTTTAATTATTTTTATTATCAAGGTCCCAATTTTAGTGTCCAGCTGTTGGATGGTTACGGGGGGCATGCGAGTATGCACAAATGGGAGCAGGGTCTCCAGCGCTGCTTTCCTTACCCCTCTTTTTTTGTGTATGGGATTTTTGGTCTCCCAAAGAGCAGGCACCTCTCTTAACCGATCTATAAATTCTATTAAAAAATCTTGTTCCAGAAATGGATTCATTTTTTCTGCAAGGCAAAACACAAGACAAATATACTAATGTCAATCACAGTCTAAACTCTAGTAATCTTTATCCCCATATAGGCCTTCAATCTCTATGCAGTATAGGCCACTGATGTCCCAAGTTAAAATCATACCTACGGTCAAACGTTCGTCGCTTTTACTACTTCCTCCGCACACCGAACGTAGGTACGACACATGTGTGTTAACTTTGTATACACTACGCATGCGTGACACTCCACACACGTAGCTCACCCATGACGTTCTTTCTCGATGTTTCCCCGCCCCTTCTCTTTCTGTGCACACGACATGGTGGAATCTGATGAGCAAGTGTCTGCAATAAGGCCGATTTCTGAAAAAAACGACGACACAACAAGCCTGAGCCTGAGGAAGCGTCACGAACAAGGAGCAGATACAAGGCATCTAACATGTCCTACGCGGAAATGGTGGACATATTGAGAAAGTCGGATTATGATGGCAAGCATGGGCCCTATACCCACCCTATTCTACAGAAGGTCAAAAATAATGAAAAAAGTTGTCAAAAATCTGAAGAGACATTTTGGGGTGAAAAGATCAAAGGAGCAGCTCAGAAAGAGGTGGTCAGACCTCAAAATGAAAAATAAAGAAAAAAACTGCGCTAGTTCAGAAACAAAATGTCTAGCTGCTACATACAAACAAACAAAGCCAGCAAGAATAGTAAACAAAAAATGTAGCGCTAAAAACCGAAAACTCCAAAGTATGTGATACCATGTGAGGTGACAAGGTAAGTATAAAAATGCATATACATAAACCACTGACATATAAATATAAATAGCTGAAACAGTGCTTGATGCAAAGAAAAAGTCTATATTTCAAAGTAGAAAAAACATCAATTGAGTGATGGGTGCAGGGAAAACAGATGAGCTGCTATCCGTTGATTGGGATACAACAGGTGCACAAGTTGTCTGTAGCACTCTATGAGGATCACAATCACATCAAGGTAGGTAGTGGATGAAATACGCTTACCGGATGGGTTGGACTCTACTACTGTACAGCAAAGAGTCAGCCAGACATAGTGGTCTTTGGAAACCGGGACCACTCAAACCGGAATGGGACCATAAGCGAGACTGGAACTCCAAATTGACATGGACGACAGGAACCAGCAGAGCTTGAATTGTGTGTTGGATCAATACCACGAGCTTTGAATATAATCCTTAGACCATCAGTCAGGAGATGCAGGGCAGGATGTTGCTAAAGCTCTCAGGAAACCATGGAGTGGATGATATGAAATGGAAAAAGAACTCCAATAGTGCAGGTCAATTAAAACCAATGAGGTTTATTTGTAAAAAGTCATAGGTAAATATGACAAGGATAAAAAGTGATCACGTACAGAAAATGGCAATGTGGGGTGCTCAATAGCAATGCCCGACGCGTTTCGGCTAACTAAGCCTTCAACAGGGGCATAAGGATGCACCCCCACATTGCTCGCTTAAATACACTGAATGGTTATGAGACCCTCCCCCAACTGGGTGGTACCCTAAAACAGGATATGATGTAATAGATGTGCATTGTGACAGACATAATATAAAAGGAAATAATTCTTTAAACAAGTATACATCACATACTAACATCGCCTCAATCACATAGAAATGCAACAAATACCACCATATTATACATATCATATCAATGAGAGGCAATCATCTGCAACATTCTATGATAAAAAATAATAAAATGTAAATATAAATATAAATAACACAGCTGTTACTGTGTCACCAGATGAGGAACCTCTCATAATTCTATGAGTGGGGACACTGCGCCATCATGTTGCTTTTACAAACATTACTTTGACAAGTGTTCCCACTGAGCATCTACAGACTGCTTCCTTGTAAGGGCGCTCGTCCTTGGGGTTAAACAACCCCACTGTGCTCATAGATTAAACACGATCGCCCCAAATTGTCACCGATCGGTACAGCGCTGCTACTAACAGTCCGCGCGTGCACCAATCAGGTGTAATGGGGGCGTGGCATAGAGCCAAGGCGGCCAATCAGCGAGCACCTATAGCATGACTTCCACACCCATCATGTGCGCAGCGATGCTCACACCAATGGGATGTGGAGGGGCCCTGACCAGTCATATGATCAGGGTTTTCACGGACCCACCCCTCACACACCCAGAAATTTAAGACAAAACGAGGGTGCAGAGGGGGGAGGCGCTTACAGCGCAAAAAGAAAAAGGACAAAATAGATGCAGGAAGTTTTAAAATTTAAGCTCAGTCCAACTTTCCGAACATGAACAACAAGTATTAGGCAAGGGGTTAAAATTTGTTCCGCCCAGGAAATTAAACAAGTTTACCACCTTTATCGATATACAAAAATTTGTAAGGAAATTGAATATTCAACGACACTTTTTGGGGACACCTAGTCAGGATCCGGTTGGTTCGGGCCAGACAGGCTCTGTGCCCACTGGATCAACTGACAGTTGCGCCATCAGTTCTACTGATAATGTTACCCATTCTGGATTGTCAAATCCATCTTTATACAATCCTCCAAGTACATCTTCATCTATTAATGTGTTCAGGAGTTTAGTATTAGAGGACTTAGACAAATTATCTCCAAAAAAGTTCTATCAGGATCCATCCATTGAGGCAGGTTTAAAAGCATTATGCCTCAGGAAGGATCTCGTTATCCGCCCCGCCGATAAGGGGGGCGGGATCGTTATACTTGACAGTTGCATATATTTCAGAAATGAATAGACTACTTGAAGATCGGACCACATATGCCATCTTACCTAATGACCCTACCACCAAATATAAGAAATTGTTGGTAGATATTGTGAAGGAGGGTTCCTCTTTACAAATTCTAAATAAAAAAGAACTAGACTTCTTGGTACCATTGGTACCTGCTGAAAGTCCACAAGAATCCGACTAATCCCCCTGGACGACCCATCGTCAGCGGGATCGATTCGGTGACTTCGCAGGTAGGGAAATATATAGACCATTATCTCCAACCTTTGGTCAAGCTAGTGCCCTCATATCTTAAAGATACAGGAGACACGATTAGATTGTTGGAAAAAATTTGACACCAGGGAGACATTCTACTGGTCACAGCCGACGTGGCGGCACTTTATACGTGTATACCGCACCATCTTGGGCTGGCTGCTGTCGAGACTTTTCTGACTAAAAACTCATTGCTCCCCATTATACAGAGAAATTTTATAATGGAACTTCTAGTATTTGCTACCAAGCATAATTATTTCTGGTTCCAAGGGGTTTTCTATTCCCAAATTAGGGGTGTGGCAATGGGGGCTAAATATGCCCCCAGCCTAGCAAATTTGTTTATGGCCCAGTGGGAAGAGGACGTCGTCTATGCTCTTAGGAGACCTGAGCTCCTTTTATGGGCCAGGTACATAGACGACGTCCTCTTCCTCTGGAAGGGTGATATGGAATCTCTAGATGCTTTCATGATTCAGTTGAACGACAACAATCGGGGGATTGCTCTGTCCTATGAGGCTAGCCCTACCTCAATACACTTCCTCGATCTGGAGATATCGACTACGCATGACAAATTGGAATTTAAAACGTATTTCAAACCCACCGACCGGAATGGTTACATTCCGGTCGATAGCTGTCACCACCGTAGGTGGTTAGAATCTGTCCCTCGGAGTCAGTTCCTCCGTCTTAGGAGGAACTGTACTAGGGACAGTGACTTCCACCTTCAAAGTGATATGTTAAAAACTAGATTCCTTGATAAAGGGTACGAGCCCGCACTGCTTGACAGTGCTATTAATTTGGTGTCTGCAACGGATAGGACTTCCCTCCTACAGGTCAAACCTAAGATGGCTAAACAAGATAACTTTAAGTGGTCTTTTTTTACCAGTTACTCCATTCAACACAGTGAGATTAGTAAAATCCTAAATAGACATTGGAAAATCCTTCTCAACGATAGGATTTTGGGGCCGTCGCTACCAGATAGAGCCGGCATCATTTTCAGGGGTGCACGCTCTGTTCAAAGCGACATAGCTCCTAATACTATCGACCCCCCAAAGAAGATATCTTTCTTCCCAGAGGCTAATGGATTCTATCCATGTCGCTCCTGTAATGTCTGTGTCACCAACACCATAGTTAGACATAAGATAGACTCATTCTCCTCTACAGTGACAGGTCGGATATACACTATGAAGCAGTTCACCACATGTTTCACTAGCTTTATCGTATATCTTATAACATGTCCATGTAAATCCCAATATGTGGGACGGACTATAAGAAACTTTTCCATCAGAGTCAACGAGCACATAGCTAAAATCCGAAAGGGTTGTCCCAAACATACAGTCTCACGCCACTATCTCGAGCACCATAACTCCGATCCCAAGGGATCGTTGTTTCAGGTGATCGACAGATTCGTCCCTCACTGGAGAGGAGACTCCAGATTAAGGGGCGTCTCGAGACTCGAGACTTTTTGGATACACGAGCTCAGGTGCTACACCCCTTATGGTATGAACGTTGACTGTTTCATTAACCAGGGGTGAGCATCCTGGGCTCGTGTGTCCTTATTATTTTACCTTCATGTTCTATGTCTATTAATTTCTTCATCAGTTGCTGATATAGATTCAATATGGTGACTCTATTAGTCATGCTGACTCCCTATTATAATTTTGATTCCTCTCACAGTACAGTTCTGCATTGTGGGTGGTCCCCGTTGTCCCAGTCTGGGCGGGCCAATTGGGGCCATCCCCACAATGCATACAGTCTCCTTTATTTATTTTTATTTATGCTTAAAGGTGCTGAGGAGTCCCCCACATGCCTTGTCAGTTATTATAACCTCTAGGTGAATTACCCGTGTACTGTAGTGCTTGTGTAGTTGGAGCACTTGATATTTGTGACCACGCTCGGGGCCGCTCCAACGGCCAGGGGCACTGCCATGTCTCGGGCTGTCATGCCTTGTAGCTTCGAGTACCCCCTCCGTTCGGGGGGCGGGGCTCCGATGCGCGATGCGCTGTCAGGTTCACGGCGCTAGCCTATTGGAAGCCGCGTCCATGTGATTCGTGCCCACCTCCCGATTGGTCTATGGAACGTCTGACCGCTGGTTGGATGGTGCGATCATAAGCTACGCCCCTCCACATCCCATTGGTGTGAGCATCGCTGCACACATGATGGGTGTGGAAGTCATGCTATAGGTGCTCGCTGATTGGCCGCCTTGGCTCTATGCCACGCCCCCATTACACCTGATTGGTGCGCGGACTGTTAGTAGCAGCGCTGTACCGATCGGTGACAATTTGGGGCGATCGTGTTTAATCTATGAGCACAGTGGGGTTGTTTAACCCCAAGGACGAGCGCCCTTACAAGGAAGCAGTCTGTAGATGCTCAGTGGGAACACTTGTCAAAGTAATGTTTGTAAAAGCAACATGATGGCGCAGTGTCCCCACTCATAGAATTATGAGAGGTTCCTCATCTGGTGACACAGTAACAGCTGTGTTATTTATATTTATATTTACATTTTATTATTTTTTATCATAGAATGTTGCAGATGATTGCCTCTCATTGATATGATATGTATAATATGGTGGTATTTGTTGCATTTCTATGTGATTGAGGCGATGTTAGTATGTGATGTATACTTGTTACCACTTTAGCCCCGGGCCTGTTTTTCAGAGTCGGTGTTTACGAGACAAAACCATTTTTTTTTGCTAGAAAATTACTTAAAACCCCCAAACATTATATATTTTTTTTTTCTAACACCCTAGAGAATAAAATGGAAGTCATTGCAATACTTTTTGTCACACCGTATTTGCGCAGCGGTCTTACAAGCGCACTTTTTTTTGAAAAAAATCACTTTTTTAAATGAAAAAATAAGACAACAATAAATTTGGCCCAATTTTTTTATATATTGTGAAAGATAATGTTACGCCGAGTAAAATGATACCCAACATGTCACGCTTAAAAATTTCGCCCGCTCGTGGCATGGCGTCAAACTTTTACCCTTAAAAATCTTGATAGGCGACGTTTAAAAAATTCTACAGGTTGCATTTTTTGAGTTACAGAGTAGGCCTAGGGCTAAAATTAATGCTCTCGCTCTAACGATCGCGGCGATACCTCACTTGTGTGGTTTGAATACCGTTTTCATATGTCGGCGCTACTCGCGTATACGTTCGCTTCTACGCGCGAGCTCGTCGGGACGGGGCGCTTTAAAACATTTTTTTTTTGCTTTTCGCATTTATTTTTATTTATTTTACAATTTTTAACACTGAAAAAAAAAAAAAAAAAAAAATTATCACTTTTATTCCTATTACAAGGAATGTAAACATCCCTTGTAATAGAAAAAAGCATGACAGGTCCTCTTAAATATGAGATCTGGGGTCAAAAAGACCTCAGATCTCATATTTAGGCTTAAATGCAAAAAAAAAAAAAAAAATTTGGAAATGTCATTTTTTCAAATGACAAAAAAAAAATGTTTCTTTAAGACGCTGGGCGGGACTGACGTTTTGACGTCACTTCCGCCCAGCGGAGCTATGGGGACGGGCGAAGGAGATTTTTCCTTCAGTCTCGTCCCCGCTCACCATCCGGATGGTCGCGATCTCCTCCGCCGCTACCGACGGCTCCGGTAAGCGGCGGAGGGCGCGGAACAGCGGCGGGAGGGGCCCCTCTCCCGCCACCGATAACGGCGATCTCGCGGCGGATTCGCCGCGGAGACCGCCATTATCGTTAACACGGCCGCCCACAGAAGAGATGAATATCTCGATTGTGGCAGCAGCTGCTACCGTTACCGAGATATTCATCTCTAAAGTGATGACGTATAACGACGGTGGGCGGTCGGCAAGTAGTTAAAGAATTATTTCCTTTTATATTATGTCTGTCACAATGCACATCTATTACATCATATCCTGTTTTAGGGCACCACCCTGTTGGGGGAGGGTCTTATAACCATTCAGTGTATTTAAGCGAGCAATGTGGGGGTGCATCCTTATGCCCCTGTTGAAGGCTTAGTTAGCCGAAACGCGTCGGGTATTGCTATTGAGCACCCCACATTGCCATTTTCTGTACGTGATCACTTTTTATCCTTGTCATATTTACCTATGACTTTTTACAAATAAACCTCATTGGTTTTAATTGACCTGCACTATTGGAGTTCTTTTTCCATTTCATATCATCCACTCCATGGTTTCCTGAGAGCTTTAGCAACATCCTGCCCTGCATCTCCTGACTGATGGTCTAAGGATTATATTCAAAGCTCGTGGTATTGATCCAACACACCATTCAAGCTCTGCTGGTTCCTGTCGTCCATGTCAATTTGGAGTTCCAGTCTCGCTTATGGTCCCATTCCGGTTTGAGTGGTCCCGGTTTCCAAAGACCACTATGTCTGGCTGACTCTTTGCTGTACAGTAGTAGAGTCCAACCCATCCGGTAAGCGTATTTCATCCACTACCTACCTTGATGTGATTGTGATCCTCATAGAGTGCTACAGACAACTTGTGCACCTGTTGTATCCCAATCAACGGATAGCAGCTCATCTGTTTTCCCTGCACCCATCACTCAATTGATGTTTTTTCTACTTTGAAATATAGACTTTTTCTTTGCATCAAGCACTGTTTGAGCTATTTATATTTATATGTCAGTGGTTTATGTATATGCATTTTTATACTTACCTTGTCACCTCACATGGTATCACATACTTTGGAGTTTTCGGTTTTTAGCGCTACATTTTTTGTTTACTAGACCTCAAAATGAGGGAACAGTTAAGGAGCATTAAAAGAATGCTTGAAAAAAGTAAGTACTTCTCCTGTGTCCCTATTATTGTATTTCAGAACTTGCATGTTGCTCCATGTTGTTGCTTTTTACTATTGGACCTTGGAAAATGTCATCTTTATAAATTTAGTGGGCACAGTAATCGGTCGTTACAGACACATCGTTCGGCCACTACATACAATGTTTTTGGAAGATACAGGGTTAAAAAAAAAAAAATATGTCTGTATTCTAGAAATGTTAGAATAAAAATTAAAACTAAAGCGCTGGCCAACAGTGAATTAAAGGGTCACTAAAGGAAAAACATTTTTTTGCTGAAATGACTGTTTACAGGGTATAGAGACATAAAAGTTAACTGATTCCTTTTAAAAATGATTAAAAATAGATTAAATTCTATCATATAATGTGCCTCTAGTTTCACTTTCGGTTTTAAACTGGTTTCATGTTTGTGTGAAGTAAAGAGACCCACAGAACAAAAACAAACAAATCCAGGGCAGTGTTTGTTTTTAAAATTAATCTGATTGGTTCTGAGGAGTTTTAGACACACAGCTTAGACCACAGTAAGAAGCTCCCATGAGTTTTTTCATAAGGAGCCAGACAAGCAGGAAGTGTGGAGATCACAGCAGAATTACAGCTACTTCAAAGCAAAAACGAACAATGAGGACATGAAACCAGTACTGCAGTAAGGTAAAGGAAGCTATTTAGCTAAAAAAAAACGACTGGTGTACAAAACAAATTGCTGCTCAAATCTAGTATGTGCTAACAACAAAATAAGGGTATGAAAATTCAAGTGATGAGCGCTAAATGAAACACTAAAAGAGAACAGTGAACAATAAAAACTGATATAATAACAATCTATAATGTGAGATCATAAGAGTGAATGTATAATCACATCCACATGCTAAAAAGCAAAAAAGTGAAAAAATCTGAAAGTGAAACAAGTCCAAAACATGAAATAAGGTGAGTGCAGCAACTAATTCAAAGACTTCTGCCCAAGGATAGCAATGCAACAATCTGGATGGGTCTTCACATGGATGAGCTCACAGAGCGCTTACCTCCCAACAGCAGAAAATGTGCCTGAACGAAATCCTCAAGCCACTGGAATGGAATCTGGGATGTTCTCTGTATGTAGAAGCAGTCCAGGTCTCCACACGATAAGGTCAGCTCACCACGACAACCATGAGTGTAATCATGAATGGAGTAAAAGAATAGTAGAAACTCTCATCGTGAAACATGTAAAACTCAACAGTTTAACCACTTGACCGGACCAATATGCTGCTAAATGACCCAAGGGGTTTTTACAATTCGGCACTGCGTCGCTTTAACAGACAATTGCGCGGTCGTGCGACGTGGCTCCCAAACAAAATTGGCGTCCTTTTTTCCCCACAAATAGAGCTTTCTTTTGGTGGTATTTGATCAACTCTGCGGTTTTTATTTTTTGCGCTATAAACAAAAATAGAGTGACAATTTTGAAAAAAATGCAATATTTTTTACTTTTTGCTATAATAAATATCCCCCAAAAACATATCTAAAAAATGTTTTTTTCCTCAGTTTAGGCCGATACGTATTCGTCTACCTATTTTTGGTAAAAAAAAATCGCAAAAAGCGTTTATCGATTGGTTTGCGCAAAATTTATAGCGTTTACAAAATAGGGGATAGTTTTACTGCATTTTTATTAATTATTTTTTTTTTACTACTAATGGCGGCGATCAGCGATTTTTTCGTGACTGCGACATTATGCCGGACACTTCGGACAATTTTGACACATTTTTGGGACCATTGTCATTTTCACAGCAAAAAATGCATTTAAATTGCATTGTTTATTGTGAAAATTACAGTTGCAGTTTGGGAGTTAACCACAGGTGGCGCTGTAGGAGTTAGTGTTCACTTAGTGTGTGTTTACAACTGTAGCGGGGTGTGGCTGTAGGACTGACGTTATCGATCGAGTCTCCCTATAAAAGGGATCACTCGATCGATACGCCGCCACAGTGAAGCACAGGGAAGCCGTGTTTGCACACGGCTCTCCCCGTTCTTCAGCTCCGGGGAGCGATCGCGACGGAGCGGCTATAAACGAATAGCCGCGCCGTCGTCCCGGATCGCTCCCCGAGGGAATCCGACCGCCGCAAGTACCGGGGGGGTCCCGATCGGACCCCCGACCCACGTCTAGGCAGGCACGTACAGGTACGTTGATGTGCCTGTCCGTGCTATTCTGCCGACGTAAATGTACATGCGGTGGTCGGGAAGTGGTTAATGAAGCTGAAAACTTGCTTACACGAAAAAACTGATAAAAACGCCAAACACAGACAATCCTGGTGGGACGGTCGCGTAGCACATCACTTCCGGTCACGTCTGGAACCTTACGCGTTGCGTCACGTCACGTGACTTCATCAGAGGTTACTGATTGGCTAAACAATACTTCCTTATAAAGGTAAAAAACGGAAATGGAGCCGCGGCCATTTTGGAATCCAAAACGGTATGGAAACATCATTGCGGCCATTTTAAAGAAGGGAACCAGACCTCAAATGGAAATAAATCCAAAAAAGCAAAGACTTATAAAATACCTCAATCGGTCAATTTTTTGGACCTGGACATCACTATAACACAAAATAAGCTTGTCACTAAAACACATTTCAAAAGTGTTGATACAAACAGTTATTTATCCTTAAATAGCTGTCATTATAAATCATGGTTGCTGAATATACCTAAAGGACAGTTAGTCCGCATTAAACGGAATTGTACGAACAATTTGGACTTCTTTGCTCAAGCTGAATTTATAGGAGAAAGATTTTAAGTGAAAGGATACTCAGACGAATTCATTCAGAAACAAATTCAAGTAGTTGCGGACCTTGATAGAACTACTATGTTACAAGGGAATGTGAAAAAACAGCGTGATATGACGGCTCCTGCCATTATCTTGGATTACAATATTCAACATAAAGATGTGGAAAAATTGATTAAAAAACATTGGCATGTTTTGAAAGGAGATAGACATTTAAAGTCAATTTTACCAGAAAAACCTAACATCATATATAAAAGAGCACCTACAATTAGAGACATTTTAGTCAAAAATGTAGTTGACCCTCCATCAAGGAGTGGTTATACGTTCTTTAATACAAAGTGTTTTGTCCCATGCAAGTACTGTTATGCCTGCAAAAACTCCAAAGGTCCTCAACAAAAAAGGACTCAATTTGTGGCCACCCATACTAATGAATGTCATCCAATTATGGACTTCATAAGCTGCCACACGGAAGGTGTAGTGTATGTTTTGCAATGTACTTGCAATCTACAGTATGTAGGGAGAACAAAGAGAGCATTAATGGTTCGGATAAAAGAACATATTGTCAATATAGAAAAGGGCTTTCCTAAACATAGTGTCAGTAGGCATTTCACGGAAAAATACAATAAAGACCCCAAACAATTATCTTTTTGGGGTATAGATAAATTCAATAAGCCATGGAGAGGGTCTTATCTGGTTAGGACTATTAGCCAGAAGGAATCCCAGTGGATCCACTCTCTAAATACACTTGTGCCCAATGGGTTAAATGTTGAGTTTGATTTAAATAGTTTTTTTAAGTAATTTTTAAATATCACTAACCCATTGTTCATGTTATGGCATGTGTTGATTCTATATGATTCATTGTAGTTGAATTGGTCCTGTTTACTATTAATATCATGATGTAAGCGGACGGGGTACTCTTCACTCCAGTTTAGTCTATTCATCTACAACTTTTTAGTGCAGTTTCATATTTTTGTGCGGCTTTGCTGATTCAGCGTAACCGAAATATGTAACTTTTTATTTAAATTTTATTCAATTTTATCTTGAAGGATTTTATATAATATACACAGACATTACCATTAGTTGTCCTGGCCTGCTATTCATCTGCTTATAGCGTTAATGCTTCGCAGATTTTAGAGTCTGATTATCTTGCCATTATATTATTTCCTCTTTGGCAAGTTTTTTTAAATATATATATATATTGAGGTATAAGTCTTTACTTGTTTGGATTTATTTCTATTTGAGGTCTGGTTCCCTTCTTTAAAATGGCCGCAGTGATGTTTCCATACCGTTTTGGATTCCAAAATGTCCGCGGCTCCATTTCCGTTTTTTACCTTTATAAGGAAGTATTGTTTAGCCAATCAGTAACCTCTGATGAAGTCACGTGACGCAACGCGTAAGGTTCCAGACGTGACCGGAAGTGACGTGCTACCCCGACCGTCCCACCGGAAGTGTCTGTGTTTGGCGTTTTTATCCGTTTTTTCGTGTAAGCAAGTTATCAGCTTCATTAAACCATTGAGTTTTACATGTTTCACGATGAGACTTTCTACTATTCTTTTACTCCATTCATGATTACACTCATGGTTTTCGTGGTGAGCTGACCTTATCACGGCGACGTGCACGACGCTGGAACGTAAGTACTTCCACGCATGCGTCGAATCATTACGACGCATGCGAGGGAGGGGAGCGGACGGATTGATCCGGTGAGTCTGTACAGACGACCGGATCAATCCGCTGGACACGATTCAAGCGGATAGATTTCTTAGCATGCTAAGAAATTTCTATCCGCTTGAAATCGATCGGCCGGACGAATCTCCGCGGATAAATATCCGCTAGGCCATACAGACGACCGGATTTGTCCGCTGGAACTGATCCGCGGATCAATCCCAGCGGATAGATCCGGTCGTGTGTACGAGGCCTTAGGGAAATCTATGCGTAACTGATTCTCTGAATCAGCCGCATAGATATGACGGCGTATCAGGAGATATGCGGTCGTATCTCGTTTCTGAATTCGGGGCCATGTGTGAATATGCACAAAATAAAAAATTTGAACAACAACAAAGTGTGTTTTTTTTTCTCAAATCTGCTATAAAAACTTTATTGTGTTTAGTTTTTGTGTTTTTTGCCAGTGAAATGGTTGTTATTTCCTAAGGAAAATATACTTGGCACTAGGAAAAACTAGGAGACAGCTAAAAGAAACACAAGCAAGACATCAAAAATTTTATTTAAACAGATTTATTTATGTTTTTAAGAATGCCCCCCCACCTGTGAAATAATCAACATATTTCTGCCAGACTGCAAGGGCACTTTTTGGGGGGCAAGCCAGGACGGCCATGTTCTAGGCCCAGCAGGGTATTTTCTGCAGAGTAAAGTCCGGCCTCGGACCCAACTGTGGCCATATAAGTTGGTGAACGTCTCCGTAGGTAATTATGCAGAATGCAGCAGCAAAACACAATATAGTTGATTTTATATTCCGCCATGTGTATAGAAGTGAGAAATAGGCGGAACCGGCTCGCCATTATCCCGAAGGCATTCTCAACAACTCTTCAGGCTCTGGCCAGCCGGTAAATGAATACCCTCCTCTCCGGGGTGAGGGTCCTCTGGGGGAATGGCCTCATAAGATGCAGTCCCAGGCCAAAGGCTTCAGACAAAAAAATGAAGGGGAGTCCTTCCACATTCTCTGCATCCGGTGGCAATGCAAGCTCATCACTCTGCAGACGAAACGCAAACTCTGTCTGGCTGAAGGCTCCCCCATCTGACATCCGGCCATTCTTCCCCAAATCCACATAGAGGAATTCATACTGTGCTGACACCACTGCCATCAGCACAATGCTACCCCTTGTAATTGTAATAATAGGAACCCGAACAGGGTGGTGGCACGATGCGGACGTGCTTCCCGTCAATGGCTCCACTGCAGTTGGGGAAGTCCCACCGTGTGGCAAACTCCGATCCCACTGTCTGCCATTCCTGTGGCGTGGAAGGAAGCTGTGGAGTCAAACAAGATAAAAAAATGTAGTACTTTTGCACATAACATTGCAAGCAGGTTATATGAAAACATTATTGGCCAACATCATTATAACATTTATTTTAAGGAGTATTTAAATACAAAAATATAAGGGCCTATTATCTCATTCCTCACCCCCTCTGATGGCCCATTGGAAAATAATTAGGGGGAGGGGGGCTAGATGGGTTTGGGACCACAAAAAAAAAATGAATGTAAAAATATATTTTAGAACACATTTTTTCGGTCTCCTCACCCAGGCAGTCTCATTTCCCCACATTTTAGAAGGTCAGCAATAGCAGTCTCATTTTTCTCACATGCTAATATTGTTATTTCATTGTTGAGCATATACTGTACATGTGAAGCACCTGCAACAGTAAAACTGGATACCCTGACAAGGGTAAGGTGACCACAAAAAACAAAAAAATTAATGTGAAAATACACGTTAGAACACTCAAATAATGAGTTTTGGACCAAAAGAAAATATAATTTTTTTTTGGTTGAAAATATACTTTAGAGCACATTTTTTTACTAAATGAGTTTGGGACCACAAAAAAAAATAAAATAGGTGAAAATACACTTTAGAACACATTTTAGGGGGGGGGGGGGGCTAGATGGGTTTGGGACCACAAAAAAATCCCAATTTTTTTTTTATAGGTGAAAATATACTTTAGCACACATTTTAGAGGGGGGGGGGGGAACTACAATGGATCCTACAAAATACATTGTTAACAGAGTAGGCTAGGTGTGTTTGGGCCCAGGATAGCATGCTGGAGAGGTTAGTGAAGGGAAATTTGCATGTAGGCCAGAAAAGGGCCATTAAAAAATTACAGCATGCATGGGCACAAAGAGGAGATTCACAGAATATTACAATCATGGTAATTAGGGAAGGAGGAAAGAAATACAATACATTAGCATACATTAAACAGCCCTCAAAATTTGCACTCGCCTACTCGCATTTGGCGAGTAAACAAATGAGGAGGGCGAGTAATGACAGGGCTGTGCTATCACATGAAAGTCTGCTGCCTAGGACCGCCCCTCTCCACCTCCTGCCACACATCCCCGGCCAGGCTCGCAGAATGTGCTGTTCATTAAGCATGAAAGAGCCGCTGGGACCGCCCCTCGCCACCTCCGTTCTGCTGCACATCCCCGCCCAGACACACAGAACGTGCACTTCGCCGCCTGGGACCGCCCCTCTCTGCCTTCGTTCTGCTGCACATCCCCACCCAGACACACAGACCGTGCACTGCACTATACTTGCAAGAGCCACCTGGGACTGCCCCCTTCCTCCTCTGTTTCATATTTAAAGGATAACAATCATTATATTAGGGTATTCACACCTAGACAAAACCAGGTGTAACTGGATCTCATCAGCATATGCTTAAAAGCCTATGTGCAGACGGATAGTCATGGTAACATTGTTCATCCAAACTATCCATACTAAGACCTGGTCTCATGTATTCACATATTTAAATGTAACTACATTAATAAAAACCAATGTGGAAAGATGCATAAATACATAAAATGTTAAAATCCATATATGCATAAAATCCACCACATATAAAAATTACATCAAACAGAGCCCTCCTAAAAAAAACATATATGAAGAAAATATAAAATTTAAAAATATAAAACATATGATGCATGGGTGTGTATTAAAACCAGATTACTCAATAAAATGAATAAAATAACATGCACCATACATCCAATATGCACACATACACTTATGTATACACATATGCGCATGGACATATTTAAATCCGGTCTGTGTATGTGAGAGTCACGCCCTCAGTTGAAGTCCGGAAGTGACGAAACGCGTCAGGGCGTGACTCTCCAAACACAGTAACCGGAAGTGACGTTTGCGCTCCACGACGAAGGAACCAGGAAGCCGCCGAGGGGAAATCAAACAGAGCGGTCGTCAGGGTCTAGGAATTGTGAGGCAAACACATATACTATTTATATGCCTGTTTTTCATCTTATGTGGTACGCATATTACTGAAGGGGAGGAGCTCTTGTGGGGGGTTGTTTGTTTAATAAACTTACCAAAAACGTTACTACACTATATGGGCTTTTCTTTTCCTCATTAATGCTGAATATCATGAATATGGTGAAAGTCTGACGAATACTAGCGAGGTGGATTATATGCTATTTTACATCTACCATCTGGTAAGTGTATCCCCTGAAGGGGTTTTCCCATCCCCCACGTGGTGAACAACAAGTGGTGATTGGAGCACATCTTTCTTACCTCAACACTGTCTAGGATCATAGCAAGCGTAGAGTTTGCAGCGCTGCTGCAGGACTGTATTGGACTCTCTGGGAGTCATTCATTACATTTTCTGCTTTTTTGCTTTGGACTGTTTTCTTTTCAGCAGCTGCTTTTATCCATGGAATTTTATCATTGAAGTTGTTCAATTCAATTTGATTGCTCATATCCTTAAGCGCAGAGTTGTACACTAATAAGTTGCGCCTATCATATTATTTTTGTACGTTTTTACACAACTCTTAAGGCCTGGCTAGTAGTTCAGGACTTGAAATTTTGAGCCCTGCATTAAATACATAGAATGTGATATTAAAGGAGAAAACTTACCCTCATATAGTCTTCCTGCAGGACTTGTATAATAGCAGAACAGGTGTCTGGGATTATGAGGCCCAGAGCCTGGCCTGTCGTGAACTTCAAGTCCTACAAGCTTCTTCCAGTCGCCAGATAGCGTAACGTGGCAACTAGCCTCTGCTAAGCAGTGATGGCTTCCCACATAAAGGTATCCTGCCTGGTGATATAGGGGGAAACCAAAGCCAAGAGATTTTGAAAACCGGGTCAGACATCCTAAGAAAATTCCTGTAGTCATCAGGATTATTCTCCTGGATCTCCCGCAGCAGAGGCATGTGAGAGAATTGGTCACAGCACGAACATGGATAGAAAACTAACGCCTGATCAGAACGAACTAAACAGAACGCACTGAAGAACAGCAAGTCCTATAAAGAACGACCTGAAAATCAGTAACGAGTGGACAGGAACTCACTGTAAAACAAATACGACCTGACTACATGTCCTGAAAGACAGGATACGAACCCACAAGCACAAACTGAACTGCAGAAAACGTTCTGAAAGCACGAAGACTAAAAAGCGTGAATCGCCTCTCACCAAACTTTTACTAACACGCGGTAACACAAGATTAGCAAAAGCAGCCCCAAGGGCGGAGCCAATGGAATCAAACTTCCCCTTTATAGTGCCGTCGTACATGTTGTACGTCACTGCGTTTGAGAACGACAAGATTTTGGCTTGACAGTGTGTATGCAAGGAAAGCTAGACAAGAATCCCGTCAAGCTTGACAAGAATCACGTAGAGAAAAAAGTTTTTTTTACGACGGGATTCTCGGCCATGTGTACAGGGCTTGAGAGCTTAATCCTGCCTCTGAAGAAAGAAGGCCGATGTTTTGAAATTCTTTGGTTTACAAAGAGGTCACCTAAGAAAAACCCCTGACTTTCAGAGCCAATTCGGACTGTACTGCGGACAAAGAGGCTAAATTGTTCTCCACCCCAACTCAGAATTTGATGAGCTAGTTCCATCAAGGTATTGCTTCTTGTGCCCCCCTGTAGGTATAATATCGCAGGCACGTTGTCCGACAACACTTGCACATGCTGTTCCTCTAGAACCTGTTGGAAGGAAAGGAGGCTTAGGTGGATAGAATTTAATTCCCCTCCAATTTAGGACATTCTTGCCTTTGGCTTGGACCAAAACCCCCTGAGTTGTCTGTCCCTCGGGGTGAGCTCCCCTCCCCCATGCGTTTGCATCTGTTTGCATCTGTTGTTAACCTCCGAGTTACCGAAAAGTCCATAGAAGTTCTTTTGAGGTATTTTTTCTGGTCTCTCCACCACCAAAGTGATCTTTTTTGCTTTTGTCCCCATACTGAACTTCTTTTCCAGAGGTTCCTTGTATGAACAATTCATTAGAATGCCTGTCTTGCAGAGGACGAGCATGAAATCTGGCCCACCTTACTGAGGTATTGCTGCTGTCAACAGGCCTAGAACAGACATAGCTTGCCTTACAGAAACCTCTGTGTTGGTTTGAAGTGTTTTCAATGCGCAACTGCATTTCTCCCCCATCTCCTGGTAAGAGAAAGATTCTTTGTTCTATTGAATCTATTTCATACCCCAAAAACCTTACTCGTTGAGACGCTAACAGAGTTTGATTTTCTGAATGTTGAGAAGCCAACCCAAACTTTTTTGATGTGCTTGGGCTACTTGCAGATTGTGACCTCTAACCTGATTATTGGAGTTGGTCAACAGTAGTAAGTCGTCCCAAGTATGGTACTATTGGATCCCCTCTCAGTCTCAGGACTCTAATAGCTTCTGCCATCACTTTCGTGAATACTCCTGGAGAGGAGGAAAGCCGAAGAGCAGAGCCTGAACTGCGATGCAATCCCCCTCCCCCAGATTGACTGCTAATCGATTGGTATATGGAGATAGACATCCCTCGGGTTGATAGATGCCATGCAGCATCTGGGGGTGAGTAAATTCTTCACAGAGAATATTGTATCCATCTGGAATTTTTTATACTTCATGGATTGGTTCAAAAATTTTCAAATTGAGAATCAAGCAAAATTTTCCTGATAGTTTTTTGATGTGGGAGTAAAACCCCTTTCCTCCTGATCTTATAGAACTGGGAAATTACACCCTGTTGCATCAATTCTCCTAGAAGAGACTTCATAGCCAGGGCCTTCTCCCGATTCCTTGGAAGGCTTGTAATGTAAAACCAACTTAGGGGCATCTGTGAAAATTCCAGCTGATATCCCGGATTGATTAAATTCAGAACAAATTGACTTTTTGTTGCTTTTTTCCAAAGCTGGCAGGAAGTCCTGTAATCTCCTGCCTACTGGGAGATGGTCATTTCTTTTTTGGGGTTTGCTCGGGAGGTCTAAAGAGCACCCCTCCTCTACCTCTCGCTTTCTGAGGGCCTTTTATGTGTTTGGTCCCTTTCTTTATTGGTTTGTTGAGAAGGATGAAAACTCTTCCTTTGCTGCACCACTTTCTTTTTCTGTGGAAAAGCTTTTTATCTGCCGTCTTATCAAGGACTGTCTCTGACAAGCTAGAATTAGAGTCCCCTGACCAGGTCCTTAGCCAGAGGGCCCTCCTGGCCGAATTAACTAGCGCTGAGGATCTGGGCCGACATCCTAATAGATTCCCGCTGAGGGCATCTGCCATGTATTTAACCGCTCTCAAAAGGGTAGGGAAGGACTCCAACAAATCTTTCCTGGAGGTACCTGCTACCACATGGCCTTTAAGTTGTTCTAGCCAGCACTCCACGTTTCTAGCTACAACTGTAGCGGCAATTGCTGGCTTAAGGCTAGATAAGGATGAATCCCAGGCTCTCTTTAATAGCCCATCTGCTCTTTTGTCCATGGCGACCTTAAGTATGCCCATATCTCAAATGCCAGGTCAGTCCATCTAGACAATTGTGAAAAGGCAGCATCAATTTTTTTTGTATTGTCCTCTCTGACTTGGCAGTGGCTTTCTGCAAAAACCGTAAAACAAACCCCAAGATGCCCTTTAGGTTGATACATAAGTGAAACCAGAGAGAACACACAGTGCCCAAAGCAGACTCCCCAAAGTGCCCCAGAGTCTCCCTCAATGCTGAACTGCTATTAGAATGTGTCACTATAGCAGACAGCTGCAGGTCCTATCACACAAGAAAGAAAACCAATCACCACCTTCAAGATTTCTAAGGACATACATTTTTGATTTCACTCACACAAATCTTGAAGGCGGTGATTGGTTTTCGGGGTCCCGTACGCGACTCGACATGCCTCTCAGCAAATAGCTTGGGGTGTCTACTTTCCAAAATGGGGTCATTTGGGGGGGGGGTTTGTGCTATTTTGGCATTTTATGGCCTTCGAAACTATGATAGGTAGTGAGGAGTGAAATCAAAAATTTGCGCCCTTAGAAATTCTGAAGGCGGTGCTTGGTTTTTGGGGCCCCATACGCGGCTAGGCTCCCAAAAAGTTCCAAACATGTGGTATCCCCGTACTCAGGAGAAGCAGCAGAATGTATTTTGGGGTGCAATTCCACATATAACTATGGCATGTGTGAGCAATATATCATTTAGTGACAACTTTTTGTAAACATTTTTTTTTTGTCATTATTCAATCACTTGGACAAGAAAAAAAAATATTCAATGGACTCAACATGCCTCTCAGCAGTTTCCTTGGGGTGTCTACTGGGGGGGGGGGGTTTGTACTGCCCTGCCATTTTAGCACCTCAAGAAATTAGATAGGCAGTCATAAAATAAAAGCTGTGTAAATTCCAGAAAATGTACCCTAGTTTGTAGACGCTATAACTTTTGCGAAAACCAATAAATATACGCTTCTGGCGATTTTTTTTACTAAAGACATGTGGCTGAAATACATTTTGGCGCTAAATGTTTGACTAAAATGTAGTTTATTCGATATTTTTTATCTTTTTGTTATAAGAAAAAATATTTTTTTTTCAAAACGTATGGTCTTTTTCCGTTATATCGCAAAAATAAAAATCGCAGAGGCAATCAATACCATCAAAAGAAATCTCTATTTGTGGGAAGAAAAGGACGCAAATTTTGTTTCGGTACAACATTGCATGACCGCGCAATTACCAGTTAAAGCAGCACAGTGCCAAATTGTAAAAACACTTTTGGTCCTTTGGTCCTTTAGCTGCATATTGGTCCGGGGCTTAAGTGGTTAAGGGGGTTTAAGTGCCCAGTTGTCAAGTGGTTAATGGTACCTAAGGCAAGTTTCTGATCCACGCCACACTGCAAAAACAGCAGGATTCTAGAAACCGAACACGTTCGTGGATGCCACCCCATCTCTTCACACATAGAGATGTAAGCCTTCCACATGCAATGCTAAATCTTCTGAGAAGAAGACTTCCTTGCCCTCAGCATGGTGGAAATCACAGAATCTGATAGGCCTCGGTCCTTCAGCACCTGGCTTTCAACAGCCACACCGTTAAAGCCAGCGACTGTAAATCAGGATGAAGAATGGGACCTTGTGACAGAAGGTCTTCTCGCAACGACAGTCGCCAAGGAGCATCCGCCACTAGTCTTACCAGGTCAGCGTACCAGGGACACTGAGGCCAATCTGGGACAATTAGGATCATCAGGATCCCTTCAGCCTCCGCTCTGTGAAGCAAACGAGGAAGCAGTTTCAGCAGGGGAAAGGCATAAATGAGCCGATACTGTCCCCACAAGGCTACCAACACATCTGTAGCGTCCGCCCAAGGATCTTTTGACCTGGCCACGAACCTCAACACCTTTCGATTGAGTCGAGAAGCCAGGAGATCTACTTCCTGGCTTCGCCCCATCTCAGGCAAAGGAGGTGAAATACATCCGGTTGCAGTGACCATTCTCCTTGGTCCTGTATTGGCGACTGAGGTAGTCCGCTTGCCAGTTGTCTACCCCCAGAATGTAGTATGGCCGATAGAGCTGGTGCGCTCCTCTCTGCCCATCGCAAGATGTGAGCGACCTCTGAAGCTGCCGCCTCGCATCTTATTCCTCCTTGATGGTTGACATATGCCACCGCCGTGGCCTTGTCCGACTGGATCCTGATAGGACGCCCCTGTAGCTTCTGTGACCATGTGGAGAGCACTGCCTGATCGTTCCGGAGTTCCAGTACATTGATTGGCAGGCGAGATTCTTCTTGTGTCCAGCGACCCCTGAGTCGACTGAACACCCCCCAAACTCCCCCCCAACCGGTCAGGCTGGTGTCCGTCGTAATCACTGTCCAGTGAAAAGAAAGGAACGACTTTCTGGACTAAAGAGCCGAAAGCTCAAACCACCAGACCAAGGAAGTCCTGACCTGTTGGCTCACCCGGATTTGACAATCCAGGAACAACAGGGATTTTGTCCGCATTTGGACAGAATCTCCTTCTGCAAAGCTCGAGTGTGGAAATTAGCATACGGTACCCCGCCTCGAATGAGACTACCATTAGACCCAAAACTCACATGAAAAACCGGAGCGATGACCATTTGAGGATGCCAACAGCTTCAACCACAGTCCGAAAAGTCTGCAATTTTTCCAAAGGGAGAAAAACCCTTGCCTTTGAGGAGTCTAGAATCAGACCCAGATATTCAAGGTGGTGAATCCGTACTCGTACCAAATTATGGAAGTTCAGCACCCAGCCCAAATTCTCCGGAGGGTCTGACTGGCAATTGTCACATCCTCCTCAAATTCTGCACTTGAAGCAGCTCTCAGAAGCAGATCATCCAAAGTAGCCCACGATGGCGATTCCTCGCTGTCTCAGCAAGGCAGAATCGGGGCAAGCACCTTGGTGAAAACCCTTGGTGCCGACCCAGGCCAAAGGGGAGAGCCACAAATTGATAGTGGTCTTCCCCCACTGCAAAGCGCAGGGAACCTCTGGTGCCTGACGAAGAAACGGGAACATGCAAGTACGAGTCCTTGATGTCCAAGAACGCCAGAAAATCCCCCGGATGGAGTGCAGCGACCACAGAGCGAACTGATTCCATCCTGAACTCCTGAACCTTTACAAAGGTAATTCAGAGCTTTTGAGGTCCAAGATTAGATGAACTCCATCCCTCTTTGGGACCACAAAACAGATTTGAATAGGAAACCCCGAACCTTTCCTGCAGCGGCACAGGTATGATCACCCCGCACTTCAGCAAGTCCTGTACTGCCCCTCTTAGGGCGTCCTGATGAGCCAGAAGAAAAGGAAGGTTTGAGGGAAAGAATCTGTTCGGTGGACAAGAGAGAAATTCTATCTTGTACCCTGATGAGACCACTTTGCAAACCCACTGGTCGAAAGCAGGGAGGTCCATCGAGCTGCAAACTCACAAAGACGTCCCCCCCACCTTGAGGTCGGGTGGGGGCAAACCTTCATGCAGTAGCAGATTTGTTCGCAGGTTTGTTTGGCCCAGGGACGATTTTGTTCCTCCGCTGGTCCCTTGTCGGTCTAAGAACGCCTACCTGCGGGCCCCGACTCATTAAAATACCACTTCTGCGTGGAAAATGAGGGTTCCGGCTTACGGCTTGGCTCCTTACCCTTTCTGGACTGAGGGAGGAGCGTGCTCTTACCTCCCGTGACATCCTTAATGATGTCATCCAGTGAGGCTCCAAAAAGCCTCCCTCCTCTGAAAGGCAAATCCGCGGACGTGGAGTCACCCTCACTGTCCGAATGGTCGCGGTCCGCATCCTCTGATACCTCAGAACCGGGGCCCTGGGGCACAGCCAGGCCCGGGTCTGAGTCAGAGCTATCCCCAGAAGAAGGTGAGGGGAGGGGGAGTTTTTTACTCCCCTTGCGCCCACACACAGCTTCCACCCTGGGCACAAATTATTCCAGGACCGCCGACAAAGCATCCACAGGAACCGCAGGTACAGGGGTGCCGGTTGCTACCACCGGAATTGTCTGGGGAAGAAACGTCAGCTTCGGACACCATGCTGACCCGCTCTGTGATAGGCTCAGGGATCACAGTCAAGCGCAATAGTATATTTAAAAAACAAGGTGCCCACCCTGCTTGCTGTCACTGACCAGGGGACTCACCGCCCTGACAAGAGCTGCTAAGTGCTGTGTCCCGCTCTCCCTCACAACACAGTGGCCCAGATTCAGGTAGAATGGAGCAATATTTGCGTGGGCAAAGAGCAAATATTTTTCCTCTGCGCCCACGCAAATATTGCGCTTTGCCCGGCGATTCACGGAGCAGTTGCTCCGTAAATTGCGCGGGCGATATGCTAAACAGCCGGGCGTAAGGCTGCCTAATGTAAATGATCCCGCCGGGGCGGGAATCATTTAAATTAGGCGCGCTCCCGCGCCGAGCGAACAGCGCATGCTCCGTCGGGAAACTTTCCCGACGTGCATTGCGGCAAATGACGTCGCCAGGACGTCATTTGCTTCTAAGTGAACGTGAATGGCGTCCAGCGCCATTCACGGTTCACTTTACGTAAACGGACGTGAAATTTAAATTTCACGAGCGGGAAGCGCAGCTATACTTTAGCATTGGTTTCCCCCTGCTATTAGCAGGAGCAGCCTTATGCTAAAGTCGCCGTACGGAAACTCCGTACCTTGCGTGCGCAGGGCCCGCGCAACTTTTGTGAATCGGTGGTAGTATGCAATTTGCATACTATACGCCGATCACAATGGCCGCGCCCCCTAGCGGCCAACGCAAGAATGCAGCCTGGGATGTGAAGGCATAAGGAGGCTTATGTCTGTCACATCCTAGGCTGCAGTCGGTGTAACGAGGTTCCTGAATCAGGAGCACTCGTTACAGCGGAGCAAGTAAGCCCTTGCGCCGCGCAACCTATGGTTGCGCGGGCGCAAGTGCTTCTTGAATCTGGCCCAGTGTGTGTTTGAATGTCTGAGGTAAAACTGCGCTGTTTGCGCCCTTCAGGTAGTCACTTCAGCACTAGAGGTCAAAACCTACATCAAGATGGCGGCCGGCTACCCCAGTAAAAAGGAGCGCAATCTCCAAGAAAATGGCCACCCGCTGTGCATATAGCTGCGTCACAGCGCAGCTACAAGAAAATGGCCGCCATTTGTTTCTATATAAAAGCAATGCGGCTACAAGAAAATGGCGCAGAGGAAAAAAAGGGGTGGAAGAGAAGGCCGAGATGCAGCAGCCCCCAGCCAGGACTCCGAAAAGACCCCCCGGTCAGTAACAGCAGACCCATGCATGGGAAGGACAAAAGGCACAGAGGGAGAGGAAAGGTAGGACAAAGGACCCCCTAATCGACCCCCCTAGGAAAGCCCAGCTGATCCATCCTGTCAGACAGGAGGAAAAGTACTTACCCGTCCCTGCGAGGACTGCTGGTGCATTCTGACAGACCCTCATCCGAGCAGTATGAGTAGCTGTCGGCCATGGCTTGCTGTGACTCAGACAGCAGTAGCCCGGTCATATGCAAGCCCCGGAGCGTTAGCTCACCGGCTACCGCTGGAGCAAAATGGGGCAAGTCATGTCCCGACCCAGCGCATGGCTAAGGCCTGCTCACGCTCGATGGCCGGACTGGGGAGACTACCAGGATCTATATTATCCAGCCCTGTCATCCAGCCGGCAGTTGATAGAAGATCTCAGGATTAAAAAATAAAAATAAAAACCACTGCACAGCGGGTTTGCCTGACTGTCCTGATAATGCAGAACAATGCTCTACTACTTCTTCTTTTATTTGTCTGTGCTGCCTTATTATTATTATTTTTTTTATCTCCCAGGAGGACGCTTATTTGCATTGGCAAAAGCTATATGCTACGAACCCGCTGGCAAGGGTGAGGGGGAGATGGTGTTTGCTACGGGCGGGTGGAGGTTTATTATGACATGTGATACTCTTGTAAAGGGGACCGTGATGACGGGGATGGCTGTAATTTCATGGAATATAAGGGGACTAGGGGATCCACTTAAAAAGAACCATGTATCTTCTGCCCTAGGAAGCATTTTCCAACCATATGTGTCCCTACAGGAGACTCATTTGACTCCAGACACTGTGTCATGGATGGGGTTTGCTTGGGTCGGGCTGGACATATCATTCCAGCTCACCACCTCTTACTCAAGGGGGCGTGAGCGTATTGATTCATAGGTCCCTAGACTTTCAACTACTAGACTCTAAGATTGATCAGGAGGAAGATATGTATTCTTTTTGTGCAGAGTATACCAGCTAACGTTCATTCTTGCTGCAGTATATGTTCCTCCTCCTTTCAGCCCTCAAATATTGCGTACCCTCTTGACCTTCGCAGTTGAGTAACCCTGGTGTCCCTTTGATGGCGGTAGGGGATTTTAATGGGATATGGACCCGTACCTGGATAGACACCCTGTCCCGGGGGGAACCCCGGGACGACAAGAACGCCATGGCGAAGTTCATGGAGGAGTGGGATGAGAGAGAAGATCACAGCCGCTCAAGGTAGGTCTATTGTAGGGTCGTTTCACAAATATAGGACTCCAAGGGTGCAGGCAATGCACTAAGACAAATATTGGTATAAAGATGAGGATGGACAGCCGCACTCCAAAACAAACGGGTTGTCTTTATTCAAATCAACAGCAAGAAACACAGCAAGATCACAGCGAATAGGAACAGGGAGAATACCGACGTTTCGCACTGGCTTCAGTGCTTATTCATGCTAACATGCATTTAAACTGTTCAGTATATATAGAGATCAAAGGCTAGTGTGTGACCTGATTGAATAATTGGCTGAGGGTTGTCCACAATCATTGGGCACACCGAGACGTCATATCAGATCACAAACTGCCTATACATATCCAAGGGAACATAAAAAGAAAGAAAAAAAAAAAAAAAAACAGAATGTGAAATGTTGTTGAACAAAAATCCAAGGTGCCAAAAAATAGATGTGATCCACATAAACATTATTTAGACTAAGCATATATGAGTAAAATAAACATAGTGAGAAATAAATACTGTCAAACCTCTTAAACAGACAATCTATAGCCAGTATAGATGTGGCAACGGGTTAAATAGATTGTGAATATAGAAGAATAAAACAATGAAATAAATATACACACGAATACACGTATGGTGAAATGCTATTTCTAGATTGCCACATTGGCCGTATATGCCAAAAAGTGTGTGAATATCTTGGGGGTTAAGCTGTATGAGTGTTTAAACTCAGTATCTATGGTTGCAATGGTGAGTCCATTAAAGCGGCTCAGTTCGGCGGGATGTGGTTTTTTTTTTTTTTAAATAATGTGCAGCACTTACCTTTCCTCCTTCCCTAACAGGGTGTCCCACACGTCCAGCCTGTCCGATGCGCTCTTTTTCGGAAAAAGATCAGTTTGATTTTGCTGCGATGGGACGTTTCCATTCTGCCTGTGGGCATACTGAAGCCGACAGGGTCTTCTTCCGGGATGTGCAGTGTTGACGGCCGAGCGTCGGCGTCAACACTGCATGGTGTTGCTATAACAACGGCTGGCGTCTGAAGTTCACGCCCCGTTGTATTAGGAGATTCTCCGCGATTACGAGGAGATGTCGCGCGATTACAGCTGAGCGCGTCGACAGAGGAGTTACAGAAATGTGAGTGGCAGAACGGGGGAGAATGGACTGACACGCCCATTCCCCGCGGGAGGACATGATTGACAGGTGGGGACGATCGACCAGGGAAACAGGTAAGGAGCGCATAAAAAAAAAATAATAATTCGGCCGGGTCTATGTTCTTTAAAAACAGTGCTAGTGGTCACAAGTTGTCAAACAGGGTGAACTACCGCTTTAAGCGACCTTCATCCCGATGATAATTCAAAAAATAATAAAAGGAGGTTGTACTATAGATCCTCTTATTAACTAGGAACCCAGTGATATGTGAGTGTGTATTGATGCAAAGTGATGCATTCTAAAGAAGTAAGTAAAAAATGCAGTGTATATCTATGGTATATTCAAGTGGAGAACATCTTTTTTTAATTTTTTTAAAACATTTTTCATTTTTTTTGTTAATTTATATTGAGAATAAAAAAAAATGCTCAATAAGCAGTGTAGAGCGGTGGCGAACCGTCCTGTGAAAATGTGGAAAAGCACAAATGGACAACATATGAAAAAGGACGATTATAGTGTATAACGGAAAGTGGGTTATGAAAATCCAAACACTAAATAGTTCCAAAAATGAATATGCGACCTACAGATGCACTCGTAGTATAAAGCCCTGTGGTATAATACCCCCATGGAACATGGAAATATTAACATTGAGATTGTCTGTGTCTGCATATTAATGGATCTGTGGGTCCCGTCATATGTAATTAAATAAAAATAAAAATGTGGGAAGGGGGGGGAGCGTGGAAGGACGGGGGAGGGGGAAGGAAAAAAGGGGGGGAGGGGGGGGGGACAAATGTCATGGAAACACGAGCCCGGACTAAACACTAACAGAAACATAATGGGCCAAAGTGAGCATCAAGACTAGAGAACGTGGCTCATACACATATGCAAATATTTAAAAATGCATAATTGTAGTAAAATGACTCTAAAAGAAATGCCGCATGAAATGAATGCAGGCATGTGCCTTTGACATATGGAGTGTGGCCGAGCTAGAGGAACCATGACATAGGCTCTGATAAGATATGTCTTAAGTAAAATTTCATTGAAAAATGTGCATGTTTATGTGTGCAGATATGTAAAAATATAAAATATAACTGCACATGCACATATACAAAAAGATCTATAAAAACAGAAAAATGCATGAAATAGTGTCCGCATAGCGCGCATGGTCATTGAAGACTTTTGACATAATGGTAATGGATGTGCATTGGTTAATGAAAAGAAATGTTGTGTATATGAGACCAATATCTCTAATGTTATAAATAACACATCGATTGTTGCCGTTATCGTTGGCCACTAATCGGTCATATCAATTCTTGCAAATATATGCACAAAGATAAAAAAGCAATTATAGTAGCCAGCCAAACGGAACCATATTAATTCGCGCTAAATGTGGACACTGTAAAGCAGGGGCCCCTCAAAAAATGAAACTATGTAAAAAATGGCCGTTTGTGTAATAACACGAGGCTACTATGTATTTAAGTCCGGGGCATATATGAAGACAGAGTAATAATGAACGCAGAGGGTTCAGTAAAATGGGAATGGGAATGGAAGGAAATGGCCAGACAAAATATAGTGATGTTAAAAAGGGGCGCTCATCATGGGTGTATTGTGTAACTTGCAGGTGTGTATGAACAGAAGACGGTATTGGGGTGGTTCAAAAGATGGTTATTGGGGCACTTAGGATGGGTGCTATACACAGGAATGATTTATAGTGCATTGTCACTGTCAGCGATATCAGGTGTAATGGATATAGCCCCCTAGTCATAGTAATGGGAAACGTCCCATTGAAAGTTTAACCCCTCAGGCATTCTAGTACCTAAAAGGAAAATCCAAAAAACCTCTCGCCGGCAGAGCAAGCGGAATTTGTCTCCCCCCTCTAACCGGGTGGGTGATTTTCTCCATGCCTTGTATGTATAGGCTGGAGATGTCCTTGTGATGGACCAAATTCCAATGCTTTGCTACATTAGTGTTGTTGTCTTGACTGATATCATAAAGATGGTCTCTAAGCCTGTCTTTTAACCGTCTAATGGTGCGGCCCACGTACTGAACATGACATAGATCGCAGCTGATGACATAAACTATATGTGCAGTATTACAGTTAATAAACTGCTGAATGTCATAATTCTTGTTCATAGAGTGGGAGTGTACAGATGACCAGTTGTTATTGTTTGCAATACCTACATCCCCCTACTCCACATCTAAAGGTGCCTTGAATGAAGCCAATTGTTTCCAGTCGGCCTGCTGAGAAACAGGCTGGGGGACAGAATGCTACCTAGAGACGGGGCCCTTCTACTGACTGTTTTAACCCCTTGTGTCAGAATCGACTGGTACGTGGTGTCACCAAACAGGACCGGAAGGTACTTGTTAATGTTTTTAATGCCGTTAAATTCTGGACTATAGGGTGTGGAGAATATGGGGATGGTGTCATTAAAGGATGATGTTTTGATACGCCGTTTATTGTCAAACAGAGATGACCTGGGAATAGAATTGACTCTGGAGAGTGCCCTATTGATGGTCCCAGCAGGGTATCCCCTATCTTTAAATCTGGACGCCATATCAGAAGATTCCCGAATGAAATCATCAGTGTTACTACACAAGCGTTTCAATCTGAGGAATTGCCCAAAAGGGATTCCTCTGATGGTATGCTGGGGGTGAGAGGAGTCAGCACGCAAAAGATTGTTTCCCGCCGTGTCTTTTCTAAACAGGCTAGTGGAAACAAAACCATTGGCGCCGGTGAGCCTAACATCCAAAAAGTCGATGGTGGAGAGCTGCAATTTACCAGTAAAATGCAAGTTAAGGCTATTATCGTTAAGATACAGCAATAACGTATCGAGGTTAACGGTCTCACCAGAACAGATGAACAACAAGTCGTCAATGTAGCGACAGTAAAGCACGGTGTCCTGCCGACGGGGACTATCACATCCAAAGATGCGGGACGTTTCTCACCATCCCATGTAGAGATTGGCAAGGGAGGGCGAAAACTTGGCTCCCATGGAGGCCCCGCATCTTTGGAGGTAGTAGTCCCCATCGAACATGAAGAAATTGTGCGTAAATAAATATTCAAGTGACAAAATGATAAATTCCTCTAATGCCAATGAAAACTTGTTGGACTGCCTCAAAAAGTAGCCTACAGCTTGGAGACCCAGATGATGCGGGATGCACGAGCACAGGCTCGTCACATCACAACTGATCCACTTGTATTGTTCTTCCCACGGAAACCCATTAAGCTTCTGAAGAAGCTGTTGGGTGTCACGTAGGAAGCTCGACTACCAAGGGTTGTAATTGGCCGTCAACCCACTCACCCAGTCTCTCGTTAAGTGACCCAATACCTGCCACGATAGGTCTTCCTATTAAAGGGTTTAGTCCCTTGTGTGTCTTGGGTAAATGATGAAAGACTGGGGTAACGGGGTGACTGGGAATAAAAAGTAGTTTATCAGATTCCGTAATTAAACCAGCCTGTACACCTCTGTCCAAGACAGAGGTTAATGCTTTGGTGAAAGGCACTGTGGGGTTCATGGTGAGAAGCTGATATGTGGTAGTATCAGACAGCTGGCGAACCGCCTCCTCTTTGTATACAGATGAATCTAAAACAACTACAGAGCCCCCTTTATCGGCATTCCTAATAACAATGTTAACATCAGTTTTCAAAGAGTTCAAAGCTTGTGTTTCCTCTGGAGACAGATTGTTGGGGAGCTGGTCTCTGCGACAGTTACGGGCCAGGCGTGTGAGGTCCCTCTCTACCAGTGATTGGAAAGAGTCAAGATCCTTGCCCCTAGAACCCAGTGGGTAAAAGTTAGATCTCATCTTGAAAGAAATGGTACAAGGACCATCTGCTGGGTCAATGGGACAAGGATGTGACTCAATAAACAAATCTGTGAGGTCTTTTAAGGTGCAGACCTCTTTAAAGAGAAGAGGAGACGAAATTAACTCACCTGACCCTTGGCTGTCGGCAGAGACAAGTTCTGTATCTGATGGTGGAGACTGGAAAAAATGTTTTTTCAGGGTAAGGCCCCGTGAGAATTTATTGACATCCAAGATGGTCTGGAACAGGTCAAAGTGTCTAGAGGGGCAGAAATGTAATCCCTTAGTCAAAAGTTCAGTTTCAACAGTGTTCAAAACTCTTCGTGAAACGTTGATCACGTTGGATGTCATTTCTGAGTGGCTCCCCGTAGGGCATACGGGATATTTTTTGTTCCTGTGCTTCTTCCCTCCGCGTCTTGTTTTCTTGTGGCTGTATGTTTCTTTCTCGCTTCTTTGTTGGAAATGCGAGGGTGTCCCCCTGGCCGTGCTCCCTCACTGTTGGATGGCTTAGCTGATGTGTTCCCCCGATCGGGTGATGACTCGGAGCCCAAGGTCGCCTGGGTGTCATAGGCAACCTCACTGTCAAAATCCGAGAAGCTGACCTTCTTTGCTCTGTTCTTGCGGCCACGTTTATGTTGATATGGTAATTGTTTCCAGACGTAGACATTGTTGTTCTCGTAGTCGATACGGTCTCTTGTCCGTTTGCCTTTTTTAGTGTCAATCATGTGCCGTTCAAGCTTGTCCAGCTTTTTGTTTAATTTGCCATCCAAACTGGCAAACTCGGAATGAGTTTGTAAAGGGATGAGTTCTTTTTGAATGGAATTGATCTCGGTCTGTATCTTCTCCGTCTGTTCTGAGTTAGACCTCATTAATATGTCCATCAGACCAAGTGAGCAAGTGCTCAGAGTATCTGTCCATTCCTTGTTTAATTCGTTGTTACACAACTCAGATGTGGGAAATGTTTTAATGCGTAATCCACGTGGGATTTGTGCCATCTTAATGTAGTCTGATAGATGGTGAGAGTCCCAGTATAGTCTGATTTCCTTGGCCATAAGGTGTTCAAGTTGTCTGAACATAGTGAGTAAGGACAAATCATTGCCGGTATTGGGAAGCAGAGTAGCTTGAACTCCCATTCTTAATGGATTCTCTGCTGATGTCTTCAAAGTCCTGCTAAACACCTGTTCTGATGTGATCGGTGTGGGTATGCTGTTATCCATGGAAGACTGGTAGTCCTAGAAAGCTGTAGTCCAGAAAAAAGACCAGCGATGGGTGGACCCGAACGATGGATAAGACCTCCGAGCTGGTGACAAAGAGTGCAAAATCCAAAGACAAATGAGAGAGAAGATCACCGCTCAAGGTAGGTCTATTGTAGGGTCGTTTCACAAATATAGGACTCCAAGGGTGCAGGCAATGCACTAAGGCAAATATTGGTATAAAGATGAGGGATGGACAGCCGCACTCCAAACCAAACAGGTTGTCTTTATTCAAATCAACAGCAAGAACACAGCAGATCACAGCAATAGGAACAGGAGGTGGGATGGGTGGACCCCTGGAGACTGAGGAACCCCCTAGAGAAGCAGTTTTCCTGCTTCTCCAAGTCGCATATGTCCCTGTCCAGGATAGATCTCTGTATGTGCTCATTCTATGCTACTCAGTATGTCGAGGATGTACAATATCTCCCCCGGTGCATTTCGGATCATTCCCCCATTCTGCTCTCCCTGAGGGTCAGGCCTCTTACTACCCTTCCGCGTGCACCGTGGAAGCTTAATGCCTTTTGGCTCAACCTCTTCCCCTCACATGATCAAATTGAAAAAGATATTGTGGCCTACTGGCAGAGACATGCAGATCATCCTGGTACAGACACAGCATGGGATGCTTTTAAGGCCTTTTTGAGAGGGATTTTTATAGCAGAGGTAAACGCCATAAAGCGCAACACAATTGAACAAAGGGAACAGATGGCACAGATGGTCAAGCGCTTAGAGGCAGAGTATATTGCCAATGCGGGGGAGGGATCGCAGGAGGCTTGGATAGCGGCACAGGACGCACTGACTAGACTTGACGCCTCTAGGACTGACAGGAAAAGGTTCTTTTCAAAAATGGCTTTCTATGAAGAGGGGGAACAGACGGGCAAACTCCTGGCCAAGATAGTTCAATCACAACAGGCATCCCCGTCCATTGGAGCTCTGAGGGCAGAGGGAGGAAAACTAGTCAACACTCCTGATCGGGTGATGAGGGAACTGGTCAAATTCGACGCTGATCTGTATGAATCGAAGCAAACACACACTAAGGAGGAGACTCTGGACATTCTGCAAGGGATAGATCTACCGTGTTTGACGGAGTCCCAGGCGAAGTCCCTTGAGGCTCCTATTACCATTGAGGAGATGATAGAGGCGGCTAATTCTTTTCCAAACACTAAGGCAACAGGGCATGACGGCATCCCGATTGAAGTATACAAACAATATGGGAGTGTTGTGCTCCCGAAACTGCTTCATACTCTGAATGCGGCCAGGGAGTCACAACGACTCCCGGACTCCATGAGACAAGCTAGTATAGTTCTACTGCTCAAACCAGGTAAAGACCCACTAGATCCTGGCTCCTATAGGCCAATCTCGCTACTACAGAGCGACATAAAAATACTGGCAAAGGTCTTAGCAATAAGATTGAACAAAGTGATAGCTGCAATTATACACACTGATCAGTCAGGTTTTTTTTTATTCCGGAGCGGTCTACGGCCATTAACCTCAGGAGACTGTTCGTTAATATGCAGTCGACGGCAGATAACATGGGGGATAGAGCATTGTTGTCTTTAGATGCCCATAAAGCATTTGATAGCGTTGAATGGCAGTTCCTGTGGGCGACACTGGGCAGATTTGGATTCGGGCCGGTGTTTCAGTCCTGGGTGCGGCTCCTGTACGACTCCCCCTTGGCGGTCATTAGGGAGGAGGGCAGAGTGTCTTCTCCCTTCCCGCTGCATAGGGGGACCCGGCAGGGGTGCCCCCTGTCACCCTTGCTGTTCGCGGTTGCCATAGAACCGTTGGCAGCTCTGGTGCGTTCTAACCCTCGGATTACGAGATTTAAATATGGATTGATGCATGAAAAGATTATGCTCTACGCGGACGATACAATGTTATTATTGGGAGATACGTCGGGTTCCCTTCGCGAGGCGATGTCGGTGGTTCAGACCTTCGGATCTTATTCTGGCCTACTGATTAATTGGACTAAGTCCGCAATAATGCTATTGGACTCGGCGAATTCGTCGGACCCCACATTGCAGAACATTCCGGTGGCGACCAAATTCAAATATCTGGGTGTCTGGGTTACCCCTCAGCCTCTTGACTATGTCACTCTAAACCTCAATCCCTTAGTGGGCAGAATTAGAGATAAAATTAAAATATGGTCAAAATTGAAAATGTCCCTAGTGGGCAGGGTAAACCTCACAAAGATGTGTTTATGCCGCAGTTATTGTATATTTTACACAACACTCCCATGGTGGTCCCCCTCAGAGTTTTCAGGATTATCAATTCCCTATTTCATACTTTTCTGTGGCTTAATAAGCCTCCCAGGATTAAACTAGAACAGCTTCAACGGCCAAAAGAGGCGGGAGGGCTTGCTCTCCCAAATCCCTGGCTGTACTACCTGCAGCTCAATTACAACATATTGCCCGAGCCATGAGTAGGGGACTGGGTGACCCGGTGGTGGACATAGTGAAGCACATGACGGGAATAGACAACATGGTGGCCGGGCTCGAATCTTTACACTGCGCCAAGTCAAATAGACTCTTCCCCACGTATGCATTAATGCAGAAGGTCTGGAATAAAACACGACAGCTACAGAACATAGAGGGATTTACGGGACACAGCCCAATTTGGAACAATCGCTATTACGAGGAGCTGCTATCCCTGACATGCAGCGAGCGCTGGAGGAGGTATGGGGTCACACACTTGGTTCATATATTCTCCGGGGGCCATCTGCTATCTTTTGCGGAGCTCCGGAGTCATGCCATCAGGGCCCAGGCTGGGAGCAACCCTTGGATTTTGTCCCCAGCTCCGATTTTCCACTTTATGACTGGGATATCTGGTTTTAGGGGTTTTATCTCAGATGCTTACGCTATGCTGCTATCTGCATTTTTTGCCGGGCATCCCCTCTAAGGTGGTGACCGCATGGGAAGGTGACGTGGGCATTTTCGAGGAGGAACAGTGGGAAGAGGCATTGCTAGCTATTAAGGGCTCCTCGCTTAATGTAGCACAACGTTTATCACAACTATATATTGTCTTGCGGGTCCATTTTACACCAGCTAGATTGCACAGGATGGGTCTGGTGGATGATGATGCATGTCCTAGATGTGCCAGGGATCGTGGAGACCTCATCCACCTGATGTGGCGTTGCCCCAAGCTGCATCTATACTGGGCGGGGGTTCTTAAAACTCTGAATGATGTGTTTATGATCCAGGTACCACAAACCCCCAAAGCTTGTATTTTGGGGATCATAGATGATCTGCCACTTGAGGATAACCCGAAAACGGCCATTGGGAGGGCCCTCTTCCAGGCCCGCAAACTTATTCTTACCCATTGGAAAGATGTGGAACCTCCTAGGTTGGGGGAATGGATAGCTCAGATGAAATTCACTCTCCGGGCAGAGAAATACATCTATCAGCATAGGAAGAGGCAGGGACGGTTTGAGTCGTTATGGGCCCCCTGGTTAAATACCCCGGGATTGGCCCCATTAGAGCTGGTATTGAACAGGCTGCTCACATAGAAAGCTCGCACTAATGGTACTTGGCCAGAACAACGGGGCCCCGTGCAGTGGGGAGGAAGGGAGGACCAGGGGATTGATGTATTGCTTACACCGGAGCGGGTTGTGGGGTGTGAGAGTTCGCTGTTATTCTTTACCTGTACTATTGTGGAAATTATTGGTTTAATTTGAGGAGAGTGTAGCATGTTAAAGGTTTGGTAATGTTTTCTCTTTGTGTGCTGTTACATGAGGATGGACGAAGACAATTTTGTCAAAATGTATGTAACCATGTATTTTTTACCATATTATTCAATAAACATCCTTTTTCGAGAAAAAAAAATAAAAATAAAAATAAAAATTCTGTAGGACCATGGGCCCAAAGGGAGCCAGGTCCTTCTTCTCTACTAGGCAGAAAAAAACTGAGCTGCTCACTGCAGTGAGAGTGGTTATGACCAGAGGGACCGCCCCCTGGGCGGGGCTGTTTAGGTTTGCTAAAGATTACATGTTTTAACCATTAACATGTCTGCCTAGTCCTCTCCTGATAGACGGAACATAACCCTACAGTCAAGAATATAAGGATGCTGTGTCCGTCCATGGACAAAAGAGAAAAAAGTTTTCCAAACTTTCCCATAGATTCTTCTTGTGACCAACTTGCGGCTGTCCAGGATAGATTGAATAACTTTCTCTGAACACCCTCTCAAATGTAAGATGCACCGCTCAGCCTCCAGGCCATAAAATGGAAGGTCTGAGGGCTTGAATGCAACACTGGTCCCTAATGGAGTAGATCCTTCCGATCTGGTAGAGGCCAGGGAAGATCCACATGGCTTTCCGAGAGGAAAATAAACTCCTCCTGGGCCACCAGGGGGCAATCAGAACCACTTCTGCCTGATCCTGAATCATTTTCCAAACTACCAGAGGTAAGAGGGGAAAGGGAGGGAAGGTGCAGGCCAGAGCGAAATCCCATGGCAAGGAGAGAGCATCTGTCCCCAAGGACCCTGTTTCTCTCTCCAGTGAGAAGAACGCCAGCAGTTGAGACTGGAGGCAAAAAGATCCTCTGCAGAAAGACCCCATCTTATCACAATCTCCCGGAACGTGCCTTGATGTAGCTCCCAACAGCTGGAACTGATGCTCACTCTGCTCAGATAGTCTGCCAGCGTATTCTCTGATCCCCCTGATGTGGACTGCCCTGATTGAGGTGACATTGATTTCTGCCCAGGACAGAATCTGTTGTCTTAGCATTAAAAGTGACTCCGAACGAGTGCCCCCTTGCTTGTTCAGGTATGTCACCGTAGTGGCATTGTTTGAGAAAACCAATAGGTTTCTTGAAGAGAGCCTCTCTTGCAGAAGCAAGAGAGCTTTCCCCACAGCTAGTAGTTCCCTGGCAATCAGGCTCCCTGGGCCTGCCAGTCCTGAGAGTGCGCACCCCAGCCTCACAGACTGGCGTCTGTAGTAACTTTTACTGGAACATGTTGCGCTCAGTTCTTCCCTCCCTGCAGGTGTTCCCACTGCTCCCATGAGGAGAGATTGAGAAAATCATCTCTTGGCAGCTGTACCAGCTGATCTAGAGAACCCTTCCTGCGATCCCAATGGCGTCAGAGAAACACCTGAAGGGGTCTGGAGTGTAATTGGGCCCAGGGCACCCCTGGGATGGCTGCAGTCATTAATCCTAATAACTGCATGATACGCCGAAGAGAGGTCTGCGGGAGCAATTTGAAGGCCTGCACGGAGAGAAGTTTCAAAATGTTCTCCTCGGGAAGAAAAATCTTCTGAGCAACAGAGTTTATCAGATAACCCAGAAAAAGTATGCTCTGTGAGGGCACCAGACAAGACTTCTGTTGGTTGACTTTCCACCCCAGTTTCTGAAAGGTCTGTAAGACCAACTGCAGATCCCATATAAGGGACTCTTTGTCTCGTGCAAAGATCAGAAAATCGTCTAGATATGGGACGATCAATACACTTTGCATCCGAAAAAAGGCCATGACTTCGGCTATGATCTTTGTAAAAATTCTGGGTGCTGCCGAGAGACCGAAAGGAAGGGCATTGAACTGCCAATGACTCAGCCGGTTGCCCATGAGAATAGCAAATCTGAGGAACCTTTGGTGGCTTTGGCAGATTGGAACATGAAGATAAGCATCCTTAAGATACAAGGTTACCATGAAGACCTCTGGCCACAATAGATTTCTTACAGAAAAAATGTTTTCCATCCGGAAATGTTTGTAGAGAATACATTTGTTCAGGATGCTTAAATTGATGACCATACGGAAGCCGTCAGAGGCTTTTTGAACCAGAAAGATATGTGAATAAATCCCTGGAATTTTTGATTTTCCGGAACAGGAGATATAACCCCCTCTGTTTCCCACATGGAAACTAGATTCAACATGGCTTGCCATCTCTCTTGGTCTCTCGGCAGATGGGTAAGAAAAAATCTCTGGGGGGAAAACTCTTCAATTCCAACCTGTAGCCCCTTACTAGTGTCTGAAAAATAAAGGAATTGTCGGAAATCTCTGCCCATTCTTTGACGAAATGGGACAACCTTTCCCCTACCCCTATTCTGGCGTCACTGGGGATTCTTGGAAGGGCTGAAGGAGCAAAGAGAGTCCCCCTCTTTTGCTTATCTTTGTTAAAAGACCACTTTTTCTTCACTTGTTGGTTTTAAAATGAACCTTGTTCTGGAAACCGCAAAAAGGCTTCTTATTCTGTGGCTTATACTTTTGAGAAGAAGGGAACCATTTACTCTTCTCAGAGGAACGAGCTAGGACCTCCACCAAGGAGGAACCGAATAAGAGCTTGCCTTTAAAGGGGATGCCGCAGAGTTTGTTCTTGGACGTAAGGTCCCCCTCCCAAGATTTAGGCCAGATCGCTCGTCTGGCTGAATTAATGAGAGCAGAAGACCTAGCTGCAGCTTTCACAGAGACTGCAGCTGCATCCACCAAGAAGGACACTGATTCGGCAATGAGTGTGACAGACTCCTTAATCTCCTCTTTGGGGGTGTTGGATGAAAGAAGATCATCCAAATGCTGAACCCATACGTCCAAATTCCTAGCCACACAGGTGAACCCAAGGATAAAGCTGAAGCATCCCAGGCCTTACGCAGCAAGGAGTCAGTCTTACTGTCCATTTGCTCTTTAAGGACTCCCGAGTCTTCAAAAGACAGGTCTGACCTCTTGGATACCTGCGACATAGGGGCATCCAGCCTAGGACATTTAAAGGAAGTCTCCTCAAACTCAGACTAAAAAGGAAATCTTCTTTTGTGCCCTTTAGACTGGAACAACCTCCTCTCGGGTTCCTTCCACTCTGAAAGAATCATATCCCTAAGTGACTGGTGTACCGGGAAAGTTCTTGATTTCCGCCCCTGAAGAGCCCTATACATTTTATCCTGTACAGATTGGATTTGCTGTGGCATCTCCATCTGCTCCGAGGTATATATTGACTTTAAAAGTTTGTCAATATCTTCTGCTGGAAAAAGACACTTAGAGCTACCCGCTTCCTCCTCTGATGTGGAATCCCCATCAGATGAAGAGCTTGGGTTCTCCCCTTCTTCCAGAACAGAAGTATAGTGCAAACCAATGGTCTTGGACCTTAACAGAGGAAGGGGTCTAACTAAGGGTGAAGGCTCTTGAGTTATGGGACCAGATGAAGAAGGTCCCAGTTCTGCTACTCTGTCATTAAAAGACCGGAAGGAGGCTACAACCTCGTTCATAGAAGACATTGACTCTTTCAAAGAGGCAGTCTCTGACCTAGCAATAGATGGAATACAATCCTCACAAAATAGTTTTATCCATCATAAAGCCTGGCCCTACAGTTTCCACATTTCTTTTTCATCGGTTTGTCCTAGAAAAAAGCAGAAACAAGAACCATAAGCAAAGAAGGTCCATACAAAAAAGGTCCACTGCTGTATAATCACAGACAAGGGCTTACCTTGGAGGCAGTATGGGACAAGCAGGCTGCCGCTGGTTCAATCCGAGCGGGTGCTCCATCCTCAGACCTGTCCTCAAGCTCCATAAGGCGAGTGGACATCAGCTGGAGAAATAGGCTGCTGTTCCAAGCAGCATGTCCTCACTGTACTACGCTGTGTTCCTTATCAACACGGCGCCGGAAAGTGCGTCACGTGACTTCCAGTTCCGGCGCCATCTTGCCGTGTCACCAGAAGTCCTCCGATGCCATCTTGGTACACCTCGGCAAAGCAGGAGGAGAACAAGGCTTCCACCAGGCAGAGCTGGGGGAAAACCTGAAGGAAGTTGCCACCACTTTAACCAGGTAAGCAAGTACCTCCAAAATAGGGAACCCTTCTGGCAGAAAGTACAGGGACTAATACACCCAGGACTTGGCCACAACCAGTACTGATGCCAGAGAAGGGGGGTCCGCCAACCACAGATACCAGACCTAGGAAAAACAAAAAAGCGTGTCGGCGCTCCTGAAGTGTCTGGAAACACAAAACAACTGAGGGTCAGAGGAAAGGGAGGGGCCTTTTAAATTGTATCTGATTTGTGTTTCCTGTAGAGGGCGGAGCCAATCATCTCTTAAGTAGCTGTCCTGGAAGGTGAGGGGGGGAAATTACATTTTTTTCTTCTGCAATTGTTTTATTTTTATTAATATTTAGTCGACTAAATCTCCAGGACATTTTAGTCAACTAAAATTATTTTAGTCCACTAAAACTAATTTTATTCATCTAAAAATCTAATGGGTGTAGTTAAATTGTAATGCATTATTTAAGCATTTCTCTACAATTTCCAAACTCCTTATATACTGCTGGAGTAAAAAATCTAATATGTTTATTGTAGCGCTCGCTCCCAATGACTGATGCCGCGTACAGACGGTCGTTTTTTGTGATAGAAAAAAACGATGTTTTATGTGATGAAAAAAAATGACGTTTTTGAAACTTCATTTTCAAAAATGACGTAGTATACATGCCTTCGTTTTTGCAAAAAGCTCTAGCAAAGCGCGGTTACGTCCAGCACGTACGACGGCACTATAAAGGGTAATTTCCATGCGAAAAATAGATGGGTCTGGGGGTAGTGGCGCTGTCTGTGCTATAGCCGATGGTTAGAGGGAAATGGAGACACACGGCAATATATATGCAGAAATGCACACTAATACCACCAGAGGTGGCGTCCACCAGCCTGGAAATATAATATCATTTTTTCCTGGAGGAGCCTGGACGATTAGGAGGATCCTTGCCACCTGGTGGAAGTCGTTCTAAGAGAGCTCAGGGAAGGAAAGATTGGGACCGAGAGACATCGCAGCGTGTTTTGCACCCCACCCCTGCAGGGGTGAGGGCTTCTGGTGAGTGGGGACCCAAGTGGGGGAGCACCGGGACCACCGCGCTTACACAAACTGCATAGTGTGATCACCCAGCACAGCAAGAAGCACTGTCTGAAATTAATTACTGCACTCAAGTTGAATTTCAATTAATTGTTTGAGGATTCATCACTTTACTGCTGATTTGTGTGACACTTTTTTTATATATACATTTTTGGATTGACTGTTTTTTTGATACACTTTTTCTTACACAGTTGGGCATATTTATCCAACTCTGGTTACCACAGGATTTTATACTTTTTTGGTGATAGATGTTGATGTTTTTTGCACAATTGTGTACATATCCCTATTTATATTTATATAATTAGCTACGGGCATCACAGCACTTTATCTCACGTTTGTATGTTGCTAGCGGATTTCTAGTTCAATTTATTTTGTGCTTTTGTCCTAGGCTGTGTCTATTTGCATCCATTTCACCCTTATGCGCATATTTAACTTTATTCACTTAGCATGTTTGGTCCTAACTAGCAATAGTTTTGCACTTCATTGACTCACCACATAGTCACACATACTTTGGTTTAGATGCTGCCTTTTATTTTATATTTATTTATGCTTAGCTGTGCATAGCATTATATTATATTTCCAGGCTGGTGGACGCCACCTCTGGTGGTATTAGTGTGCATTTCTGCATATATATTGTGTCTCCATTTCCCTCTAGCCATCGGCTATAGCACAGACAGCGCCACTACCCCCACACCCCAATTTATTCCATTTCCATGCGGAAGACGGTCTCTTTTGCTGATATCGTGTTGCTGCGTGTTAGTAAAAGTTTGGTGAGAGACGATTCACGCTTTTCAGTCTTTGTGCTTTAAATTTTGTGTTCTGTCGTACAGTTTGTGTATTTGGGGTCGGTTCTGTCTTACAGTGCTTGTATTCAGGACGTATTTGTTTTGGCAGTACGTTCTTGTGTGCACGGTTCTGTTTTGCAGGTCGTTCTTCAGAGGCATTTCTGTACTTCAGGACGTAATTTTTAGTTCGATCTGATTTGACGACCGTTTTCTAGCCATGTTGCGGGTACGTTCTCGTCGCCGAGATCGTGCTGTGCTTGTTTTTCGGATGTGTGCTGCATCCCGGCAACGGTCCATGAACAGGGTGAGGAGGAGGTTGTGGACCAAGAACTGGTTGCTTCGCAGGGACCAGTTCTCTCATATGCCTCTGCTGCGGGAGATCCGAGAAAACAACCCTGATGATTTCAGGAATTTTCTCAGGATGTCTGACTCCGTATTTCAGCAGCTTTTGGCTTTGGTGTCGCCTTATATCACCAGGCAGGACACCGTTATGCGGGAAGCCATCACTGCTGAGCACCGGCTAGTTGCTACGTTGCGCTACCTTGCAACAGGGAGAAGTCTGCAGGACTTGAAGTTCTCGACGGGCATCTCCCCCCAGGCTCTGGGCCTCATAATCCCGGAGACCTGTTCTGCCATCATTCAGGTTCTGCAGGAGGACTATGTTAAAGTAAGTGGTGTCCTTTCAATGCACAAACTATGTATTTATTGCCTGCTTTTAATTTTTTTCCCCAAACACTCCCTAATTAACCTGTTTGTAATATGCTGTGAATGTTCCCTTTGTCTCCATGTATGCTGTTTTTTTTGTAAAGTTTGTCCCTACATGCATCTTTTATATAGCCAACCTGTCCAGCATTCTATTTTGTGGCCAAACACACCTAGCCTAGTCCCTATATCCCCCTTTATTTGTGGCCTCCATTGTAGTGCTGCATTTTGTGTGTCCCTATATCCCCCTTTATTTGTGGCCTCCATTGTAGTGCTGCATTTTGTGTGTCCCTATATCCCTCTTTATTTGTGGCCTCCATTGTAGTCCAGGCCCAAACCCCCCCCCCCCCCCCAATGTTTTTTATTTTTTTAATAACTGTAGAATTTTGGATTTTTGGGGGTTGTTTTTTAGGTCAGAAACTTATCTTGGGCCCCCCCTTCCCCTAAGCTTTTATTTTTCACATCAGAGGTGGTGATTAATCTGCTTAGTGATCCCTTATTATTTATGTATCTTAAAAAAACACTTGAAATGGTTTATAAAAATTTTTTTTGGGGATCCCCGAATGTTTTGTAATATTCTGTTCGCAATGTTTGTTTGAATTAATTTGTTGTTTATTTTTCTATACAGTTCCCCACCACGCCACAGGAATGGCAGACTGTGACAGCGGACTTCTCCCAGCGTGGGAACTTTCCGAACTGCGGAGGAGCCATTGATGGCAAGCACGTCCGCATCGTGCCCCCAGCCCATTCCGCATCCCATTATTTCAATTACAAGGGGTTCCACAGCGTTGTGCTGATGGCGGTGGTGTCTGCCAATTATGAGTTAATCTACGTTGATGTTGGGAAAAATGGGCGGATGTCAGACGGCGGGGTCTTTGCGGAGACCGAGTTCGCCCAACGGCTTCAGTCGGAGGACCTTGGATTGCCACCTGCGGAGGAGAACGAATAGGGTCTGCCCTTCGTATTTTTAGCAGATGAGGCTTTTGGATTGGGTCACCACCTCATGAGGCCATTTCCCCAACGCATTGCGCTAAATGACGTCGCAAGGACGTCATTGGTTTGACGTTAACGTAAATGGCGTCCAGTGCCATTCACGGACGACTTACGCAAACGACGGGAACGACGGCCATACTTAACATTGCTTAGACCATCTAGGAGGCAGCCTTAACTTTACGATGCGTATCGCTACGGAAACGACGTAAATTTAGATCGACGAGCATCGCAGACGTTCGTGAATCGCCGTAACTAGTAATTTGCATATTCTACGCCGACCGCAATGGCCTCGCCACCTAGCGGCCGGCCTAGAATTGCAGCCTAAGATCCGACGGTGTAACACAAGTTACACCTGTCGGATCTTAGGGCTATCTATGCGTAACTGATTCTATGAATCAGTCGCATAGATACGACAATCGTATCTCAGAGATACGACGGCATATCAGGAAATCTTCTTTTGTGCCCTTTAGACTGGAACAACCTCCTCTCGGGTTCCTTCCACTCTGAAAGAATCATATCCCTAAGTGACTGGTGTACCGGGAAAGTTCTGGATTTCCGCCCCTGAAGAGCCCTATACATTTTATCCTGTACAGATTGGATTTGCTGTGGCATCTCCATCTGCTCCGAGGTATATATTGACTTTAAAAGTTTGTCAATATCTTCTGCTGGAAAAAGACACTTAGAGCTACCCGCTTCCTCCTCTGATGTGGAATCCCCATCAGATGAAGAGCTTGGGTTCTCCCCTTCTTCCAGAACAGAAGTATAGTGCAAACCAATGGTCTTGGACCTTAACAGAGGAAGGGGTCTAACTAAGGGTGAAGGCTCTTGAGTTATGGGACCAGATGAAGAAGGTCCCTGTTCTGCTACTCTGTCATTAAAAGACCGGAAGGAGGCTACAACCTCGTTCATAGAAGACATTGACTCTTTCAAAGAGGCAGTCTCTGACCTAGCAATAGATGGAATACAATCCTCACAAAATAGTTTTATCCATCAGAAAGCCTGGCCCTACAGTTTCCACATTTCTTTTTCATCGGTTTGTCCTAGAAAAAAGCAGAAACAAGAACCATAAGCAAAGAAGGTCCATACAAAAAAGGTCCACTGCTGTATAATCACAGACAAGGGCTTACCTTGGAGGCAGTATGGGACAAGCAGGCTGCCGCTGGTTCAATCCGAGCGGGTGCTCCATCCTCAGACCTGTCCTCAAGCTCCATAAGGCGAGTGGACATCAGCTGGAGAAATAGGCTGCTGTCCCAAGCAGCATGTCCTCACTGTACTACGCTGTGTTCCTTATCAACACGGCGCCGGAAAGTGCGTCACGTGACTTCCAGTTCCGGCGCCATCTTGCCGTGTCACCAGAAGTCCTCCGATGCCATCTTGGTACACCTCGGCAAAGCAGGAGGAGAACAAGGCTTCCACCAGGCAGAGCTGGGGGAAAACCTGAAGGAAGTTGCCACCACTTTAACCAGGTAAGCAAGTACCTCCAAAATAGGGAACCCTTCTGGCAGAAAGTACAGGGACTAATACACCCAGGACTTGGCCACAACCAGTACTGATGCCAGAGAAGGGGGGTCCGCCAACCACAGATACCAGACCTAGGAAAAACAAAAAAGCGTGTCGGCGCTCCTGAAGTGTCTGGAAACACAAAACAACTGAGGGTCAGAGGAAAGGGAGGGGCCTTTTAAATTGTATCTGATTTGTGTTTCCTGTAGAGGGCGGAGCCAATCATCTCTTAAGTAGCTGTCCTGGAAGGTGAGGGGGGGAAATTACATTTTTTTCTTCTGCAATTGTTTTATTTTTATTAAAATTTAGTCGACTAAATCTCCAGGACATTTTAGTCAACTAAAATTATTTTAGTCCACTAAAACTAATTTTATTCATCTAAAAATCTAATGGGTGTAGTTAAATTGTAATGCATTATTTAAGCATTTCTCTACAATTTCCAAACTCCTTATATACTGCTGGAGTAAAAAATCAAATATGTTTATTGTAGCGCTCGCTCCCAATGACTGATGCCGCGTACAGACGGTCGTTTTTTGTGATAGAAAAAAACGATGTTTTATGTGATGAAAAAAAATGACGTTTTTGAAACTTCATTTTCAAAAATGACGTAGTATACATGCCTTCGTTTTTGCAAAAAGCTCTAGCAAAGCGCGGTTACGTCCAGCACGTACGACGGCACTATAAAGGGTAATTTCCATGCGAAAAATAAATGGGTCTGGGGGTAGTGGCGCTGTCTGTGCTATAGCCGATGGTTAGAGGGAAATGGAGACACACGGCAATATATATGCAGAAATGCACACTAATACCACCAGAGGTGGCGTCCACCAGCCTGGAAATATAATATAATTTTTTCCTGGAGGAGCCTGGACGATTAGGAGGATCCTTGCCACCTGGTGGAAGTCGTTCTAAGAGAGCTCAGGGAAGGAAAGATTGGGACCGAGAGACATCGCAGCGTGTTTTGCACCCCACCCCTGCAGGGGTGAGGGCTTCTGGTGAGTGGGGACCCAAGTGGGGGAGCACCGGGACCACCGCGCTTACACAAACTGCATAGTGTGATCACCCAGCACAGCAAGAAGCACTGTCTGAAATTGATTACTGCACTCAAGTTGAATTTCAATTAATTGTTTGAGGATTCATCACTTTACTGCTGATTTGTGTGACACTTTTTTTATATATACATTTTTGGATTGACTGTTTTTTGATACACTTTTTCTTACACAGTTGGGCATATTTATCCAACTCTGGTTACCACAGGATTTTATACTTTTTTGGTGATAGATGTTGATGTTTTTTGCACAATTGTGTACATATCCCTATTTATATTTATATAATTAGCTACGGGCATCACAGCACTTTATCTCACGTTTGTATGTTGCTAGCGGATTTCTAGTTCAATTTATTTTGTGCTTTTGTCCTAGGCTGTGTCTATTTGCATCCATTTCACCCTTATGCGCATATTTAACTTTATTCACTTAGCATGTTTGGTCCTAACTAGCAATAGTTTTGCACTTCAGTGACTCACCACATAGTCACACATACTTTGGTTTAGATGCTGCCTTTTATTTTATATTTATTTATGCTTAGCTGTGCATAGCATTATATTATATTTCCAGGCTGGTGGACGCCACCTCTGGTGGTATTAGTGTGCATTTCTGCATATATATTGTGTCTCCATTTCCCTCTAGCCATCGGCTATAGCACAGACAGCGCCACTACCCCCACACCCCAATTTATTCCATTTCCATGCGGAAGACGGTCTCTTTTGCTGATATCGTGTTGCTGCGTGTTAGTAAAAGTTTGGTGAGAGACGATTCACGCTTTTCAGTCTTCGTGCTTTAAATTTTGTGTTCTGTCGTACAGTTTGTGTATTTGGGGTCGGTTCTGTCTTACAGTGCTTGTATTCAGGACGTATTTGTTTTGGCAGTACGTTCTTGTGTGCACGGTTCTGTTTTGCAGGTCGTTCTTCAGAGGCATTTCTGTACTTCAGGACGTAATTTTTAGTTCGATCTGATTTGACGACCGTTTTCTAGCCATGTTGCGGGTACGTTCTCGTCGCCGAGATCGTGCTGTGCTTATTTTTCGGATGTGTGCTGCATCCCGGCAACGGTCCATGAACAGGGTGAGGAGGAGGTTGTGGACCAAGAACTGGTTGCTTCGCAGGGACCAGTTCTCTCATATGCCTCTGCTGCGGGAGATCCGAGAAAACAACCCTGATGATTTCAGGAATTTTCTCAGGATGTCTGACTCCGTATTTCAGCAGCTTTTGGCTTTGGTGTCGCCTTATATCACCAGGCAGGACACCGTTATGCGGGAAGCCATCACTGCTGAGCACCGGCTAGTTGCTACGTTGCGCTACCTTGCAACAGGGAGAAGTCTGCAGGACTTGAAGTTCTCGACGGGCATCTCCCCCCAGGCTCTGGGCCTCATAATCCCGGAGACCTGTTCTGCCATCATTCAGGTTCTGCAGGAGGACTATGTTAAAGTAAGTGGTGTCCTTTCAATGCACAAACTATGTATTTATTGCCTGCTTTTAATTTTTTTCCCCAAACACTCCCTAATTAACCTGTTTGTAATATGCTGTGAATGTTCCCTTTGTCTCCATGTATGCTGTTTTTTTTGTAAAGTTTGTCCCTACATGCATCTTTTATATAGCCAACCTGTCCAGCATTCTATTTTGTGGCCAAACACACCTAGCCTAGTCCCTATATCCCCCTTTATTTGTGGCCTCCATTGTAGTGCTGCATTTTGTGTGTCCCTATATCCCCCTTTATTTGTGGCCTCCATTGTAGTGCTGCATTTTGTGTGTCCCTATATCCCTCTTTATTTGTGGCCTCCATTGTAGTCCAGGCCCAAACCCCCCCACCCCCCCCAATGTTTTTTATTTTTTTAATAACTGTAGAATTTTGGATTTTTGGGGGTTGTTTTTTAGGTCAGAAACTTATCTTGGGCCCCCCCTTCCCCTAAGCTTTTATTTTTCACATCAGAGGTGGTGATTAATCTGCTTAGTGATCCCTTATTATTTATGTATCTTAAAAAAACACTTGAAATGGTTTATAAAAATTTTTTTGGGGGATCCCCGAATGTTTTGTAATATTCTGTTCGCAATGTTTGTTTGAATTAATTTGTTGTTTATTTTTCTATACAGTTCCCCACCACGCCACAGGAATGGCAGACTGTGGCAGCGGACTTCTCCCAGCGTGGGAACTTTCCGAACTGCGGAGGAGCCATTGATGGCAAGCACGTCCGCATCGTGCCCCCAGCCCATTCCGCATCCTATTATTTCAATTACAAGGGGTTCCACAGCGTTGTGCTGATGGCGGTGGTGTCTGCCAATTATGAGTTCATCTACGTTGATGTTGGGAAAAATGGGCGGATGTCAGACGGCGGGGTCTTTGCGGAGACCGAGTTCGCCCAACGGCTTCAGTCGGAGGACCTTGGATTGCCACCTGCGGAGGAGAACGAATAGGGTCTGCCCTTCGTATTTTTAGCAGATGAGGCTTTTGGATTGGGTCACCACCTCATGAGGCCATTTCCCCAACGCATTGCGCTAAATGACGTCGCAAGGACGTCATTGGTTTGACGTTAACGTAAATGGCGTCCAGTGCCATTCACGGACGACTTACGCAAACGACGGGAACGACGGCCATACTTAACATTGCTTAGACCATCTAGGAGGCAGCCTTAACTTTACGATGCGTATCGCTACGGAAACGACGTAAATTTAGATCGACGAGCATCGCGGACGTTCGTGAATCGCCGTAACTAGTAATTTGCATATTCTACGCCGACCGCAATGGCCTCGCCACCTAGCGGCCGGCCTAGAATTGCAGCCTAAGATCCGACGGTGTAACACAAGTTACACCTGTCGGATCTTAGGGCTATCTATGCGTAACTGATTCTATGAATCAGTCGCATAGATACGACAATCGTATCTCAGAGATACGACGGCATATCAGGAGATACGCCGTTGTATCTCTTCTCTGAATCTGGCCCTTTATGTGTCAAGTTCCTCACCAGCACGACTTGTTCCTGAAATGTGGGACCAAAACATGTATTAAAATTATGTAGGCCTACATCTACATTACCTGAAGCTGTGGTATATGATACTTTACCGGATGTTGTGGCGGGTTCCCCTTCGTCAACATCCCTCGGGGGTGTGCCTTGGGTTTGTTGGGCCTCCTGCCTTGCTGCTTCATTGTGCCCTACGAGATTGAAGAAAAGGTAAACATGAGCTTAAAAGATTATAGAGGCCTGAAATAAAATCAAAATATATTTTTTACTAAAATGATGGGACGATAGTTGGTTATAAAAACCCTTCTAAATCCTGAAAACAATATTTTAGCCATTCCCAATGCACTTTAAATTCTTTGTAGATTTGTGGGTAGATTCAGTAAGATCGCCGTAACTTTGCGGCGGCGTAGCTTAAGGAATTTAAGCTACGCCGCCGTAAGTTAGCGAGGCAAGTACATGATTCACAATGTACTTGCCTGCTAAGTTACGTCGGTGTAGCCTGAATCGGCGGGCGTAAGGGCGCCTAATTCAAATGTGTTGGGGGGGGGCGTGTTTAATGTTAATGAGGCTTGACCTCACGTTTTTGACATTTTTTCCACTGCGCATGCGCCGGGCGACTACATTTCCCAGTGTGCATTGCGGTTACGTACGCCGCACGGGCCTATTGATTTTGACGTGGACGTAAACGATGTAAATCCCGATTCGCGGACGACTTACGCAAACGACGTAAAAAATTTGAATCTCGCGGCGGGAACGGCGGCCATACTTTAACATTGTTATTCCACCTAATAGATGGAATAACTTTAGGCCTGTAATGCGCTATGGAAACGGTGTAAATCGACTGCGGCGGCCGGGCATACGTTCGTGAATCGGCGTATAAACTCATTTACATATTCTACGCCGGCCGCAATGGAAGCGCCACCTAGCGGCCATCCAAAATATTGCAACCTAAGATAGGACGGCGCAAGCCGTCCTATCTTAGATATGTTTAAGCGTATCTCTGTTTGAGCATACGCTTAAACATAGGTCGGCGTAGATTCTGATTCTTATCTACTGACAAGTCGGCCTAACTCTTACTGAATCTACCTATGGGTGTATTTTTCTACATGGAAGCTAACTGGATCAGCTCACCTCTGTATGACACCCTACATAGGTTGTTCTTGTGACAAAGAATTGTGCTACTGAGTCCACATGTGTAACCAACTGCTGAGCAGACACTCCTTTTTCTGTATATTAAGGTAGTATTTAATCTTAAAATCGAGTTAGGAACACATCTACATCAATTACACAATTGATGTCACGTCAACCCACAAATATGTTGCTACTTTCATGTTTGTGCGTCCAATAATTGGTCGTATGAGTCGTCGTTCGTTCCATCAAAAATAATAAAAAGACAAACTTTTTGTCTGATACATTGTTTTAAATCCCATTAGCCCATGCGAAATAGGCACGATGCCATTTCTCACAAAGATCAACTTTTATTAGTTAAAGTCATCGAATGAACGACAACTCCGACGACCAAATATTGTGCCCCCCAATCAACACATTTCAGTTCTACCTGAATGAAAAACCACATGGCACAAAGAACACACCCAAATAATGATTACACATGAAAATTACTTACTTCTTCTTCTAATCACTCTTTTTATTTTCTCAAGTTGCTCGGGCTCTCTCAACTTGAGGTCTGACCACCTTTTTCGCAGTTGCTCTCTGCTCCTGCGTTCCCGAAATTTCTCATGGAGCCTCCTGATCACCTTCTCCATTATTGCGGCCTTAACTTTATTGGGATGCCTGTGCGGGCCATGTTTGGCATCCTAGTCCTCCCTCCTTAAGATGCTGACCATCTCCACCATTTCCTGGAAGGCCATGTTGGAGGCTTTGTACCTCCGCCTGGTTCTTCTGGATGCTTGGGCCTGGCCTGCCTCCTGGCTTGAGCTAGTAGCCATATTGCTCTGCTCATCCATCATTATTCGTCAAAAACGAGAGAGAAGGGGCGGGGAAAGGACGAGACCGAACATCAGAGGGCGTAAAAAAAAGGGATCCGACGTGTTTGAAAGCAGCGTTCAAAGTCTGTGGAAGAAGGCGGAAGTCACGATCGTTTCAAATGACGGTACGTAACTGTATTTTTGTCTTTATTATAGTGAACAGGGGATGAGTTTGTGGGCTAGATATGGTGATAAAGCTTATTAGTAGTAGTGGCTTGACTGACATTAGGTTTTTGATTATATCTTTGACTTGCAGAAATAATGGATCCCTTCAAAGATACAGACTTTATGACCGAATTCATGCAAAGATGGAAGGAACATCCTGTTCTGTGGCAAACAAAAAACCCAATTAATAAAATTAATAAAAATAAAGATGCCAGGAATAAAGCAAGGGAGAGCGTGCTTGAATTTGTTAAGACAAGGGTCCCCCACACCACAACAAACACTGTGAAGGCAAAAATGTATTCCATCAGGGGCACCTACAGGGCCCAACGGGTCCAAGTCCTGGCCTCAATGAGGTCTGGGCTGCAGTCCATCTACAAGCCTACCCTGTGGTACTATGGTCAGCTGCAGTTCCTGGACGACCACATTGAGGCCAGGCCATCCCTGTCTACCCTTCCCCCAAGAGGTAGCTCCCATCTTCCCTGCAGCCAATCCTCCAGTCTTCCCTGCAGGCAAGCTCAGCGGAAGAGCAAGAGTTCCTGGAGGACCCTGATTGTGACCCATGGAGCCAGGTATTGCATTTTGCTAGCAATTTTGGATAATCAAAGTATAATAATGATGTCAAATTGATGTTACTAGTGTTATAAATTCAAATGGAATGTACAAAAAATTTTTTGATCATATCAATAGACAGTAGTGGCAAAACAGGATGGGGACAAGATAGAAAAATGAAGGGGTCGGAATGATTGTGTGTCATTTTCTGGTACGCCATTAGGGGGGGTAACGCAATACACCTGGAAGGGGTCCCGGATGTCAAACACCCTTTTTGCCCCAAATCAATTTGTCACAAAATAGACTACTTTTCTTTTATGGGTAAAGGCCCCCTACTTCCCTATTTCAGCCTGCAACAACCCCCACAACTCCAGGGGGACCATGTCTGAAGCTGTGTAAGGGGCCACATAATTATGGATGGCAACCCTGTGTGTAATATATTATCATTCAATTTGCTTGCATCTGTCATGATTTAAAAAATGTGTGTGTGTTTAATGAAAACAACAAATAAACTATGTCCCTTTTTTTTATACACAGGCAGAGCAAAGCCAGGAGGCAGGCCCCACAGGAAGCCAGGGGGAGGCAGGCCCCACAAGGAGCCAGGGAAGGCAGGCCCCACAGGGAGCCAGGACCAACTGCAAGGCAGGAGGTGGCAGAACCCACTGGGAGCCAGGAGGTGGCAGGCCCCAGTGGGATCCAGGAGGCACGCCGGCTTGATACCATCTCCCGGATCCCTCCACTCCGCACTCCCGAGAAAAGGGCCAGGATGCTTCGCCAAATGGAGGAGGAGACCCAGGCCCTGCTTTGGGAAGCAACTGCGGCCATCCGAGAGCCACCCACTGAAGTAGAGGGGTTCGCAGTGCTCATTGCAGCCAAGCTACAAAATCTGGAGCAGGGCCAGCGTGTGCGGTGCGAACTCCTCATCTTCAAGGCCATAAGCATGGCATCCCTGGGGCAGCTCGATGACGGCACCGACATTGTGCGTATTGGTCCTCCTGTCCTTGCCACTCCTCCTCTTCCTGAGGCTGCTCTGGCTCCTGGCACTACCTCGGCTCCAGGAACCCAGCCCACGAGGACTCGGGCTACAGGGAAGACCGCAGGGAAGGCTGCTGGGAAGAAGAAGTAAAAAAAAATGAGACGGTGCCCCTGTCGGAATTTATTTTTGCCTCACAGCCTGGATTGGTGGCTTGGTGGACCCTTGTGTAATTTCAAGCACGCTCTCAAGTGCTGCCTTCCTTGGCATCTTTGTTTTTATTAAGTTTGTATTTTTGTTTGCCACCATTTTATAATTTCCAATTTTTGCTGCGGACAGAATAAATGCATTTTTGTTTTCTCGTACAAATTTGACCATGTGTATTTTTTCTAAAAAAGAGAGATATCATTAGTGAGTGGGCAGACCCATTTCCCAAACATTTTTATTAACATTAACAAGGTACAAAAACCTCCTTGTGGGTAAATTCAAATAAATAATTATGTTGTTGTGGCCACTTCACACACTCCAAAATCAACCCAAAATATAGATTTCAGAAAAAGTTTTGGCCAACAAATCCCCAAATAATTAATTTTTTTTATAATATATATATTTAGAATTTTGGAGATGGAAGACACACCTAAAAAACCCAACACAAAACAAAACATTATATAACAAGAAATAATAAAGTAAAAAGCTTGTTATAACTATGTAACAAGATCAGCCGCAACAAACGACCATTTTAGTGTAGCATTTAAAAGCAGGGTGTAATGCAGCGCATTCTTTTCTTCTATATAAGTTGAAAACTACCTAACGAATGTGCTTAATCCATTCTGAACAGTAGTTTTACCAGAACGAGCGATGCCGTCTCCTAACTTGCTTCTGAGCATGCGCGGGCTTAAAACGTTGTTTTAGCCTACAAACGGTCAATTTTTATGACACAAAAAACGACACAAAAAATTGAAGCATGCTTCAATTTTTTTTTGTCGTTTTTCACAAGACATAAAACGACGTTTTCCCCCACACACGGTTATGAAAAACTTTTTTTTTCATCACATAAAGTGATGGTGTGTACGCGGCATGATAGTTTGGGCTCAGACTTTACTAATTTCATGGAAATTAGCCTCTGTTCTGGCTATGGTTGTGCTTGATAGAAGTTTTCCCTTGTTGCATGTAGGTGGCGTTACCACCTCAGGCCCATGTTGGAACTCGGGCAAACCATGGTGTGTTAAGTGACCCTTCTCGGGAGCAGCCCAGTGGGAGTGGTGCACCACTTTGCATGCTGGGAAGGGATACTAAAGGGGCAGACTCGTTTTTTTGGGGGCCTTTGCCTCATTGCCCTCCTGGCTTGAGGCACGTGTGTGTCATTCCAGTCCTGGGACCACGTTGGTCCGAGGCTGTATTTCTATCAAGTAGACCCAGCTATGCTGGCTGGGGTCTATGGTTCTAGAAGGGATCCCAAGCTGTCCATCCAAGTGGGGGAAGCTGCTTAACGAAGGAAACCGGGGGAGGACTTGCCCTGGAGGAGATCAAGCAAGGCAAGCTGATGTCTCGGGATAGGTCCGCTGACCTTGTTACAAAAGGGATCCACCATTCAATTTGTCTTACAGTTCACTGGATTGGCTTAAAGGCTCTTTTGCTGTAAGGCAGGAAATTTGGGACTGAAATTCTGTGGCAGAGGATTCCCTGGCTATCCATCTTTTGTTCTCAGACGGTCTGTGGCAGAGACTGTTCTCATACTGTCCGTGCGTCATTCCGGCTGCTAGGCCATGTGAGAGGGGTCCATCCGGGAGAGCAATACCCACTTAGGAAGGAGTGGTGAATACTGGAACTAAAATTCTGTAACGCATACCTGAAACTTCCCCTTCTCTCCTCCTATACTTTCTACTTCCTTCACAAGTTTTATGCAGCAAAAATAAAACCTAACATTTGAAGGTTTTACATTTTGTTTGGACATTTGCAATTTTCTACAGACTTTCTCCTCTGGACAACAAACTTAGAGGTAACGTGCAAAACCCAAATCCAAACCAGCAGCTCCTGCGGGTTAGTGCTACATTATTATTTATGGTATTGAGGTATGAACATGCACTACAGACCAGTTTTAATTTTGACATCAAATTTCAATTTAGTTTTAGTCTTTTGAATAATATGGCATTTTATTTTTAGTCCCTTTTTAGTCTTTTAACTAAAATGCCATTTTAGATTTGGTCTTATTTTAGTCATCTCAATTGCTGGAGTTTTAGTCGTATTTAAGTAAACTAAAATGGTATTAACCACTTCCCTACTACTGGACGTCACATGAATTTGTGCAGTGATATCTGAATGATGAGTGCAGCTACAGGCATCATTCAGATATCATTCTTTTAGCCGGCGATTCTCTTCACGCTAAGAATGATCATAGTGGCAGTGCCCCCCCTCCCGCCGCCATCCAGAGAAAGAATCGTCCATCGCAGGATGACGATCATAGAGATTTCCAGTGACCAGTCATCTCTATGACTGTCGGAGGCCCAGGCACGACGTTATGATGTCACGCCCAGGTCCTGAATGTAAACAATGCCGCGATTGTGGCTAGTAAGCATGAGATTGGTGATTTTTTTTTCTCAATCTCAAGCTTTACAGCCTGGAGGAGAGATGTGCGGTCTTATTATATAATCTCTCCATAAAGAGGACCTGTAATGAACCATTCATATTACAAGGGATGTTTACATTCCTTGTAAAAGGAATAAAAGTGATCAAAAATAAATATATATATAAAAAAAAGTGTAAAAATAAAACAAATATATTGTTTTTTAAATGCCCCTATCCCTGTTTTAGCTCATGCTCACAAGCGGACACGCACGCAAGTCCCACCCACATATGTAAACGTTGTTCAAACCACACATGTGAGGTATTGCCGCGTGCGTTACAGCGTTTAAAGTGTGACATGTTAGGTATCTATTTACTAGGCGTAATATCATCTTTCACGTCATACAAAAAACATTGGGCTAACTTTACTGTTTTGTTATTTTTTAATTCATAAAACCACTTTTTCTCTCTCAAAAAAAAAAAAAGGCGTTAAGTTAGTCAACTAAAATGTTTTAGTGGACAAATAACACTGCCATTTCGAGATATACTTTGAAGACAAAACAAAAACTGACTGTTTGGTGAGAAAAACAAAGTGAAGAAAGGATACTATATGAACCCTCCAGAGATGAGGCTCATAGTTATCACTAGGACCATCCACTAATGTTGAGGGGAGGGGAGATGATGGAATTGGACCGAATGACTGCCTCCGCCTCTCCCCCCTCCCTCCCTCCCCTCGCTCTGAGGACTGTTTCTTCGCTCTTTTTTCCCTTCAAGCACATTGCCACCAGGAGGCAAGGCACTGCCCCTTTAAATGCATCCCTTTCCCCTCCTCCTCCTCCTCGGCTGAACGAGACACCATTTTCCAAAAAGGAGACTGGAATCCCACCAGAACCATAGAGGGGGATCAGGAGAAGTCTACGGGAACAAAGAAGGGGCTCAGCACTTGGAGAAGTGACCTAGGGGAGGAGGAGTGCTGGCGGAATCCCCCCCTTCCTCCTCCCTACCTGCAAGACATGGCTGCAAACATGTACAGGGTTGGAGGTAAGTGAAAGATGCCCGGGCCTGCTGTGGGGGGCTCCGCTGCGTGTAGAATATTCATGGAGCTGCAGCTCGGCTTCGCATGGTCCCGCGTCCTCCTAGAGTGCCCCCGCTGGAAGTAATTAGGGGTGTATGAGGAGGAGGAGGAGGAGGAGTGAGGCGGTTGGACTATGTGGGGCTGCAGGAGCTCAGTAGCCGCCTGCCACAATACGGTGGACGGCTGCTGCTTCTTCCTCTTGTTATGTAGTAATGAAAGCGCCTATGGCAGGCAGGTCTGTGACAGGCGGCTTTGTGACTGGCATTCCATTGTGAGGGGAGGGGGGTGGTGGTGCCAGCCCTGTCATTGATTATGTGCGGTACCACAGGCAGTACAGCGGGCACTCTCTGGGAGCCCGGAGGCCCCGTGTTGTCCGTCTGTATAGCAGCACCGCACGTGTTGACATGGTGTCCGCTCTGCGCCTCTGCTGACCGCTCGTGTCATTAGGCCTCTTTGTAGCAGGTTGTGTAGGCGGGTAAGGGAGGGTTCGGTTCTCCTCCCCGGCCGCCCGCCCGCCGTGTGGGCTCTATCTATGCTGCAATTCTCCCTTCATGCTTTTATTTCCGGTGGGGGGGATTCTAGCGGGAAACGGCAGTGGGGGTACGGCTAGGTAGAAAGCACCGCAGCCAAAATGGCGAAAGATGGGGGGCTAATGTGACACAAAAGAAACCGAACGCCACCACAGGCGGCGCGGAGAGGCGGCTATTGCAGATACTTTTATATAACGAATATGAATTGGAGGCTTCGTGACTGACTGGAGCGGCGGGGAGACGTCACGGACCTCACACATATTTGTGACAATGTCCGGATCTCCTCAGGACTGTATGAGGAATGTGACAAACTGCTTCTGCTGCTCTACACATTGTATAGGGAAGTTCTTATAAGCGATTTTTCTTATATGGGGGGGGGGGGGGTTCATACATCCCACTTCACATCCACCTTAAAGGGGAAGTAAAGCCCCTAAAAATATAAATAAAGAGAAACCCTGCAAGACAAAGGCACAATGAGCTAGTATGCATAGCATGCTAGCTCATGAGGTACTTACCTGAGATCTAGGCCCTCGTTCGCCTCCTCCGTCGCCCCCGTTACTCCTGGATAAGGATGAGCTCCGGCGTGTTCGCATTGAACACGTGAGGAGCCCGCCAGGAAGACGGCACCCGCGCTGCGCTAATCGCAGCCAGGCAGACATTTCCCGATGCGCGGCTGCAGAGATTTCCTGGCGGGCTCCTCACGTGTTCAATGCAAACACGCCGGAGCTCATCCTTACTCCTGGAGTGACTTTGGGTATCGCGGCTCTGGCGCTGTGATTGTCTGTCTGGAGCCGCGATGACGTCACCTCCGCACAGGAGCCGTCAGTGACGGTACGATCGCCTTCACTAACAGCACACTCAGTGCGCCTGCGATGCGCGCCGTAGACATTGGTGCCGTCTTTTCTGCAAATATCTCAGAAACCGTGTAAATTTAGGAGATATTTCTTGTACCTGCAGGTAAGCCTCAATCTATGTAAAAGTAGTCTGTAAGGGTTTACAACCAGTTTAAAGCTGTATTCAACCCAAAAATGTAATATATTGCAGCTTACCAATCCTTCGATGTGGCTGCATTAGGCTTGGTTCACACAGGTGCGGGAAACGCTGTGATCTGTGTGCATTTTCCACACTTTATCCAAATCGCACTGCCCTTGCGATCTGCAGTGGGTGTCAGTGCAATCTTAACCCCTTCTCGCCAAGCATACGCATATATGCGTCCTCGAATTTCGGGGGTTATACTGCGATGATGCCCGCAGCTGCAGGCATCATACCGGTACCATTGTTTAGAGCGGGCAATTGGCTTTCTAGGCATAGCAACCAGTGCGGCTAAAAGCCTCTCGGTTGTTATCACGGAGGAGCTGGATATCCCCCTCCCGCTGCTCTGCCCGGCCTCCTGTCCCACCGGGAGACCCGATCCGCGATCGGGCACTTCCGGCGCCTTGTGACAGACTTTGTTCAGGTCTCCTGAATGTAAAAACAGAAGCAACGTCACTTCCGGTTTACTTGGTTGCCAATGGCGCCGGATTAAAAAAAATATACAGTATTCAGAATCGCCGTTTTCAAAAATCTGAATACTTTTTGAAGTGCACAGGAGGGATTTGGGGTCTTTTAGACCCCTGATCACTCCATAAAAAGTAACTGTCACCACCTATTACTGTCACAAGGGATGTTTACATTCCTTGTGACAGCAATAAAAGTGGTCACATTTTTATCTTGGTTTTTAAAACACAACACTGTCAGTATTAAAGCGGAGTTCCACCCAAAAGTGGAACTTCTGCTTTTAGGGTATCCTGACATGCACACATTTGGCATGTCATTTTTTTGGGGGGTGTGTACCTATTTTTGTCAGGTACCCAGCTCCCACTTCTGCCCGCACCATCTATACGATGACTTCTTCCAATCCTCGGTCTCATAGGAAACCAGTGATTTCCACACGTTATGCTACATGTGCTTCCAAAGTCGGAGCGTTTGTCATACCAGTGTGAACCCAGCCTGACACTTGCCTGTACATAAGAATACATAGACCTTCCAATCCGTCTGAATGACAGCTGAACCTGATCGGAATGCCTGTCTAAAGGGGGCCTAAAAAAGAAAACAAATGCAGCCATGGCATCTAAGATCTGGTTCACACCAATGTGTTTTTTTGTGTACTTTCAGTTTTGCAGAAACCAGTCCATTTAACATGGTTTCCTATGGGTCATGTTCACATCGGTGCATTTTATGGAAAGGGCCAGGGACCAACAGGTTGTGTTTTTGGTTCCACAGACTTCAATATCTCAAAAAACGTGTATTGAAAAAACTCAAAATACACCTGAAATATGCATATAAACTGCAACCTGCAAAAGTGTGAACAAGGCCTTAGAATTGGTAAGCTGCAATACAATAAATGTTTGTTTTGCTTTTAGGTTTATTACTGTTTTAACCAGTTAAAGCGGAGGTTCACCCAAAAGAGAACCTCCGCTTTTCGGAACCCTGCCCCCTCCGGTGTCACATTTGACATATTCAGGTATTTGCACCCCCTCCCCCCTGAAAGGTAACAGGTATTTGCACCACTTCCGAGTATAGACTCCCGCAGGGCTCCAGCCCCTCCGCGTCACCCCCCCCCACCCGTTGTGTTCTGGGAAACACTCGGCTCCCAGAACACAACGGGAACCAGTGGAACTGACAGCGCGACTCGCGCATGCGCAGTAGGGAACCGGGCAGTGAAGCCGCAGCACTTCACTTTCTGATTCCCCTACAGAGGATGGCGGCGGGGGAAGCCGCTCAGCTTCGGCGGACACGCTGGACAGGTAAGTGTTGTTTTTTAAAAGTCAGCAGCTGCTGTATTTGTAGATGCTGGCTTGAACCCCCGCTTTAAGGACCAACCCTTTAGCACAGGGTTTGACAAATTTGCTTGGAATCTAGGAGCCAGCTAAAAAAAGTTAGGAGCCAGAAAACGCACCCCGTCCCGACGAGCTTGCGCGCAGAAGCGAACACATATGTAAGCAGCGCCCGCATATGGAAACTGTGTTCAAACCACACATGTGAGGTATCGCAGCGATCGTTAGAGCGAGACCAATAATTCTAGCCCTAGACCTTCTCTGTAACTCAAAACATACAACCTGTAGATTTTTTTAAACGTCGCCTATGAAGATTTTAAAGGGTAAAAGTTTGTCGGCATTCCACGAGCGGACGCAATTTTGAAGCGTGACATGTTGGGTATGAATTTACTCAGCGTAACATTATCTTTCATAATATTAAAAAAAAAAGTGTAATTTTTTCCCAAAAAAAGTGCGCTTGTAAGACCGCTGCGCAAATACAACGTGACAAAGTATTGCAACCATCGCTATTTTATTCTCTAGAGAGGGAAGAGGATGGCCTATTAGAGGGAAGAAGATGGCAGTGAAAATAGTGAAAAATGACATTAGAATTGCTGTTTAACTTGTAATGCTTAACTTGTAATACCAACGGCCACCACCAGATGGCGCCAGCTCACACAAGGAAGAGCTGGGGACTTCACAAAGCCGCGGCCTCAATTACCGGACATCACGGGCCCCCCGCGATCGAGCGGCGGGGGAGGTGGGGGCCTAGTCCGCTCCGATCCTGGGGAAAAGGCGCTCCGCGAACTCTCCTAAAACATCAGGATCGCGGCAAGGATGTTTTAGGCGAGGCTTCGGCCTAGTCCGCGGAGCGCCGATCCTATGGAACAAAATGTTTTTTTTTGCCCACCTTCCAAGCCAAGTCGCCAGGACGCTATTTCTAGTCGTCCTGGCAACCGGGATTTGTCGAGCCCTGCTAGAGAGAGAGAGATCACATTTTTGTAAATTTGATTCTATCTTTTCATCCTCAACACTGAAGAAATTACACTTTGCTACAATGTAAAGTAGTGAGTGTACAGCTTGTATAACTGTAAACTGTCCCCTCAAAATACTGTAACTCAACACACAACCGTTAATGACCAAAGTGTCAATATTTTGTGTGGCCACCATTATTTTCCAGCACTGCCTTAACCCTCTTGGGCATGGAGGTCACCAGAGCTTCACAGGTTGCCACTGGAGTCCTCTTTCCCTCCTCCATGATGACATCACAGAGCTGGTGGTTGTTAGAGACGTTGCGCTCCTCCACCTTCCGTTTTGAGGATGTCCCACAGATGCTCAATAGGGTTTAAGTCTGGAGAAATGCTTGGCCAGTCCATAACCTTTACCCTTAGCTTCTTTAGCAAGGCAGTGGTTGTCTGGGTGTGTTTCTGGTCGTTATGTTGTAATACTGCCCTGCAGTCCAGTCTCCGAAGGGAGGGGATCCTGCTCGGCTTTAGTATGTGACAGTACATGTTGGCATTCATGGTTCCCTCAATGATCTGTAGCTCCCCAGTCCTGGCAGCACTCATGCAGCCCCAGACCATGACACTCCCACCACCATGCTTGACTGTAGGCAAGACACACTTGTCTTTCTACTCCTCACCTGGTTGCCGCCACACACGCTTGACACCATCTGAACCAAATAAGTTTATCTTGGTCTCATCAGACCATATTACATGGTTCCAGTAATCCATGTCCTTAGTCTTGTCTTCAGCAAACTATTTGCAGCTTTCTTGTGCATCATCTTTAGAAGAGGCTTCCTTCTGGGACGACAGCCATGCAGAACAATTTTTGATGCAGTGTGCGGTGAATGGTCTGAGCATTGACAGGCTGACCCCCACCCCTTCAACCTCTGCAGCAATGCTGTCAGAACTCATATGTCTATTTTCCAATGACAACCTCTAAATATTACGCTGAGCACGTGCACTCAACTTCTTTGGTTGATCATTTGCGAGGCCTGTTCTGACTGGAACATGTACTGTTAAACTGCTATATGGTCACCATTAGAGGTTGACCGATATATCGGCAGGCCGATATTTGGCCGTTTTGCAGAAATCAGCATCGGGCCGATTTTTTTATTCAAATTGGGCTGATATTTAACATGGCCGCTAGCGGTGCCACGGCTCCGGAGCTAGGCCGAAGCCACGGCCTTTCCTGATGCTGTGACCGCGGTCACAGCATCAGGAAAGGCAGCGGCTTCGGTCCAGCTCCGGAGCCGCGGCCATCTTGGTACACCCAGCGCGGCGGCCCTCCTCTCTGTTTACACCCACAGAGGAAGAGGGGCCCGCTCGCTGCTATCTGCTGATTTTTTTAAATTTTTATTTATTTCTTTCGTTTAAGGAAGTCGGCAGCCAACCAGCGGGCCTGTAACAGCCAATCGGCGGCGGCCGCTGCCGACATCCTCCACTCTGAAAAAAAACGTCCCCTGACGTGCTGCGCGCCCTGCCTCTGCCTACAAACCCCAGAATGCATTCTGGGGTTTGTAGGCAGGGGCGCGCAGCACGTCAGGGGACGTTTTTTTTTCAGAGTGGAGGACGTCGGCAGCGGCGGCCGCCGCCGATTGGCTGTTACCAGCCCGCTCTGCATTCTGGGGATTGTAGGCAGAGGTGGGGCAGCACGTCAGGGCCAGGGAGGTTCTAAGATTTGTTTAGTGTCAAGGGCAAGAAATTATAGCCCAAAGGCTAATGCTGCACTAAAAATATAGAATACGGACTACAGCTGCTAGCACCTTCAAGTCAGATACAACTAGATTAAAATAAAGTGCAGCGCTAATTGTAGTAAAAAATTGTATGTGAAAAAAGACTGAAAAAAGAAAACTGATGAGTCCCAAATGCACAATCCATATGTATAAAAGAGAAACCATTTTGAGCCGAGTGAGAGCGGAAGACAGAGGTCCATCTGCAAAGCTGGGGATTGCTAAAGGTTCCTGGGGAGACCCATTTCCCTATGTTTGGTGAGAACATTCATAATGGTCAGGTTGGCACTAAGGTGGGCAATGATTGGATGCACTGGGGCATTGATGAGGTGGCACTGATGGGCTGCACTGGTGGGCACTGATAGGCTGCACTGGTGGGCACTGACAGACTGCACCCCAACTTTCCACCCTAAACAATTATCTCCTCCCCACCTCTCCACCCTAGGTTTTTTTTTTTAGATCTGGGGAAAAAAAAAATCGGCCTCAAAAATCGGCAACACATATTGGCCATCGGCCACCCCGATTTCCAAATATCGGCCAGAGAAAAACCCATATTGGTCGACCTCTAGTCACCATGCTACAGCTCAGTTTCAGGGTCTTGGCAATCTTCTTATAGCCTAGGCATCTTTATGTAGAGCAACAATTTTTTTTTTTTTTTTATTTTTTTTTTTTTTAGGTCCTCAGAGTTCTTTGCCATGAGGTGCCATGTTGAACTTCCAGCGACCAGTATAAGCGAGTGAGAGCGATAACACCAAATTTAATACACCTGCTCCCCATTCACACATGAGACCTTGTAACACTAACGAGTCACATGACACAGGGAGGGAAAATGGCTAATTGGGCCCGATTTGGACATTTTCACTTAGGGGTGTACTCACTTTTGTTGCCAGCAGTTTAGATATTAATGACTGTGTTGAGTTATTTTCAGGGGACAGCAAATTTTTACTTACTGTATACTCACTACTTTACATTGTGATAAAGTATAATTTCTTCAGTGTTGTCACATGAAAAGATATACCGTATAAGCCGACCCGAATATAAGCAGAGGCACCTAATTTTTCCACAAGGCCTAGGGTGGAAAATGCAGAAGCTACTGGGTAAACAATGCCCATTTGTAGTTTCACTGTGCCCATTTGCAGCCGTACCTTTTTTCAATACTAAAACAGCGTGTGTCTCCTGTGTAATGCAGTCTGTTCGGCCGTCCATTGAAACAAAGCCCCGCCGCCTCCTCGTACGTCCGTGATGGAGGAACACTGATACGATGCTGGGAAACTGTATCGGTGCTCCTCCTATTGCAGACGAGGAGGAGGCGGGGGGCTTTGCTACAATGGACAGGCGAACAGAATGCATTACACAGTGGGAGACACAAGCTGTTTTAGTAATGAAAGGTATGGCTCACTCGAGTATAAGCCGACATATGTACAAAAATACGAGAGGTGTACTCACTTTTGTGAGATACTGTGTGTGTGTGTGTGTGTGTGTTATAAATACATTTCTGCCTCGACTACTCACAGTAGAAGCTGATCTGCGGGTCCCGTCCAATGGATGTCCGTTGGCACCCGCCCATTGTCAGACAGAGACACGGAAGGGAAGCAGGGAATTAAATTTAAATTCCATTTTAACCACTACCAGACGGCCGTACGACTTTATACGGCCGCGGGGTGGTTCTAATTCTCTAACTGGCTGTGTTTATACGGCCTGCGTGCGCAGTCAGCGGCGGGATCGGCGGCTACAGGGACAAGACGTGGAGCTCTGTGTGTAAACACAGAGCTCCACGTCCTGTCAGGGGAGAGAGGAGACCGATCTGTGTCCCTTGTACATAGGGACATAGATCGGTCACCTTCCCCCACAGTTAGAACACAATTCAGGGTACACATTTAACCCCTTCCTCACCCCCTAGTGTTAACCCCTTCAATGCCAGACACATTTATACAGTAATTAGTGCATATTTATAGCACTGATCGCTGTATAAATGTGAATGGCGCCAAAAATGTGTCAAAAGTGTCCGATGTGTCCGCCATAATGTCGCAGTCACGAAAAAAATGCTGATCGCCGCCATTAGTAGTAAAAAAAAAAAAAAAAAAAATGATAATAATTCTGTCCCCTATTTTGTAAGCGCAATAACTTTTGCGCAAACCAGACGCTTCTTGCGTGTTTTTTTTTTTTTTTTTTTGCCAAGAATATGTAGAAGAATACTTATCGCCTAGAGGTTGCTATGGACCGGTTGCTATGGACGGTTGCTATGGTCTGGATTGCTATTGACGGGTTGCTATTGACGGGTTGCTATAGAGGGTTACCATAGCAACCAGTCCATAGCAACCAGTCCATACAAACCCTCCATAGCAACCAGTCCATAGAAACCATAGCTCTATTTTTGTTTTATAGCGCAAAAAATAAAAACCGCAGAGGCGATCAAATACCACCAAAAGAAAGCTCTATTTGTGGGGAAAAAAGGACGTCAATTTTGTTTGGGAGCCACGTTGCACGACCGCGCAATTGTCAGTTAAAGTGACGCAGTGCCACAAGCTGAAATTTCACCTGGTCAGGAAGGGGTATATGTGCCCAGTAAGGAAGTGGTTAAAGAGAAGGTCTGGTTTACAAAAAAAGAACATTTTTTTAGTCAGCAGCTACTAACACTGTAGCTGCTGACTTTTAATAAGGACACTTACCTGTCCAGGGTGCCCACGATGATGGCAGGCAAAGCTGAGCAATCGCTCGGGTCTCGGCTGCCCGCCGCCATCCTCGGTGAGGAAATCAGAAAGTGAAGCCTTGCGGCTTCACTGCCCGATTCCCTACTGCGTATGCGCGAGCCGCGACGTGAATGGGCGATGGCTCCTGGGACACAAACAAGGTCCCAGAAGACACCGCTCCCCCATTCCCCAGGAAGCAGCGCTAGAAGAAAGAAGACTGACCGCGAATCAGGAAGTGACAGATTAGGACGACAGGCACTTCAGGTACTAAGGTAAGCTCCTGCCTCCCACAGGGGAACTCCACGCCAAATTTTAAATAAAAAAACCGACATGGGTTCCTCCTCCAAGGGAATACCAGGCCCTTAGGTCTGGTATTAATTACAAGGGGAACCCCCTACGCCGAAAAAAAACGGCGTGGGGGTCCCCCCAAATCCATACCAGACCATTATCCAAACACGCAGACAGGCCGGCCAGGAAAGGGGGTGGGGACGAACGAGCGCCCCCCCCCCCTCCTGAACCATACCAGGCGGTATGCCTTCAACATGGGGGGGAGGGCGCCCTCCCACCCCAAAGCACCTTGTCCCCATGTTGATGGGAACAAGGGCCTCTTCCCGACAACCCTGGCCGTTGGTTGTCGGTCTGTGTGCAGGAGGCTTATCGGAATCTGGGAGCCCCCTTTTAATAAATCCCAGCCCCCACCAGATCCCAGCCCCCACCCTATGTGAATGAGTATGGGGTACATCGTACCCATTCACCTGGGGGGTAAAAAGTGTCAAGAATAAAAACGCACTAGACAGGTTTTTAAAGTAGTTTATTAGGCAGCTCTGGGGGTTTTCTTCTGACTTTGCGGGTCTTCCGACTTCTCCCTTCTGCCGGGCACCACTGCTGTCTTCTATCAGCTCTTTTACCAGCGGGGGCCCAGTCTTCTCCCTCCTTCCGACTCCTCTCTCTTCTCGCGCTTTCCGTTTTTTTCCCTTCTGGCGGGCACCACACCTGTCTTCTTACAGCTCTTTCACCAGCGGGGGCCCGGTCTTCTGCGTCGCCTGCTTCTCTTCTTCGATGTTGACTCTACGCTCCCTCTGTAATACGGGTGTGCGGTGCGCAACGATTTATATTGGCCTCTTATGACGTCACAGTCCCAGCATGCTCCGGGTGGTGATGACATAATTACCCCGCCCCCTTATGACGTCACCACCCAGAGCATGCTGAGACTGTGACGTCATAAGAGGCCAATATAAATCGTTACTCACCGCACACCCGGCATTACAGCGGGAGGGAGCGTTGAGTCAACATCGAAGAGAAGCAGGCGACGCAGAAGACCGGGCCACCGCTGGTGAAAGAGCTGAAAGAAGATGGGTGGTGCCCGCCAGAAGGGAAAAAGAACCAGAAAGCGCGAGAAGAGAGCCCCCTCCCGAAGTCGGAAGAAGGGAGAAGACCGGGCCCCCACTGGTAAAAGAGCTGAAAGAAGACAGCGGTGGTGCCCGGCAGAAGGGAGAAGACGGAAGACCCCCGGAGCTGCCTAATAAACCACTTTAAAAACCTGTCTAGTGTGTTTTTATTCTTGACACTTTTTACCCCCCAGGTGAATCCTTATCTGAGCATGCAACCCGGCAGGTCAGGAAAAGGAGGGGATGAGCAAGTGAGCTTAGTGTGTGGCGAGGAGAGCCAATCAGCGGCATCTCCTCGCAGTGGACATCCAGACATGTAATCTGGGAACACTGATCATCAGTGCTTTGATTACAATACAGTGCCACCAATCGTTGCCCACCTGTGCCACTCATCGGTCCTACCTATCAGTGCGCACAACAATGAAAAACCTAAAACTTTTTATTTTATTTTATTTTTTTAAACCTAGCAGTGATATAATACCACTAAAAGAAAGCTCTATTTGTGTGAAAATTCACATGGTTACAGTGTAATATGACAACACACTTGTCATTCAAAGTATGAGAGTGCTGAAAAATGGCCTGGGCAGGAAGGAGGGTGAAAGTGCCCTGTAGGCAAGTGGTTAAAGACACTGTCACCAACTTAAACATTTGCAGGTAAAATCACACAAGTCAAGTGTTTTAAATGCTTATTTGCAATTCCATCTATTCCAAACATGTTTTTATTTTCTTGCAATATGCCTTTGAACTTATGAGAAAATGTGACTACGTCAGATAGGAAGTCCATTTCTAGCATGGCCCGCTCGTTCTTTGCAAGTCATAGCACTCTCCTCATCTGGGAGTTTCTAATTCCTGTCTGTGCTGGCCCAGCTCTTTCACCCTTCCAATCACCTCCCTAAGGGAAAAACTATAGTTTCTCTCTAATGACAACTCTGGGCTGCTAAAATCACCCTTGAAAATGTCAATTTCCAACCACAGTCTCAGGAATTTTGGATGTTTACAAATCTTAGTTTTTTTTTTTTTTACAGGCAGATACCATGCATACAATGTTAAATTCACATATAATTGTATGAGAATTTTTTGGGGATAAAATTATTGGTCTTGTGATGGAGTCCCCAGATATCATAAGGTTGAGTAGGGTAGAATTGTTTTCTTTTGACAGATCTGCATAATGTGACATGGTAACTTGTGGCAGGTTGGACCTCCCAGATTAATCCCCAAGTCCTAACCATGATATTGGATGATTTGGAGAACACTTGGATTCACTATGAAAGGATCAAATGCCCAATTAATTGAATTCAAGTTTTTAGCAATCGAAAACCTGTGCTAATTGTTGCCCTCGTTAACCCAACTTAACCTTATCTTAATTTACACCCAGCTGCATTTTTTATTTTTGCATTGTAGCATGAGGAGTGGCATAAAGATCACCTAAATTAAACCGCTTATGTTTACTTTGTGCTTTACCATTCCGCTATGAATAAAAGGAGCACTAATGTGATGACATATAATGTCAATGGGCAGACTTGTTGATTATATTTTGGGGTAAAATGTATATGGGGATTTGCAGATGACTTGATTGTTGCTTGGGGAAATGTATGTGTGAAATTAAATAAATACATAAAAATATATACACACATATTAGGCAAGTCTACAAAACCTAAACGTAATAATGTACAGAACTTAAAAAATCACTTAAAACAAATCAAAAAATGCTCTGGGACTTAAGGGGATTTAGGGAGAAAAAGGCATGGGGGCTCAAGAGACTAAGCAATGCAACATGTAGGATTCCAAGGGAAACTGTTCCTTTAAATCGAGTCTCTTCCAATGCCTGTTTGCTAACTGTTCTGAAGCAGCCCATGGTGTGCCTCCTCTGGCCTGATATTGTCAGCCTGGATGGTCATTCCTTGCTTAAAAAAATGTTGTTTTTCCCTAGCAAGTACTGCTGTTTAACCTGCCATTGGTGTAATGTCAAGATGTCAAACCTTGGGGGAAGGGGTGCCCAACCAGTGGCCCGCGGAGCCTTCTGATGTGGCCCGCGACCTCCTGCTCTGGGATGGAATAGAATACTGTTATTAAAGGTCAGTTTATTACTAAAATCACAGTGTATATATGGGCATATCTTTTCTGCAGTGTTGGGCTCCATTCACACTAATGCTTTTTTTGATGCATTTTGCAGAAATGCAGGGAAATTTTTTAACATGGTTTTCTATGGAACATATTTACATCAATGCTTTTTTGTGCCTCTGTGTTTTTGGAAAGGGTCAGGGACTTTTTTTCCTGCAAAAAGCAGCGTTTTGCATTCAATAGAATTCAATGGACCTGCATCCAAAACGCAAGTACCGTGATTTTGCCGCAATTTGCAGTTTGCGGTTTTTTTTTTAACCTGTTTTTAGCTGGTTGTTGGGAAATGTAAAAAAAATGTAAATTACTGGCTAAAAAAAAAAAAAAAAACGCAAATCGCGGTAAAAACGCACGTCAAAAAACACAGCAAGCACCGCAAAAAGCATTGCAAAAACGCTCAAAAGCAACATGCATAGGTGTGAATCGAGCCAAACTGGGCTGCTTTTAAACTGATCTGCAGGTGCAGAGCAGTTTACCTGCACTGACCCATAGACTTCTGTTATTACCTGCGAGTTTGAGCTTTCTGAAAGCTCAGAATATAATCGAAGTCTATTGCAAAGTGCAGGAAAGCCAAAAGGTACACTGCGTCGCAACCGTGGTGTGGGTAAACCGCAGCGCATCAGTGTGAAAGCAGCCTTGGGCCCCTTTCACATGGTCAGTCCGACCAATTGGACCCTCGATTCACCTCTAAGTAAGTGGCAGACATAAACCAACTTGTGTTCTACCTCCAATACGATCCACTAAAAAGTATCGTGGGCTGTGTCCTTTCTACATATGCAGAACAGACACAGACATGCCATCCACCCGCTCAGCTCATTGTGGCCTGAGACCGGTTACCAAGTCGCTTAAGTGGCCTTCGCTCTTCAAAAGGTTGGGCACCCCTGCCTTGGGGGAATGGACTAAAATAATGTCAAAGGATCCAGCTACTTTCCGTACTGATCCTGTATTTGTTGAGTGCTTATGCCCACCCCCCTACACTATTGCTTAGACCTATTAGTTTGCATTGTCCTTATTTCCAAATAGGTCCAAAGTGCTTTTCAGCATAGCTCCAGGTTCATGTTATGCAACCTACCTGTGTCCCCACATAGACTTGCCGACTTACCTGTGGCTCTTGCAAATCTCCTGAACCTTGGAGTTATTGCCATTGTTCCAATGGCAGAAAGGTTTCAGGGATTTTACTCCAACCTTTTCAACAAAATTGGGGACCTAGCCCATCTTGGATCTGAAGGCTTTTAATTTCCTTTTATTGAAGTTCCAAAAATGTATGTCTTTTCATATAGGTGGATTCAGGTACATTGCCGCATCTTTGCGGCGGCGTAGCGTATCGTATTTACACTACGCCGCATGCGCCGTCCGTGTACATATCCCAGTGTGCATTGCGGCAAGCCGTCGTATCTTAGATAGGTTTAAGTGTATCTCCGTTTGAGAATACACTTAAACTGAGGACGGTGCAGATTCCGAGTTAGGTCGGCGTATCTACTGATACGCCGGCCTAACTCTCTGTAAATCCACCTAATAGTCTCCCTTCCTCAGGCAGATTTTCTAACCTCTGAACATCCATGATGATTACTTGCATGTTACCATCGTTCTAGTACATCAACGCTACCTTTTTTAGCTGTTTGAACACAGACTAGTTTATAGCCCTTCCATTTGCTCTTCTGCATTGTGAGATACATGGATGACTCCTGTTGAAGGAACAGTCAGCACAAATACTGACACAATGTGATTTAGACAATCCAGACCTCAAAAAGGTTCCATAGGATCCTGAACCTTCAGAAGTTGACACTGAAATTGATGTACCACTTGGAGTTAAGAAAATCTGCTATCTCTGAGTTCTGGGCCTTACTTTGAGGTATTTTCATTTGCTCAATTCACTTTTGTTTTAATCCCTTGACAAACCAACTTGCCTGACACCAAAGACTAGAATATTCCCTGGCCTTGTGACTAAGGAATCCACCTCATTGACTTGGGGAAAATCCTTCTACCACCGCCTTTGGAATATCATCACGATTGATGCTAGCCTGAAGGGCTAGAGAGAAGTCCTAGACACCTTGCCAGTTCAGGGGACTTAGTTGGCAGAGGAATTTCTCCGAATCAACATTCTGAAGCTCCAAGTGATTTAGTTGTCCCCACCCTCTGTTTATTATCACACCTAATATATATTTTCTGCAAAAGTGAAGTACGATGCAAGTGTAAAGTGTTATTTTTGGTTTTTTTTTTGCTAGTGTCCTGTCCCTCCTGAAGGCAGCAGTATAACCCAGTTGTCTTAGGGTCCTTTCACACTAGCGGACCGTTCGTCCGTTCATTACAAGTCCGTTAACTGACTTGTAATGAATCCCTATGGGATCGCGTCCGTTAGCGGATGGAGCATCCGCTAGCGTCCGCGTCCATCGGGATCCGCTTTTGCGAACGGAAGAAACCCTATTTTTCTTCCGTTCGGCGGAACGGATCGGATGCAGATGGACAGACGGGGTCCGTCTGCATCCGATCCCCCATAGGGGAGAGCAGAGATAGGGCGGTCTCTGCACTGTGTGCAGGGACCGCCCTATCCGCCGACAGCTCAGCGGGGATTCCCGCTGAGCTTTGGCGGACACACGGAGCGGACCCAAAAACGGTCCGCTCCGTGTGAAAGAGCCCTTAGAATAACTGGATCCTGTGTTCCTTAACCACTTCAGCCCCGGGCCATATTGCTGGTCAATGACGCGGTCGTGTAACGTGGCTCCCAAACAAAATTGGCGTCCTTTTTTCCCCACAAATAGAGCTTTCTTTTGGTGGTATTTGATCACCTCTGCGGTTTTTATTTTTTTGCGCTATAATTAAAAATAGAGCGACAATTTTGAAGAAAAATTATATTTTTTACATTTTGCTGTAATCAATATCCCCTATATATATATATATATATATATATATATATATATATATATATATATATATATATATATATATAATTATATATATATATATATATATAATATAATATAATTAGGGTTGTCCCGATACCACTTTTTTAGGACCGAGTACAAGTACCGATACTTTTTTTCATGTAGTCGCCGATACCGAATACCGATACTTTTTTTAAATGTCATGTGACAGTTTTCAAACCACAATACAGACTAAGGATATTTTCTTTAGAATTATGAAGAACTCTAACTCAAGACATTATAAAAGAATAAAAATGAGTAAAAATGTTTTATTTGCTTGTCACGCAGTAGTAAAAAACTCAAAGAATTTTCATAGAACATGTTGATAAATACAAAAAAAGTATTCTATTTAGGTATCGGGAGCATTTGCGCGAGTACGAGTACTCCCGCAAATACTCGGTATCGGTCCCGATACTAGTATCGGTATCTGGACAACCCTAATATATATATATATATATATATATATATAAAAAAAATTCCTTATTTTAGTCCGATGCGTATTCTTCTACATATTTTTCGTAAAAAAATCGCAGTAAGCATTTGATTGGTTTGTGCAAAAGTTATAGTGTCTACAAAATGGGGCATAGTTTTATGGCATTTTTATTAATAAATTTTTTTTTTTTTAGTAGTAATGGCGGCGATCAGCTCCCCTTCTTCTTCTTTTTTTTTTTTTTTTTGTTCTCGCTCTGTAACGAGCAATCGCGCCCCTATTGGCTGCTGGGAGAGATGACTTATAGCTACGTGATCTTGCCCAGCAGAGCCGACCTGCCGCCGTTATACGTCGGCTGGTCGGCAAGCAGTTAATGGACTACAAAAATAGGATTTTGAGGCAAGACCGCCCTGTCTTTTCTCCGCTCTCCCCTAAGGGGGTGTTCGGATGAACACGGACTGTCTGTCCGTATTCACCCGATCTGCTCTGCAGACGGATGGAAAAATAGGCTTTTCCTCCGTCTGCAGAATCGGAGGATTGCAAACCCAGATGAGATCGGGTGTCAGCAGATGTTCATCCGCTATTTCATAGGGATCAATGCATGTCCCTTTTTCATCCGTACACGGATGGATGAAAAAGCGGACATACGGTCCACACATGTGAAAGGGGCCTAACTGATACCTCTAACTAAAATCTTGTGTAACCAATCGCCTTCAGAAGTCACCTAATTAGTAAATGTGGAGTCCACCTGTGTAATTTTTTTTTTTTCTTGGTATAAATCTAATATCTAACAGCTTGATCTATTTTGCAAAGAGGAATGGGCAAAAACGTCACTCTAGATGTGTAAAGCTGGAAGAGAGATCCCCAAAAAGACTTGCAGCTGTAATTGCAGCGAAAAGAGGTTCTACTGACTGACTGAATACAAATGTGCGCCACACTTTTTTACATTCATTTGTAAAACGAAAATTGAAGTGGAAGGGAAATGATAAATGGTTTTCAATTATGTGTTGCTTTGTATTGATCTATCTCAAAAAATCCCAATAAAAAACATTTTGTTTTTGGTTGTAACATAACAAAATGTGGAAAACTTCAAGGGGTATAAATACTTTTCTAGGCTGTGTGTGTGTGTAATTTTTTCTTTTTTGGGGGGTGGTAAATTATGGGAAGTAGATGAATATAAGTTCACCGTATTCCTGGCCCTTCCCACGTTTCCTAACGGATTATATCTTGCAATACAGGCTCTCCTTACTTAATGGCCAAGTTGTTAAACAAATTGGTCGCTGATTGAGGGCGCCACCAGTAATCAATATTTTTAAGTATTCTTAACTACTGTACTGTATTCTGAAAAAAGGTCTAAACACAAAGCTCCAACTCAATAACATTTGTTTTAATTTGCATAAGTACAGTACATTAACGACACAAATCCTGTACAATGATGTACAGTGCCCAAAGAGCTGGTCACAAGTATGAGCGGTTGTTAATTAAACGAGTAAGTTTTTAAACGAGGAGACCAACAAAACTACAGTCAGAATGGTCAACTCCAGAGATTCTGCATTAGGCTGGGTTCACACTGGCCCGACAAACGCTCAGACATTGGAAGATCATGTCGCATGACGTGTGAAAAATCAATGATTCTCCATTGTTAAGACACAACTTTCATCCTACTTTTCTCTGCGACATCAGTCCTACATTGGTCCTACATCCATCTGACTTTCATGAACGGGATACGACTTTGCTCCGACTTTGATAGTCTGACTTGTTCTTTGACCAATCAAAACAATCCCGGTGGGAGATAAATTCTTTTTACTGCTGCTGTAATCTCAATGTCGGATGTTACAAGTCAGATGTTTAGGACAAGGATCCTACTTTGATCCTACTTTAATTATATTCAATGGGCTGAAGTAGGATCAAAGTCGGACCAAAGTAGTACAGGGAGCAATTTCAAAGTCGGACCGACTTGTGTCGGACCAGTTAAGACAGCTCTCATAGGGAAACATTGATTTTCACACGTCATGCGACATGAGCTCCCAATGTCGGAGCGTTTGTCGGACAAGTGGGAACTCGTCTTAACTGGTTAGACACAAGTCGGTCCGACTTTGAAAATGCTCCCTGTACTACTTTGGTCTGACTTTGATCCTTCTTCAGCCCATTGAATATCACTGAAGTCGAAACAAAGTAGGATCCTTGTCCTAACCAATCCGACATGGTGATTACAGCAGCAGTAAAAATAATTTAGCTCGCCCTGGGATTGTTTTGATTGGTCAAAGAACAAGTCAGACTATCACAAAGTCCGATCAAATTAGTATCCTGTTCATAAAAGTCGGATGGATGTCGGAACCAATAGAGGACTGATGTCGCAGAGCAAAGTAGGATGAAAGTCGGATGACTGTCGTGTAGTATCAGTGTGAACCCAGCCTTACTAGCTGCCACATGCAATTATTATCGTCCTGATAAATGTGCTTGTAGATTTCGTGCTGGCCACCTTTCGCACTGTTTCGTCTAAGGGCACTTTCACCTTTCGCACTGGGGTGGGGGTGCTATCCTATCTGACCACAACTTCAGCTTTGTTGAAGTGAGGCTAGAGCAAGCATCCTAATCAATATATTCTGCTTTGGCAATGTCATTTCATGCCCTGTCCTGCATTATCGCAATCTTGTAATTTATTGTCATCGTAATTGTATGGCACTGAACTTTCATATACTCGCCATATCTGCTCTTGAGCATTCGCCATGATCTAGCCTGCAGCATTGTTAGAGTAGACTTTGCTAGTGGTAAGAAACTGTTTATGCATAAAAAATGACATACAATTTACATAAATATGTGCATTTCTATTGATGTCTAAGGAGCCAAAAAGAATTGAATTAAAAAAGAATTGACTGCAACTTTTCAATAGGCCTACTGCACCATAGATGATATGAATTCTACTGTCATGCATTGTGAGATGGCAGAAGCATTACAAAGCCCACTAGTGAGACTGGGACTTTATGAAGATATATGCACACTAGATTGTTTAGAATATCCACAAAGGTAATCAAGACCATTCAAAGAGCTGCTGCCCCTTGGATAAGATGCTGCGTACACACTATAGATTAGTCTGATGAAAACGGTCAATCAGACCGTTTATCAGACCAAACCGATCGTGTGTGTAGGCCCCATTGGTTATTTATCCATAGGTTATAAAAATAGGAACTTGTTTTAAAATTGTCTGATGGATAAAAAACCTATAGAAAAAAACTATCGTCTGTGGGTACGTCCATCTGTTAAAAATCCACGCATGCTCAGAATCAAGACGACGCATTAAACTTCATTTTTTTTCAGCACGTCGTTGTGTTTTACGTCACTGCGTTCTGACACGATCGTTTTTTAACTGATGTGTAGGCGCGACTGATCATCAGTCAGCTTCATCGGTTAACTGATGGAAAAATCCATCAGACCATTTTCATCAGACTAACCTATCGTGTGTACAGGGCATTAGTTTGTCTATTGATTGAAACCCCTCAGTATCTTGGAGATGCCCAGCGATGATTTTTTTTTCTACATTTGAAGGGTTCATGCTTACTGGTTAAAATGCTTTCACAGCAGTTTTGTGTTTTGCCTGTAGAAGCAGCTCAAGATTAGAGGTCGACCGATATGGGTTTTTCTCTGGCCGATTCCGATGCCGATATTTCAAAATTGGGGCGGCCGATGGCCGATATTTGCGGCCGATTTTTTTTTTTTTTTTTTATCTCAGAAAATCTAGGTTGGGGAGGAGGTTATTGTTTAGGGTGGAGAGGTGGAGTGCAGCCTATCGATGTCCATCAGTGCCCACCAATGCAGCTCACCAGTGTAGCCTATCAGTGTCCATCAGTGCCACCTCATTAGTGTCCACCAGTTCAGCCTGTCAGTGCACCCCTCATCAGTGCCTACCAGTTCAGGCCATTAGTGTCCATCAGTGCCACCTCATTAGTGCCCACCAGTGCAGCCCATCAGTGCCACCTCATAATTACAGAGAGGTGGTTGTGGAGGAGGGGGGTACAGAGAGGTGGTTGTGGATGAGGGGGGTACAGAGGTGGCTGTAAAGCTACCTCTCTGTACCCACTCCTCTACAGCCACCTCTCTGTACCCCACTTCTCTACAGCCACCTCTCTCTGTACCCGCCTCCTCCACAGCCATGTGTTGTGGAGAGGGGTGGATGGTGCTGGGCGTGGGTGGAGATGCGTTGTGGAGAGGGGTGGGAGGAGATGCGTTGTGGAGAGGGGTGGGTGGTGCTGGGCATGGGTGGGGATGCATTGTGGAGAGGGGTGGGTGTGAATGCATTGTGGAGTGGGATGGATGGTGCTGGGCGTGGGTGGGGATGCATTATGGAGAGGGGTGGGTGTGAATGCATTGTGGAGTGGGATGGATGGTGCTGGGCGTGGGTGGGGATGCATTGCGGTGATGCATTGTGGAGAGGGGTGGGTGGGAATGCGTTGTGGAGAGGGATGGATGGTGCTGAGCGTGGGTGGGGATGTGTTGTGGAGAGGGATGGATGGTGCTGGGCGTGGGTGGGGATGCGTTGTGGAGAGGGGTGGGTGGTGCTGGGCATGGGTGGGGATGCATTGTGGAGAGGGGTGGGTGGGGATGCATTGTGGAGTGGGATGGATGGTGCTGGGCATGGGTGGGGATGCATTGTGGTCATGCGTTGTGGAGAGGGGTGGATGGGAATGCGTTGTGGAGAGGGATGGATGGTGCTGGGCGCGGGTGGGGATGTGTTGTGGAAAGGGATGGATGGTGCAGGGGATGCGTTGGAGTGGGGTGGATGGTGCTGGGTGGGGATAAAGATGATTGTGTTGCATTGTGAAGATGGATGAGGATGACTCTGTGTGGGGATGAGTTACATTGTGAGAAGGATCTCCACAATGTATCTAATTTCCACCCAAATTCATCCTCACCCATTTTCTCAATGCCAGCCTCAGCCAGGTTTCCCTTTTAAAAGGAGTTTTAATAAATTCTGCAGGGGGGGCACAGTAGCACATAATTTGGGCAACTTACCCTCCATACATGCTGGTATCATAATCCAATTCTGTCTGCATGCACCTAATAGGCTAGGTGCATACTGATGAGCTGATCAGCCAATCATTGTTTAGAACTTGGTGTAATGCCAGCAGGCTCCGCCCCAGCAGGGAAGGTAGACCTTCCTGCTGGGGGGAGTTACATTAGTCAGGCGGCAGTTGTAAGCCAATGATTGTTTGTTTCTCCCTGTCCCTAATACAGCAAGCCGAGGGAGGGGGCGGGGCACGGCTGGCGGCGCAATGCCAGTGAAATCTATGTCCCTTCTGTGGTGGCCGTGCAGATGGAGGAATCAGATACATGGGAGTGGGGTCAGTACTGCAGGGCAGGCGGCCATGCGGGCCGGACACTTTAGCCGCGAATTGGCCGATTCTTTCACAAGGATCGGCCGATGCCGATTTCACAAAAACGGCCAAATATCGGCCGATATATCGGCCGACCGATATATCGGTCTACCTCTACTCAAGGTTATCCTGTGTCCATAGACATTAGGACGATTTTGGAGGCATATTTTGAGCTCAGTGTTTCGAGGTAGAAAAAAAAAACTAAACCTGCCTGTGTACAAAAATGCTCTACATGAGCATTTTTTTTGCCAAAGAAACTGGCATTTTATGAAGCCTTGCTAAATTCTAAAGTATATAGAATTTGTGGAAACTCTTCTGTTGACTTTAGCAGGGTGGAAGCTACCTCAAGTGAGGGCACAAGGCATGTCAGTTTGACTCTTTAAATCTGACTCTGATCATCATTTTGGACAAGGATTGAGCAGGTCTACTTGAAACAGAAGATCATATCTATTTTGGGACAGCAAGAGAAACCAAGACCCTGTTGGCCAATGGCATGCTGGCAAAAGCCAAGATTTTATTTTTTTCTAAATTTTGAGAGCAGAATCCTCAAATTTGGGCCTCTGGGTGAGAAAACATAGATTGGGCAAAAGTTCCATTAGATGGCACAGGCATCCTGACTTGTATACAGACTACCGAGTAAGGTGCGCTTTAAATGTGTGATGCCCTTTGAATCTACCGTCTAGGTTCTCGTGCCAGAAAGATCTTTGGTTAGCAGATGTCCTTTAGGCTTCATTTCCATGGATGTTTTTACAGCCACTTTTCTGAGCTTTTTTTGCAGCTTAAAAACGTCTCTCCATGTTAGTCTATGGCCTCATGCCCACCATGACGTTTTTGAGCTGTAGATGGCTGAGCCGTTTTTAAGCTGCAAAAAAAAAAAACAGGACCAGTGCGTTCTGAAGCTCCAGCCTTAGAGCTGTAAAAACGCCAGACGTTAAACGCTAAAAAATGCTACCGCTGCGTTTTTGAGCTCCAGCTTAAAAAAAAAAAACATGGACAGACGTTTTTAAGCTGTAAAAAGGGCTAAAAAAAGTGGCTGTAAAAACTAGAGGTAGACCGATATATCGGTCGGCCGATATATCGGCCGATATTTGGCCGTTTTTAAGAAATCGGCATCGGCCGATTATTGTAAAAAAATCGGCCGATTTTCGGCTGCCACGCTAAACCCCGCTCCACCTCCAGCAGCACAAGAAATTAATCCTTCAGCCTGGTAGCCTGCACACCGACCCCCCCCCCCCTCTACCTCGGCGGGCTGTACTGTAGCATAAAGCAAACTTGTCACAAGCCCGAGCAACTGCAGTAGTTGTCTGCGCGAAGAGATCACACTTGTTATGCTTCCTGCATGCTGGGACGGTGGCGGGATTACTGAACATAGGCTCTAGGCCCATGTTCAGTAATCCCGCCACCGTCCCAGCATGCAGGAAGCTTTTGTGATCTCTTCGCGCAGACAACTTGTACTGCAGCTGCTCGGGCTTGTGACAAGTTTGCTTTCTGCTACAGTACAGCCCGCCGAGGTAGAGGGGGGGGGGGGTCGGTGTGCAGGCTACCAGCAGCGTGGCTGAAGGATTCATTTCTCATGCTGCTGGAGACTGGGGTAATGTACAGTATTCCTATCATCTCTGATAGGTGCCTCGGCTCTCTAGTGATTGTACATAGTACTCCAACTCACATGGGAGCTCACAGGTGTCATCCAATGGACAGTGTGTACATGTCAGAGCACACCCCTCTCCTGTATACACACTCATTTTATATATATCCATCCCCACCCACGGCCAGCTCCATCCATCCACCCCCCTCTACAAAGCATCTCCCACCAACGGCCAGCTCCATCCATCTCCCCCTCCACAATGCATCCCCCACCCACGGCCAGCTCCATCCATCCACCCCCTTCCCTCCATCCACAGCCAGCACCATCCATCTCTTCCCCTCCACAACACATCCCCCCTCCACGGCCAGCAGCATCCAGCCATCCCCCTCCACAACGCATCCCCCACCCACGCCCAGCACCATTCATCCACCCCCCTCCAGAATGCATCCCTCAGGCACAGCCAGCACCATCTTTCCCCCTCCACAACGCATCTCCCACCCACGCCCAGCACCATCCATCCTCCTCAATGCATCCCAATCCAAAAATCGGCCCAAAATATCGGCCGCAAAAATCGGCATCATATATTGGCCATCGGCTGCCCCGATTTCTAAATATCGGCATCGGCATCGGCCAGAGAAAAACCCATATCGGTCGACCTCTAGTAAAAACATCCATGGAAATGAAGCCTTAGATTTGTCCTAGATCTTAATGCCACGTACACACGATCATTTTTTGGCATGAAAAAAATGTTTTAAAAAAATGTCATTTAAAATGATCGTGTGTGTGTGTGTGTGTGGGCTTCACATCATTTTTCGGGTTCTGAAAAACGACAAATTTTTTAACGTTTTAAACTATGTCGTTTTTCGGGTTGTAAAAAATGATCCTGTGTGGGCTAAAACGACGTTAAAAACCCACGCATGCTCAGAAGCAAGTTATGAGACGGGAGCGCTCGTTCTGGTAAAACTACCGTTCATAATGGAGTAGGCACATTCATCCCGCTGTAACAGACAGAAAAGCGTGAATCGTCATTTACTAACATGGAATCAGCTAAAGCAGCCCCAAGGGTGGCGTCATCCGCATGGAACTTCCCCTTATAGTGCCGTTGTACGTCACCGCGCTTTGCTAGAGCATTTTTTTAAAACGATGGTGTGTGGGCAACGTCGTTTTAAAGATGAAGTTGGAAAAACAACGTTTTTTCTACATGCCAAAAAATGATTGTGTGTACGCGGCATTACATCTACCCTTCTTCCTCAAACCCAAGCAGTATACTCATTATCAGCATTATCATTATTGGTTCACAATCTTATTGCTCATCAGTCAGCACCTGGCCAAATTTAGTCCAGAAAAAGAAAAACCAAGGGCCTTGAGAGACTGTGTGCTTTGCATGGGAAATGGTCGTGGTCTGGGTGGCTTTAATCTCCTTTAACTGTTTTTTTAGATTTTTGCGTGGCATGCTGTGGCTATGGCCCAGAGTGGCAGAAATGCGTCAGCGTACCCGTTGAGCTGTTCAACCATTTAGAAAATAAAAAGGGGTCAGCATATATCAGGGGAGGACAATTCCTCTCCGAATATAGGGATTTTTATGTGAGGTGTTTTGCTCTAATATCTAAGGTAGGCGCACAAAACACAAGGTTTTGGTAGTATCAAAAAATAATTTAATTATATAAAAATATAAAGTATCATATTTCATACAGTTATTGACATAATAAGATATATATGATCAAAACCACATTTTCATGATAAACAAAATAAAGGGGAGACAGGTTATTTAAAGGAAAGTTGATGCGAGTTTGCCAACTAGTTTCGCACTAGATGTGCTTCGTCAGGGCTTGCATAATATTCCTGTTCCTTTAATACATGTAGTGGTCACTTCCGTTAAAAAGCTCTGAGAACCGGGCAGAGAAGCCTGCCTAAGGATCAGCGAGGGAGCACCTGATGCAGTTTAGGAAATCAGCTAATCCACTAGTAATCAATGGAAGCCAGATCCACTTGATTTGGGCTGGTGCGGACAATGAAATGTTTGTGAGGAGTTCACCACAAGGAGGAAAAGATACAGATAACAAGTCGTTGTATCTATATCTTTCCTCAATATTTGGCAGGGTCAAACTCAATGCCGCCAGAAGGGTCCAACGGGGCCCCCAAAAGGTCTCCAAAAGACTCCACAATCAAAGGGTAAATATCTTAAATGGCCAGCGGTGAAGATAATATAGTGATGTGTCCTGTTGTAGTCAAGGGATATATAATGCCTCAGTTGTGATAAAATTAGAGGTAATACTAACAAAATGGTCCGGGAATAGTACCATATGTTTCCACTTAATTTCTTTGCTGGGTAGTAATAGCATAAGGATAGGTGAGGCAGTATGCTAGCGTCTCGCATGTGGTTGTATAGTCCTCCCTTCAGCCATCCAGGTCAGCGTCAACCATTTAATTAAGGATACTGAGGCTCTTTACTGGCGTGTGTGTGTTTTTTATTTTTTTATGACATGCTGTGGTTTCCCTGGATTTTGTGTACCTGGACTGAGCCCTGGTTCACACTGGGCTGCGGGAGTGAAGCCGTGCGAGTTCAGCTGAACTCGCACGATTTCTCTCCAGCTGGCTGTCTCGATTTCGGCCGCGATTTAAGAGACATCTGTGCAGGTTTCTGCACAGATGTCAATGTAAATCGCGGGCCGAAAATCGCAAAAAGTAGTACAGGAACTACTTTTTGAAATATATACGACACATATGCGGCGTCGCACCGATTTAGGACGGTGTCATTGCCGGCAAATGCTGCCGATTTGAGATGCGATTTCACATTTGAAATCGCATCTCAAATCAAAGAAAATCGTACCCAGTATGAACCTGGGCTGAGTGAAATAAGCAATTTTTTTTTGAGGAAATAAGCAATTTTTACAGAGGAAATCGTTATAGATCTCTAAGGGCAACCTCTTCCATACACACATGGCTGTGTTCCCTCCAGAAACCCTTGTAGTGAGTGACACATCCATTTGCTTTTGGTTCATGGCCATATTTAGCCCTGCCTTATGCTTTCTGGATTGGCCCCTGTCACCAAAACCCTCCCACTCTAGGCCGTTGTGCCTGGGAGGGGAGTGTGTGGGACACAAGTGGAGGGTTAAAGTGGATGTAAACTCATCCTTTCTAAACTACTGCCATAGTGCTGATCTATAAGGATATACATGCCTCCTGCATGTATTCTTACCTGTGAAATGTCTCCCTTCTGTCTGTTATGAGACCTGAAAAACTGCAGATTCTGTGGGTGGACTTGTGATGTCAGTAGACTCTCCGCCCATCTCTACACTCCCCTTGTCAAAATGCATTTTTTCCTTTGTATTTCTTATACTGAATTCTGCTATGATCACTAACATCCAGAAAAGTAACCACATGACTTCAGAAAAGGAGTGGGGGTGGGAATTAAAAAATAATGCCTTTTTTCAGGCCAGTGCATGAGATATGTGAATAACCTGTCACTCACCGCAAGGGGGCAGAACAGACTAAGGTTTTTCTCTGTACGTCCATTTTTTATTTCACTGAACAATAAAGAGGATCGCTCAAAGCTGGATTAACTCTGTGTGGCATCAACAACAACAACAAAAAAAAAAATCTGGTTTACATCCACTTTAACCTCCCTGGCGGTAAACCCGAGCGTGACTCGGGGTTGGTTTTCAATGCTAAAATCGGTATCCCCGAGTCACGCTCGGGGTGGACGTGCAGCGGCGCGGCTTACCTTTCGCTGGATCCACAGGCAAATTACTTACCTTGTCCCTGGATCCAGCGATGCCACCCCGCTGTGTGAGCGAGCGGGTCCTCCTCGCTCGATTCACAGTCCCCGTGTGCCGCCGATCTCCGTTCCCTGTGACGTTAAGACGCAAGGGAGCGGAGAACGGCGCCAAATTCAAAAAAGTAAACAAACACTTTACATACAGTATACTGTAATCTTATAGATTACAGTACTGTATGTAAAAAATACACACCCCTTGTCCCTAGTGGTCTGTCCAGTGTCCTGCATGTACTTTTATAAAAATAAAAAATGTCATTTCTGCCTAAAAACTGTAGATTGTCAAAGTGTCCCTTTATGTCAAAAATGGTTTTAGATCAGCTAGAAAACAGCGATAATAAATTATAATCACTTGCAGAAATGTGCGATAGCGATTTGTGGGGAAATTCGTCATAAAAAAAAAAAAAATGACAGCGACAATTCTGCAACTGAGCAAATTTCAGTGATTTTGAGTTGATTACATTATTGAATAATTTTTATTATAATTATATTATTATTTGTTATAATTATTTATTATATTATAATTTATAATTTTGTTTTAAAAAAAAAAATCATATCCGGGATGCCTACAAGACTCTTGCTTGGTCAGATTTAAGTGAGTTATTTCTAAAAATTACAGGCCTACAGTATAAAATGCCAAATTTCCTTGCAAAATAATTGTACCGCTTTTGGTACGTAATTCCAGACAGAGTCATACCGCCAGGGAGGTTAAGGAAGTGTTTTTTTTTTTTTTTTACTTCAAGGCATCAGAGTAACTATACATCCTTTGGATTTTCAACAGCTCACAAACCAGTTTTGTTATGGATTTTCCCAACTGTGACTGAACAGTCTAGAAATCTGCAGACCAGGCATATAAAAAAAGAACCCCTGTTCCTGCTCCCCTGATAAGGGGTAGAACTGTTTTTGAGATTTCACTGGATGATGTCACACATTACTGGTATGGAGAATACTCTCGGGACCTGTAAACCAACGTCTTTGATGTCCTTTCTTTTCGTTCCAATAAGGAACCCTTTTGTTTTAGGAGGTGCATGCAAAATCCCCATCCATTCTGCCCAGAAGTACCTTCATGACTGCTGGGTCTTACTAGACCTGGGGCACCTGGCACTAAATCTGGGGTATGTGCTTTCTGAAAATCCATTTTTACAGCAAGGCAAGAGCATGCAATATTTTAATCATATTTAAAAATAGTTTTAATTTTACTTTTTATTTAATTTTATTGTGTTTTACTTACTCCATTGTTCCCATTCTGAAATAATTTACTATGTTTTGCAGATTATGTCTACTTTGAAAACTCTTCAAGTAATCCTTACTTGATAAGAAGAATAGAGGAACTTAACAAGGTATGAGTTAAGGTTAACACACGTCTTAAGTATTGCTTGCAGAATGCTACATTTATGGCCATTTATGTATATATTTTAAAAATGTTGGCAATGTCTTTGATATCGATGCAACAAGTTCATTGCATTTGTTAACCAAAAGAGTCATTACAATTCCATCGAAGCTTTTTTTTAAGGTAGTCTCCTTTCAAAAGGTGGTGTGTGTGTGTGTGTGGTTATTTTTTTTATTTTTGTAAACCAGCAGCTTTCATTATAGTCAATGGTGAGCTCACCATCGATATCCTTCATGCACTTGCTTCTATGTGATGACAATCCTCTCTCAAATTGTACTCCTGTTATAAGTGGCTGTGCTGATTACAATCTGTGCAATCTTGGTCTACTGTTGTCACAATCACAAAGCCAGATCGGAGCAATGATGAGCAACCCACACTGGTGTGTGTGAGTACAGGTGAGGATATCGGCGGCATTGAGCTGCTAAAAAAGATGAACAAAATGTGAACATATTATTATTTTATGGGAAGAAAATGCCAGTTATTTGTTGCATAGTTAGGGTTTACAATAAATGGACACTCCAGTTTCATCTACACAGCTTTCCTACTATATTATGCTTTGTCAAAATAATCGTACATTAAGTTTATATGCGAATGAGTGGAGCATTTCCCCCCCCCCCCCCCAATTCGGAGAGGTGATGCAAAACATTTTTGAGGAGTTCTAGTGCAGTAAAGCATTTTTTTTTCTCTGGATTGGACAGTTAGTTTTTTTTTAAATGGGAACCTTCTTTCCCAGTCATAGCTTATTTAACTAGAGCAGTGAGTGTGATGTGGGCTTTTCTCTATTGGGCTTCAATTGCTCAAGTTTTTAAGGGGGCAACTCGATCTCTTTTAGATAAAATGTCAGTCTGTAGAACAGCAAGAAGTTGGCTGTTCCAACTGTGGATTTGGAGATCTTTTTTCCCTTAATAAAACACTGACTTTACTTAATGAAGATGCTCAGATGTTTAAGAATCCCACTGACAAATGTTCAAAGCCTGTGCCAAGTCTTTTCACTAGCAGGCCTGCTATGTAACCTGTCATATTCATGAAGGGCATCTGTCAAAGCTTAAGTTTCATCTGGTAATACACTCAGCCTTTTCTTGTTTGATTAAGAGTTCTCTGTCTGAAAAGGGTGGCATCGGTGCATGTTACAAGAGGGCACTATCAAGTGATGGTTTTAAACGTCCACTGTTTATCCTCATGATCTCTGTAGCGCTAAAGCGTCACCTGGAGATCTTGTCGTGTTGACACATTCAATGTAGATGGGGACATCCTCCCATCATGCCTTTTTGTATTCTGACAGTGGTTTAACCTCTTAAAGTATGTATGCATTAGGATAAAAAGCTTTCTGTGTGCAGCAGCCCCCCTAATACCTGCGTGAGCCCCATCTCTATCGAGTGATGTCCATGAGTGCCTTGGGAATCTGGGGCTTTCCCTCCTGATTGGCTGAAACACAGCAGTGCTGCCACTGGCTCCCGCTGTTGTCCGTCAGTAAGCCAATGAGGAGAGAAATTGGGGGCATGGCTGGGCCACAGCTCCGTGTCTGAATGGACAGAGGGAGAGCTGCAACTTGGCTCGGGTGCCCCCATAGCAAGCTGCAGGAGGGAGGGGCCAGGAGAGCCAAAGAGGGACCAGAGAATGTAAGTATAACTTGTTATTTTTATAGAAAAGAAACAGACTTTACAGTCACTTTAATGACCCAGCCCTTTTCTGACATTTGTTGTTTACAAGTAAAAATCTGTATTTTTTTTGCTAGAAAATTACTACGAACCCCTAAACAATATATGTGTAATTTTTTTTTTTTTTTTTTTTTAAGCAGAGACCCTACAAAATAAAATGCCGGTCTTTGCAATATTGTATGCCACACTGTATTTGCGCAGCAAATGCAATTTTGTTGGCGAATATACACGTTTAATAAAAAAAAAACCACAATAGTTTCCCCAATTTTTTGTAGAATGTCAAAGATGTCACGCAAAGTAAATAGATGCCAAACATGTCATGCTTTAAAATTGCGCACACTTGTGGAATGGCGACAAATTACGGAACTTAAAAATCGGCGACATGTTAAAATGTAACCTGTAAAAAAAAAAAGAACATGGACACGCAGCTTGTTCCCAAAACTTGTCTCAAAACAGTGAGAAAGCGTGACCAAGACAAGAGCAAAAAATAAATTTGAGTCTGTCAGTCTGGAAGATATTACTGTTGGTACCACTGTCACTTCATGCTTTTTAAGATGGATACCCTGAAGACCCCCCTTTTAGGGGCTGTAGGATCTCTGTCTTACAGAAAGTGTACAATCCCTACAGGAGAAACAATTGGGATCCCTTTGGGTGCAATTCAGGCTTGGTATTAACATCCGTCTAGCTAAAACAGTATGTAAGGAACACAAACTCCCAGCTTACCCCCATCCCGAAAAAGAAAAATCACAATTGCGGGACAAATAACAAACTCCACCCGCTGACTTTCTGGCCCCCTTACTCGCAAACCATCGATCCAGTCATTGGCCTCCATAGGTGTATCAAAGAACCAAACAGTGCATTTGTGGGGAACCCGCAGTCTGCTGGGGTATAGGATGCTGTACTTGATATCCTTTTCTGTAAGCCGGCGTCTCACATCAAGGACATGCAGCGCTTCTGAACCTCAGCTGAAAAATCTGGGAAAAGCATACTTTGGTGTTTTTCATAGGGCAGTTCAGGGTGCTTCCGGGCCTCTGATAGGATCATATCTCTGTCACAAAAATTTAAGAACAGCACCAGGAATGGCCGTGAGGGTGCTCCTTCAGGGCGACTCTGTGGGCCTTTTCCACCACATAGGTGGGGGGGGGGCATGTTCGGTAGGCTCAGCAATCGTTTGAACAATGATTCAGCAAAGGCAGTCGGACAGGAGCCTTCAGCACCCTATGGCAGGCCCACAACGCGGATATTGTTGCGCCTTTGTCTATTCTCTGTCATCCACTTTTATGGACCAACTAACTCGCCAGCGACTGCAGATATGCAATTAGTGTGGCTTGAGACCCTTGCTGGTCTTCCACTGTGCCAATCCGACCCTTTGGCCTCCGAAGCCTCCCCCTGATTTTGTCTAAATCATGGCGGATCAGGGTACATTCAGATGCCACAAGTTCTACACGTACCATCAGCATGGTTTTGAAGCCCTCAATGGCCACCAATATAGGCTTAAGTTATTGATTCCGGGGCTGCCTCCACTGAGGGAGATAAAGGAGCGTCCTGCTCTTAAGAGGGAGACGCCATGACTGCAGGAGATCCCGCTGGGCTTGGCTGCTTCCCCCGTCCACGTTGTGCTCCGAAATCAGAGGGTAAAATGGCGCATAAAGAATTTGCGGCCTGCCTCTTCCCAGGGCGCTGTGGCTTCAGGTCTTTGTGTCTTAACCTGGCCCTTGGCATACATAATTGCGGTGACTGGAGGATCCAGGATGCTTGGAGAGGCAGAGGGATCCCCTCACGGCGAGAAATGAGTGGTTAATCGGGGTAATTGAACGGATTTGCACGGAGCTCAGAAGGAACACGTCTTCTCCGGCTCGCATCCCTGCCACGCCCACTCTGACTCTCTTTTGCTTGAGAAAAGCGTGCGCATGCTAGGAGTCAGTATGGTGCATGCTCTAAAATGCGTAGATGAGTATCTTGGGTCCTGTGATGTCACCAGCGCCACGGTTGTCCTAAGCTGCAGTTCATCGGGACAGGGGCCACTACGCAGTGGACTTCCTCCATGAGCTTCTGAGTTGCCAACGCAGCTTTCCCAGCGATACAGGCGGAATAACTCCATGGCGCCCCCGGACCATACATTACAGATGAGCCTATTTTTTAACCACTTGTGTGAGCAGCGCAAATTAGGGGCGTAATGAATTTTACTTGTTCTACACTTGGTGTCGCTTTTTCCTCCTCTGCTTCCTCCCCTATCTTCTCTCAGCTACAGCTCTTGGATCAGCCTGCCCAAGTGTTTGGACTACCAACCCATTTATATTTATTTTCATTTTACCAATCTCCCTATTCTGTGTGTAGTGCAGTGTACCTGCCGTTTTCCTGCTGATTAGCTGCACTTTTCCATAGATTTCTATTGTGTACCACGGTTTTGGTGTGTTTACCAAGAACGCAACCAAAAGTACCTGCATGCAGGACTTGTAATGCGCTTTCCAAAAGTGCACCAAAGCCACGGGACATAATAGAAGTCTATGGAAAAGGGCAACAAATATGTCCCATGGTTTTGGTGTGCTTTTTGAAAGCGCACCAAAAGTCCTGCACTCTCAGAAAACACAACAAAACCGTGGGACATAATAGATGTCTATGGGAAAGCGCAACTAACGCACACAAACAGCAGGTACACCGTGCTACAGCGCAGCAGATCGGCGTGAATCCACCCGAAAGAAAATGGCTTGAAAGAAAAATATTGTACAATACGAATTTAGTGCAGAGGAAGGAACAAGGACACAGGATTTCTGACAAGATCAAAAGGTATTTTTCTGTACTTGCTGAATTTGTGGCCTAAAACAGAAAACTAATGCCGCTAACCATATCTAAGGACTGTAACTCGACTTGTCACGGAAGATTTTTTGTGTAGCACAACAGAAAGATAAATGGCAATGTTTTTCAATTTAAATTGAATAGAAATGGCAGCGGGGCAGGCAAATATCATAATGGGACTGCAACTATCCTGATTGACTGGCCAGAGGGGACAGAGTACTCATGGCCCATAATTCCTAAATGTCCTCCAGGACAACTTCATGTCCCAATAGGTGAATAGATCTATTAATTACGAATGATCCAAATATGATCACAGATGTGGAAATACAGGACAAATTGGGATCTAGCGTGGATGATCACGTTTAGCTTAAACCATAGAAAAAGTAGGCAAGAGGGTGGTACAATAACATTTAAAACAAGCAAACTTTTCTGACCTGCGCTCAATACTACAAGACATCAGTTGAGACCAAATCCTTGAAACATAACATATTCAACACAGGTATCACATAGTGCATTCCAATAGGCAATAAATATAGAAGAGCGCAGGTTAAACCTGGGTGGCTAAATTGGACCATAAGTCTTATTAAAGAGAAAAAAATGGCCTTTAAAAATAATGTAAAGGGGTCATTGTCGGCATTCCAACACTACAAGGAATGCAGTACGTGTAAGAAACGCAATCAGGGTGGCTAAAAAAAGACTGACACATCTCGGAGGAGAGTAAAATGATTCCCCAAAATATTTTTAGATATTAACCGTAAAAGAACTGAGATCAGAGCACATTGGCCACATAAAAGACAATGAAGGGAGGATGGTTACAGATGACACAGAGAAGGCAACTGTACTAAATGATTTTCTCCTCCAGTCCTGGTTCATCCTCCAACTTTGCAGGATGTACCATTGTGGCTAACAAATGTTTGTCCTGAAAAGACTAGAAAAGCTTAACTCAAATCACCTGGACCGGATGGTTTACACCCGAAAGTCCTCAGAACTCCATCAGGTTATAGCCAGACCATAGTTCCTATTCTTTATGGACAGCATATTGACAGCAATGGTACCAGCAGTGTTGCTCATCTTCCTTTAAATTAGTTACAGTTACAAATTACTTGTCTGAAAAAGTAATTGAGTTAGTTACTCAGTTACTACATTGGCAAAGTAATTAGTTACTCAGCAAAGTAACTGACTTTTTTTTTTACCGGCGTATGACGACCCCCTAATTTTCCAGCTAAAATTTTGGTTTTGTGATATACTCACTGTATAAGACAACCCATCACTGTGCCATCTGTAACATGCCTCACTGTGCCATCATACATGCCTCGCTGTGCCTGTAACATGCCTCACTGACAGTGAGGCATGTATGATGGCACAGTGAGGCATGTATGATGGCACAGTGAGGCATGTGTGATGGCACAGTGAGGCATGTATGGTGGGCGTCACTACCCCTGACAATGCCCTTGTCTGCTGTTCTTTCCAGAAGTATGGTGCCGTTTGTGTTCAGGCCTTATCTAGTGTCTACAATCACTTCTTGGGCTGAATTAATGGTTCAGAGATGACACCAGCATGTAAATTCTAGTTCCTGCCTGTTTTATTACCATTGTGTCTTCTTATAGGGAAGATGTCTGCTCACTACTTTCAATGTGAGACTAGTCTCACATTCAAAGTAGTGAGCAGGCATCTTCCCTATAAGAAGACACAATGGTAATGATACTGCCAGTGTGCCCATCAATTGTCGCTACTGTGCCCCATCAAATGCTGCCAGTGGTCCCATCAATTAGCGGTACTGTGCCACATCAAATGCTGGGGGGGGATGTGTAGCCAGATGGAGGGATGGAGCCAGGTGGATAGGAGGGGGGTGTAGCCAGGTGGAGAGATGGAGCCAGGTGGATAGGAGGGGGTGGAGGGATGGAGCCAGGTGGATAGGAGGGGGTGAAGCCAAGCGAAAGGGATGGAGCCAGGTGGATAGGAGGGGGTGTAGCCAGGTGGATAGGAGGGGGTGTAGCCAGGTGGAGGGATGGAGCCAGGTGGACAGGAGAGGGATGTGTAGCCAGATGGAGGAATGGAGCCAGGTGGACAGAAGAGGGATGTGTAGCCAGATGGAGGGATGGAGCCAGGTGGACAGGAGAGGGATGTGTAGCCAGATGGAGGGATGGAGCCAGGTGGATAGGAGGGGGGTGTAGCCAGGTGGAGAGATGGAGCCAGGTGGATAGGAGGGGGTGTAGCCAGGTGGAGGGATGTGTAGTCAGATGGAGGGATGGAGCCAGGTGGATAAGAGGGGGTGTAGCCAGGTGGAGAGATGGATCCAGGTGGATAGGAGGGGGGTGTAGCCAGGCGAAAGGGATGGAGCCAGGTGGATAGGAGGGGGGTGTAGCCAGGCGAAAGGGATGGAGCCAGGTGGATAGGAGGGGGTGTAGCCAGGCGAAAGGGATGGAGCCAGGTGGATAGGAGGGGGGTGTAGCCAGGCGAAAGGGATGGAGCCAGGTGGATAGGAGGGGGTGCAGCCAGATGGAGGGATGGAGCCAGGTGGATAGGAGGGGGTGCAGCCAGGTGGAGGGATGGAGCCAGGTGGATAGGAGGGGGTGTAGCCAGGCAAAAGGGATGGAGCCAGGTGGATAGGAGGGGGTGCAGCCAGGTAGAGGGATGGAGCCAGGTGTCTAAGAGGGGGGGGTGTAGCCAGGTGGATAGGAGGGGTGGATCCAGGCGAAAGGGATGGAGAGCCAGGTGGATAGGAGGGGCTGCAGCCAGGTGTATAAGGGGGGGGGGTGTAGCCAGGTGGATAGGAGGGGGTGGAGCCAGGTGGAGGGAGTCACACATCAGTGATAAGGTCTGACTAGAACTTGGAAACCTTCACCCCCAGCGCTTCCCCCCGACCAACTGACAAGTTCTTACCTTGTACACTTCTCTTCAGATCAGCTCCCTCCACATGGCAGCGGGCAGCAGTCAGTGTCACAAGTCCCAGGATTAGCAGATAAGGTCTCTTACAGGCTGTGAGTCACAGCTCATGCACGGGAGACCTCCTCCAGCTTGTCCCCCGTCCGATCAGCTGATCGGTTGGTTCCACCCCCGGGCTTCGGCAGACGACCGCGGAGAGGCTGGGTATGTAAGCAGGGCGGGCTGCAGGACCCAGCGTGTGTCCTATGGCTAGTCCATCCGGGTGTCTCTGTGCACAATGCCCCTCATCCTGCTCCTCCAATGGCTGCACGCCTGCACATCACCCAGGGAGGGAGGCGGGGCGGGCAGAGAGCTAACACTAACAGCTGCTGGACATTGATATGGTCGCGAGGGGGGGGGGACTGCCTGCTCCTTCTTCCAGACAGCCAGATGGAGCTGCGGGAGCCGCTTCCCACTACACTCCGCACCTCACCAGCCACCACCTGCCAGGGGGGAACCAATCTTCTTGAGGGGACAAAGCGGTTCTCACTCGATCCGATCGCAGGCATTTTTACTTGCAGTGTTTGGCTTCTACGGACATGAGAGTGAAAGAGCACAGTGCAGGCAAAATGTGACGTCACTGGTTGCTACACGCCAAGCGGGGCGGCCCTAGCAACCAGTGAGTTTAGCTTTGTTTAGTTACAAGTGGCAGGCTGGCTGGCTGTGGATACTCTATTGTCCCGGAATTTCGGTGCATCCCTAGTAATTACGGTAACGCAGCCCAAGTAATGGGAACGGCGTTGCCGTGAGGGGAAGAGTAATCTGGTAGATTACTCGTTACCCTCAAAAGGGGCTGCGTTAGGTAACGGCGTTTATTTAAACGCCGTTACTTACAACACTGGGTACCAGCTGATTGGAGAAAAGCCCATGTGGTACCAATATTCTAAAAAGGGTAGAGACATATACCAGGAAACTACCGGCCAGTCAGCCTAAGATCGATTGGTATGTAAACTGTTAAAGGGGAAAAGTGACACTATCCAAGAATTTGCTGATAAAAACTGTCTCCTCAGCAGAAATCGGCATAGGTTTACAGGAAGTCGGCTGCCAGGTCGGTGGATTTAGCAAATCTGGATTTTGCAAAAGCATTCGATACAGTTCCTCATAAATGCCTAATCAACAAACCCGAGGTTTGTAGGCATAGACCATAGTGTGTGTGTTTTTTTTTTTTTTTTTAACATGGATAGAAAACTGGTTACAGAGGCGTGTCCAAAGGGTGGTGATAAAAAACGTGTACTCAAACTGGTCTGGAGTGGTAAGTGGGGTACCCCCAAGGGTCTACCCTGGGACCAATTCTGTTTAATTCATTCATAAATGATATAGAGGTCAATAGCTCAATATCAGTTTTTGCGGACGACACAAATATAAGCAGGGCAATAACTACGTTTGGGATATAGAAATTTTACAGAAAAACCTGAATAAAATGGGGTTGGAAACTACATGGTAAATGAGGTTTAATGTTGAAAAATGTAAAGTGATGCACTTGGGGATATATAAATGCATTGCAAACTATTCACTAGGGGGAGAACCTCTGTGTAGAATCAAATATAGAGAAAGATCTGGGGGTCTTGGTAGAGGACAAACTGAGCAATGGCATTCAATGTTAAGCTGCAGCAAGCAAAGCCAGCAAACTATTAGGGCCAGATTCACGTATAATCGCGCAAATCTGCGGCGTCATAATGTATCACATTTACGTTACGCCGCCGCAAGTTTTACGGGCAAGTGCTTGATTCACAAAGCACTTGCCTGTAAAGTTGCGGCGGCGTAACGTAAATCCTCCAGCGCAAGCCCGCCTAATTCAAATGATCCGGCTAGGGGGCGTGGATCATTTAAATTAGGCACGTTCCCGCACCGAACGTACTGCGCATGCGTCGTCCCTAAAATTTCCCGACGTGCATTGCGCTAAATGACGTCGCAAGGACGTCATTGGTTTCGACGTTAATGGTGTCCAGCGCCATTCACGGACGACTTACGCAAACGGCGTAAATTTTCAAATTTCAAAGCTGGAACGACGGCCATACTTAACATTGACTGCGCCTCATATACCCAGGGGCAACTTTACGCGTTGCAAATCTTGCATAAACGTCGTAACTTGACTGCGTCGGTCGGGCGTACGTTCGGGAATTCGCGTATTTTGCTAATTTGCATACTCGATCGGGAAAACAACGTCTGCGACACCTAGCGGCGGAAAAAAAAAATGCATTTAAGATCCGACAGCGTGAGAGCCTTACGAATCGGGCGCATAGATACGACGGGCGGACTCAGAGATACGACGGCGTATCTCTTTTGAGAATCTGGCCCATAGCTTGTATAAAAAGGGGAATTTACTCCAGAGATAAAATTATTATTCTGCCACTTTTTTTTATAAATCTCTGGTCCAGCCACATCTATAGCATTCCGTCCAGTTCTGGTCACCAGTCCTCAGGAGGGATGTGGTGGAGTTCGAATGAGTCCAGAGAAGTGCATCTAAATTGGTAGGTGGATTGGAGGACCTCAATTACAAGGAACTACTGCAAGCACTGAGTTTGTTTTCCCTGAAGAAGAGATCCTTGAAAGGAGATATGATGGCAGTATACAAATACCTCAATGGTGATCCCAGCATAGGAAGGACACTTTTCAGTCTCAGGGAGTGTGAAGACACAGGGCCACACAATAAGATTGGAGATGAAGTGGTTTAACCTTAAGCTGTGTAGAGGATTTTTCAATCGGGGCGATAAGGATGTGGAACTCTCTTCCACAATTGGTGGTGCCAGTGGGGGATATTGATATTTTTGAAGGACTCTTTGATGTGCATCCTGGTGAACAAAATATACAGGGATATAGAAAATGATTATCAATACTGACACAAATGTACACCTACACAGGTTGAACTGGATGGACTATTGTCTTTGTTCAAACTTACCTACTACGAAATTGTGAAAATAATACTTCTTTTTTTTTTTTTTTTTTTCCTCTGTGTATTTTCTCATTGATAGACTGCAAATGGAAATGTGGAAGCAAAAGTCGTCTGTTTCTATAGGAGGAGAGATATATCCGGCACACTTATCTCTTTAGCAGACAAACATGCAAGTGAGTAAAATAGAATTCCATTTGGGGGCAGTTACTTCAAAATACAAAATGTTATGTTGAATATTTGTGTATATATGTGTATTATATAATATGTATTTGCATTCCCCCCCCCCCCATCTTTTTCTATCTATTAAATCCTCTGCCCTTGTTTGTTTTAACTTTGGATAGTAAAACATTCTTTTTTATTTTATTTTGCCAGTACATACCTTTTTATACAGTGCACTTCCTGTTTCTTGTCTGGAAAAAAGCCTAGGCTTATGACCTCATGCACATCTGTCTCTCTCACTCTCATGAGTTTGCCAGGAAGGGAGGGGGGGATGAATCATAAAAGGGCCAATGAGAGCTGTAAGTGTGTGTCTGTGTAAATACAGGAAGAAAATAGGCAGCAGCTTCAGCTGCCCACAGTTAAAATCAGGGCTGTGGAGTCGGTAGATAAATGTTCCGACTCAGTTTTTTGTACTATTAATATGTGAATGTATTTTATACATTCCTTAAAGGAAAGAAAGGCAACATACATGTCTTTACCATAGGAGTTTTTATAGCCTTAGCTGAATGGCAGCAGTTTTTCAAATGGTTTACAGCTTCAGTCTTGAACTGTTGACCCTCCATTCCCTTCATTTAACAAGTGTCTCTAGTCCTGCAAAAAAACATATTTACTTAATCCCTTATCAGTGAGAGGCTAGGTTACCCATGGGCGCTGCGTTCCCTGTAACAGCAGAACACTACACTATGGAAAGTATAAGTATTGCCGCTCCTAATTTGTGCGTTGCGTGTAATATTGTGAAGCACATGAAAAGCATGCTTCTTCACGGTCACTTAACGTGTTCGTTTTGCAGTTACGTGAGGCACTGCATGCATTGGTCTTTATTCTTACAGCAGAGAAGTCATTAATTATAACTTTGTGAATTGGGACATTTTAAACTTGCTTTTTTATTTCCAATCTAAATTTAGTAGGAGTCGGTGCATTGTTTGCCGACTCCGACTCCAGGTACCCAAAATCTCCTCCGACTCCACAGCACTGGTTAAAATGTTTGCAGCGAGACTCGGTGGAGGGAGATTTCTGCAGCATATTTAGCAAGTAAAGAATCAGTGTGTGTGTATATATAACATTTGCAAAGTGGTTGGTGGGAAGCTTCAGAATGGCAAAGATGTTTTTTTATTACAAATTACATGAGCAGATTGCAGTTCCTCTTTTAAGTGGTTAAACTGACCTCATCTACAGATAGAAGTTTTTTACTTTGATCTAAAAAAAACGAAATGTTACAATGCTTCTCTTTATCTTGCCTGACCAATGTGGTGCTAAACTTGACAGATTGACAGATTTTTTTATTTTTTTTTGACAGCTGTAGGCTTGAGCAGAGAATATCTCTGCACTGAATCGAGGAAATGCTGTTTTAAGATCGTGAGGGGGGGGGGGGGAAGAATTGCAATCTTGATTCTTTAATGATTAATCTTGCAGCTCTAGTATAAATACAGCTGTTCTGTGAAGCTCTCAGATGTTTGTTAGAGAACCTTAGTGAACAAACGGCATCATGAAGGACAAGGAACACCCCAGACAGGTCAGAGATAAAGTTGTGAAGAAGTTTAAAGTGCGGTTGGGTTATAAAAAAAATAATAATAATTATACCAAGCTTTGAACATCTCGCAGAGCACTGTTCAAGCCATTATTCAGAAATGGAAAGCGTATGACCCAACTACAAACCTCCCAAGACATGGTCGTCTACCTAAACTGACAGGCCGGGCAAGGAGCATTAATCGTAAAGCAGCCAAGAGGTCCATGGTAACGCTGGAGGAGCTGCACTGATCCACAGCTCGGGTGGGAGAATCTGTTCACAGGACAACTATTAGTCGTGCACTCCACAGATCTGGCCTTTATGGAAGAGTGGATGAAGAAAGCCATTGCTGAAAGAAAGCCATAACAAGTTCATTTTGCGAGAAGCCATGTGGGGGACACAGCAAACATGTGGAAGAAGGTGCTCTGGTCAGATGAGACAAAATTGAACTTTTTGGCCTAAAGGCAAAACTCTGTTGTGGCAGAAATCTAAAGGCCCATACACACGATCTGACTTTTTGGCAGCAACGGTCCGACGGAAGTGTTTTATCGGACAATCCGATCCGTGTGTATAATCCATCGGACAATTTTTTTATTTTTTTTTCCAACGGACAAATGTTTGCTGTGCATGCTCTCAAACTTTCCGGCAACAAATGTCTGATGGAGGATATTCAGACCGTGTGTACACAAGTCCACCGGACTAAAGTCCAAAGTACAATCACGCATGCTCAGAACCAATGCTACACATCAGACAATAGCAGATGTTGCCCAAAGGGTGGCAGTAAAGAGCTGAAACACGTGATTTGGTGAATGTTGGCTGAAAAAGTTCTGCCGTGTGTATGCATACCAAATTCACGGCCAACGACCCTTCGGACAAAAGTCCACGGAAAAGTTCAATGGAAGTGCGATCGTGTGTATGATGCTTAAAGAGGAAGTAAAGCCTTCAGAACAAAAAATAAATACAAATACACCCTGCAAGACAAAGGCATAATGAGCTTGTATGCATACTAGGTCATTATGAATTACTTGCCTAAGATCAAAGGCCCCGCAACGGTCCTTGTTCGCCTCCTCTGTTGCCGCCTATCTCTCTTTCTTCGTGGCTACAGGTTTCACTGTCCCAACAGGCACACAGCCCTCATTCACATCTTGCTTACCCGGCTCAGTAGTTTTCTGCCTGGGAGGCTCCCTCAGGGAATGTGGGCGACCACGGCTGTGGGAGGTCACAAAGGCACCTGGCTTTGTAGTTGGCACAGTTGCAGTAGATATCGTAGTAGTATATGCAGTCACTCTAAGTGTAGCAATATGGTTACATTTTCTGACCGCCGCACGTCTATGTACGTCCACAGAATGCCACGGGCAGGCAGATAGGCGTACAGGTACGTCTCTTTAAATCTGCCGCCCGGCGGGCACACCCGCTACGTGCCTTGCGAGTGCGGCCATGGGTCCCGGGAACTCAATGTTCCCGGGAGGCCTGCGATTGTGGTCGGCAAGAGCAGAATGGGAATGCCTTTGTAAACAAGGCATTCCTTTATTCTGCCTAGTGACAATGTCACTAATGACCGTTCCCCGTGATCGGGAACAGTCATCAGTGACGTGTTTCACGTGTAGCCATGCCCCCTAACCGTAAGAATCACTCCCTAGGGAACACTTAACCCCTGCAGCGCCATGTAGTGGTTAATCCCCTTCACTGTCAGTGTCATTTCTCTTATCGTCCATGGACGGACACAGCTCCTTAAATCTTGACAAGTGGGGTTATGTTCCCTGTTTACAGGAGAGGACTAGGCAGAAACATGTTGAATAGTTAAATACATGTTACATTAACAGAGTTGAACAGCCCCGCCCAGGGGGCGGTCCCTCCAGACATAACCCTCCTCACTGCAGCTTGCAGCCTCAGTTTCGTTCTGCCTAGCAAAGGAGAAGGACGTATGACTCCCTTTGGGCCCAGCGCCCTGAGGAGAAATTTTATTTTATTTTACTTTACTTTTTCTTGAAGAATCTTCTTTCAACTGTTGGCTGAGAGACAGGCTGGATAATATAGATCCTTGTAGTCTACTCAGTCCGACCAGCAAGCGTGGGCACACCTTTGCAAAGAGGCTTGGTCTGCCACGCCATACCTCATGACTCCTGAGGTGGCCGGTGAGCTTTGCTCCGAGGTCCACATATGACTGGGCTGTGGTGTTGCCTCACTCACAGTGGACCGGGCCGACAGCTACCTCCATTTCGGTTGTAGTTCTGTCAGGAATGCGTCAGCGAGTCCTCGCTTGGACGGGTAAGTACAGTCCCTCCTGCTTCGGTGGGTTGGTACAGCTGGGCATTCCTGGGGTTCGGGGGTCCCTTCCCCTTACTTCCCTGCTCCTTTCCCTTGCTGCATTGCTAACATTGCCGCTGTCAGGGGGGAGGGGGGCCTTCCTGAGGGGACTGTGTTATCTGGCCTGTGTTTTTTCTTTTTTGTATTGGGCTTTCCTGTGAGGTAAAAAGCCCTGTGATGAGCACAGATGTTTATGATTATACTTCAGCAGACGCTGACTGATTGGTGACACCTGTAACGGTTTTGCTTTTTATGCTGTATCTGTGTCTTATCCTTAAATAAAACAGCCCTAGGAGGCTTTTCCTGTTTAAACACAGGTCCCTGCAAAAGTTACCTCACGGTTCTTTTCCTCACAGGCAGCGCTGGGCAGTCTCCTCCTGAGGGAGTCCCCTGGTTACCCCTGGTCAGCGCAGCAAGTGGGTGAGAGGCCCTGAATAGGGCTCTAGGAGCTTTTGTCTATTTGTATGGACAGGTGTGCATATTATAATACACACTATGTAAATATTGGAGTCAGTATCTGGGTCCTTCCCCACATGCTGGTGGTGGCAGCAGGTGTTAGCACCTGGGATTCCCACAGAGTTTTTATTGTTAGTCCTGGACACAGTTTGTGCCAGGGTGGGGGTGGACTGCGGGCGGGCAGTAAAAGAGTGCCCCCTTCCCCCGTTATCCCCTGGGGAATGCTCTGTTATGGAGCCATGGACTAGGTACCTAGTTAAAAAAAAAAAAAAAAAAAAAAAAAAGGCAGAATAAGGCATTTATGGGTGCGCTTTTTACTGCTGCAAGGGACTCTCCTAAGCTGCATAGTGCAGCTGGGTTTCCGCTGAGGGCTCGGTCTTTTTTGGATCACACAAATCAGACCGCTGTGTAGGTTTTTTCCTTCTGTGCCCTTCTTTGATAATTTCTGAGATGCGGAATGAGAAAAGCCACTGAGGGCTTTTGTAGTCCCTCACCGCCTGGCGGGAACCCCCGCTTGTATGGATCTGACTGATAGAAGATCCGAAGTACTGACCCGTTCCATGTTTACCATGCTGGGGTCTGGCTTGCGGCCTATTGTGGCCACTACACTGGGGTCTCAGTGGTCGCTGGCGCTATTTTTTGGGAGATTTTTCAATTACATTGAAAACTCCCATTGGCGCCCATTTTGTCGTAGCCACGCTATGGCGCAGCTTACATTGTGCTGGCCTTTTTCCTGTGGCCGCGTTCTGAACGCTCGGCGGCCATCTTGGAGTAGTCCTGACCCCTAGTGCGGTATACAACTCACAGAGTGAGCATTTTGCACCAGACAGTGGAGGAGCACCGACTCTCTCCTGAGGTTATTAGCCTAGCGGACCAGCTGGTCCAGGGCCTCATATAGGTCTGTGATGCTTCATTGAATGCTGCGCCCTTGTTATCCAGGGCGTCTGTTTCAGAATGGTTTTATGCACACGGTGGTGTAGTGCTTAACTCCATTACTTGGCAGCAAAAGAGTCATTGGTTCGAATCTGCACACTGACGCCAATCTGCACACTGACGCCAATCTGCCTGGAGCTTGCATTGTCGCTCCCTGTGTCTGTGTGGGTTTCCTCCGGGTACTCCGGTTTCCTCCAAAGACATGTGTACATACACCTACAACACTATGTGTGTGTATTATTTAGGGGCAACCCTCCCAGGCCGTCAAAGGCCCAGCTGGGGGACTAATCTGTCCCTGGGTGCATAAGCCGATCACGCCGGCACCCAAATCCTGCCAATGTATATAGCCTTCCCTCCCTGTCTCTAGGTGGGAGGGGCGGCTTGCAGGTTCACAATTCAGTGAAACCTCCCTGCTCTCCGACTAGTGGGTCTGCGAGGTGGTCTCTTCGGAGTACTAGATAGGGTTTCCTCCTATCCACAGAACAAAGTTCTGTCCTTGTGTCTTCCCCTCCCGGCACGTCGGTCTGCCTTGGGCAGTGTGGGATTTGCTAAGCTGCAAGGTAATTTTACCTTTCCTGCAGGACGAGAGTTTTGGGGTTTTCTATGGGCCTCAGGCCCTAAATACCTTTGTGAACGTCGGGTAGTTCCGCATGGAATCCATTTGTTCGGTGGTAGCTGCGCTTCATCCGGGGGATGTCCTGACGTCCTCGGACATCAGGGACGCATACATGCATGTCCCGTTTTGCACATGTCACAGTGTTTTTTTCTGTGCTTCGTGATGAGAGAAGGGTCTCTGTCAGCCTGTGGCCCTCCCTTTTGATCTGGCGTCAGCACCATGGGTTTTCAGCTAGGAGCTCGCACTTATTTGAATTTTGTTGGGACAGCGAGGCTTTGCCTCATTGGCTACTTTGACGACTTTCTTCTGAGAGCAGCTTCTGTCTCCGACCTAGTGGATGGGTTATTCCCATTCAGACCCTCCGAAGATTCGGGTGGATGTTAAACGTTTAGGCCAGAAAGTGTAGCTCAGTGGCAGCAAGCCTGCCCTACATGTGTGCGACCCAGGGTTCAAATTATGGGCATGCTAGGTTCCGACTCAGCGTTGGAGTATCTAGTGTTGATCCAGACTCCTCAGTGGCAAGGTCCTTCTTCCCCTGGAGAAATTGCAGACTCTTCAGTCTGCGGAGAAGGTATTGGCATCACGCAATCGGTCTTCTCTCCGGGCGCCTGCTGGTTCAGGGTCTGTGGGTAGCCTCCTTCAAGGTGGTACTGTATGCCCAGTTCCACACCCTGGTTTTCCAGTGGAACTACTGTCCAGGTGGTAAAAATCTCTTGTCTCTGAAATCATTAGATTCCTGTGCGCCACCTAGTCAGAGTCTCTCTGAGTTGGTGACAGAGATTCCCGACTCTTCGGTCCGGGAAGTTGTTCCTTCCTTCCAGTGGTCGGTGTTTACGACGAATGCCAGCTCACGGGTTGTGAACCTGGAGGTTCACAAAACTGGGGGGTCCAGTCGGCCCTGAGTCGCTGGACTTGCGTGGACCTATGACCACACCTCCTTGAATGTGTCTGGTCTCGGTAGCTACCCAGGGTCGGGCCTGGCTAGTGCCTGGTGGAAGACCGCCTGGGAATACCAGGTGCTGTCTACTGTTCATTGTCCTACTATTTTAGGCGATCAGGCTATGCTTCTCCTTGTGGTCGACCAATCTGGTTTCAGCCGGACAACGCCACGGCCGTGGCTTCAGTCTACCATCAGGTATGCCGGCAGGCAGACTACTGGAGTCGCCAGATGCTGGACCAGGGCGACTGGTCTTTGTGCTTGGGGTGTTTCGGCTCCCTTGCAGGAGGTGAGCCTCACATGGCATGGATCTCCTGGCAGCTTGTCTCCGCCGCAAGGGTGTCAGTTAGTGGCCAGGTCTAGTGATCTTGTACAGATGCGTCAGTCGCGCTGGTGGCTCTGTGTTGTCTGTATCGGTGATTTTTTGCCATTCCTCCATGGTAGTTGCTTCCTCGGCCGCTCCACAGAGTGGATGCTGAGGAGATCCCGATGATTCTAATCGCTCCAGATTAATCTCGGCGTCCTTGGTGCGCTGATATCGGGCGCCTGGTAGCGGAGGCACCCTGGCGATTGCCAGGGCAGGAGGTTCCTGTCTCAAGGTCCCATACTTCCTCCTGTTGTACCGTCACTGACTTGCTTAACATGGTTATTGGAAGCCAGACTTTAGGTGACCAGGGTCTGTCTGACTCGGTCATCTCAACATGGCACCGTAGTCTTCTTCCGGAGGATCTACCGTCACACCTCTCTTGGTGCGAAGGGATGGAGTGACGTCCACGGGCGTACTTTCAATGTCCAGGGTCCTGCTGTTTTTAAAGCTTGGATTGGATCTAAAAATTGCTTAAAGCACCGTTTGGGGGCAGATTTCAGCCTTGGCTGTGTTCTTTTAGTGGCCTTTTTGCGGCCCGTTCCCTGGTGGGTCCCCTTTTTTTGTGTGCAAGGGGTTTGTCATATACTTTCCCCTCTTGGCCCATCTCTTCCCCCATGAGTTTTGACTCTGGTGCTCTCGGTTCTTCAGGAACCTTCCTTTTGGAAACATCAGAGAGATTTTCTCTTGACACTATCTCAGAAGGTGGCCCCTTTAGTGGCCTTTACCTCTGTTAGAGGGGTTTCTGAGTTGGCGGTCTTGTCTTGCAAGCCGCCATGCTTGATCCCCCATAAGGATTAGGTGATGGTGCGCCCGCGACCTTCCCTTCTTCCGAAGGAGGTTTCGGCCTTTCATACTTTAGGCGTGGTACGCGCTTTGCGGGTATACCAGCCTACTACGGCTCCATTTCGGAGCTTCTGACTCTCTTTTGTGTCGGTGTCTGGTCCACAAAAGGGCCTGGCGGTCTTGTCGACCACCATTTCTCGGTGGATCGGGCAGGCCGTCATACAGGCCTATGCTCCTAAGGGCGGGCCCCCCTTTCCGGTCACGGCACTTTCGACCAGGGCAATTGGTGCTTCCTGGGTTTTTTTTTTTTTCCCCGACATCATGCGTCGGTCTCACAGGTGTGCGAGGCGGCGATTTGCTCGTCCGTTCACGCTTTTTCCAGAATTTACATGGTTGCTGTGAGTGCATCTTATGATGTTTTTTTCAGCCGCTAGTTTTTGCCGGCGGCTGTTTAAAGTTGCACCTCCTCCGTTGAGGAGCTCTGCTTGTTTTGGGGTGAAGTTAAAATTGTTTTTACTGATATATTTCCCACCCCTCGTTTTTTGACACTGCTTGGGGACGTCCCACTTGTCAAGATTTAAGGAGCTGTGTCCGTCCATGGACGATAAGAGAAAATAGGATTTTTTGTACTCACCGTAAAATCCTTTTCTCTGAAGTCCATGGACGGACACAGCTCCCACCCCTCCTTTTTAGGTTTGTACTGCTTGTTACGAACTGAGGCTGCAAGCTGCAGTGAGGAGGGTTATGTCTGGAGGGACCGCCCCCTGGGCGGGGCTGTTCAACTCTGTTAATGTAACATGTATTTAACTATTCAACATGTTTCTGCCTAGTCCTCTCCTGTAAACAGGGAACATAACCCCACTTGTCAAGATTTAAGGAGCTGTGTCCGTCCATGGACTTCAGAGAAAAGGATTTTACGGTGAGTACAAAAAATCCTATTTTTTACAGTGATCGGTGCAATTCTCCTATTTTGTAGAAACTAACTTTTGCGCAAACCAATCAATGAAAGCTTATTGCGATATTATTATTTATTTTCACCAAAAATATGTAGAAGAATATGTATAGGCCTGAACTGTGGGGGGGGGGGGGGGTTTAATATATTTTTGAAACGGTTAATTACATAGTTACATAGTTAGTCAGGTTGAAAAAAGACACAAGTCCATCCAGTTCAACCACAAAAAACAAAATAAAAAAACAAAATAAAAAACACAGTAAAATCCTATACACCCAACGCCATACCCACAGTTGATCCAGAGCAGTGTTTCTCAATTCCAGTCCTCAGGCCCCCCCAACAGGTCAGGTTTTCAGGATTTCCATTATTTTGCACAGGTGATTTGATCAGTTTCACGGCCTTAGTAATCACCACAGCCTTTTCATCTGAGGGAAATCCTGAAAACCTGACCTGTTGGGGGGGCCTGAGGACTGGAATTGAGAAACACTGATCCAGAGGAAGGCAAAAAAAACAGCAGAGCATGATTCAATTTGCTACAGCAGGGGAAAAAATTCCTTCCTGATCCCCCGAGAGGCAATCGGATTTACCCTGGATCAACTTTACCTACAAATCTTAGTACTCAGTTATATTCTGTACGTTTAGGAAAGAATCCAGGCCTTTCTTAAAGCAATCTACTGAGTTGGCCAGAACCACCTCTGGAGGGAGTCTGTTCCACATTTTCACAGCTCTTACTGTGAAAAAACCTTTCCGTATTTGGAGGTGAAATCTCTTTTCCTCTAGACGTAAAGAGTGCCCCCTTGTCCTCAGTGTTGACCGTAAAGTGAATAACTCAACACCAAGTTCACTGTATGGACCTCTTATATATTTGTACATGTTGATCATATCCCCCCTAATTCTCCTCTTCTCAAGAGTGAATAAATTTAGTTCTTCTAATCTTTCCTCATAGCTGAGCTCCTCCATTCCTCTTATCAGTTTGGTTGCTCTTCTCTGCACTTTCTCCAGTTCCCTGATATCCTCTTTGAGAACTGGTGCCCAAAACTGAACTGCATATTCCAGATGAGGTCTTACTAATGATTTGTACAGGGGCAAAATTCTCTCTCTGTCTCTGGAGTCCATACCTCTCTTAATACAAGAAAGGACTTTGCTCGCTTTGGAAACTGCAGCTTGACATTGCATGCAATTATTGAGCTTATGATCCACTAAAACCCCCAGATCCTTCTCCACTACAGATCCCCCCAGTTGTACTCCCCCTAGTATGTATGATGCATGCATATTCTTATTCCCCAAGTGCATAACTTTACATTTATCTACATTAAACCTTAAATCTGCCACTTAGTCGCCCAATCAGACAGAGCATTGAGGTCGGCTTGTAAATTGGAGACATCCTGCAAGGACGTTATTCCACTGCATAGCTTGGTGTCATCTGCAAAGACAGAAATGTTACTTTTGATCTCAGACCCAATATCATTTATAAAGATATTGAAAAGTAAGGGTCCCAGCACTGAACCTTGGGGTACACCACTGTCAACTCATATGGTTAATGATTAAAACGGGCAGATCTAAGTATGCAGGTATCTGGGGTAAAGCTGTCCACATAGACCACCCTCCTCACCACCATCGACACAAATGGAGCTTTCTTTTGGTGGTATTTGATCACCTCTGCGGTTTTTATTTTTTGCGCTATAAGGCTCCATGCACACTGGAAGCTAGAAAAAGCTATAAAAGACGCCATTAGCATTTTTTGGTGTAGCGTTTTTTTTTTTACCTTTTTTTTTTCAATGCATTAAACGCGGGGGAGCTGTGTTTTTGATCGTTTATTAGCGTTTTTTTGCATTTTTTAGCGACGAAAAACGGCGCTTTGAGCGCTCATTAAAGCTGTAAAACGTCCGTGTGTGTGTGGACACATATGCTAACATAGAGTGCAGTTATCATCTTCAGTGTGCATGGAGCGACAATTTAAAAAACAAAAAACAAAAAAAACAACTATTTTGTAATTTTCGCTATAATATCCCCCTATTTATTTTGTGTGTGTGTGTGTGTGTGTGTGTATATATACAGTTTTGTGTTCAGAATTATTCAACCCCCACTGAAATTGATTGTTTTGGTCAGTTTGACATTGATTTTGATCATTCAGTCTTCCTGCTTACAATTAAATCAAAGAGGCACGTGTAGGTCAGACAAATATAACATAACATTTATAATGAAATAACCACAAATGTCTTTTCTGTGCTCACATCATTATCAGTTTTATTCAACCCCCAAGTGACATTCAATCTTAGTACTTAGTACAATATCCTTTTACAGTTATAACAGCTTTTAAACGTGAAGCATAGCTTGACACAAGTGTCTTTCAGCGATCTACGGTATCTTCGCCCATTCGTCATGGGCAAAAGCCTCCAGTTCAGTCACATTCTTAGGCTTGCGCACTGCAACTGCTTTCTTTAAGTCCCACCAGAGGTTCTCAATCGGATTTAAGTCTGGTGACTGCGATGGCCACTCCACAATGTTCCAGCCTTTAATCTGCAACCATGCTCTAGTGGACTTGGAGGTATGCTTGGGATCATTGTCCTGTTGAAAGGTCCAACGTCTCCCAAGCCTCAGGTTTGTGACGGACTGCATCACATTGTCATCCACTATCTCCTGGTACTGAAGAGAATTCATGGTACCTTGCACACGCTGAAGCTTCCCTGTACCTGCAGAAGCAAAACAGCCCCAAAGCATGATTGACTCCCCACCATGCTTCACAGTAGGCAAGGTGTTATTTTCATCATAGGCCTTGTTCTTCCTCCTCCAAACATAGCATTGATCCATGGGCCCAAACAGTTCTAATTTTGTTTCATCAGTCCACAGAACACAATCCCAAAACTTCTGTGGTTTGTCCACATGACTTTTGGCATACTGCAGTCGACTCTTCTTATTCTTTGGAGACAGCAAGGGGGTGCGCCTGGGAGTTCTGGCATGGAGGCCTTCATTACGCAGTGTGCGCCGTATTGTCTGAGCAGAAACTTCAGTACCCACATCTGACAAATCTTTTCTCAGTTCCTCAGCAGTCACACGGGGACTTTTCTCCACTCTACGCTTCAGGTAGCGCACAGTAGTCAAAGTCAGCATCTTCTTTCTGCCACGACCAGGTAGCGTTTCAACAGTGCCCTTTGCCTTGAATTTGCGGATGATGCTTCCTATGGTGTCTCTTGGTATGTTTAACATCTTTGCAATCTTCTTATAGCCGTTGGCCTTCCTGTGAAGAGTAATCACCTCTTCTCTTGTCTTCCTGGACCATTCTCTTGACTTCACCATGTTTGTAACCACACCAGTAAATGTCTAGAAGGAGCTGAGTATCAGTCATTTTAAAGCTGCCTAATTGGTGCTTATTAGGCTTTATTGCTGCTCCCTGACATCCACAGGTGTTTTCAATACCTGATTGAAAACACTTCAATGAACCTCTGTTCTTCAGAGTGGTAGTCTTTAAGGGGTTGAATAATTGTGTAAATGAAGAATTCACAAAAGAAACATTTACTACTGTATTACAAAACCAATTGATGTCATTTTAGTTGCATATGGTTCTTTAAGAAGTCCTTGTAGGATTTCATTCTGAATACAATTACAAATGTACACTAAATTCCCTAAAACCCTTTACAGCATTGGGGGGTTGAATAATTTTGAACACAACTGTAAAATATATAATTTTTTTTTTCTAAGCAAATTTTTTTCTCAGTTTGGGCCGATATGTATTCTTCTACATATTTTTGGTTAAAAAAAAAGAAGCGAATATTGATTGGTTTGTGCAAAAGTTATAGCGTCTATTAAACGGGGGATAGTTTTATGGCGTTTTTTTAGTAATTTTTTTTATTTTTATATATTGCGACTTTTTGGTGGACACATCGGACATTTTTGGGACCAAAAAAAAAAACACTGGTTACTGTGAAGGGGTTAACCACTAGGCAGCGCTGAAGGGTTTAAGTGTGTTCTAGGGAGCTACCAGTGACGCATCACTGATCACTGTTTCTGATAACAGGGAATAGTAGATGACTGACGTGTCACTAGGCAGAACAGGGGAATGCCTTGTTTACAAAGGCATCCCCCTGTCCTGCCTTTGACGACTGCAATCGTGGGCACACTCACGAGGCACGGCGCAGGCCTCCGGCGGCAAATTTAAAGGGACGTACAGTTACGTCCATTTGCCTGCCCATGCCATTGTGTCAACATACATCATTGTGCGGCGGTCAGCAAGTGGTTAATCATCAACCATGCGAGTTGCTAAATTTACCATTAAATGTAACCATATTGCTACACTTTTCTTTCTTTCTTTCTTTCTTTCGTTCTTCTTCCATTTGTGGATTGATATTTTATGGTAACACAACCCATCATTTTGCCATAATCTTTTTATATGGACTATAAACTGAAGGACTTGTGAATAAATGGTTGTGGAATGAAGCATTTGCGTCTTCCATTATTTCATGGGGAAATTTGCTTTGAAATGCCAGTGCTTTGGCTTACAAGCCTGTTTCTGGAATGAATTCTGCTCACAATCCAAGGTTGTACTGTACATTCTCTTGGTAAATCCCCAAAGCTTACCAGAGACCAACAAAAAAAAGAGCCAAATTATGCTCAATAACATTAAAGGAATACAGCAATATTTCAAGCAACCATCCTTGAAAAAGGGCATGGTTGTCTGAATCATTGCATTTTGAATCTTATTGAGCCAGCCTATATCAAACCAGGAAGCTCTTGTTTCAAAAGGTGACTTGAAGAGAAATTGTTTTTTTTTTCTTATGCTAAACACCTTTTTTTTCCCCTGCATTTAGGAGAAATGGAGGAAGAAATGGAAAATCCAGAGATGGTGGATTTACCTGAAAAATTAAAGCATCAATTAAGACACAGAGAGCTGTTTTTATCTAGGCAGCTTGAATCTTTACCAGCTACCCATATACGGTAAGTTGCCATTCCAGACTTGCTCACAAAGCACTTTCCTAAATGTGTCTAATAGTAAAACTGCTCTGAAAAAAACATAATCCCAAAAAATCTTGTAATCACACGTCTGTTTTATTCAATGTACAGGCAGGTAAGCTGCACTCCAAAATTAAAGTGCAATTTTGTCTGTTTCAGAAAAATGAAAAGGTGAACTAAGTGTTTACCCTTGTTCTCCTTGTAACTGTCTATGTTCCAAGTGCTATGGCTAATGATGCACTTAAGGAGCTTGATGATGACATCTGCTCATTTCAAAATAGGCACCCAGAGGCTTTCTATGTGATGGTGATTTTTTTTCATCACAGACTTCTTACCAACGTTTCATCAGCATATCACCATTGCCTCCTAAGGAGTGAACACACTTGACTAGTAAGCAGTAAGGCATATAGAACGATTATCCCTCTCTTGACCCCCCCCACCTGGGTCTTTCTGACCACATTTTCGTCTGGTTGGCCCCTGCCTACCTCTGTTACTGAAAGTCAGTATACCAACAACAAAGAAAGACAAATATGGTTTACCTTCGTGACGCTGCCTCAATACTTTTTATTATACAGGATTTATATAGTGCCAACCGTTTGCGCAGAGCTTTACAACATGAGGGCAGACAGTACAGTTACAATACAATTCAGCGCAGGAGGGCCTGCTCGTTTATAGCGTGCAATCTAGGAGGGAAGGTCAAGTGATACAAAGGGTAATGGCTGTGTGGGATGAGCTGATGAAGAAAATAAAAGTACAGTTGTTGGGTTGAGCAGAATAGGCTTTTTTGAAAAGAAGGGTTTTCAGGGATCGTCTAAACGTGGACAGAGTAGAAGATGGTCAGACAGATTGGGGTAGGGATTTCCATAGAATGGAAGAGGCTCTGGAAAAGTCCTGGAAGCAAGCATGGGACCTAGAGAGCAGGAGGTCTTTGGAAGGAACTAATAACTAGGTTGGTGATGTAGATGGGAGCAGAGTTGTGAATGGCTTTGTAAGTTGTTGTTGTTGTTTGGTATTTTGACTGTAATGAGTTGGGTGAATGGAAGCCAGTGGAGAGATTAAAAAGCGGAGTAGCATACATAGAACGGTTGGTAAAGTGGATGAGCCTGGCAGCAGCATTCATGATGGACTGAAGGGGGATAGCTTACATAAAAGTAATCCAGTGAGGGAATTTCAGTAGTTGAGGCGGGGAGTGAACTGGCTTTGTGGTGTCATTGGTTAGGAAGGGACATATTTTGGAGATGTATGGGTTGAAGCCACAAGATTTGGACAGTGATTTGATGTGGGCCTGAAAAGATGGTTCAGAGTCCAGGATTACACCTAGAATCTTGGCATGCAGGGACAGTTTGATGGTTGCGTTATTGATCTTGACTGAGAAATCAGGGGAAGACCACATTGGTGAATGAGCTTGGTTTTGATTACTGCGTTTGAGGAAGTGGTGTGACATCCATGCTAATGTCAGTAATTTGGTAATATGTGAGGAGACTGAAGGAGTGATCTGAGAGGTAGAGAGATAAATTTGTGTATCGTCGGCACAGATGGTATTGGAAACCAAGAAGGTATATTACCTGACCCAGGGAGGAGGTGTAGATAGAGAATAGGATCGGTCTAAGAACAGAACCTTGGGGGATCCCGACAGAAAGGAAGAAGAGAGGAGGAAGTGGAATTGTAGGTAACGTTAAAGGTGCGGTTAGATAAGTCGGATGAGAACCAGTGAACAAATTGGTCATGGAGACCAAAGGCGTGTTTTTTTTTTTTTTTTTTTTTTTTGAGGGAGGGAGGGGTGGTCCACAGTGTCAAAGGCAGCAGAGAGGTCCAGGAGCAAGGGAACAGAAGTGTGCCCATTTGGTTTTAGCCATTAGGAGAGCAGTTTTAAAGGCGCGTTTTAGGGCAAATTCCAGACTGAAGGGTTATTCTCCGTGAGGTGGCCGCTCAGTCGGTTGTAGACTAGACTTCCAAGAAGTTTTTAAATAAAAAGGGAAGCAAGGAGATGGGACATATGATGTTAAGATTGGTGGGGGTCCAGCGAAGGCTTTTTTAAGTATGGGGGTTATTAGAGCATGTTTTAGAGAGTTGTGGAAGATACCAGAAGAGAGGGAGAAGCTGAAGATTTAGGTTAACGTGTGTAGGATAGAGCCAGAGGGTGACCATAGCATTTGCAAGGGAGCAGGGGGTTGGGTGGACGTTGGAAAAAAAGTTTAGTAACCTTGTCTATAGTGGTGGGGTTGAATGAGGGGAGTAATGATTGTACCTGTGGGGAAGGTAGCTGTACAACAGATCTCCTCACACATTTGTATCAATCTTATTTTTGATGTGATTGGTGATCTCCTGGGCAGTTGAGTGAGTTAGTGAGTGGAGGTGGTGGAGGACAAAGTAGAGAGTTAAAGGTAGAGAAGAGTTCATAGGGAAGGGAATAAGTTATAAATTAGATCTGCTATGCAGTGAGGAGGCGGCAATTGTATTTTTGGAGGGCAGATTTATATTAGTTGAAATCTTTCTGAGACTTAGTCTTGTGCCTCAAAAGCCAAGGTTGTAGGAGTCTGGGTCTGATTTTAAGTGGAGTGGGTGGGGCCAGTATGTCCAGGGAGGATGAATGTGAAGTGTTGTAGACATAAGTGGCAGAGTAGAGAAGAGAAGGGTTGAGGTGGTGAAGGTTTCTACGGATAATTGTTCGTCGGTTAGAGAAGGTGGATGTGAGGGAGTGAAACTGAAAAGGTGGGGGGCAGCACAGTGGTGTAGTGGTTGCCACTTTCGCCTAGCAGCAAAATGGGTCGCTGGTACGTTTCTCGACCACGACACCATCTGTCTGGAGTTTACATGTTCTCCCTGTGCCTGCGTGGGTTTCCTCCTACACGCTAAAAAGATATGCTGGTAGGTAGGGCCGAAACAACTAATCGATTATGAAATTAATCGATTATAAAAATGGTAATCGATTAATTGGCCAGTAACATAATGGTGTTAAAAAAAAAACTAAAAATTGGCACTTCATAGTACAAAAAGAGCAAATCGCTACTGTAAATATTACTTTCACTGTTCAACAGTAAAAACTTAACCCCTTACAGTAGCAATTATTTGCTCTTTTTGTACTAATTTTAGTTTTTTTATCCCTATTATGTTACTAAACATCTCAGGCCTGGGTCACACCTCTGTGTTTTTTGGTGCTTTTTGCAGAAACAGTTCATTTACATGGTTTCCTATGGGACATGTTCACATCCATGATTTTTTTCAGCTGCTGCCTATTTGGAAAGGGCAAGGACTTTTTTTAACGCAAAATGGTGCTATTTAGTTTTTTTGGTTCAATGTACTTCGATGGAGAAGCTGAAGAAAAGTATGGCCAAAATATATAAAAAATGCAAATCACCGCAAAATAACTTTTTTTTTTTTTTATGTTATTACCCGATTAATAGTCCAACTAATCGATTATGAAAATAATCGTTAGTTGCAGCACTACTGGTAGGTTCATAGGCGTGCGCACAGGGTGTGCCAGGTGTGCCTGGGCACACCCTAATCACCCTGTGTGGTGCAGATTGTCTCCGAATTATACTGAGTTAAACCTGCACTAACGCACAGAAAAATACAGCATTAAACGACACATAACACACAGAAATATGCTGCATTAAACGTGCAGTAACACACTGGAATATACTGAGTTAAACATGCAGTAATGCACAGAAATATACTGCGTTAAGCGTGCAGTAACGCACAGAAATAGACCCCTGATATTTCACCAAAGCTAAAAATAAAAAACTACTGACACTGTCCACTGCCCTACTGACACCATCAGTATACTGTATATACACATGCAAATATGTTTGAGCTTTGGGGTGCATACCCTAATGCAATAGGCTGCGCACACCTATGGGTAGGTTACAGACGAAGAGGGTGGGGACAAGGGACGGTGGCTAATGCTCATCCTCTAACATTCCCTTCCCCCAAAAAGATTAATGGACTATCTTGGTAAGAAATGACATACATGTAAAATAATACATTTTATTGCATAAAATTGTTAGACAAAAAATACATAATTAAAATTGAAAAAACAGAACCTCAGGGATACCCCCGGGCAATATCTGTTATTACAAACATATAGATTGGTCTATGCCTCGACTAGTTTCGCGGTAAGAACCGCTTCCTCAAGAGAACCAATCTATAAAACAGACAAATACAATTAATGTTGAACAAACATAATAATTAAAAAAAATAGCCATAATACAATAGAAAGGCATAATACAGAGAGAAATAGCTTACCCACTATTTGGGTGGTTGTGTGCGGTGTCAAGTCGCTCAGGTAAAATAAGCCCCCCTGCGGCGGACAAGGGGAATAATGCGGAAAAATCTAAATGAAGGCATAAAATAGGTAAGAAATCGAGTAAAGAGCAAAAAGAGGAGTGGGACACCCGTGAAAGAGAGAGCAAGGGAGTAGGGATGAGAGGGGGAGGGGGAGGAAAGGGGGGGGGGGGCGGGGAAAACCAAGGAAAAGGAAAGGGGGTGGGAGGGGAGGGTGGGGGGGTGAAGGGACTAGGTATGGGAAGGGGGGGGGGGGGGAACCGAGGAAAAGGCTGAATGGATAACCATAATTAAGCTGAACAGAAAATGACCCAGATTCGGCTTACCGAGTAATTGTGAAATAGTAGTGTGGGTGCCAAGCCATCTGGTGGTTCACTGTGATGCGGAGACAGTAAAGGCAAGTTGAAGGTGGGGACATCCCAAGGTGCTCCGGACTAGGATAGTATCCTGGCTAAAAATTATATAGGGTCCAACATTGCAAAGGACTGCCCAGCAGGTAGAAGTCTGTTGATGCAAATGAAAGTGGGTTACAATGAGAGGTTAACAGGGCATACAAAAATGCACCTAAAAGCCAGGAGAAGACGTACCTGTGGGAGTCCCCCATCCAAAGATGTTAAAAGCCTTACTGCTCTAAACCGCATATAGGAACCACAAGAAGAGATCCGCAATCCACATGCTAAGCCCTTAAAATGAGCTCCCCAACTCGGGGACACCCGAAGCACCGCCAATCAGCGGCGTCGGGCGTCACAGGTCCGTTCCTCCGCAGAGCGCAGGTGCCCAATTGACACTTCCGCGCGTGCGCATTCCACACAGACCCGATGGGCGGGGAGCCCGGCTTGGGGAAGGCAAGGAGGGGATGAACCAATAGGGTCACCCCTCCCAGGAGAAACACAAGTCCGCCAAAGTATGGGGAGAAGAACCCGGTGGCCAAAGACCGCACCAGACCACCAGGGGTCGCTAAACAAAAGTGGAAAAAGATACATGGCATTAATTAGAGTTGAAAGACCATAACAATGAATTGGGAAAGATGTAAATCCCACAAAATCGATAGCATACAGGTTGTTAAACCATACAGGAAGTTGTCACAAAAGGGGCTAGTGGACAAAGGGAGCCAACATTACCAAATAGAGCCCCTGTGACAGGGCAAATCATTGGTCAAACCAACTGAAAGATACAGGAACATTTGGATTTGGGATCCCATCATTGGTTGTGTGATTAGGGAAAGAGTGATAGACAAGCAATATATAAAGACGTGTGGCACCAAAGCCACACTGATTAAGTGTTGGGAAAATAAAGGTGCGTATATGTGGAAAAAGTGTGGGGGTTTACTCTTAAGGATAACCAAAATAGAAGGAATGACAAGGGGGGCACAAGGTGCGAATGGAGTGAAAGGTGTAGGACGGTAAGGGGTCTACGGCACGATAGTGTCCAAATACCCAAGTGTACAAGATGTGTGCAATGGAAAACAATTTTACAAGACCGTGACAATTTCAATAGAGGGAAACATTGTCTTTTTGGGTGTGGTTGACTTGATTACAGATAATAGACAAGGGGGGGGGGCCAAGGATATATCTCCACAATGGCAAGGAGGATCGACAACTAATATTAAAGCGATGTGATGATAAGTCTAAGGAGGATCGGAATCAGCTTGAAGTTCCAAGTGTAGGTAACATATGGAAACCCTATTGGGTCGGAATGTTATCCGATCCATTAAACACATAGTCTTGGGTAGAGACCAGTGAATGTTGCTGAATACGTCCTACTTAAAAGACATAATCACAAATTTTTCCTCCCACATGCTAAAAAGATATGCTGGTAGGTAGGGCCGAAACAACTAATCGACAACTAATAGATTATGAAATTAATCGATTATGAAAATGGTAATCGATTAATCGACCAGTAACATAATGGGGTTTTAAAAAAAAAAAAAAAAATTGGCACTTTATAGTACAAAAAGAGCAAATCGCTAATGTAAATATTACTTTCACTGTTCAACAGTAAAAAATTAACCCCTTACAGTAGCAATTATTTGCTCTTTTTGTACTAATTTTTAGTTTTTTTTTATCCCTATTATGTTACTAAACATCTCAGGCCTGGGTCACACCTCTGTGTTTTTTGGTGCTTTTTGCAGAAACGCACTACAGTTCATTTACATGGTTTCCTATGGGACATGTTCACATCCATGATTTTTTTTCAGCTGCTGCCCATTTGGAAAGGGCAAGGACTTTTTTTTTTTTTTTAACGCAAAATGGTGCTATTTTGTTTTTTTGGTTCAATATACTTTGATGGAGAAGCTGAAGAAAAGTATGTAATGCGTTTTTGTGGCAATTTGTGTTTTTTTAATCTGCCCAACAACAAATTGGCCAAAATATATAAAAAATGCAAATCACCGCAAAATAACTTCTTTTTTTTTTTTTTTTAATGTTTTTTTTTAATGTTATTAACCGATTTAATCGGCCAACTAATCAATTATGAAAATAATCGTTAGTTGCAGCCCTACTGGTAGGTTAATCGGATCCTGTCTAAATTGGCCCTAGTATATGTATGAATGTGTGTTAGGGACCTTAGGTTGTAATCTCCCTGAGTGTAGGGACTGAGGTGAATGTACAATGTATATGTAAAGCACTGCGTAAATTGACAGCGCTATATAAGTACCTGAAATAATAATCCGAGAGTGTATAGGTGTGAGGGAAACCAGGTCAAGAGTGTTGCAATCAGAGTGAGTAGAAGCATGTATCCATTGCTTCAGGTCAAAGGCGGAGGTTAGACTGAAGTTTAGAAGTAGCAGGAGTGTTTGTATTAACAGGGATGTTGAAGTCTCCTAGAATGATTGTGGGTATTTCTAAAGAAATCTTTCTCCATTCTCGATTTCCCACAGCGGTTCTCTCCATAGTAAGTAGTTTTGCATTTATGTTTTTTTGCCCGCAAGTGCATTACTTTAAACCTTGTTTGCCATGATTTGGCCCACTCCATTATTTTGTTCAGGTCTTTCTGTAAAATTTCTATATCCTTATGTGAAGTTATTGCTCATTTCTGGCTGCAAAAACTGAGATTGGGCTATTTATCCCATCCTCTGAATCATTTACCAACGATTGATGTTGGACTGACTGGCCTGAAGTTTCCATGAATTTATCTGTCTTTTTGGATATTGGTACCACATTGACTTTTCTCCAATCGGCTGGTAACAGTCCTGTCCGTATGCTGTTCACAAAGATCAGGGACACTGGTCTGGCTATAACCTGACTGAGTTATCTGTGGACTCTTGAGTGTAAGCCACCTGGTCCTGGTGATTTTATTTGTATTAAGTTTATCAAGTCTTTCCTTCACTCCGGCCTCTGTTAGCCAGGAGGGTATGCCCTGTGATGTGACGCGATCGATATAACTAGGGTTGTCCAGATACCGATACTAGTATCGGTATCGGGACCGATACCGAGTATTTGCGGGAGTACTCGCGCAAATGCTCCCGATACCTAAATAGAATACTTTTTTTGTATTTATCAACATGTTCTATGAAAATTCTTTGAGTTTTTTACTACTGCGTGACAAGCAAATAAAACATTTTTATTCATTTTTACTCATTTTTATTCTTTTATAATGTCTTGAGTTAGAGTTCTTCATAATTCTAAAGAAAATATCCTTAGTCTGTATTGTGGTTTGAAAACTGTCACATGACATTTAAAAAAAGTATCGGTATTCGGTATCGGCGACTACATGAAAAAAAGTATCGGTACTTGTACTCGGTCCTAAAAAAGTGGTATCGGGACAACCCTAGATATAACCCTCCTTTTTCCTGTGTAAAAAACTGAGGAGAAGGCATTTAGTACAGTTGCCTTCTCTTTGTCATCCGTAACCATCCCCCCCCAGCCTTGTCTTTTATGTGGGCAATGTGCTCCGCTATGCCTCTCATAGTCATGTTTTTTTTTTTTTTTTTTGGGCACCCTGATTGTGGTGTTACTTATTGCATTTCTTGTAGTGTTGGAATGCTGACGGTGCCCCATCCCCCTTTTTATATTGTTTTAAATGCAATTTTTCTCTTTAATAAGACTGTTTTACTTAAGGTGAAACCTGGGTGGCTAAACTGTTAATTCTTCTATATTTATTGCCCATTGGAATGCACTGTGTGATACCTTTTTGTTTAATATGCTTCTAAAGCATTCTCATTTTTCTTCAGTGTTCAATGTATCTAGGATTGGGTCCCAATTGATGTCATGTAGTATTGACCGCAGTTTAGAAAAATTGGTTCATTTGGAATCTAGTGTGCTTCCCTCGTACCTCCCTTTTTTCTGTTTTACATTAAATGTGATCATCCTATGATCGCTGGATTCCAAGTTGTCTCGTATTTCCACATCTGATATCAGACTGTGATATAGTAGTTCCCACTCCTCCTCCAAGTTGGGTGGCCTATAACCTACCCCCACTATTTCCCACATCTTCTTTTTGAAGTTCTACCCATACTGACTCCCCCCCCCCCCCCCCCCCACATCCCATTCACAATGTTGCTCCTATCTACCACCTTTGCATCATTTTTTACATACAGACACACCCCTCCCCCTCTACCTTCCCTGTGTTTTCGATGCAAGAAATATCCCTGTATATTTTCCAGCCAATTGTGTGAGCTGTCAACCAAGTTTCAGTTATTCCCACAAAGTCTAAGTCCTCCTCGTGCAATAACTGCTCCAGTTCCTTAACTTTGTTAGCTAGGCTCCTAGCATTTGTGTATACGCCTCTCAGCATGGTATGGGTGCATATTAACTTCCCCTTCGTTTTCCACTGGCTTTGTTTTCGAATTGTCCTTGCATTCACCCCAGGATTAGAAGTTACAGCTGTATTCTCACTACTGACTCCACTATTGCCTTCTGTCCTTTGTGCTCTGTTGGCCAGGATGGATATAAATCAATGATTTAAAAAAAAAAAAAAAAAAAAAATCTTCTTTGTGTGTTTTGTTTTTTGTTTTGTTTCTTTAAATAGATTGTTTTACTTCAAAAGCATTTTATTAAAAATAAATTTGATAAAGAATAAAAAAAAAACAATCTAAAGATAGTTTTTTATATTTAAGATACATCAATAATTTTAGTTTATTCAGCATGAAATGAAGCTTAGTTATATAGCATGAGGCTATATATTCTGCAATATTTACATTTTTGGTAAACTCGTTCAATGAATGGAAGCTGATATAACATGCACTGCATTGATGCATTCACACAATTTCACAGAAACCATGAGCTAAAACAAATAAAGTTCAGGAATATTCCTTTATCCCATTGTATTGGCTAGTCAGAACCAATTCAATCATACAATTTGTAGCGTACATACGCTACAAATTGTATGATTGAATCGGTTCTGATATCGCTGTTTTATTAATCTGACAGCTTATTCTAAATAGTAAACCTTCATTGTGTTAGCAAATATTAAAGATTCTAACTAGGGTTGTCCCGATACCACTTTTTTAGGACAGAGTACAAGTACTTGCCGATACCAATTAACGATGCTTTTAATCTCATGTGACAATGGCACATGTGTCAGTAGTTCATTTTTTACTATATATATATATATATATATATATATATATATATATATATATATATATATATATACACACACACAGGGCCCAAGGGTTACTCGCCACCAGTTGCCCCACCCAGCCCGCCCCTAATTTCGCCTCTAAACACTCCCTCATAAATTATCTCATGAAATGACACTTAAATGTTTTATGCAGAATTAAGTTATAAAAAGAAATATTAACAGTATCCATGCCCACCAATGCAGGTTGCCTATGCCCACCAAACGCATCCCGTGTCCACCATTCAGCCTGTGTTTACCAAATGCAGCCTGTGTCCACTATGCAGCCTACCTGTGCAGGGGGGGAAAGGAACAGGAGAGCAGCCCAGGTAATCGGCACGCAGCGCAGGGAACGCAGGATAATGGTTTTCATTTTAATTGCCGTGTTCGCGCCGCTCAACGTCATATTCAGCCCCGCCAACCTGGCCGGGGAACTTTGACCAATCACCCGTCGCCAGGATTGGACGGGTGATCTGTCTAGCAAAGTCCCCGGACCAGGGGGTGTGGCTGGACCTGACAGCGAAAGGTGGGGGGAACACAGAAATTAAAATGAAAACTGTTATCCTGTGTTCCCCGCGCTGCGCTCTAAAACACCCGGGCTGCGCTCTCTCTCTCTCTCTCTCTCTCTCTCTCTCTCTCTCTCTCTCTCTCTCTCTCTCTCTCTCTCTCTCTCTCTCTCTCTCTCTCTCTTTCCCCCCCCCCCCCCCTCCGTGGTCACTGGGAGAAGCACTCCCATTACACACAGGCTGCCGGCGGTGCTCGCCCCCCCCCCCCCCAGCTCCCAGGCAGCCCTTCCTCGTCAGTCCTCAAAATCCACTCCACTCCACTGCGAGCAGGCGAGTGGATTTTTTGAGGGATATAGATGAGAATATATATAATATTACACACACAGCTTTGCTACAAAACTGAGGTACTCCCTGTGTGGGAGGGGTTATATATAGGGAGGAAATTGTGAGAAAACCAATCAGCGCCACAATACTAATCAATTACTCCTATAATGACGTGAGAGAAAAAAAAACACTCCGAGTGTCTACACAGCTGCTGAACACTTATAGTGATACACCACACCTACTGCAATATTAATTTTGTGAAAATAGTGCAGCGCTGCGTATCTATAAATCTTATATAAACAAATAATTATACATTCCATAAAACAATTTATGAAAGAAGAAAATAAATAAATTATAAAAAAACGTTCATATGTAGGTTTCCAAAGCTGTCACCGCTGTGAAAAATCCTGGATTTCATGGATCCAATATTCAGTGCACACCAGCACTTGCTAAAATGCCTGCTCAGCTCAAGGAGGAGTATAAAACTCATAGACAGATCACTCCTTGTGTCCGCCACGATCAATCCACTTTACCAATAGTAGTAATTCCTACAGTCTCAAGACTGCACCTCCTATGTGGGTAATCAACATTTGAATTGTGTTCAAACACCACCTTCATCTATTCGCTTTTTAATAATCAATTCCACTTTTATATCCAGGGGTTAAGGACATGAAACAAAAAACACAAGTACCATAGTGTTCTCTGCTTTTAAATTTATTAAAAAAGCCCCCCCTAAAAAGCTACACTTACAAGAAATAACAATAAAAAACAGCATGTATCAAATCACCTGCTCATTCACTGCAGATCAAGACTTGCGGTGCTTCGCCTGACATCAGAGTCGTATCTGTAATGTCAGGCGAAGCACAGTGAGTCTTGATCTGCGGTGAATGAGCTGGTGATTTGATACATGCTGTTTTTTATTGTATTAATTTAGGGTTGGCGTAGTTATCCAATATACCAATATCGTTTTTATTCCACATAGTGTGGAATTTATAACTGCAGCAAATCATACACTTCTTTTTTTTTTTTTTTGTGTGCCAGTGACACCATATACACAATCCGGTCCTGGTGACTTATCAATGTTAAGTTTTTTTTTTTTTTAAGTCTATTTCTTATTCTGTCCTCTGTTAGCCATGAGGTTGCTTCCTGTGACGTGTCATGAGGACAAACACTGTGGTTTAGGCTCCTTTCACACGGGGCGGATCAGTAATGCCGGCGGATGACAGGGCGGTCACCGCACACTGTGCAGGGACCGCCCTGTCTTTTCCCTGCTCTCCCCTATGGAGGGATCGGATATACACAGACCGTATGTCCGTGTTCATCCGATCCGCAGACGGAAGGAAAAATAGGGTTTTCTTCCGTCTGCAGAATCAGATCTTTGTGGAGGCAGATGTTCATCTGCTGACACCCGCAATCTCATAGGGACCAATGTATGTCCCCTTTTCATCCGAAAACGGATGGATGAAAAAGCGGACATACGGTCCGCACGTGTTAAAGGGGCCTTATACTTGAAGGATTTCTTGTGTTGTGTTTGTTTTTTTTGCTCTTCTCTGTTTTTGTTTCTTTTGTGTTCTATCTTGGCCGCTCTAATTGCACCCTTACATTTTTTGTTGCATTCTTTGTAAAGTCTGAATGCTGATGATGATCCCTCAGCCTTGTATTTTTTGAAGGCCTTCATCTTTGCTTTTATATGCATTTTTTACATTGGAGTTAATCCATCCAAGACTTTTGTTAGCTCCTTTTAAATTTATTTCCCAATGGGATGCACTGGCTAATGCCCTTATTTAATATGCTCTTAAAGCAAACCCATCTCTTCTCCGTGTTTTTTTTTCCGGGGATTTCATCCCAGTTTATATCTTCTAGCCAGATTCGTAGTTTAGTGAAGTTGGCTCTTTTGAAATTCAGTGTCATGCATAAGATCCCTTATGTTTCCTGTTTGTGGGATTTATACTGAAGCTAATTGACCTGTGATTGCTGTTTCCTAAATTGCCCCTTATTTCCACATCCGTGATCAGGTCTGTATTGTTGGTAATCAGTAGATCTAATAACGCCTTGTTTCTAGTTGGTGCATCTACCATCTGAGCCATGAAATTGTCCAGCAAGACATTTTAGGAACTGGTGAGCTTTAGACGAATGCGCGGTTCCTTCTGCTCAGTCTATGTCTGGATAATAAAAATCCCCCATTATGACACCTCCCATCCTCGCCGCTAATCCAATTTGTGATAGGAGGTCCATCTCCCCCTCCTCCCTCAGGTTAGTGGTCCTGTAGCATACGCTCAGTAATACTTTCCCCCTAGTTTCATCCCTTTGGAGCTGTACCCATAAGGATTCCATCTCCACCCTAGCTCCCTTAGTGATGTCATCTCTCACATTCACTTGTACATTATTCTTGATATACAGGCATACCCCTCCCCTTTTTTACCCTCCCTATCCCTACGATAAAGGAATACCCTTTAATGGGCCAATCATCACCAGGCTCCTGGCATTGGTGAACATTCTACGTAGTTTCGACCGGCCGCATACTGTCTTATTGGGTGTTCCGAGGTTGCAAATGGGACTTATTACTATACTTCGGGTTTATGTGCTTTAGTCAACCTACCACTAATGTTCCCGATACTACCCTGTGGAATATGTTCCGCGCTGACTATGTCTACCTATGGACCCTCCCTCCCATCGCCTAGTTTAAAAAGCCCCTCCAACTTTTTGACCATCTTTACTCCCACCCGATCTGCACCCTCTTCATTTAGGTGCAGATCGGGGTGACCGACCCAAACCTCTCCTTACTACATCAGCTCCTCAGCCACTTGTTTACTTCCCTAATCTCCCTCTGCTTTTCCTTGGAGGTCCTTTTCCTCAATTTGGCTTTAAGTACCTACAATTGTTGTTTGGGACACTCCATCTGCCTCTGACTTTGTCATTGGTGCTAGTTTCCTGACTAATATTCAACAATATAGCCCATGTGCACTCGCAGCACTCGTGAATACACAGGTACTTCCAATACTCGACAAATTAATTACTACACAGCATCCCCGCTAGACACAGTCTTTTATTTTTATTTTTTTTTGTTATGTTAACTGGTTATGACTGCTCTGCTCAATCTACCCTACGGTTACAATAATATTACTAACAGGAAATTTCAGATGCTACTTACAGGTTTGATGACTCCTGTTTTATAACCTCCTGTTTTCTATTCTGGTTTTTAACTCGCCACTTAGTCCAGTTCCACTTGGTCTAAGTTTCAGCAAGCTAAAGGGTTCTTTCACACGTCAGATCAGTTTTTTTTTCATCAGTTGATCCGTTTTTCCGTCAGTTTTTCCATCCGTTTTTTTTTTTTTTTGGGGGGGGGGCTTTGTACATATTTTGATGAAAAACGGATGTTAGCGGATCGGATGGTAAACGGATCATCCGCTAACGTCCGTTTTTCGTCCGTTCCGTTTTTTTGACGGAAGAAAAATAGGGTTTTCTTCCGTCGACGCTCATCCACTAACGGACGTTAACCCATAGGGAAGCATTGCGGTCCGTTAACGGACGTCCAAAAAACGGACGAACGGAACGGACGTGTGAAAGAGCCCAAAAGGTGGTTGCTAAAAGATGAGCAGGCTCAAAAAGAGTTCTACAGAAAGTTTTATGTAGGCCTCAAGCACCTGTGACCAATTAACTACTCCCCTTAGTAGGCTGAAGGAAGGAAAGAAAAAAAGTGACAGAAAAGGTGTTGAAAAGCTGCAAGGAAAAACCCCAAAAAGAACCTAAAAATTTTAAAACTTTCCACTCAGTTTCCACTGGTCCGCTTCCAACCAGCAAGCAAACATGACAAAAATGTGGAAAATTTCAAGGGGCATGCATACTTTTTCAAGGCACTGTATATGGTATATTTTGCCTCCTATTCAATATGCACAATATAGACAACATAACCCATCTAGCTTCATAGAGCTCCAACCTAAACCACGAGGAGAATATCCACACACCTCCACATCATTCTTCTATGGAGTCTTCTACTTCCCCTCTAATTTACATTTGTAGCAAACTGTTCTTTACCTTTTTTTTTTTTTTTGAGCAATTAAAATGTGACTGTACATAACATTAAGGGGTCTGTTAGTAAAAATTTTTTTGGATGAATGTGTCACTAATTTTTCTATCTTTGCCAAATTACGATCTTATTTGTCTGTTTTTGTTTTTTCTCTGACTTTCAGGGGCAAATGCAGTGTTACACTCTTAAATGAAACAGAATCCTTAAAATCTTACCTGGAAAGAGAGGTATGTAATTGTCTTTTGATTTTTATATATATATATATATATATATATAATTTTTTTTTTTATATAAAATGTGTGTGTGTGTGTGGTCAGTTTTCACTTGGAAATGCAATAACCTTTAACTGCCAAGACCTGAGGTGTGCCCTGGTCAGTACGCCTAAAAGATGGCATACCCTGAATGCATGAATATGAAAAAATGTATGAAGCGTACATATGTATGTATATATGAAGGTTTGGGGGGAAACAGGGGGGTGGGAACCATGATTACAAGCCAACATGGAAATAGCTGGAGTGTATAGTATATAATATAACAATACACATAGATAGACCCCCCCCCCCCCCCAGATGAATCCTACAAATGCAGGCTAGCCTCGGGCCACCCTTCTAACTTATAGTCAGAGTCTTCACTTGGAAATGTGATAACCTGTGCCTTGGTCTAGCTGGTCAGTACGCCTAAAAGAGGACAAAAAATACACAAAAGTAGGTGTGATATGAAAGCTTTGATGAAGGGAAGGTAACAACAATATGGACAGTGTGGGGGGGGGGGGGACAGAACAATCGTGTGAGGTAGTGCAGGAGGGGAGGAATTTTTGTGTGGTTACAAGACTTCTCCGCATCTTTGTAAAATTTTAAAACCATGCTAAAATAAAAATGGTTTCTGGATAATGGTTTATCTTTTTTTTTTTTTTTTTTTTTTTTTTTTAGGATTTCTTCTTTTACTCTTTAGTGTATGATCCTCAACAGAAGACTCTTTTAGCAGACAAAGGAGAGATTCGTGTTGGCAATCGATACCAAGCTGATGTAACAGACCTGCTAGAGGAAGGTAAAAACACCCACGTGACCTAATCATCCTCTGCCTTTAACCACTTAAGACCCTGACCATTATGCAGGTTAAGGACCTTGCCCCTTTTTGCGATTCGGCACTGCTTCGCTTTAACTGACAATTACACGGTCGTGCGACGTGGCTCCCAAACAAAATTGGCGTCCTTTTTTTCCCACAAATAGAGCTTTCTTTTGGTGGTATTTGATCACCTCTGCGGTTTTTATTTTTTGCACTATAAACAAAAATAGAGCAACAATTTTTTTTAAAAAAATGCAACATTTTTTACTTTTTTGCTATAATAAATATCCCCAAAAAAGATATAAATTTTTTTTTTTTTTTCCTCAGTTTAGGCAGATACGTTTTCTTCTACCTATTTTTGGTAAAAAATAATTTTTATAGCGTTTACAAAATAGGGGATAGTTTTATGGCATTTTTATTAATAATTTTTATTTTTTTTACTACTAATGGCGGCGATCAGCGACTTTTTTTGACTGCGATATTATGGCGGACACATCGGACAATTTTGACCCATTTTTGGGACCATTTTCACAGCGAAAAGTGCTATAAAAATGCACTAATAACTGTGAAAATGACAATTGCAGTTTAGGAGTTAACCACTAGGGGGCGCTGAAGGGGTTAAGTGTGACCTCATATGTGTTTCTAACTGTAGGAGGGTGGGGCTGGAGGTGTGATGTCAGTGATCGTCTTTCCCTATATCAGGGAACAGACGATCAATGACAGCGCCACAGTGAAGAACGGGGAAGCTGCGTTTACACACGCCTCTCCCCGTTCTTCAGCTCCTGTGACCGATCGCGGGACACCGGCGGCGATCGGGTCCTGCAGGCGAGGTCACTGAGCTTCGGACCGTGTCGCTAGCGCGCCTCCGGCAGCGCACTTGCGACCCCACGACTGGGCTCTTAAAGAGGAAGTACAGGTATGTGCTTATGCCCAGCCGTGCCCTTCTGCCAAAGTATATCGGCGTCAAGGGGTCCTTAAGTGGTTAAAGTGTTATTGTGGCCAAAAAATAAAAAAATAGGAGACATATTATGCAGTTTGTCACTAGCAATAACACAGTAGTTGTGTTTTTTTTTTTTTTTTGTTTTTTTTTAATGCCCCAGTAACAGTTTTGAAACTACTGATCCTGCCAGTAGAGCCATTATTTTTCTGCTTCAAGTAATAGGGTGTTCAATTAAGCTTTGACAAAAAGTGGGAGAGACTCTGGGCAACAAAGGGGCAGGCTTGATCCACCCACTGCCTTGTACACAATTTCTCTTTCGTTCATGGACGGACACAGCCTTAATCTTGACAAAGTGGGTATTGGCTTTCCTTTAGGAGTGACTAGGCAGAAAGTGTTAACAACTTCAAAGCTGAACAGCCCCTCCCAGGGGGCAGTCCTACTGGCTATATTCCCTTGTCAAGATTAAGGCTGTGTCCGTCCATGAACTCGGAGAAAAGGATTTTACGGTGAGTATAAAATCCTATTTTTGGCCAAGTGGGTAGATTTGCAGGGTTCCAAGACGCTCCTGGTTGAAAAAGGCTAGTATATACAGTACACTGTGTGTGTGTGTGTGTGTGTGTGTGTGTGTGTGTGTGTACAGGTGAAACTCAAAAAAATTTAATATTGTGCAAAAGTTCATTTATTTCACTAATGCAACTTAAAAGGTGAAACTAAAATATAAGATACTCATTACATGCAAAGCAAGATAGTTTAAGCCGTGATTTCTCATAATTGTGATGATTATGGCTTACAGCTCACGAAAACCCCAAATCCACAATCTCAGAAAATTTGAATATTGTAAAAAAGGTACAATATTCTAGGCTCAAAGTGTCCCACTCTAATCAGCTAATTAAACCATAACACTTGCAAAGGGTTCCTGAGCCTTTAAATGGTCTCTTCGTCTGATTCAGTAGGAATCACAATCATGGGAAAGAATGCTGACCTGACAGTTGTGCAGAAAACCATCATTGACACCCTCCATAAGGAGGGAAAGCCTCAAAAGGTAATTGCAAAAGAAGTTGAATGTTCCCAAAGTGCTGTATCAAAGCACATTAATAGAAAGTTATGTGGAAGGGAAAAGTGTGGAAGAAAAAGGTGCACAAGCAGCAGGGATGACCGCAGCCTGGAGAGGATTGTCAAGAAAAGGCCATTCAAAAGTGTTGGGGAGTTTCACAAGGAGTGGCCTGAGGCTGGAGTCAGTGCATCAAGAGGCACCACACAAATGGATCCTGGACATGGGCTTCAAATGTCGTATTCCTCTTGTCAAGCCACTCCTGAACAACAAACAACGTCAGAAGCGTCTTTCCTGGGCTAAAGAAAAACACACCTGGTCTGTCGCTCAGTGGTCCAAAGTCCTCTTTTTCTGATAAGAGCAAATTTTGCATCTCATTTGGAAACCAAGGACCCCGAGTATGGGGGAAGAATAGAGGCACACACTGCAAGATGCTTGAAGTCCAGTGTGAAGTTTCCACAGAATGTGTTGATTTGTGGAGCCATGTTATCTGCTGGTGTTGGTCATTAAAATGGTTTCATTTTCCAGCAGGACTTGGCACCTGCCCACTCTGCCAAAAGCACCAAAACCTGGTTCAATGATTGTGGGATTACTGTGCTTGATTGGCCAACAAACTCGCCTGACCTGAACCCCATAGAGAATCTATGGGGCATTGCCAAGAAAAAGATGAGACATGAGACCCAACAATGCAGAAGAGCTGAAGGCCGCTATTGCAGCATCCTGGTCTTCCATAACACCTCAGCAGTGCCACAGGCTGATGGCTTCCATGCCACACCACATTGAGGCAGTAATTGCTGCAAAAGGGGCCCAACCAAGTACTGAGTACATATGCATGCTTCTACTTTTCAGAGGTCCGATATTGTTCTATGTACAATCCTTGTTTACTGATTGCATGTAATATTCTAATTTTCTGAGATTGTGGATTTGGGGTTTTCATGAGCTGTAAACCATAATCATCACAAATATGACAAATCACGGCTTGAACTATCTTGCTTTGCATGTAATGAGTCTATCTCATATATTAGTTTCACCTTTTAAGTTGCAGTAGTGAAATTAACTTTTGCACGATAATCTAATTTTTCGAGTTTCACCTGTATGTGTGGCCAGTGAGCCCATTGCATTTGTTGTCTATTGGGAAGCTGTGTGGGTAAGGCTTGACAATGTGGGCTAGGTTCAGTACTATTAGGAAGTGAGCAGGCAGCTAGAGAAGTCTATTTTGTCCTGGTGACACTTGTAGTAAGGTAAGCCCAGAGTTTCACTTTTTTTTTTTAATTTTATTTTTTTATGTTTCCAGCGGAATTGGTTGTTGCGGTGGTGTGTAGAGTGAAACGGATGGTTTTCTTTTATTTTGACATTTCAGTAGAAATCTTTTGGAGTTTGCAGTGTCTCCTGTCACCCATGCCTAAATGACAGAAAATGTACGTTGCCCAATGTTTTTATCTGCCTGCTGTATAGGAACAGAAGATGGAAGAGACCAAGCTGACCTTGAAACGAAAGTTTGGGAAGAAAACAGCCCCCTTACAGACAAACAGATAGACCAGTTTTTAGTAGTAGCACGGTAAGAAATAACATATTCTTAATTTCTACATAAATTCTATGTTTGCTATTATTGAATGTTTTTTTAATGCAGCAGGCTTGTCTACAAGATTATGATTTGGACCCCTTTTCCCTTTCCTGGCTCATTTTAATCAATGTTTAAATAGTGTAAACATTAATATTACCCATAAAGCATAATCGGCCTGCTATTATTGCTACAAAGTAGAGCTGCACGATTCTGGCCAAAATGAGAATCACAATTCTCTCATGATTCTCGCGGTGTAATATCATCTTTCACAATATGCAAATAAATTGGGGCAACTTTACTGTTTTTAGTTTTTTTTTAATTCATTAAAGTGTATTTATTTCAACACAAATTGCATTTGAAAGACCGCTGCGCAAATACCGTGTGACATGCCACCATTTTATTCTCTAGGGTCTCTGTTAGAACCCCCAAACATTTTATATTTGTTTTTTAAGTAATTTTCTAGCAAAAAATAATGATTTTAACTTGAAATCAACAAGTGTCAGAAAAAGGTTTTAGTCTTTAAGTGGTTAAACTGCCCTCATTTACAGACCGAAGTTGATTCCCTTGATCTAAAGAACACAACTTTACAATGTTTATAGGCTCTGCAGGTGAGGAATATTGTGATACTTGGCAGACTGCCTTTTTTTTTTTTTTGGACAGCTGTCGGCTTGAGCAAAGAATTCTCTGCATAGAAATAATCGGTAAAATGCTTTGTTGAGATTGTGGGGGGGGGGGAAATCACAATCTCGATTCTTAACGATTTCATCGTGCTGGTCTACTACAAAGTCAAAACAGTATGACAGAATGTGAGCATTAAAACCAAAAATCCAGGCACACAGACCAGAGGCCACGTGAAAAGTAAAAAAAAAAGTTAAATGTAGTTGTGGCTGCTGCTGTCCAAAACTCAGACAAATGAAGAAGATATAATCAAAGGGGTGAACAGCGCTGATCAGCAGACATAAATGGGACCCTCATCGTCGCTGGTGGGGGGGCCCTTTCCAGGACCGTGGGGTCAGGGGTCCGATAAAGTGGGAAGCACACTGCAGGAACTGTTGGGGCCAGTATACAGCGGCCGCTCACACTGTGTATGAAGCCCGGAGGTGATGTCACAGCCTTGCGGAAGTCAGCCAAGGGAATCCGAACAGTATGGGCAAACCCTGCTGCTGGGGCCAGTTAGGAACTGCTGATGCCAAGGGAGCAAAGAGTCACACATCGCCGACTGGAGACACTACATGTTTTGGAGACACGCCTCTTCAGGTTATCTGATTTAGGTAGTTATGGTATGTGAATTGCGCTCCACTAGTGGTTCATCTATCACCACCTACTTCTGGGCAATGATTTTAATTATTAGCCCCCAATACATATCACCTCCATTTGATAATACACCAAATAGATATATATGTGTATATATATGTGCCAAGTGCCAAATACTTGTATACAAATATTCTTCTCAGAAAAATTGTAAAAACTCAAAGAAATACAAAACCACAAAAAGCTTGCATATATCTGCTTATGCGCTTATGATATGGTGCTCCTATAAACCTTGGTGCCCCTATCCCAAATGCAAGGGGTCACTGCCTCCAAGGCAAACAAGTGTTATAATAGAAATCTATATATGAAAAAATATAAGAATAAATATATATATATATATATATATATATATATATATATATATATATATATATATATATATATATATATATATATATATATATATAGTGTGTGTAAAAAAAATATAAATGTGACAATTAGATAGAGGATTTCAAAATGGGTCCTCTGCTCATTAAAGTCCCAATATGCTAATCAGGTGCTTGTATAAATGCTCCCGTGAGGTGTTGTAACAAAACGAAATGTCACCACTTCTGTGATATTCCTGTCACCGCTAGAAATGGCCACTCACCAGATCTCAATCAAATAAATGCCTTTGGTTCATTCCCAGGATAACCACTCCTCTTACACATCTTTTCACCAATTGCCAGATGCCTTGGATATGCCAATGGGGTCTCTTTCTCTCCTACAATGGCTCATAAAAAAGAGGCGTGCCCCTCATGGTGTAGTACGTAAAAAATGTATTGGTTGCCTAAAAACAAATAGGTATTGCACTCACATTTGGTTGTGCCCGTATGCCGGCACCAAGCTTCTCCAGCCGTGTGTGCAAAACAATTGGAAGGTATGAGCCGTTCCTCTCGAGTTCCCCCAGCGTCTATCTTACGATCAACGCGTGGTTTCGTAGGTATCTGCAGCCTCTACGCGTTTCGCAAATAATATTGCATCCTCAGGAAGCTGCTGTACTTCTGTTATGCTTCTGTATTTATAGCCCTCTGAATTGTTTGTGATTTGAGATTCCCGCCCCTACTTCCTCCCGGAAATGCACGGACCGGAAGTGGTTCCGCCGCCATTTTACTCCCTGTAACCACTGCCCTAATATTCACTTTTTTCTTTTCCTGTTATCCCCATTGTTTGTTTAATATATTCCAATTGTCCAAATATGATCTGACCCCCCATGCGCTGCCTGCAGTTTCCCTGTTGCACAGAACCAATAAGGAAAAGAAAAAAATATATGAAATAATTTTTTCTCTTATCGTCCATGGACGGACACAGCTCCTTAAATCTTGACAAGTGGGTTATGTTCCCTGTTTACAGGAGAGGACTAGGCAGAAACATGTTAAATAGTTAAATACATGTTACATTAACAGAGTTGAACAGCCCCGCCCAGGGGGCGGTCCCTCCAGACATAACCCTCCTCACTGCAGCTTGCAGCCTCAGTTTCGTTCTGCCTAGCAAAGGAGAAGGACGTATGGCTCCCTTTGGGCCCAGCGCCCTGAGGAGAAATTTTATTTTATTTTACTTTACTTTTTCTTGAAGAATCTTCTTTCAACTGTTGGCTGAGAGACAGGCTGGATATTATAGATCCTTGTAGTCTACTCAGTCCGACCAGCAAGCGTGGGCACACCTTTGCAAAGAGGCTTGGTCTGCCACGCCATACCTCATGACTCCTGGGGTGGCCGGTGAGCTTTGCTCCGAGGTCCACATATGACTGAGCTGTGGTGTTGTCTCAATCACAGTGGACCGGGCCGACAGCTACCTCCATTGCGGTTGTAGGTCTGTCAGGAATGCGTCAGCGAGTCCTCGCTCGGACGGGTAAGTACAGTCCTTCCTGCTTCGGTGGGTTGGTACAGCTGGGCATTCCTGGGGTTCGGGGGTCCCTTCCCCTTACTTCCCTGCTCCTTTCCCTTGCTGCATTGCTAACATTGCCGCTGTCAGGGGGGAGGGGGCCTTCCTGAGGGGACTGTTATCTGGCCTGTGTTTTTTCTTTTTTGTATTGGGCTTTCCTGTGAGGTAAAAAGCCCTGTGGTGAGCACAGATGTTTATGATTATACTTCAGCAGACGCTGACTGATTGGTGACACCTGTAATGGTTTTGCTTTTTATGCTGTATCTGTGACTTGTCCTTAAATAAAACAGCCCTATGAGGCTTTTCCTGTTTAAACACAGGTCCCTGCAAAAGTTACCTCACGGTTCTTTTCCTCACAGGCAGCGCTGTGCAGTCTCCTCCTGAGGGAGTCCCCTGGTTACCCCTGGTCAGCGCAGCAAGTGGGTGAGAGGCCCTGAATAGGGCTCTAGGAGCTTTTGTCTATTTGTATGGACAGATGTGCATATTATAATACACACACACTATATGTAAATATTGGAGTCAGTATCTGGGTCCTTCCCCACATGCTGGTGGTGGCAGCAGGTGTTAGCACCTGGGATTCCCACAGAGTTTTTATTGTTAGTCCTGGACACAGTTTGTGCCAGGGTGGGGGTGGACTGCGGGCGGGCGGTAAAAGAGTGCCCCCTTCCCCCGTTATCCCCTGGGGAATGCTCTGTTATGGAGCCATGGACTAGGTACCTAGTTGAAAAAAAAAAAAAAAAAAAAAAAGGCAGAATAAGGCATTTATGGGTGCGCTTTTTACTGCTGCAAGGGACTCTCCTAAGCTGCATAGTGCAGCTGGGTTTCCGCTGAGGGCTCGGTCTTTTTTGGATCACACAAATCAGACCGCTGTGTAGGTTTTTTCCTTCTGTGCCCTTCTTTGATAATTTCTGAGATGCGGAATGAGAAAAGCCACTGAGGGCTTTTGTAGTCCCTCACCGCCGGGCGGGAACCCCTACTTGTATGGATCTGACTGATAGAAGATCCGAAGTACTGACCCGTTCCATGTTTACCATGCTGGGGTCTGGCTTGCGGCCTATTGTGGCCACTACACTGGGGTCTCAGTGGTCGCTGGCGCTATTTTTTTGGGAGATTTTTCAATTACATTGAAAACTCCCATTGGCGCCCATTTTGTCGTAGCCACGCTATGGCGCAGCTTACATTGTGCTGGCCTTTTTCCTGTGGCCGCGTTCTGAACGCTCGGCGGCCATCTTGGAGTAGTCCTGACCCCTAGTGCTGTATACAACTCACAGAGTGAGCATTTTGCACCAGACAGTGGAGGAGCACCGACTCTCTCCTGAGGTTATTAGCCTAGCGGACCAGCTGGTCCAGGGCCTCATATAGGTCTGTGATGCTTCATTGAATGCTGCGCCCTTGTTATCCAGGGCGTCTGTTTCAGAATGGTTTTATGCACACGGTGGTGTAGTGCTTAACTCCATTACTTGGCAGCAAAAGAGTCATTGGTTCGAATCTGCACACTGACGCCAATCTGCACACTGACGCCAATCTGCCTGGAGCTTGCATTGTCGCTCCCTGTGTCTGTGTGGGTTTCCTCCGGGTACTCCGGTTTCCTCCAAAGACATGTGTGCATACACCTACATAATATACATACACACTATGTGTGTGTATTATTTAGGGGCAACCCTCCCAGGCCGTCAAAGGCCCAGCTGGGGGACTAATCTGTCCCTGGGTGCATAAGCCGATCACGCCGGCACCCAAATCCTGCCAATGTATATAGCCTTCCCTCCCTGTCTCTAGGTGGGAGGGGCGGCTTGCAGGTTCACAATTCAGTGAAACCTCCCTGCTCTCCGACTAGTGGGTCTGCGAGGTGGTCTCTTCGGAGTACTAGATAGGGTTTCCTCCTATCCACAGAACAAAGTTCTGTCCTTGTGTCTTCCCCTCCCGGCACGTCGGTCTGCCTTGGGCAGTGTGGGATTTGCTAAGCTGCAAGGTAATTTTACCTTTCCTGCAGGACGAGAGTTTTGGGGTTTTCTATGGGCCTCAGGCCCTAAATACCTTTGTGAACGTCGGGTAGTTCCGCATGGAATCCATTTGTTCGGTGGTGTCCTGACGTCCTCGGACATCAGGGACGCATACATGCATGTCCCGTTTTGCACATGTCACAGTGTTTTTTTCTGTGCTTCGTGATGAGAGAAGGGTCTCTGTCAGCCTGTGGCCCTCCCTTTTGATCTGGCGTCAGCACCATGGGTTTTCAGCTAGGAGCTCGCACTTATTTGAATTTTGTTGGGACAGCGAGGCTTTGCCTCATTGGCTACTTTGACGACTTTCTTCTGAGAGCAGCTTCTGTCTCCGACCTAGTGGATGGGTTATTCCCATTCAGACCCTCCGAAGATTCGGGTGGATGTTAAACGTTTAGGCCAGAAAGTGTAGCTCAGTGGCAGCAAGCCTGCCCTACATGTGTGCGACCCAGGGTTCAAATTATGGGCATGCTAGGTTCCGACTCAGCGTTGGAGTATCTAGTGTTGATCCAGACTCCTCAGTGGCAAAGGTCCTTCTTCCCCTGGAGAAATTGCAGACTCTTCAGCCTGCGGAGAAGGTATTGGCATCACGCAATCGGTCTTCTCTCCGGGCGCCTGCTGGTTCAGGGTCTGTGGGTAGCCTCCTTCAAGGTGGTACTGTATGCCCAGTTCCACACCCTGGTTTTCCAGTGGAACTACTGTCCAGGTGGTAAAAATCTCTTGTCTCTGAAATCATTAGATTCCTGTGCGCCACCTAGTCAGAGTCTCTCTGAGTTGGTGACAGAGATTCCCGACTCTTCGGTCCGGGAAGTTGTTCCTTCCTTCCAGTGGTCGGTGTTTACGACGAATGCCAGCTCACGGGTTGTGAACCTGGAGGTTCACAAAACTGGGGGGTCCAGTCGGCCCTGAGTCGCTGGACTTGCGTGGACCTATGACCACACCTCCTTGAATGTGTCTGGTCTCGGTAGCTACCCAGGGTCGGGCCTGGCTAGTGCCTGGTGGAAGACCGCCTGGGAATACCAGGTGCTGTCTACTGTTCATTGTCCTACTATTTTAGGCGATCAGGCTATGCTTCTCCTTGTGGTCGACCAATCTGGTTTCAGCCGGACAACGCCACGGCCGTGGCTTCAGTCTACCATCAGGTATGCCAGCAGGCAGACTACTGGAGTCGCCAGATGCTGGACCAGGGCGACTGGTCTTTGTGCTTGGGGTGTTTCGGCTCCCTTGCAGGAGGTGAGCCTCACATGGCATGGATCTCCTGGCAGCTTGTCTCCGCCGCAAGGGTGTCAGTTAGTGGCCAGGTCTAGTGATCTTGTACAGACGCGTCAGTCGCGCTGGTGGCCCTGTGTTGTCTGTATCGGTGATTTTTTGCCATTCCTCCATGGTAGTTGCTTCCTCGGCCGCTCCACAGAGTGGATGCTGAGGAGATCCCGATGATTCTAATCGCTCCAGATTAATCTCGGCGTCCTTGGTACGCTGATATCGGGCGCCTGGTAGCGGAGGCACCCTGGCGATTGCCAGGGCAGGAGGTTCCTGTCTCAAGGTCCCATACTTCCTCCTGTTGTACAGTCACTGACTTGCTTAACATGGTTATTGGAAGCCAGACTTTAGGTGACCAGGGTCTGTCTGACTCGGTCATCTCAACAGGGCACCGTAGTCTTCTTCCGGAGGATCTACCGTCGCACCTCTCTTGGTGCGAAGGGATGGAGTGACGTCCACGGGCGTACTTTCAATGTCCAGGGTCCTGCTGTTTTTAAAGCTTGGATTGGATCTAAAAATTGCTTAAAGCACCGTTTGAGGGCAGATTTCAGCCTTGGCTGTGTTCTTTTAGTGGCCTTTTTGCGGCCCGTTCCCTGGTGGGTCCCCTTTTTTTGTGTGCAAGGGGTTTGTCATATACTTTCCCCTCTTGGCCCATCTCTTCCCCCATGAGTTTTGACTCTGGTGCTCTCGGTTCTTCAGGAACCTTCCTTTTGGAAACATCAGAGAGATTTTCTCTTGACACTATCTCAGAAGGTGGCCCCTTTAGTGGCCTTTACCTCTGTTAGAGGGGTTTCTGAGTTGGCGGTCTTGTCTTGCAAGCCGCCATGCTTGATCCCCCATAAGGATTAGGTGATGGTGCGCCCGCGACCTTCCCTTCTTCCGAAGGAGGTTTCGGCCTTTCATACTTTAGGCGTGGTACGCGCTTTGCGGGTATACCAGCCTACTACGGCTCCATTTCGGAGCTTCTGACTCTCTTTTGTGTCGGTGTCTGGTCCACAAAAGGGCCTGGCGGTCTCGTCGACCACCATTTCTCGGTGGATCGGGCAGGCCGTCATACAGGCCTATGCTCCTAAGGGCGGGCCCCCCTTTCCGGTCACGGCACTTTCGACCAGGGAAATTGGTGCTTCCTGGGCCGACATCATGCGTCGGTCTCACAGGTGTGCGAGGCGGCGATTTGCTCGTCCGTTCACGCTTTTTCCAGAATGGTTGCTGTGAGTGCATCTTATGATGTTTTTTTCAGCCGCTAGTTTTTGCCGGCGACTGTTTAAAGTTGCACCTCCTCCGTTGAGGAGCTCTGCTTGTTTTGGGGTGAAGTTAAAATTGTTTTTACTGATATATTTCCCACCCCTCGTTTTTTGATACTGCTTGGGGACGTCCCACTTGTCAAGATTTAAGGAGCTGTGTCCGTCCATGGACGATAAGAGAAAATAGGATTTTTTGTACTCACCGTAAAATCCTTTTCTCTGAAGTCCATGGACGGACACAGCTCCCACCCCTCCTTTTTAGGTTTGTACTGCTTGTTACGAACTGAGGCTGCAAGCTGCAGTGAGGAGGGTTATGTCTGGAGGGACCGCCCCCTGGGCGGGGCTGTTCAACTCTGTTAATGTAACATGTATTTAACTATTTAACATGTTTCTGCCTAGTCCTCTCCTGTAAACAGGGAACATAACCCACTTGTCAAGATTTAAGGAGCTGTGTCCGTCCATGGACTTCAGAGAAAAGGATTTTACGGTGAGTACAAAAAATCCTATTTTTTCAAATAAAATAAAAATAAAAAGTAAAAAAAAAATATTTAAATTTTTTTTATCTTTATTTATTTATTTACACCCTAGACCAGTGATGGCGAACCTTTTTGAGCCTGAGTGCCCAAATAGCGACACAAAACCAACTTATTTATTTCAAAGTGCCAACATGGAATTAAACCTACCAGCGGCACTGTACAGAGGAAGGAACTGATCATCCCTCTGAATGAGCCCTAAGGGACCAAAAATATACAATTCTGCCCAGAAAAAAAAAATGTTTGCTTTTTTTAAAGGAGTGCGTTACACTCAGAATACTGGGATCAGGAATAGATGCATGTGCTCAGAATACTGGGATCAGGGGGGTGATGTGAAGGCCTTTCCCAAAGCAGTGTCCTCTGCCCCTTCACATCCCCCCAGATACACAGCAGTGTCCTCTGTGCCCCCCCTTCCCCCATAGCACTGTCCTACCTGTGTATGTGAAGTCCTCCACATTGCAATGCTTCAGCCTGAGCCCCTGCACAGGAATCCGCTCTCTAAGTCCAGGAAGGGAGGAGTCAGTCTTCTCCTCGGTATCCAGAGGCATCACGCGCTGCTTACAGTAACCTAACAACTGGGCTGCCCTCAGTGAATGCTTAGAGGGCTTTCCTCACATCTGCCGTCCCACTTCCTGATCACACTCACACTGCCGCCCGATCGCACTGACGATCGCCTGCACCGCAAGTGACTGCTTTGCTGGGGGTTTCCCTGCTCTATCCTGGAGTGCCCACAGAGAGGGCTCGGCGTGCCAGCTGTGGCACGTGTGCCATAGGTTCGCCATCACTGCCCTAGACCATCCTTCCTTCCAAATGTGGTTTCAGCGTTTTATCTCAATGAGGACATTGTTCTGCCATCCTTACACATTGTCTGGACATAGTCCGAAACATCAGGTTGTACCTAAATGCTTCTGCTTTCATTAGTCAAACAGATTCCCAGTTTGTTCTCTTCTCGGGTAATTGCAAGGGTCACACTGCTTTAAAATCCAACATTGCAAGGTGGATAAGGAATTGGATTGCTAGAGCCTATGCTCTGAAACAAAAACCTCCTCCTGCATTCTTGGCACATCCCATCAGATCTGTTGAAGTAGCCTAGGCCTTTAGGAACCCAACTCTGTAAGGCCACCACCTTGTATTCGGTTTACACGTTTTAAAAATGTACCAGGTGGATGTCCATTCTTTTGCTGACGCAGTTTTCGGCCACAGGGTTCTTGAAGTGGTGCTCTGAATTTGGGTAATTTACCCTTGTTGTGTTTGGGCCTGTTGGCACAGTTAAGGTTTGTCTAGTTGTATACATTGGTTGAGGTTGTCCCATAGAGAGAGAGAGATCAGTTGATGGGATCTGGGCGGGCGGCTACATGTATGTGGCCTGTCCTATTCTTTAACGGCCCGATCATTGGCTGGATAGCTGCTGGGGCCCGCCCACCTCCGACATCACGCTGAATTTGTGAGCTCCTCTCTCTCTATACAGTTTCACACACAGAGAGCAGTTTTACACGGTTACATTATCGGCTGTGAAACCTGCCAGTGCCATCTGCTAATACCAACTAGTGCCAACATTGCCAATCAGTGCCACCTGCCAATGCCAACTAGTGTCATCTGCCAGTGCTAGCTATTGCCATCCAGTGCCACTTGTTAGTGCCACTTGCCAGTGCTAACTAGTGCCATCCAGTTCCATCTGCCAGTGCCACCTGCCAGTGCCAATTAGTGCCTGCTAGTGCCATCTTCCAGTGGCAATTGGTGCCATCCAGTGCAACCTGCCAGTGCCAATTAGTGCCACCTGCCAATCAGTGCCAACCAGGGCCACTTGCCAGTGTCACCCGTTAGTGCAGTGTTTCTCAATTCCAGTCCTCAGGCCCCCCCAACAGGTCAGGTTTTCAGGATTTCCCTCAGATGAAAAGGCTGTGGTGATTACTAAGGCAGTGAAACTGATCAAATCACCTGTGCAAAATAATGGAAATCCTGAAAACCTGACCTGTTGGGGGGGCCTGAGGACTGGAATTGAGAAACGCTGCGTTAGTGCCATGTGCCACCTGTCAGTGCCACCTGCCAAAAAAAATCGTCCTAAAATATCGGCTGCAAAAATCAGCATCATAGATTGGCCGTCGGCCACCCCGTTTTTTTTAATTATCGGCATCGGCCAGAGAGAAACCCATATCGGTCGACCTCTACTATCTATGATGAGAGGAGTTCACTTACCTGTAATGTTTATATCTTGGAGTGCAGTACAGGACAGGACATCCTTCCTTGCATTCCTTGCCAGTGTCCAGTGGTGAATCACCAGAAGGTACCAACCTTTAACCTATGGTGTGTTAGTAAGCTGCCTGTGTCCTGTACTGTACTCCTAGATATGGAATTTGCAGATAAATCAATATGCCTTCTATATACATGTTTACTAAAAGTGGAAATGTCTTTTGAAGATTTACAACAAATGTATTTTTGTTGTTGTGCTTTTTGGGTTCTGGATATTATGAATTCCTAACAGATTTTTTATTTATTTTTTTCCTTTTTCAGTTCTGTAGGTACTTTTGCACGTGCATTAGACTGCAGTAGCTCTGTCCGACAGCCTAGTCTACATATGAGTGCAGCTGCTGCCTCTAGAGACATCACACTGGTAAGAAGGAAAAGCAAGAGTCATCTTGTCACCAAGATTATAATATAGTTTTGATTATTATGTGGTGTATTTGCATTCATACTTGTTGTATGTATGAAATAAAACAAATGTTAGAATGGAAGCTGTTGACTGTACACATTTTAGGGCAGCGTCACACTTGGGTCCTGTCACTCGCGAGTAGTTGCTAGCTACGGGATATTTGGAATGTGCAGCGAGAACACTTTGGGGGTTATTTACAAAAGGCAAATTCACTTTGCACTACAAGTCGCTTTAAATCTGAGGGGTAGATCTGAAATGAGGGAAAGCTCAGCTGATTTTATTATCCAATCATGTGCAAGCTAAAATGCTAGTTTTTATTCTCCTTGCATGTCCCTCTCGGATCTACAGCGACTGCACTTCCAAGTGCAATTTGCACTTGTAGTGCAGAGGATTTGTCTTTAATAAATTACCCCCTTTATCTTGTATGTGTTGCTCCCCTGCCAGCTGCAAAAGCAATGACTGTGCATACTAAGCAGGTCAGTGTTTCAGCTTCCTGCTGGGTCCTGGGTGCCTGAAAAGGAAGCCAACACGTGGGGGTCCCATTTAGTAATATTGATCTACTTTTTTAGTATTATATACACAACAAATAGATTTTATAGAAAACTTTTCTTGCCCCTTAGCAAGCAAGTATAATGCAGATATTTTCTAATGTGTGTTTTTTTTGTGTAAGAGTGTGTGTGCTAGATTATAATGGGAATATACGGCAAAAGATATTTCAAGATTTCTTTAGCAAAACCCTTACACACCAACTATAGCACCTACAGTGCCTTAAAGTATTCATACCCCTTAAAATTCTCCATTTTGTCATGTTGCAACCAAAAATGTTAATGTATTTTATTGGGATTTTATGTGATAGACCAACACAAATTAGTGGAAGGAAAGTGATAAATTGTTTTTAACATTTTTTACAAATATTTGTAAAGTGTGGCATGCATTTGTATTTAACCCCCTTTTCTCTGATACCCCTAACTAAAATCTAGTGGAGCCAATTGCATTCAAACGTCACCTAATTGGTCAGATTTAATTCTCTTTATTAGATTTTTTTTATCATGTATAAAAACAGGTTACATTCATAACATTCTTTTTACAAAACGTTTCACATTCCCCGTATGTCATAACCTTGTAGGTTTCTCCTATTAGTTTATTTGTCCTACCACCCACCCCTACTTACCAATTTAATATCTCATAATTTTACACAGGGTATCCCATTTTAAGCAGCCATGGTTTCCATATTTTATCGAATTCCTTGATATTTCTCCTTTTAATATATACTACTTTCTCTTTCCATGATGTTACTGTCACAGCATTAATCCACTCACTTATTGTTGGGGGGTTCACTGCTTGCCATCTTTGAGCAATTAGTTTTCTTGCCTGAAAGAGGCACCTTAACACTGCTTTTGTGGGGCTAGACAACCCACCTCTTTCCTCCCATAAGCCCACTATACACGTTCTAGGGTCCATCTCCAACTTGGTCCCATATGTCATGTTTATGATATTGATGATCCCTAGCCAGTACCTGAATAATTTTGGGCACCTCCATAACATATGTATTAAGTCCCCCTGTATCCTGACACCTGGGGCATCCCGCATCTGCTCTCCAACCAAATCTAAATAGTCTTTTGGGTGTATAATACGTCCTATGTATCCATCTTTAAGAATGATACCTTCTGGGCGGGCGAAACTGTGACCATATGCCCTCTCTCCAGCACCTTCCTCCATTGGTCATCCGTTAGGGTTCCCAGATCTTCCTCCCATTTCTTTCTGCTTTTAAGCTGCTCTGGTCCCTCAATATTTCTCTCGCTAAACTTCACCTAATTAGTAAATGGATTCCACCTGTGTGTAATTTAATCTCAGTATAACTACAGCTGTTCTGTGAAGCCCTCAGAGGTTTGTTAGAGAACCTTCGTGAACAAACGGCATCATGAAGGCCAAGTAACATACTAGACAGATTAGGATAAAATTGTGGAGAAGTTTAAAGCAAGGTTAGGTTATAAAAAAAAAAAAAAAAAATCCCAAGCTTTGAACATCTCACAGAGCCCTGTTCAATCCATCGTCCGAAAATGGAAAGAGTATGGCACAACTGCAAGCCTAACAAGACATGGCCATCCACCTAAAATGACAGGCTGGGCAAGGAGAACATTAATCAGGGAAGCAGCCAAGAGGTCCATGGTAACTCTGGAGGAGCTGCAGAGATCAACAGCTCAGGCGATGGAATCTGTCCACAGGACAACTATTAGTTGTGCACTTCACAAATCTGACCTTTTTATAGAAGAGTGACAAGAAAGACATCATTGAAAGAAAGCCAAAAGAAGTCTCTTTTGTGAGAAGCCATGGGGGACACAACAAACATGTGGAAGAGGGTGCTCTGGTCAGATGAGGCTAAAATGGAACTTTTCGCCCTAAAAGCAAACCGCTATGTGGGGTGGAAAACTAACACTGCACATCACCCTAAACACACTATCTCAACCGATAAACATGATAGTGGCAGCTTCATGTTGTGGGGATGCTTTTCTTCAGCAGAGACAGGGAAGCTGATCAGAGATATCAGAGTGTGTTTACACACAAAACCCCTGTGCTGCCGCTCGTGCACGCGCGTGGCTGGTGGCTCTCCTGGCAAAGCCGAATATGTACAGGACTTTTCCCAGGAGAGCCATTCTGCTGCAGTATATCTGCATAAGCGGGTTGAGAACCAGTTAAAAAACAAATTTCTTCATCAGTTAAGGCCAATATGTATTCTACATATTTTTGGTAAAAAAAAAAATCTCAATAAGCTTTTGACTGGTTTGCGCACAAGTTATAGCGTCTACAAAATAGGGGCTATGCTTTTTTTTTTTACTAGTAATGATGGTCTGCAATTTTTAGCGGGACTGTCACATTGTGGTGGACAGATTGGACACCTTTGGGACCATTGACATTTATACAGCCATCAGAGCTATAAAAATGCACAGATTACTGTGTAAATGTCACTGGCAGGGAAGGGGTTAACACTAGGTGAGCAAGGGGTTAAATGTGTTTCCTTGTGAGTGTTTCTAACTGTGGGGGATGGGACTGACTGGGGGAGGAGACATATCGCTGTTTGTAATTACAGGAACAGCAAATCCCCGTTCTGGTTCTCGTGCCCGCGATTGCGGGTGGCTGGCATTGATTGCGCCCGCCAGCCACGTGCAGCAGGTGCACGTGCCTGCTATGGCTCGTGGGAACGAACCACTTTGCTGATGTAAATGTGTGTGAGCCAGTCGGCAAGTGGTTAAAATCCAGTAATGCAGTCTCACCCTGCTCTGCACATGCTAAGTTGCTCTCTTTTCTCTGTAATGTGCCTAAAATCAGAACCACTAGAGGCTGCAAACTGTGCAAGTCTCTACATTTGGCTCAGCCTCTTGTAGTCAGATAGCGGGGAGAGAAAGGCCAGTCAGGTGTGCTGCAGTGCAAGGTGCATATTTATAGCAGGAGAAACCAGAATGACAGACAAGTTCATAATTTTCCTGCTTATGCTTTCACCATCCAGTCACAATGTGGGGGAGAAGAGAGAACATATTAGTCAAAGGAAAAACTAGGGCAAGAATGGAGCTAAGCTGTGTAAATTATCAGGACTGGATGAACAAAATTATATATAATAATATATGCTGTCATCTTTATAGTTCGCTTCTTGACTGATACTCTGTACTTTTCTCCACCCCCAGTAGATCCAAAGGTGTGTCAACTTAGCAGGGTGTTGGTTATCACCGATTCTACTTCCTTTTTAAAGATTCAACAAGAGTCCCCCTCCTAGATCAGTTTGCTAATTTGTTGGCCCTGTCTGGCCAGCGTTTTCTTGTACCCCAGTTTCTTAGTCTGATATCATGACACTGTATTTTGTGTTTGTTTTTGTGTAATTCTCTTAAAGGGGTTGTAAAGGTACAATTTATTTTTTCCTAAATAGCTTCCTTTACCTTAGTGCAGTCCTCCTTCACTTACCTCATCCTTCCATTTTGCTTTTAAATGTCTTTATTTCTTCTGAGAAATCCTCACTTCCTGTTCTTCTGTCTGTAACTACAAGGCTCTCCCTGGTGTGGAGTGTCATGCTCGCCGACTCCCTTGGACTACAGGAGAGTCAGGACGCCCACTAACACACAGCTCCTTTCTCTATCTGCAACGTAGAGTGTCCTGACTCTCCTGTAGTCCAAGGGTCTTGGCAATTACATCTGATATATTACCGTATTTATCGCGGTATAACGCGCTCCCGCGTATACCACGCACCCCTAAAGTGGCCCCGAATCCTGTGGAAATTTTTTTTTGTACTTACAGTTTTGGTGTCTTGCGCGGCGGCCTCGTCGGGTCCGGCGTCCGTCTGCGGCTTCGGGTGTGTCCTCTTCGTCGGGTCCGGCGTCCTTCTGCGGCTTCGGGTGTCCTCTTCGTCGGGTCCGGGGTCCGTCTGCGGGCTTCGGGTGTACTCTTCGTCGGGTCCGGCGTCCTTCTGCGGCGTCCTCCCCGCTCGTTTCCCGCGCCGAGTTTGAATACTGCGCCGACATATACAGAGCGCAGTACACGTGTATTGTCGGGCAGGCTCGGCAACACTCGCGCTCACGTCCTGTACGTCCAGGACGTGAGCGCGGAAGGAGCTGAGACTGGCCGACTATACCCGAGTGTACTGCGCTCGGTATATGTCGTCGCAGTATTCAAAACTCGGTGCGGGTATCGGCGTATACCGCGCATCACGATTTTGCCCTGATTTTCAGGGCAAAAAAGTGCGCGGTATATGCCGATAAATACGGTAATTACTGATTTATAGTAAAACAAAGCGCTTTTGTGAGTTTCTTATGGAATGTAATCAATCGGCATACTATTTTCTGCCCCCCGTAGTGTTTTTACAATAGGAGGACAGGGAGTAGGAGGGAGGGGCGTGTCATTTACCACTGTGTATACACCCGCATGTGTGACTCTATGCAGCACACTGCAGCTCAAAGAAGCGGCTCCTACAGGCTTTTGAGCTGGTTTTTTTTTTCTCCTGGAAACTCCTCTCCATGTTAGCCAATGTGTCCATGCACACTATGGCATTTATTTTAGGGAATATGCTACAGGCAGAAAAAAATCACCAAACTCCCATTTTTGAGAGGCGCTAGTGCCCCAAAGAGCTCAAAAAAGCTCTCAAACGCGCAAAAATTTTCATTCCAGCTTTTTGTTTTGTTTATACAATGATTAATAGACTATCTAGGAGGGTTTGTGGAAAAAAAACAATGCACAAAAAAGCTCAAAGGAGCTCAAAGAAGCTCAATAAAAACGTGCACAAGAGCACAAAAAAGCACAAGCTTCAAGCTCAAATGCCTGTAAAAGCAGCTTTTTTTTTTTTTTTTTTTTTTTTTTTGAGCTGCAGTGTGCATGATCTTTACAGTCATGTGGGCTGCACAGATGAGAAAGGAGAAAAATGGAGAGCTTAGAAGGGAACTGAAATTTATCATGTTCCATAGAGGACACCAGCTGGTCTACATAATCTCAGCCTGCAGTGGAGACAGAGAATAAGGGACGGGTGAAGGCAGGATCAACCAGGTAGCTTTCACTCTGCACAAAACAAATGCTTTAGCAGTGGCTTTGTGAGAATGCATACTCTGTTATAGCGTGTAAAGAGTTTTTAATGACACTTATTACTTGTTTTTATGTATTTTTTTCCCCCCAGAAGTTTAGCCTTCAGATGACACATATAGTGTATGTGTGTTCAATCCTTTGGGCAAAATGTGTAGTTTTTCACATTCACAAAATGTTAAAACAGTCCTTTTAGAAAACTGGTTTTACATTACATTGTACAGTGGAACCTCGGATTGTGAGTAACGTGGTTAACGAGTGTTTCGCAATACAAGCACTATTTAAAAAAATCCTAACTCGGTTTGCGAGTGTTGTCTCGCAAAACGAGCAGGATTCCGGCCAAAGCGTTTGGCCTGAGGTGGGGGGGCACCAGAGCCGATCGCAAATACTCTGTTCCTGAGTCTTTCTAAAGTTTGCCAAGTTCAGCCGAGCTGTCTGAGTCTTTTCGGCCATTTCCAAGGCTCTCCGGCACCCCCCCATCTCTGGCCGCATGCGGTATTGCATGCCATTGAAGTCAATGCCGAACAAATTATTTTAGTTTCCATTGACTTCAATGTATGTTTAAACAAAGTCAAAGCTTCCTATTCAGTCTAAAGTTTAAAATGTATTTTTAATAAATCAAGCCTGTGACAAACTGGATGTCGCTCGGTCCCCCTCGTGTTATCTACATCTTTGACAGCATCAGGGCACAGGGTAAGCATTTCCTAGTCAGTCAGCCTTTGCAATCACAAAATGTAAATAGCATGTGGGGGCTAAATGACCCCATGCAACTCTGAGTGCTTTCACACTGAAAGAGCCCGGGCATCGGCAGTTAATCGCTGCTCTTTTTAGCTTCGTCTTCATGGCGCTGAAAAAGGGTTAAAAGCGCTGCCCATTGATTTCAATGGGCAGGGGCACTTTAGGAGCGGTGTATACACCGCTCCTAAAGCAATGCAAAGAAGCTGCTTGCAGGACTTTTTTTTAAATCACTCAGGCTTTCACACTGGGATTGCAGCTGAGGCTTATTTCAGGCGCTATTTTTAGCGCTAAAGCGTCTGAAAAATTCCTCCAGTGTGAAAAGGGTCTTATGGTGGCCTGCCTATGCATTCATCAAGGTACATATGTTATATGGCTGTATAGAGGGTATCACACCTTAAAAACGTCTGCCTAAACCGTTTTTATGTTTTCGATTACCTTTTTAACATATTCTAAAATGTTTGTTAAAGCATCACTTAATAACTTTTCTGTATTTTATTTTCTGTAGTTCCATGCTATGGACACACTGCACAAAAATTGTTATGATATCTCCAAAGCCATTTCTGCATTAGTACCCCAAGGAGGTCCTGTGCTTTGTCGAGATGAAATGGAGGAATGGTCTGCTTCGGAAGCCAATCTGTTTGAAGAAGCTCTGGAGAAGTATGGCAAAGACTTTACTGATATTCAGCAAGATTTTGTGAGTAGAATGAATTCATGCAAACGAAAAGCTATTTTTTGCCTGCATCTTCAATGAAAGATAATGCAGTGTCATTATTGATATTGCTGATAAACCATAATATTCTTTGCTATCCCAGTGACAATATACAGTTTGTATATGCATCCGGAAAGTTTTCACAGCGCTTCAATTTTTCCACATTTTGTTATGTTACAGCTTTATTCCAAAATGGATTCGATTCATTATTTTCCTCAAAATTCTACAAGCAATACCCCATAATGACAAAGTAAAAAGTTTGAAGTTTTTGTAAATTTATTAAAAATAAAGAACAAAAAAAAAATGTACAATGTACAGGTGATCTTCTCTTCTTTTTTTTTTTTTTTTTTTTTTTTTTCGTTCTTTATTCCACATAAGTATTTACAGCCTTTGCCATGACGCTCAAAATTGAGCTCAGGTGCATCCTGTTTCCACTGATCATCCTTGAGATGGTGCCATGGGCGTCCGCAGGTAGGGGCAAGGGGGGTCAAGTGCCACCCCCTGGAATCGGCAAGGTGTCTGCACACACAGTGGTGTCCGTGAAAAGTCCTTGCAGGCACAGCGGGGGAGGTGAGGGGACACCAGATTGCGAGCTGCAATGCTCATAACACTCAGGAGAAGCTCTTCCGCATCTTGCCCAGCTGTCAACCTACCCCATGCCCGGAACTCCGATACAGCCTGCACACTGAACTGACTGCCTCCTTCTCTGTAGCTGAAGCCATACCAGAATTTCTCCCAGGTTTGGCTGCTGTTCAAGTCAGAGTGATCAGTCAGAGCAGCAGTGAGGGTTGGCGGAGCAGGAAGATGAAGTTCACTCAGCAGCCACTGTCCAGCCCAACTTTCACCAGAGCTCACCCTAAGCCAGCTAAGAAGTTCCTGAATCAAGCCATGGAAGCGGCCATTAAGGTGAAGTGCTAACTTATATTTGTAGAACAAGCTGGGTTAGTGTCAGCTTGTTCTGTGTCATGGTCTGTCTGTAATCAGTGCTTGCAGATTACTGTTTAATTATCAGTATCCAGCAACTCTGATAAGACCCCAGACCAGCACAATCCTACTACTTCCCAGGAAAATCTGTAATGGGCATTTTTAAGGCTAATGTTTTGATTGCAAAGGAGGTGAGCATCTACAAGAATTCATTTCTGACCAAGCATGTGATCAGTTACATATTCTTTAAGGTCATTTACAAATGTCTAAAAATCTTTCTCACTCAGTATACATCATTTGAGGGCATTCTGTATGTAGCTGTTAATATTTTACAAGAAATCTGTATTTTAGGCTAACTAAAGACACCCAAAATTTAGCGCAGTTTGTCATCTTCGCCCTAGTCACCAGATAACCTTGTCCCGACACTGGCAGTGCGGCAAGGTCAGTGTCACTGCGCACAATAGGAGACAGTAGCATTTGTATGGCCACAATAGGAGTTATATGGACAGAATATCATCTTTATGCTATTGTGCCTATATAGATGCTGTTGCACCCATATAGAGGCACACCAGCATCTACATGGGCACAACAGCATAAAGTTGCTATTGTGTCTACGCTCGCAGCATATTTTGCATGTGGCTCAGATCGCCATGGCAAAACCAGGTACTCCCTCTCCCCCAAAAAGTACCAAATGTGGCAGTGGAATGGTGCAAACAAGTGTAGCTTCCCCTTTTGGGTGGAGCTCTGCTTTAACACTGACACAAGCCACCAATAGGGAGGGTAGATTGAAAGTAGAATTCCAGCTTGCGCGAGCCTTAAAAACTGCTCCCTGCCCTCTTACCCCTAACACCTATGCGGACTAACCTATTTTCAGACTCTTCCAATCTGGTCATGTTATCCAGCAGTGTAAGCAGGGGAGAGGAGCGAGCACCGATAACAACTGTGACATGGGAACCTATGGGTGACATCACCTCATAAGGCTTTATCAGCCATCGCCAAGCACTTTCTCCCCTGCAGCCGCTGTTGACTGACACAAGTAGGATCACATGACCAGAACTTGTTGCTTCCCCTGAAAAAAGTTCTGTGGACGCCCATGGGGGGTGCTACAACTTTATTGGAGTCCACCTGTGGTCAATTTAGTTAATTGGACATGTTTTGGAAAGGCACACACTTGTCTATATAAGAATTTGCAATAGAGAAAGGATTGTCAGTAGGCAACCTCTCTCAAATGGAGCCAATCTTATTTAAATTGAAGTCCACTACGTAAAAACTGCTGTACCAAATATAAAATATGAAAAAAGAGCATCTGGAAAAGAACCCAGCAATACAAGAAGGTAGTTTAGGCAATCTTAACAGTTTGACTTATAAAAAATATAAATTTATTAGAGACATTAGCAGCTATATCAAAATGTATTCATAAATATTCACCTCCCAACACACTATATTGATAAGGATCCACAAAAACCACCAGGGGAGACCCATAGTTTCGGCTGTAAATGGCCCCCTTGAAAGGTTTGGCAAATGCCTTGACTGCCTTCTTAAGGATATGGTTTCAGCCCTACCCTCCTTCGTGCAAGATACGAGAGCGGTGCTTGGGGAAAATTAAGGATTTGACAGTTCTGGAGGGGTCCCTACTCGTGGGGATTGACGTGGAGCCACTCTATATCTCCTTACCCTACGAGTGGGACCTTCAGGCCATAGCATTTTTTTCTGCAAATTCATTATCTCAACTTGGGAGGACAGAATGACTTGGTATTGGAATTACTTGAATTTGTAGCATCATACTCAAAAAGACTTGAGGCTGTAATTGGTGCCAAAGGTGCTTTAACAAAGTATTGAGCAAAGGCTGTGATTACTTCTGTACATGTGATTTTTATTTTTAATACATTTGCAAAAGTTTCAAACAAATTTCTTTCATGTTGTCATTATGGGGTATTGTTTGTAGAATTTTGAGGAAAATAATGAATTTAGTCAAATGTGGGAAAATTGAAGCGCTGCGAATACTTTACAGATGCAGTGTGTGTGTGTGTGTGTGTGTGTGTGTGTGTGTATATATTCAAAGTGAAATGTTCATCTCGAAAGTGATCCTTCTCACCAGTCGTGGCTGGTCTAGCAGAGGAGCCGCTCCCCCAGCCTGCACCATATGTGTGGCCGTGAACTGTGTGGAGCACCAGACCAACAGGTTTCTACCTGGTCTGTCACCCCCCTCAGACAGGTGACCACATCTCGAGGCCCCAATTGGCCTTTTTATATTGTCTTTAGGACGCAGAGCACTGCGCCTGAGCCCTCCCACCCTGCAATTCCAGCGAACACCAGCAGCTTCTGGCTTCCTGCCCAATCAGGACAGGAAGACACAGAAGACAGACGCCGCAGCTTCTGTCTTCACCCGAACAGTCCAGGGGAGCCATTACAGCTCGAGGCCTCTGCCGTAGGGTGAGTATGGAATCCATACACATCCAAGACTTCTCTGTTCTAAAGAAGTACTATGTAAGCTGCAGAGCGCATTCCAGGTCCATGGCCATAGCGCAGCCTCTAGTATGGCCCAGTCTCTGAAAACTCATTTATAAGTAGGACATGTGCACAGAGCATCAGGAGCCAATATAGCAGAACCTTTGGGCACCACTATTATCTTCTATTCTCAGGGGTCTCATAGAAATGGTTAGAGCTCGGCGTTTGCAGTCTTTTTCCAAAGATAAATAGCTACTGAATAAGTCCTTCAAATAGGATATTTCTCATGTGACTTCCCCTGTGTGTCCACCTGTCTCTATGGGATTTCTCGACACTTTAGAAACATTTGAATCTATCAGTGATTATTCTCTTGCCATGCTCCCTTATACGCTTGTGTTGCTTGTTGCCATAACCTTTTAAAAGGTGTGTAAAGACCTAAGGACAGGTAGTGTTGAGGCCTAGTACCTCCTTCTTTCCCAGGGTAGTTTTCAGCCTTCCATCTTAATCGGACATTGTGCTCCTGTTTCTCTATCTGGCACCAGTACATCAGATTCCCCCTCATTGTCAGGATCTAGTCTGAGCTGTGTAGATTCACCTCACAGCCTCTGTTTGCATTAGAAAGACTGACTTTTTGTTTGTCATTCTTGCTGGTCCCAATATAGGGAGAGAGCACACAGAGAACATCTTAAGTTGCTATATCATGTTGTGAAGTTACTACCCTGCTTTGCATCATTAGCAAATACTGAGACTAGGGCTGAAACAACTATTCGACATAATCAATTGTAATTTGATAATAAAAGTAGTTGTCAACAATTTTCATTATTGATTAGTTGGCCTGCATACTTGTTGCATTATGTCTTTACATGTCAGTATACACAGTGCAGCTCACATGCAGCACTCGGTACACCATTCAAACATGTCAGTAAATGCATGAGAACTTGTAAATGTATGAGGAGCAATACCTCATGGGACATGTAGTCCTGGGCTATAGATTGTTTCTGCTGAACTGGCCAAATTCTTATCCTCGTATGGCTAGCTTTAGAGGTTTCTATTGGCAGAGTTCACAAATAATTGGGCACAAACAGAAAAAAAAATATGAAATTGGACATAGATGCTCTTGTGGACATGGGGGAGGCCTTGGCCTATTGATGCTAAACAATGACCTTGACGAGTATAGCCCTATAATAATTCTAATTTGTGTGCCCTCCAATCCCCTGCTGTGTGCCCTCCCTCAACCCTTACAGGCAAAGAGATCAGCATTCTGTCCCATTGCCATCTTTTTTTTTTTTTTTCCAGGATGGTAAGTGGGGAGATTGGTAAAACTATCTCATGTTTACTGATTCTTTCATTTTCTGGAGTACTCCATATTCAGCAGTTCTATGTTCATTTTTAACTGTAGGGATATTGGAGATCTGTTTACAAATACCTTCATATTTCTGAATGAACCTAGAAATGCTTGGTACATTTCCGGCTTAAGAGCCGGTTCACACTGGGGCGATCCGACTTCCAGCGCGACTTCCAGAGGCGATTCCAACACGACTTGAATGTGAACCACAGGGCGATCTGGGGAGATTTACAACACGACTTGAAGTCGTCTCCAGGACAGGAGACATTCCAGTGGCCAATAAAACAACAATCCGCTCTGGGAGAGGGAGGGGGGAGGGAGGGGTTTGCCTGAGAAATGTATGTTGTCTTCCTAGAAAGTAGCTTCAGATAAGACAGTGATCCGACTTCTGAGGCGACTTCCATTGAAATCAATGGGTACAAATCGCCTACAAGTCGGATTGAAGTAGTACAGGAACCTTTTCTGAAGTCGGATCGCCTTGAGTCGTGTGTATTAACACCGCTCCCATTCACTTCCATTGTTTTTCTCTACAGCGCGACTTGGGACGACTTGAGGCGACATGAAGTCGGATCGCAAGTCGCCCCAGTGTGAACCGGCTCTTAGTGTTCGAGCGTCCCCTCTCTCCCCTGCTGCACAGCACTCACTGTGTCATTATCTCAAAAGTTAAACGGTCTATGTGGACCCTGAAATTTTCCAGAAGGGGAAATACAGGAAAAATTAGGCTGGAGGGACCTTAAACATAGTTTTGAATTTTTGCATCCTTGTTTTCTTTTTTACATATCCTGTTATATTCTTTGTAACATTTAAACAATACTAGTGTTCCTTCATTTTTGTATTTTTTAAAAGCTCTTTTCTTATTGTTTATAGCTTTTTTTAAAGGGGTTGTAAAGGTAAATGTTTTTTTACCTTAATGCATCCTATGCATTAAGGTGAAAAAACATCCGACGGTACAGCCCCCCCGAACCCCCGTTTTACTTATTTCACCCCTCGAAAGTCCTGTGCGCGTCCTCATGATCCTCTTCGGTTCCCAGCCTGGCTGTTGATTGGCTAGGCTGGACGGATTGATAGCAGTGCAGCCATTGGCTGGCGCTGCTGTCAATCACATCCAAAGACGTGGCGTGCCAGGGGTGGGGCCGAGTGATAGTCGGCGGCTATGCCCACCGCTGTATCACGGGAGCTCGCCCGCAAAAGCTTTCCACCATGCGAGCTCGCTCGCATGAAGGTGGAAAGCTTTTGCGAGGAGGAGCCGAGACAGCCGCCGAGGGACCCCAGAAGACAGGATTCGGGGACACTCCGTGCAAAACGAGCTGCACAGTGGAGGTAAGTATAACATGTTTGTTATTTATAAAAAAAAAAAAAAAAAAAAAACATTTTTGCCGTTTTAGTGTTCCTTTAACTTTGGCCGTGAGCCACACAGGTTTTTATTTTTAGCCTTTTAAACTTATTTCCCATGGGAATATACTTTGCAGTGAGTTCACAAACAGTCTTTTTGAGTAATTCCCATTTCTGTTCTGTGCCCATTGATGCCAATATTCTCTCCCAGTCCAAGTCCTGGAGAGCAGCCCTCATCCTTGGAAAATTTGCTCTCTTGAAATTAAGTGTTTTTATCTTTCCCGTATGTGGTTTTTGCTTACAGCTAACATCAAATGAAATCATGTTATGATCACTGCTACCCAGGTGTTCCTTTATCTGAACATTAGTAATAAGCTCTGCATGGTTTGAGATTACCAGGTCCAACAGAGCATCATTCCTAGTTGGGGCCTCAATAAGCTGGACCATAAAATTGTCCTGTAATAGGTTTATAAATTGTTGCCCTTTACCTGTCCCAGCAGTGCCATTACTTCAGTTAATTTCTGGGTAGTTAAAATCCCCCATTATTATCGCCATCCCAGCCTTTGCAGCCTTTTCCATCTGTGCAAGGAGCTGAGTTTCCACCTCCTCATTAACATTGGGTGGTTTATAACAAACTCCAATGATTGAAAACAGAAGAACAAAGGGCCAGTCATGGACTTTAAAGGCCCAATAATAAGGTATCCGCAGTAGTGTTGATACATATTTCCTCTATTTAAACTCCAATGATTAAGTTTGAACTACGCACATCTGTATGCAGTTCCACCAATAATGCTTCAGCCTCATCACACTCTCCATCAACCAGGTCCTCTTTCTTCCTTGCTTTGAGATCATATAGAGACAGACCCCGCCACCTTTCCTTATTACCCTGTCTTTCCGAAAGAGCATAGCCAGGAATATTAATAGCCCAGTCATGTGAGGAATGAAGCCAAGTTTCAGCAAAACCTTAAAGCTGGAGTTCTCACATAAATGTTTTTTTTAACTTCGATTCCCTTAGATTGATGCTCGTTGTGTCTAGGGGAATCGGCTAGTTTTAAAACCCGAGCAGTACTTACCGTTGTAGAGGGCGATCTTCTCCGCCACTTCCGGGTATGGGTCTTCGGGAGCGGGCGTTCCTTCTTGATTGACAGTCTTCCGACAGGCTTCCGACGGTCGCATTGCATCGCGTCACGAGTAGCCGAAAGCAGGGCTCAACAAATCCTGGGCGTCAGGTCGCCATGGCGACTAGAAATAGGGCCCTGGCGACTTGGCTTGGAAGGGGGGCAAAAAAAAAAAATTGTTTTTTTTTTTTTGTGAGCTGGTGCCATCTGGTGGTGAGCCGTTGGTATTACAAGTTATTACCACCAGATGTGTAAGCTGGCGCCATCTGGTGGTGGCCGTTGGTATTACAAGTTAAACAGCAATTCTAATGTAATTTTTCACTATTTTCACTGCCATCTTCTTCCCTCTAATTAGAACCCCCAAACATTATATATATTTTTTATCCTAACACCCTGGAGAATAAAATGGCGATCATTGCAATACTTTCTGTCATGCCGTATTTGTGCAGCAGTCTTACAAGCTCACTTTTTTGGGAAAAAATTCTACTTTTTTTAATTAAAAAATAAGACAACAGTAAAGTTATCCACATTTTTTTTAATATTATGAAAGATAATGTTACGCCGAGTAAATTCATACCCAACATGTCACGCTTCAAAATTGCGTCCGCTCGTGGAATTCTGACAAATCTTCATAGGCGACGTTTAAAAAAATCTACAGGTTGCATGTTTTGAGTTAGAGGAGGTCTAGGGCTAGAATTATTGCTCTCGCTCTACCAATCGCGGTGATACCTCACATGTGTGGTTTTAACACCGTTTACATATGCGGGCGCTGCTCACGTATGTGTTCGCTTCTGCGTGCAAGCTCGTCGGGACGGGGCGCGTTTTCTGGCTCCTAACTTTTTTAGCTGGCTCCTAGATTCCAAGCAAATTTGTCAACCCCTGGCCGAAAGAAGCCGAACGTCGGTGCGGCTCTATACTGCGCCTGCGCACCGACATTCGGCTACTTTCGGAAAATCGTGACGCGATGCGACCGTCGGAAGACTGTCAATCAAGAAGGAACGCCCAGTCCCACAGCCCATACCCGGAAGTGGCGGAGAAGATCGCTCTCTAAAAAGGTAAGTACAGCTTCGATTTTAAAACAACTAGCCGATTCCCCTTGACACAACGAGCATCACTCTAAGGGTAAAAACAGCATTTTAGCGGTGAACCTCCGCTTTAAGGCTTGGTTCAAACTGCAGCAACTTGGGATCCGATTTGTGAGACCCCAAGTCAATGACATGTAAAATCGCATGTTTGTCATTGAGAGCGGTCTTAGCACTACTTAACCCCCGGACCATTTTGTTGCTAAAGGACCAGGCCCCTTTTTGCCATTCAGCACGGCGTTGCTTTAACTGACAATTGCGCGGTCGTGCGACGTGGCTCCCAAACAAAATTGACATCCTTAAGCAGTTAAAGGGGTTGTACATGTTGTATGCATTGTATGCATTGTATGCATTAAGGTGAAAAAACTCCTTGCAGTGTCCGGCCGCCCCGTTTTACTTACCTGAACCCAGAATTTCCATGGGCGCGTCCCGGCTTTCATTGAATAGATTGATGGCAGCGCAGCTACTGGCTCCCGCTGCTATCAATCAAATCCAATGACGCCGGGGGCGGGGCCGAGTCATACGCTGAGTATATGAATCGGGAGCGTCCCGCAAGGTAACCCCCTCGGGGGAGAGAGCTTCCCAGAGGGTGTTATCCAATGCGGGAAGGAGCCGCGAGAGCCACCTTGGGACCTCAGAATAGGTGGATTGGGCCCACTCTGTGCAAAACGAACTGCATAGTGGAGGTACGTTTGACATGTTTGTTATTTAAAAAAAAAAACACAAACCTTTTAGTGTCACTAAAGTTGCTTCTACGGTAGAAAAGGTTCCTGTACTACTTCAAGGTGACTTCAATCCAACTTGTGCCAATAGACTTTAATGGAAGTCGCCTCCAATTCTGATCCTCATCTATATTGATGTGATTTGTATCCAACATTACCCAGGCAGTGCATGGCATCTTCCTGTATGCCGTTATCCCTGCATACCTGCACAAGGCAAAGTCGCATCAAAGTAGTACTAAAATCGCCTGAAAGTCACACTACTTTTTCCGTTTGCAGTAGTGTGAACCGAGTCTAAACTGCAAGGGAAGACGTTATGTTTTAACGGAATGGACAAGTGTGAACTTTGCATTACCACATGCACATCATTATGTCTTATGTAGCACGGTACTGTAAATAACATTACGACAGCCGCCCATTATTTAGGAGTGGGGTACAACACACCACAACTTTTTTTTCTTTTTTAACACAAAACACCACAATGCACAGATTGTTTTAATCTATTGCCCTGCAACACGCATCACTGCAGTTTAAGCGTTGCCAGAAAGCATAGTCTCCAGACCTATTTACAGTTTTTGAAAACCTTTGATTTGTATTATTTATTTGTTATTGTCAGTAAGTTTTACCTTGTAGATTTAGTAAGAATTTTGTAAGTTATGTTGTATTTGTGTGCAATTGATAAACATGTGCTGGGGGGGGGGGGGGGGTGTTTTTAAGAAAGCTGTAAGTAAAAAATAATAATAAAACAAGTGGTCTGGCCCTTCTGAGGTTAGTGAAAGTGTTATTGTTCTTGCTGCAACTTTTAGTTTTTTTGAGGGCAACAACTGTAGATAAAGTGATACTCCTACGTTTTTCTTTTTACTAATTTTGCACAAATTAAGAATTGGGTATAACAAAATAAAGAAAAATAACGTTTACTATACAGTGGAACCTTGGATTACGAGCATAATCCGTTCCAGGAGAATGCTTGTAATCCAAAGCACTTGCATATCAAAGCAAGTTTCCCCATAGAAGCAAATGGAAACGAGGATAATTTGTTCCACATTGACTTCTATTGCATGCAATATCGCATGTGGCCAGGGGTGGGGTGGGGGGGGGGTGCGGGAGAGCCTCGGAAATACTCTGCTGAACTCGGAAACCCTTGGGACTGGAGTATATCCAAGTATTTCCGAACGGCTCCGAACCATTACGAGTGTCACAGGTGCCCCCGCACCTCAGGCCAAATACGGTACTGCACACCCCATTGGCTTGAATCTTGCTCTTTTGCGAGACAACACTCTCAAACCGAGTCAGAATTTTTTATTTTTTTTAAGTTTCTCGTCTTACAAAACGCTTGTTAACCGCGTTAACCAAGGTTCCACTGTAAATATACAATTTTTTTAATCAACTAAATTGTGGAGATTACAATAGATTGCAACTCATTCTATAATAATGACAAAGGCATTATTAAAGCGGAGTTCCACACAAAAAGTAAAACTCTGCTTTTCGGAAAACCCACCCCCCCCCCCTCCGGTGTCACATTTGGCACCTTTCAGGGAGGAGGTAGGGGTGCAGATATGCCCCTTCCTGTCGTCCAACGCTGTCCTCTGGGAAACACACTGGTCCCAGGAGACAGCGGAGACCAGCGAGGATGCGCCGCTCGCGCATGCGCAGTAGGGAGCCGGGCAGTGAAGCCGCAACGCTTCAGTTCCTGATTCCCTCACCGAGGATGGCGGCGGGGGCAGCGAAGAGACATACGATTGCTCGGCTTTGGCTGTCGACATTGTGGGCGCCCTGGACAGGTAAGTGTCCATTTATTAAAAGTCAGCAGCTGCAGTATTTGTAGCTGCTGGCTTTTAATTTTTTTTTTTTTTTTGGTGGACCTTCGCTTTAAATATTCTAGTCAATCAGGCAAATGGTTTTAAAGCATGTGCACTGCAGCTTTGCAATAGGTAGATTATAGCTTTGTTATGGTGAAATGTTTTTTCATATGTTACAATCAATTGCTCAAGTAGTCAGATGGTACTTGTTGTGACTTGTGTGTACAGGTTTTAGTTCTATAATTAATCTGAGGGGCACACTCAGATCTGTGTTTCCTTTTGTTGGGCAATGAGAAGGTTTCAGCTGTGCACTGTCAGTAATGTGGCTTTCTCTCATCTAGTTACCATGGAAATCTCTGACCAGCATAATAGAATATTATTATATGTGGAAAACAACAGACCGATATGTACAGCAGGTAAAGGTTTTAACAGTTTCTACCTTGCAGTTTTTTATTTCCTTTCTTCTCATGAACAGAAAACCGTCATACATTTTTTTTTTTTTTTTTTTTTTAAAGCAGTGAGGTCTTGTATGTTCTATGCAAGTTATATTTTAGTTATGGTTAAAGAGCGTTCACAGTTTATACAATTTGGCGAACCATTGTTACTTATTGCCTACATATGCAAACTTCATTTTACCATACCTATGTACCTACTTTGAGTCCCAAACTTGAGCTGCTCTGTAATGCACAGTATTCATTTTTGCTGATCTTTTCCCCCCTTTCAAACTTCATACGAGCTATAATAGTGTGATAGACCATCTTTCGTAAAATCCTTCTTTGGTAGCTGCCCCCCCACCGTCTTATAGTAAGTCTGCAATAGTTGTATTTTCCAGGCAGATTACCAGAGGAATCCTTACCCTAATTCTTTACTCCCCCAACAGTTGCCACTCTCCTCCATTACTGCTTCAGCCTAGTCCCTGAACATGGTTGAGCCCTTTACGTCCTCACGTACGTTTGGCCCTTTATGTCCTCATGTATTTCATGGGATGGATTTGTGGAGTGGGTGGCTGCACGACCAACATCAAGGTGGTGATTCGTGGGACCAGTCGTCCAGTTATAAGAAGACTACGGAAAGAGAAGTAAGGTAAGTAATATTGTTTGTAGTCAGAATCTTCACCCGTAATACGTAGTGACCCCAACCACCAAGGCCTGTGGCGTGCCTTGGCCTAGCTGGACGGTACGCCTAAAAGAGGGCATACCCTGAATATGAGAATATGAGAAATGAATAATGAAGCCTATACCTGAAAAGGGGGCCGGGAGGGTGGGAATCAGGAAAGAGACCGACGCTGGACCCGGCAGAGAAGGGAGGATAAGTACTCCCCCAGACTCCGCCTACAAACACAGGCCGGCCTCCGTCCAGCCTTCCAACTTGTAGTCAGAATCTTCACCCGTAATACGTAGTGACCCCAACCACCAAGGCCTGTGGCGTGCCTTGGCCTAGGTGGACGGTACGCCTAAAAGAGGGCAAAAGACACAAGATAGGTAATGAAGCTTTATTGAAAACAGAGTATATTTAATCCAACAGGGTGGCAAACGCCCTACGCACCTCCAAGTGAGGTTCAGGGATATATCTACTATAGCAGGAGGAACTCCAGCGACCCATGTGCTTGATGATGTATGACGGGACCCCTTGCTTGGATGCTGCGGACGCTGCCCCAATTCTAAAGGAATGTCCGGAAAAGCGCCCTGGATTCAGATGCAGCTTGGCAAGGAGAATCCTGACGTGCCCAATGAATTGTTTGGCGGTGATAGGATGCGCAGGAAAGGGGAGCAACGGACAATCCCGGGGTGAGTTTGAGAATACCCTGCAGAGAGAGTCGAGCACCTCCACCGGGCACCAGCGATTGTGAGTCTGATAGTACTTCACCACAAACCCCTGACCAATCTGCCTGGTCTTGTTGTTGGGGAGCTGTAGCTCGTAATGCTCGGGAAACCTGGTCAGACTCCCTCTGAGCAAAACTGGAGCATGGCAGCTGGCTCTGGCCACCTCCCCGGGACGGAGGAACCCAAAGAAACTGAGGTGGATGGCAGCTTTAAGGACCAAGCTGGGACCCATACCAAAAGGGGAAGAGGACAGAATATCCGACAGGTCGCGGAAAATCTGCCCGGTGATGGGTTGACGGGATAACCGTGAGGACCCCTGAGTTCTCTGGATACCCCTCAGCACGGCTTTTAGAGGGTGAGCAGCAAAAATGGACGGCCTGTCCGGCACTTGTAGGGACCTGAAATGCTGAACCCCTGCCAAATATGTCTTGATGGTTCTGGCCGATAAGGTTAGCTCACTATGGCAATAAGCAGAGAACGACATGAAGTATGAAGAATCTGTGGGACCCTCACACGGAAATAGAGACATGAATCTGAGAAAAACCCTCCAACCCGTGGTGTATGCCTTCAGCGTGTTCCTGGACAACGACTTGTTGGCCAGCTCGACCGCCTGAGACCGGAAAAAACTTAATCCATGACCAACAGTGCAAAGGGGGGAATTGGCTGGCCCGTCCGATCTGCTGCCGGATGCTGAAAGAAAAATTGTGGCATGTTGAGCCGAGATAAGGCATCTGCTGCACCGTTCTGATCTCCCCTAATAAATTCCCCCTGGAAATGAAATTTATACGACAAGCCCAGCCAAGTCAGCTTGCGCATAAATGACATGATCAAAAGGGATCCTGACCTGCCTTTATTGATAATTCTGGCTGTAGCCAAATTATCCGTAAAGAATATGACTGACTTGCCTGCCCAGCCAGGGCCCCAAGTGACTGCCGCCGCCAGGATCGGGTAAATCTCAAACAATGCAGAAGTGAGAGCAAATTTTGGCAGATGGGACACCTCTGGGGGCCAGCGACTAGCTAACCATTGCTGACCAAAGATGGCGGAAAACCCGACCGAAGCGGCAGCATCTGAAAAAACTCGAGGGGAATTCTCTGAAGGCTGCGGGATGAACATGGAGATACCATTCCAGCGACAGAGGAACTGATCCCACATGATCAAATCGGCTTGGGCATCCCTTGGCAACCTGACCGGGGAGTCCGAATCCTGACCCTGGGGAAGCACAGCCAGTAACCTGGACACAAACGCCCTGCCCTGAGGAATGATCCTCATGGCATGGTTGAGCATCCCCAAAAGAGACTGCAAGTCCCTTTTTGAACATACCGGGGAACGGACAAACTGATGGATGACCTGACGAATCCTGGCCAGCTTCTCCAAGGGCAGGCTAGCGACCATAAGCTCAGAGTCCAGCGTGATCCCCAAGAAGGTGATGACCTTGGCTGGGCCCTCCATTTTATGAGCTGCTAGCGGGACGTCTAACCCTGAAAATAAACCCGTAAGCACCTGCAGATCCCTGGGTGGGCGCCCAGGGTCTTCCAACAACAGGAAGTCGTCAAGGTAGTGAATGACCCTTTGACAACTACCGTAGTCCTCCAGGATCCAATGCAATGCCCGGGCAAAGGTGTCAAACAAAAACGGACTGCTTTTTGAACCAAACGTTAATTTGGTAGCGAAAAAATACTGCCCTCGCCATTTGATACCATGCCACTGCCAGAGGGCCGGACTAATGGGAAGTAGTTTAAAGGCGTCAGTGATATCCGCTTTAGAAAGCCAAGCACCCCTACCCAACTGTAGGATGTGTTGGATAGCCAAGTCAACAGATGCATATTTTAGTGAAAATTCCTCGGAGGGGATGAGTGAGTTGAGGCTAGGAATATGAGAGGAATGAGGCGCAGACAAATCGTAAATTAAACGGAATTTATTAGAAAATTTGCCGGAGACCACCCCGATGGGGCTCACCCTCCACATGGAAAAGGGGGATGATGAAAAGGGGCCGATGAGGAACCCCTTGGCCAGCTCTGCTAGAAGCAACTCGTCGACCATCACTGGGTTGTTCTCTGCAGACCTTAAATTATTACACTCGAAAGTTTCTGTTGGCAGGGTGATGAGGCCAGTATGAAACCCTGCAGAAAACCCTTCCAGTAAAAACTGCCTGACTGCTGGTGCTGGGTGGTCCTCAAGGAGATCCCCTAGCAAAGAAACGTTGACTCGGCTTAGTCAGGCTGTGCTAATTGGCTTGATCAAGCAGGCGGACTTGGGGTGGGCCCTGAAGCAGTTAGCGCAAACATGCAACAATCTACACTGGTTGAAATTGCAACCTGCATAATTGTAATTGTTACACAGCTGCGCTTTCCCAAGGTATCGTATGGGTCTACCCAATTTGTCCACCTGCCCCAGGGTTCCAGCAGACCCCCCTGCCACCTGCCTGGAGGGCCCTACCTGACTGGAGGCTTCCACATTGGAGCACCAGGCCGTGGTATGAGCCGAGGACTGGCAGCTGGTACATACCGGGGATTTTTGACCAGCAAAGTGTCTGCAAAATAGCTCCATGTCAATGGCCCCCCACCATGACACCACCTGGAACTGAGCCCAGGTAGCTGCCACCTTAGCCGCAAAGGATCGGTGGTAATCATAAAAAATTGTGCCACCGTATTTATGGGCCAGATCCACAACCTTATGAAGATAAAGGTCCAACTCCTCCCTTCTACCTGGGCTAACAGCACAGATGATATCCCTAAAAATACCAAAAGCCAGCACAAATTCCGGTACACTGAGTTTCCGACTCAGCCTGGGGTCTTTGGTCTTTAGAACTACAGATACCTCCCCACAAGAAAAAGATTTGTTCTCCGACACATCCTGAGCCGCTATGAGCAGGGAGGCCAAGTTAACATCTTTCCCCTCCAAGATGTCCTTTTTGATGTTGGCCGGGATGAAATGGGCTGGAGATACCACAGGTGGGGCAGCCGACGGAGATGGTACCGCTGAAGGGAAAGTAGCGACATTACCTGCGGCTGGGCTTGGGAGCGCTAACGCTGGGGATGCTGAATCCACCACGGTAGAGGCTGGTATTACTGTATTAGCCACGGCCCGGGCCTCCATCACCTCCATCCTTTCCTGCAACTGGACCATGGAGGTAGCCAGTGTGTTTAGCAGCGCATGGACCTGTACCAATGCGTTATGCACCGTCGCATGCTCAGCGCTGGTGGCGGGAGATGATTGTGACAGGGGTGGGAAGCATAGCCTAAACAGTTCTGCTTTCCTAGCCGAAGAGGGGAAAGGAATGCCTTTGCGGCGGAGTTCAGCCATGAGTCTGGGTACGGTCCAACTTCTCAAGGATGGTGAATTTCCGAGCTCCGAACCCCCGCGTGGCGGTGTAGGCGGGACGAACGAGAAGTGCTCGCTATCGGCCACTTGAGACATACCGAAATCTAAAGAGACAAACTTCAAAGAATAACATGAAAGCCCTCGCCCCTCAGCCAGCCCAAATGCGTGACAGCCTAGGTGGCCGGAAATAGCGCGTGATCTACCAAGCGGGACCCCGACCCTGAAATGATGAAACGAAATGAGTGAAATGAGTGAGCCCGAGCGACCTGCAGCGCGACAACAGGTAATTAAAACGAACACTCAGGGCTACGATACCCACAGGAGCGTGGTGGGTATGTATAAATGAGAAATGATGGTGCCATACCAGACATGAGATGTACGGCGAGAAGATTGTGGTCCAACAATCAATTAATGACCCTCAGCCTGTACGGAACTGTAGACGTGACAGAACCAGAAAGCAATATGGACCTGGAAAAAACTAACTATACCCCTAAAAGCGAGCAAATACGTACCAGCTGACACCGGGAAGACACTGTAATCCGACCTGAAAGAGTTAATACCATATGTACCGACGGAGAAATGAGCGCAAGAAATGTATAACCAGACAACAGAAATGAATGTGGTAACGATGTGAAATTGCCGCCCTAAAGCGACCGAATCCCCCACCCGAAATGCCCAGTGAGGTGGCAACTGCCCTCCTTGTAAGATTGAAGCAAACGCATGACCGATTGATCAATGAAAAAACCGCACGTCCGACACACTGAAGATGACCGACCTATCAGTGAAAGCCGCATGACAATTTACCATTGACAGATCGCATGCGATTCCCCCGAACCTGACTTACGACACGTACAGCCGACATGTTGCATGACAATCCCTGAAGACCAATGGTATGACGATCTGCCAAGCCAAAACGCAAGACCGTCCTGACCAGACAAATCGGATGGTAGTTTTGCGCACGGCAACCGTGCAGTTACCCCCCCCCCCCCATCGCATTACCATCTTGTCAGACAAATCGCCTGACCGTTTCCATCAGACAAATCGCCTGACTGTTTCATCAGACAAAATCGCATGACTGTTTCATCAGACGAATCGCATGACTGTTTCATCAGACGAATCGCATGACTGTTCATCAGACAAAATCGCATGACTGTTCATCAGACAAAATCGCATGACTGTTCATCAGACCAAATCGCATGACTGTTCATCAGACAAAATCGCATGATCGATACATCGGACAAACCGTATGACCGCTTCGTCAGACAGATCGCATGACCGTTTTTATCTGACAAACGTATGACCATTCATCAAAGGCAAATCGCACGGCTGTTGCGAGATAATCGCGTGGTCGTGCCAGATGACCATGATGAATTGCCCCCCCCACTACTGACTGAGACCGATCTTACCCCCCCCCCCTCCCAAGACTGGCAAATCTGTATGGGGAATACATGACACAGGGTGGTCAGTAGTCAACCAATAACATCAATGACAAGCCAGATGAATAAAACAAATGCAGGCAGATATCAGGAACCCCCCCTCCCCTGGCCCCTAGCCCCTCCGGCCAGAACTGGCGACATGTATGATACCCCCCCCCTTGTGAGGCTCCCGGGGTTTCCCCTGTGGCTGCTGAAATGAATGCTGTCAGCCAGGCCCCCCCCCGTCAGCCAGCCCCCCCTGTCAGCCAGGCGGCCCCCCCCCCCGCTGCCACGAGGCGAATACACAGGTGAAATGTAAGCAGGGGACGCCAGTCCCCAATGCTGGTCGCGGCCCCCCCCCTCAGAATACCTGAAGCCCTCGAGGCTTGGAGACGCACTGGAGCCGCGATCTCAGCTCCCTCCACGCTGGTTGGTGCCCGGAAATGACGTCGGCGGTCGCGGCGGAAGTGACGCACATCCACAGGAAAGAGACCGACGCTGGACCCGGCAGAGAAGGGAGGATAAGTACTCCCCCAGACTCCGCCTACAAACACAGGCCGGCCTCCGTCCAGCCTTCCAACATATGTCCAATTCAACCTTGCCACAGAAGTAGCATAAATAATCCACAAGGCACGGGCACAGGATACCCGGCCACTGCTCCAAAACTGCGACATGTTCTGCAGTGGATCAGAGTCTAATCCTTGCCCTATTGGAAGGCCACATCAAGGTGGGGGTTGAATGGTTAATTGTAAAAATTCAAAGATCTGCTAGCAGAGGCAGGTAACACATTTGTCACCCCCTAGGACCAATACATCTGATTTACATAGCTTTCTCATTTTAAGGCTTGTTCCCCAACATCTGATCACATCCCCAAAGAGGCTCAAGTATACTGGGAAGTATTCTGGCCATCCTGTTTTCTCCCGATGGTCAAGAAGGGACTGGGATTGGGGATCTGATTCGTCTAGCCGCAGACACCCCATGGCAGCTGTCACACCGACTGTACCTTCTGTCACAGGGCTCATCCTTGCTTATCATTCTTCTGTTTCCCTGCAGCACTCACTGATTCCTCCAGTCGATATCCATGTCCCTTAGGATACAGTAGTCACACAGAGAGCCTGTAGAAGACTCGGCACAGGGTCGTGTTATCTATATAAGCATGCGAGTAAAAAGGAATATACATACTTTTTGAAAAGCTTCACTGTTCCCTGGCCACAGCAAATATTCCATTCTACTAGACTTGTGAAACCGCTGTTTCCTTGCCACAAACTATTTTCTCCTGCTTGCTTGTATGTCCTCACAGGACACACAGGCTGGCAGGAGTAACTACAGGGTCTTTTAACAGCACTCAAAATAAGATATCAGCCATGCAGGATGGTCATTGGAATTTATGGTGAATTAGGAGAAGGCGATTCACGAACGAAAAACTGTGTAGCAGAGCAGAAAGTGGAGTTTCCATATACAATGGGTATGCCCATAAATGTTTAAAAATAATTACAAGCTATGCACAGAAATATATATATTTTTTTAATAGCATTATTTACAGCAAGCTGATTTATCTTGTACAGGTATATTAAATATGCAAAACCTCTACATTCACATTAATCATGTTCTTATATTTATATGAATGCTTTTATTAAATTCTTTGGTTTGATTTTTTTTTCTTTCAAAGAAACGATTGAAAGCAGCAGAAGCAGAAAGCAAATTAAAACAAGTGTATATCCCTAATTAGTAAGTATTTCCTATTGGATGTCTATTTTTCTGTTATGCTAGATTGCTACTTTTTGACTCCTTTCGCATGGACGGCCAGGGGGCAGTAAAAACATTGGCACTTTAACGCTACATGCAGACTTTGATAAGCGTGACTGACTCTCAAACTCTCCCATTTAACCAAATAGAGCCACACCATACCCATGAGCCAGTTGAATGTAAAGTTATCATTTGCAATAATAAAAAAAAAAATGCATTGCCTCCTCTCACCGTCCTCTGAAATGCGATCCACCACAGAGTAAACGCTACTGTCTTTTGAAAAGAGCCTTTGTGTTGGCAAAGAGGAGCATTAAATGTGCTTATTACTGTTATTCAATTTTATAAGAGTTGTTTTTGACTGGTTTAGGGATTTTTTGGGGAATTGTTGAGTGTTCTGACTATCTGTTTTTTATACTGATCTAGAGGGAATGCAATGTATGAATGTGCATCCTCTTACATCAGCCACAAGTCTATTTAAGTGCACAAAAACTAACAGAAAAGGTTTGCACCCTGTTTTGTTTTTGCGGATCCAAAAGGGATAGATTTGATGAAAACTGATGTGAATGGATGCACATCCGCCCACGTCTGCATGCCCATAGAGATTGGATGGGTCCATTTTTCCTACCTTAGGATATAAAGGATTTTATGAACACGGATATCGGAAAAGTGATATCTGCCCTGTTCTGATCCAACTCCGCACATAATTTGTTTACAGATCCGTAGGGCTTCAACTAACGATTATTTTCATAATCGATTAGTTGGCCGATTATTGTTTCGATTAATTGGATAATAGCCTTAAAAAAATAAAAAAATTGCATTTTAAACATTTTTTGGGCCAATTTGTTGTTGGGCAGATTACAAAACACAAATTGCCGCAAAAACACATTACATGCTTTTCTGCAGCTTCTCCATTGAAGTATATTAAAGCAAAAAAAACAAAATAGCACCATTTTGCGTTAAAAAGTCCTTGCCCTTTCCAAATACGCAGCAGCTTAAAAAAAATCATGGATGTGAACGTGTCCCATAGGAAAACATGAAAATGAACTGAAGTGTTTTTTCTGCAAAAAGCACCAAAACACAGAGGTGTGACCCCAGGCCTGAGATGTTTAGTAACATAATGGGGGTTAAAAAAAACTAAAATAAGTACAAAAAGAGCAAATAATCGCTTTTTTACTGTGGGACAGTGAAAGTAATATTTACAGTAGCGATTTTGCTTTTTTTGTACTATAAAGGACTAATTTTAGTTTTTTTAACCCCATTATGTTGCTGGCCGATTAATCGATTATGAAAATTGTAATCGATTAATTTCATAAGCGATTAGTTGTCGATTAATCGATTAGTTGTTTCAGCCCTACAGATCCGATGCTGACACGGAACGGAGGACAGCCACGTTAAATGGCTTTTGTTAAATAATTGTTGTTGGCATAACTGTTATTAAAATCATTTTTTTGTTCACTCCCCCTGTACATACCTACCCGTTTTTTGCAAATGTAATTATTTTAATCGTTCGGCACAGGACACATGACTTGTATTCGTAGCCCATAGGTTATATGGCACTAATTTTACATGATTGGGTACCAACTAAAGCTTTGCTGGTAATGCCTCCCCTTCACCTTCCTATAATCCCACCTACTCCGTGGAGTTCCATTTTTTTTTTTTTTTTTTGCTAGTGTCCTATGCTGGGTGAGGGAAAACTTCTACGGATACGTTTTTACATCACCACCTTTATTTTTTCCTCACTACTTTGACTGACACATCTATTAAGTTCTAATTACTTATTGCCCAGTAGTTTTTGTATTGGTTACTCTCGATACACTGTGCGTCTTGATAACTTTTCTCATATTCCATGGCAACAGGGCCAGCCTGCAAAGTTTTCTTTGGGCACTGGATTGTGCGTTAACTTTGGCATATGGTAAAACGAGTTAGGCGCAGGGCTATACAGGCTTTGGTCCATTCCTATGTTACCCAGACCCTGAGGACCCCTTCAGGGGCATGCCCACAATAATGGGTTAAGTTTTGGTTCTCTTCAGAAACCTGCAGCATGGTTAAGGTATGACATTTTTCCCTGTATTTATGACCAAGTCATGTTTTTTTTTTCACTCTTTGAGGTGCTTCCATCTGCCATTTCCACAGAGAACACAAGAAGCACATCAGCTTTTCTCCCTTCTGCCTGTTTTTTCAAAGACACAGCAACAGGTCATTGGTCAGTGCCTGTGTTATAGTTGCCTATTTCCCAAACATGCAAATGCCCCCTCAGTCAGCATCAATTTCGTGAGCACCCCACAGAGGATTCCCTCACACTTGGCAATGGCAGAAATGAGTTTCTAGTAATGGCAGAAACAAGGCACAGAGGAGCTGAGAAAAAGGTTCCTAATGGCACTCGTGCTAGAAACGGCACTAAGGAAAACCAGTGAAATGCTAAAAGCGATAGTTGCCCAAGGTGATATATTGACATGGCTCCCTTCCTCAAATTCTAGCTCCCTCTTAGGGTTGTAGCAGACAACCTATCAGACTGAGGCAGATTTCACAGGGAAATTTAATCTGGTGCTTTCATTTTTTTGAAGATCTGTATTTGAACTAATTTGGAATATTCGATTTGCGGGATCTCACCAGCAAGGTGGCCCTCTTAGTAGCCATCACCATTGTCAGGCATGTTTCCAAGTTGGTGGTTGGTTCTTATCAAACCTAATCTTATTCAGGGCTGGTGCAAGGATTTTTGACACCCCAGGCGATACCTCATTTTGCCACCCCCTGGCTCCGTCCCTGAATCCACCCCATTTGCCTAAGCATCAGTGTGACAGGAGTCTGCGCAGTAGAGTGCACTGATCATAGAGGTGCTCAGGGGATGTTTGCTTCTGTTCCATCTGGACATGTCCTCCAGTGCTGCGCTTCTATAAAGACACTACAGATCGGGTGCCTGAGTAACATGCAGCAGAGGCATTCCCTGCATCCCTCTAGATGTGCACGCTTTATTCCAGACAAGCCCATTAGAGGTTATAACATGTATTACAGAGGTATTTATAATACAGCATCGAAAACGTAAATAGCGAAGAGACGGAGAGTAGGGAAACCAGCGTCCGGAAGCGCCCTTGGCAGCAGTACTGCCGCCTAGTTTGCCTAGTGGTAGCACTGGCCCTGATCTTATTTCTTTATCGTACATCACGGGACACAGAGAAGACATAGAAATTGTTATGTGGGTTATACGCCACCTATAGGTGAATGGACACTGGCACACCCAAAGACAGGAAGTCCCCCTCTATATAACCCCTACCATACAGGAAGTACCTCAGTTTTTTCACCAGTGTCTCAAGGTGTTGGTCACGGTTGATAAAGTGCTATGCTAAAGAAGCCCCGTTGTGGAAATCCTTAAGCAGGATCAAGGGGCTATGCAGTCGGATCAATTCAAGATGGAAAAAGAAAAGTGCGGCGCTCAAAATGTTACTTTCGGTATGCTCAAAAGATATAACTATACATATAACCTCCCTGTTATACTTAATAAATTAATAAAATTACACACATAATAATTATAAGTGATTGATCAAAGTGATAATAGAACACAATCAGTTGAACAAAATTGTGTTAATCAAAATGTGGAAGTGATCTAAATAATGTATATAGGTTAAAATTGCACCAAATGATGAATAAATAACCAATATTATATAAATAAATAAATATAATATATAAAGTGAAACTCAAAAATGGAAATTAACCAAATGGTGCTAGTGAACAAATGAATATAAAGTCCAAAATTAATCCACAGTGAAAAAAGTGACTCTGTATATAGTTGTCTGTAGGCAATCCACCACCATAAAGATTGAAGGCTTACCAGACAAGATGGACCCAACAGGGCATATGCGCGAAGGATCAAATGAGCTTATTGATGTAACTCACCCAGGAAGAGGTACAGCAAGCACAGCTTCCAATGGGGCCAGGCAGTGAGACCAGGCAACGATATTCCACTATATTGACATCAATGGGTATCCACCATAGGTTTAAGCAACAATACTTCATACACAGATCCTCCCAGTGTAACATATGTTTAAGGAGTGAAATTTGACCACATAGTATAGTTCCGTTTAAAAATAGTGGTGGATGACTCCTCCTCTGAGGATTCAGTCCGAGATGGGTATTTTCTTCCTCCTAGAAGATTTTTGCTTCTTTATCCTATGAAGAAAAAGTTCACTAAGAAGTGGAGTTTGCCAGCAGTAGACGCTGCTATCTCTTCTGTAAATAAGAGTCTAACTTGTCCAGGTTTTTAAGAATCCAGCCAATAAGAAACTGGAATCTTTGCTCAAAGCCTCCATTGCTGTAGCAGGTGCAGCAGCACAGCCTGCTGTAGCAGCAATAGGCATTTGTCAATCCCTAAAGGACCAGCTAAGCAAGGGGACGTGGTCCGTGAGTTAGCGGAGCTACCGAGGGCCTTATGTTTTGCGGTTGACGCTCTATTCTATTCATCAGGTGTCACGCTTTACTCTCTTATCCGTATATATGCATAGAATTCTCTGGTTGAAGTATTGGTCAGCTGAATTTCCATGCAAAAAGCTTTTGGCAGGTTTTCCCTTTCTTGGGGAACAGTTGTTCGGGGATGATATGGATAAATATATCCAAAAAATTTCAGGTGGTAAGAGTGTCCTTTTACCAGTTAAAAGGAGTAGACGTCCTTCATTTAAACATTCTTCTTCCCCAGTACCAGCTGCGACAGCCTCCAGGCAGGTTCAAGAAGTAAGCCTTAAGGCCAAGCACAAGACCAGAAGAAGCCCCGGGGGCAGAAGCCTGCAAAGCAGAGTCCCAAGGCCACTTTATGAAGGGGTGCCCCCGCTCGCTCAAGTAGGGGGGAGGCGTCTTCAGTTTTCAGGGCCTTGGCAGGAAGAGATCCGAGACAGATGGGTCAGCTCCACCGTATCTCTAGGGTACATACTAGGGTTTTGAGAGTTTCCACCTTCTTCGGTTTTCTAAGGTCGAACGTTCCCAAAGACCCAGTGAATAGAAGGTATTTGTTCCAGGCACTGCATCGATTGACTGCTCAGGGTGTTATCAAAGAGATTCCTTCAGAAGAGCAGGGCATAGGGTTTTATTCAAATCTCTTCACGGTGCCAAAACCGAATGGAGATGTCGGACCCATCCTAGATCTCAAAGATCTAAATTGGCTCCTAACCGTCCGCTCTTTTCACATGGAGTCAATCCCGTCAGTCATATCCACCCTGCAGGGAGGAGAATTTCTGGCATCAAAAGACATCAAAGATGCATATCTGCATGTGGCAATTTTCCCCGCTCACCAGAAGTTTCTGAGTTTTGCTGCAGAACAGCGACACTTTCAGTTCGTGGCCTTGCCCTTCATGTTGGCCAATGCACCCCGGGTGTTTTACAAAAGCTCTGGTCCCAGTACTAGAAAGACTAAGGGGCCAGGGTATAGCAGTAATGGCATACCTAGACGACCTGCTGCTGATGGATCAGTCGGTTGCACGGCTAGACCAGAGTGTGTCCAACACGGTCAAGTACTTGGATCACCTGGGTTGGATTTTTAACCTAGAGAAGTCAGCCTTAAGACAAGTAAGAAGGATAGAGTACTTGGGTCTGGTTATAGATACAGCCCAAGAAATTATTTTCACCTCACACAAAAGTCAGGGCTATAAGAGATCTGGTCCATGTGGCCAAGGCAATTGAAGGATTCTTTCATTCGCCTTTGCTTGAGGTTGTTGGGGAAGATGGTGGCTTCATTCAAAGCGGTTCCCTATTCCCAGTTTCATTCAAGACTTTTGCAAAACCGTATTCTGTCTGCCTGGAACAAGAAGGTCAAAGCCTTGCATTATCCAATGTATCTGGCCCCAAGGGTGCACCAGAGTCTTAGTTGGTGGTTGATAACCAGAAATTTGCAGAAGGGGAAATCCTTCTTCATGCCAGTAACCTGGAAGGTTGTAACATTGGATGCAAGCCTCTTGGGCTGGGGCACGGTTCTGGAGGAGATCACTATCTATGGGAAGTGGTCAGAGTCCGAAAAAGCCTTGCCCATCAACATTCTAGAGATTCAGGCAGCGCATCTGGCCCAAATGGCCTGGATTCTCAGGTGACCGGCTTGTCCTGTCAGGATACTATCCGACAATGCCACAGCAGTAGCTTATATCAATCACCAGAAGTCACACAGCCCAAAGGGAAGTAAATCATTCCAGGAGTGGAGAATTGGCAGGCGGATTTCTTGAGCCACCAACAATTGTTTCTGGGAGAATGGTCTCTCTAACCTGACATTTTTTTTAGCCATTTGCTGCAAATGCGGCACCCTGGATTTATATCTATTGGCGTCCAGGTTCAATAAAAAGTTGGACAACTTTGTGTCAAGGACAAGGGATCCACTCGCATGCGGGACAGATGCATTAGTAACCCCTTGGGATCAGTTTTCACTGATTTATGTGTTCCCCCAGTTCAGCAGCGGCTTCTATGCAGGTTCAAGGAGGAACGGAAGCCGGTAATACTAGGCATGGCCCAGCAGATCCTGGTATGCAGAGATTGTAAGGTTGGCAGTAGGCAATCCGTGGACTCTTCCATCCTGTCCATACTTGCTTTCGCAAGGTCCATCCTGCCTTACAGTCGCTAAATTAAAGCCCACATTTTAAAGAATCGGGGGCTTTTAGGCTCAGTAGTAACTACCCTGATTAATGCAACAAAGCCAGTTTCCAGGACCATTTATTATAGGGTCTGGAGGGCCTATGTTTCCTAGTGTGAAACCAAAGGATGGCATCCTCGGAAGTATGTCATAGGAAGAATTCTTGCCTTCCTACAGTTGGGGGTAGAAATGAAGCTAGCCTTGAGTACAATCAAGGGTCAGATCTCGCCCTTGTCGGTATTCTTTCAAAGGCCACTTGCTTTGCATTCTTTGATCCGGGCCTTTATACAAGGGGCAACTCGTATAGCTGTCAGTTAGGTCATCCTTGTGCTCATGGGATTTGAATCTAGTTTTATTGGCATTGCAAAGACAATGCGCCATATTCCCTTGATCCTTTTGACAATGAAGTTGTGTTTTTTTGGTGGCAGTAACCTCGGCAAGGAGTTGGCAGCTTTCTCTTGTAAAGAGCCATACTTAATTATTCATAAGGATAAGGTGGTGTTGCCTCCTCAACCAACCTTTCTGCATAAGGTAGTGTCCAGTTTTCACTTGAACAAAGATGTCTCCCTGCCTTCCTTTTTTAAAGATCCTCATTCTCCAGAGAAAGAATTGTTACATTCTCTCAATGTAGTGAGAGCCGTCAGGTTCTATCTGAAGGTGACAGCTCAGATACAGAAAATTGATGCTTTGTTTGTGCTGCTAGAAGGGCCCAGGAAAGGGCAGGCAGCGTCGAAACCAACTATTTCAAAGTGGATTTGGCAAGTTATAATTAAGGCTTATGGTTTGAAAAGAAGGGCTACACCTTTTCAAGTTAGAGCGCACTTTACCAGAGCAATGAGTGCTTCATGGGCTGTGTATCACCAAGCCTCTATGACTCAGATTTGCAAGTCCGCAACTTGGTCGTCAGTCCATACATTTAAAAAAATTGTATCACTTGGATGTAAGACGGCAAGAGGATGTTGCTTTTGGGCGCAGTGTACAGCAGGCAGTAGTATAAACATTTAATACAAATTCCATCATTACCTTTAGACATATTCTGGACCATGGAAGTTGTACATCAACATTTGTGTGAATAGTGGAATATTCATTATACAATGTCTATATGATAAATGTTTGTGTGTGTGTGTGTGTATATATATATATATATATATATATATATATATATATATATATATATATATATATATATATATATATATATATATATATATATATATATATATATGTGTGTATGTATATATATATATGTATATATATGTGTGTATATATATATGTGTGTGTGTATATATATATATATATATATATATCTCAACTGTTACTAGAGAAGAGAAAAAAAAATCTTCCTGTGAGGGGTCTTGCTCTGGATTTATCTTTGTCAATGCCGAGACAATGGCGTGTTACTTAACTAGCTTTGCAGACATTTGTAACTATAGGTTTATCTGAATCCACCTGGGACCTTCACACGCCACTTTCGTGTAAACATCAGGTCAGTTTGTGAGTACATCATAAACCATTGTTCCTATCTCCAGTTCTGTAAGCAAGCCTGTTTATAGATCTCTAACAAGGTGATAAAAGATGCAGGATGTTCTGTTTGAAAATCTCCGCCCTGAGTGTTACCTCTGTTTTGAGGCCTATCCAACCTTGCGTACATTCTTTATCATAGTGCTTACACCAGGTTCCAAGATGGCCGCAGTTAGATCGCGCATGCATGGTTATGCGTGTGTCCTGGCTCTGCCCTACATGTTTTGTCATATGTTAAGTCATCATTCTGCTCACTCTGGTTAAGAGGGCTTTCTTATGCTTGGACTTCCCTACAACATTCGAAGCATTGAGGATTGATGTTTTAACCACTCACATTCCTCTACGGACATTAATTATTGGATCTGAAGGAATGTTTTTAAGAGTCCTACCTTTTTTCATGGGATATGTGTGTGTTTGTTTTTATGCTCTGTGTGTGTGTGTGTGTGTGTGTGTGTGTGTGTGTGTGTGTGTGTGTGTGTGTGTGTATATATACTGTATATTCTAGAGAGATTATCTGCTATACTCATTTACTGTTTGTTTTTCTGTTTTCTTCCCAGTAACAAACCAAACCCAAACCAGATTACTGCAAATAACATTAAGCCAGCAGTAGTAAATGGAACAGTGGTACAAGGCCCAAATGTGGGAGCAGGTCGGGCCTGTGAAAGTTGCTACAGTAAGTATTTATTAATTATCATACATCACATGGGCCATGCCTTTTACAGGTGAATAGACAATTGTTAACTGATTACAGAGCCTCCAACTGTAATGTTTTATTCCGCGTACACACAATCGGAATTTCCAAAAAGGAAAGTTCGATGTGAGCTTTTGGTCAGAAATTCCGACCGTGTGTATGCTCCATTGAACTTTTTCTGTCGGAATCTCCGACAGCAAAATTTTGAAGGCTGGTTCTCAACTTTTCCGACCAAAAGTTCGTGTTGGAAATTCTGATTGTCTGTATGGAATTCCGACGCACAAAATACACACATTCTCTGAATCAATGCGACGCATGCTCGCAATCATTGAACTTAATTTTTCTTGACTCGTTGTAGTGTTGTACGTCACCACGTTCTTGATGGTCAGAATTTTGTGTGACGGTGTGTATGCAACACAAGTTTGAGCCAACATTCCGTAGGAATCCACGGTTTTCTTGTCGGATTTTCTGATCGTGTATACGTGGCATAAGATAATATAGCACCAGTTTTGCATGAGGACTGGTCTCTGCAATCCTGTCTGTATTGGGTTTTACTTGTGAGGCTAAATCATTTGTTTAGACATTATCAATCTATCAGGGTACCTGTAGGGCTTGAGCTGATAGTTTGACATTTTATTTTGCTTTGTATATTAACGCGGTATTAACCCCAAGGCCTTGAAGCGGAGCTCCATTCTTCCCTTCCCAACCCTGTTGCATTTGGCAGGGGGGGGGGGGGGGGTTGACAGGTTCCTGCTCCCACTTCAGATCGCTGTCAGAATACCCCTGTGTGTGTGTGTGTGTGTGTGTGTATATGTATGTGTGTGTGTGTGTGTGTGTGTGTGTGTGTGTATGTATGTGTGTGTGTGTGTGTGTATATATATATATATATATATATATATATATATAATACTACTAATAATAATAATAATAATAATAAATATATACATTTCCCATTCAGAGACCGCTGATATTAGAGGGACTAACTAATTGAAGCCACATTTTTAGCTCTCACTCTGGCATGATAAACAGGTGGAAATAAGGGAAAAAATAAAAGACGAAACTAATGTAGACACCATGTTAACCACTTCAATACTGGGCACTTTTACTTCCTGCCAGGCCAATTTTCTGCTTTCAGCGCTGTCACACTTTGAATTACAATTGTGCCCAAACTCATAAAATTGCACAACTAGAGATTTCTTTTGGTGGTATTTAATCACTGCTGTGTGTTTGACTTTTTGCAAAAAAATATTTTTTTACATACGGTCACCAACACAGTACTGCGTTCTCATATAATGGGTATGGCGGTGATCAGGGACACTGACTGGTGACCGTGCGAAAAAAAAAATACTATATATTTTAATCCAATCCAGTTGGTTTTGTTTAACTGTCTGTATCATGTGATCAAACTGACCAGTCACGGCTAGCAACACCATTATATCCAATAGATGTCATGAAAGGAAGCCATCCATTGTTTACAGTGGTCATGTAACCTGCTGTGATTGGTCACAGCGGTCACGTGGCACTGGCAGTGAGACGGTACATTGATCGGTCATCTGCTGTGTCCACTGGACCCAGCTAGTAACAAGAGATTGCACCACTGCGTGTCCCCACAATCCAGGACATCATACGAAAGCTGTTAATGGCACCCGAAATGCAGGTCACAAATGCAGTGCATTTTAAAGGCACCAGATTTCATGGTGCAGCATGTGTTTTAAAGGTAGTGCATGGACTACTTTTTCTGTGTTCCAGTGCGATTTGCTGCCCATTCAAAATGTTCACCTCTCTGCTGACCTCTGCACCCCAATCCCACTATGCTCACCTTTGGACCCCTGGTAATCTCTGCAGCTGTCCCAAAACCCTTCTGCTCACATTTTTACCCCACCCCCTCTACTCCCCTTTATACCCCAAACACCCTTCTCTGATCACCCCTACCTTTGTACCCCAAACCCACCTTTCGGCTTACCTTTGTACCCCAACTCTTTCTGCAAGCCAACCTCCGAGCCCTGCTTTTCTCACTAGATCCTTAGGGTAGAACCTTTCTTTCAATACTATCCACAAGGCTGTGGATGGTGCTGGGTGAGTGAGGAGCTAGTGTGGCCAGGCTAGTTAACTGCAAGGGCTGGCTGCCGGGTGTAGCTCTGCATCCATAGCTGGTTGCAGAGTTGGAACCAGAAGCACTTGATAGAATGTATAGTACATGTACTACTTCTGCTTCCACCACCTCTACCGCCCCTGCATACATATACATAGCCTTACAACTGCAGCAAGTACTGCCCTATAGGGGGAGGAGGAGAGCTGGTTTTCAAAGTGTCATGTAATATATAATAAAGATTATTTTTGTGGTGCGCCCATTTGTTTTTAGGGGGTACTTTTCCTTGTTTGCACACTTGGTGGTGCTGTTTTTTTTTTTTTTTTACAAACAAGAAATGGGGTTCAGTTGTCACTGTGATAGGAAAGGCATGGACACTGATTTAAAACCTTTGTCAAAAGTTATAGTCCTTCCTTGTGTTACTAGAATGCTTTTTTTTTCTTCATCTGTATTGCTGTTGGGAGGGATGTCCACAAACAAACTAGTTCTAAAGAAATGTACTTGGTAATGTTTTCTGGCTCCTGGGCAGAATTTTTTTTAAATGGTTGACATTTTCACTTTAAAAGTAACCCTAATATGATTAAAAGATGCTTGCTTGGTCAGCCGAAATGACTCAAGCACCTTTTTTAGATTTTCAATTCAGTTGAGTAAAAGAACTACTCCACCACCAACCAGGCTTGATGATTGAGTTAAGCTATCCATAGGTGGATCAAAATGTTTCCAGCTGAACAGAGCAGGAACTAGCTCAATTTTGATTCATGTGTGCTGTTCTGGGAAATGCAAACTAGAAAGCTGTAATTCATGTCATGCGCACAACACTGAATTCTCAAGTGTCCATATTCGTAGCTAGCAAAGGGGGTCTGTTTATAAAAGAGAAAAGAAGACTTACAAATGTCTGTAGAAGCCACATTCTATGTATGGTATATGAGATTACCATAGCAGAGTCTATTCTTACTGTGGTGTATGAGAGTACAGAGAGATACTAAAAAATAATACTATAAAATTAAAAGCATACTTGGAGCTTAATTAATGCTTCTTTAACGTTGCTATGACACATTTTTTTGTTGAAAAATTTGACTTTATTTGGAAAATATATAAAAACAAGTACTTAAAGCGGTTGTAAACCCTGTAAAATAACTAAAAAACCTGCAAGACAAAGGCATAATGAGCTAGTATGCACTCCAAACTAGCTCATTATGAAATGCGTACTTTAAAACTAAGCCCCCACAGCAGCGCAGGTTACTTCTGAGGGGGCTGACATGTTCCTCCGGCCTTGCTTTCGGGTCCACAGCCTCCGGCGGTTTGAGTGGCTGGGGTCACGATGATGTCAATCCCACGTCTGCATGTAGGAGCGCCTGGTTCCAGCTAGAAACTCCTGAAGTTCCGGTGTAGTGTCACTGTTTGCTCCCTATCACAGAATGCTGCCTAAGTCACGTGGCGGCGAACTGCGCATGCGCAATGCGTTCCAACGCCAAATGCGATGCGTTCCAGGGTATTCACGACACTACCCTTCAGTGAACCATCACAATTTGTCACGGAAGTGACGTATTACCATACATGGAGCGGGGGGGACAGAGAGAGAGAGACCCATTCAGAGCGACAGAGAAATAGACATATAGAGATACGTACATACATTCAGAGCGAGAGAGGGATACAGATAGAGAGATACTGAGAGAGAAGCGGGGCTCAGGGAGGGGATTACCTCCCCTATGTGCATTACTTCCGTTATCTATAATATATGTAGACAATCCCTCTCTCGCTCTGAATGTATCTCACTATCTCTATATCTCTATTTCTCTCTCGCTGTGAATGGGTCTCTCTCTCTCTCTCTCTCTCTCTCTCTCTCTCTCTCCCCCCGCTCTGTGTATGGTAATACGTCACTTCCGTGACAAATTGTGATGGTTCACTGAAGGGTAGTGTCGTGAATACCCTGGAACGCATCGCATTTGGCGTTGGAACGCATTGCGCATGCACAGTTCACCGCCACGAGATTTCCGGAGCATTCTGAGATAGGGAGCAGAATATGACACTGCACCGGCACAATATGCCAAACCTTCAGAGTGCATGCACCGCTGATGTCTTGTAGGCTCACCTGTAGGTAAAAATCACAAAGCGGGGTATTTGACAGACATTCCAAGTCTCCCGCATTTGGCCGTGGGCTCCCGGACACCCGTGAGTGCAGGGCAATTTCCCGGCTGGGCCTGTCAGTGGCTGAGTGACAGGTGGATGTAAAGCGCTGCAAGCTGAGGCAGAGGGGGGGACAGCCCATATTGCTGTCCCCAGCCTGCTTTGGCTGCTGCATGGGTACTTTTTTTTTAAGATCGGGTCGGTTCAGCAGGGAAGGAGGGGGATAGGTGGAGGCAGAATGAAGACTGTGCCCCGCTGTGATCTGCAGGCTGTAGCAGTTTAAAGAAAAACATTCCCTGGTCAAACTGATTATTTCTCCACTTTCGGGTGCCGCCGCGCAGTAATCTCCTGTGCCACAAGTACATGAGTCTATATCAATCCACCGGGCAGACAGGGACTGTCATGTATTTGTTGCACAGGAGATTACTGTGCCATGGCACCCGAAAGTAGAGAGAGAGAGTCCGCTTGACTGGGGAAAGTTTTTTTTTTTTTTCTTCTAATTGTTACAGCCTGCAGATCACGGGCGCCCAGTCTTCTCTCTGCCTCCCCCCACCCCCTTCCTTCTGAGGAATTCTCTGACTGGGATGGCTCACCAGCCCCATTGCAGCCAGACCCTTGGCTCCAGGCCCCAGCAGCCCAACTCAAGCAGCCAGACCCCAGCCCCATCAGCTGTATGATCAGGCTGCATCTCATGGGCACTGGCAAGACTGCATTTAATAGACACTTTTTATAGCTGAATATAATTGCCACTGATCAGGCTGCATTTAATTGGCACTGGTGAGGCTGCATTTTATTGGGGGGGGGGGGGTCGTCGCCGCAGTCGTGAAGCGTCACCCCCCTGAAATTAATTTTGAAACCTCCCTAAAATGATTTTTTGCTGGTTGGGGTACATTTCACCCTATACTGCGATGCAGCGTATAAATTAACTACATTACAATACAGTTCTCGTGGCACAAATAAATTTAATTCACTCAGCAGTATGATGCCTAACGTGTTGTGCTGAGTAAAGTTCTCTGAACCATCATGTCATTCATGAAACCACTTTACCCGTTAAAGTGGAGTTCCACCCATAAATATAACATTACATCAGTAGTTTTAAAAAAATGTCATTAGTCCTTTACGAATTTTTTTTTTTTTTTTTAGATGCCTTCAAAGTGTTGTTGCTAGGCAGAATAGTTAATCTTCCCACTTCCTGCACCTAGGTGCTTAAGCTTCCTAACCTACACCGCACAGACTCCTGGGAAAGCATTTTGTAGCCCCTAGGGTACCACTGATATACCTAGTGGTGCAATGTCTGACATTCAGTGCCTGAGTTAGACCCCTGCCCAGCATGGCCTATATGGCAACGCAACATAAATCAAAAACTGTTTAAAAACAATTCATCAGGTTATTATTATGGATACAACAGACAACAGTTCACAACAGACATGCACAATTACCCTATTAATCAACACGATGGTCACCAAAAGAGACACAGTATTGTGACATTCTAAATATGAATTACTAGCCCAGAGTCCATCTAGCAAAATTGCCTTGTTTGAATTTCAAACGCCTAATTCTATATTGTTATCACTTTTCCCAAGTCTTGTAGGGTTTGTGGCAGTGCAATTTTTGAAAAGTGTAGTAAAAGTTTAAGTAACGAACGTCACAATGAAAAATCATATATATAATAGTCTGTCACTAGTGTTAACAGCAGACTTTGTTTTTTGGAGTCGCCCTGTAACAGTTTAAATCATGCTGCTCCATCAAGTAAGTCTGTTTTTCAGCTCCCTTTTTTTCAGATCAGCTTTTTTAGATCAAGCTGTCCCGCAAAAGTGTAGCTGCAGGCATCATTCAGATATCTCTCCCCCCCCCCCTCCTACGGTAGGGAAGTGGTTAAAAAAGACTTCAAACCTGAAATGCTTATAACTGCTCAGTATGTTAAAGCTGTAAACTGTTTCACCGTCAGTTTCCAGCGTTTAGAAAAGGTTTTTAACCACCCTGCGTACATGAGCCCTTAATCAGGAGGTGCGTTATTTGCTGATGGTGAAAATTAAAGGAATAAAAGCTTGGGGGGGGGGGGGGGGGGATGCAACCACTAATCCTATGATTGGTAAGCTACAAGATTAAAAGCATAAATTGGGGTTTAGCTACGCTATTGTTCAAAACTACAGAATAAAGGACAACCTTTGATCTGATTCCTATTTTTGGCGGGTTTCTCTCCCCAATCCTGGACTGGTAGCTCATGTACTAAGAAGGGGGTGGAGTTCAACATGCACTGTCTCCACTCTCTTGCCGTCCACCTCACCAAGGATACAGTGTTACCCAAACTTACTATACGTCAAGATATAATATCTCTGGTAATATAATTTGGTAGTGTGTACCCTTGAGTTACAGCTTCAACACAACTGAAATGTATTTCTCAGTATGTAGTGAAATTTATATTCGTATATAGTGAAAAGGCCTCAATCTAACAAAACTATTTTATATACAGAGACCTTTTTAGAAATGCTCTAACATAGTATTAAATATACAAACAGTAGACAAAGCCTAAGTGCCGGTTCACACAGGGGCAACCCGGCTTATTGCGCGGCTTGGAGCAACTTACAACGCGACTTAATGTTGCCTCCAGGACAGGTGACTTTGGCTGTGGCCAATCACAGAATAATCGACTCTGTGGGAGGGAGGGGTTTGCCTGAGTAAACTATTTTCTCTTCCTGTAAAGTTGCTTTAGTTAACAGTGATCCGACTTTGGAGGCAACTTCCATTAAAATCAATGGGTACAAGTTGCCTAGAAGTCGCCTTGAAGTAGTACAGGAATCTTTTCTGAAGTCGGAGCGACTTCAGTAGTGTACATTAAGACGGCTCTCATTCACTTCAATGGAATTTCTCATGTCGCGTGACTTGGGGCGACACAAGTCGGATCCCAAGTCGCTGTAGTGTGAACCGGCACAATTCATGTATTTTTCACTTGGTAATGCCAGTTGGTAAAAAAAGAAAAGAAAAAAACCTTTGGTACTCAAAGTATTGTTGCTGAGATTTACATGTTTACTGTAAAATGGAATATTAGCCTTTTGTAGTAAAAAGTTTTCTTTTAATAATTTGTATAGTTTTAAACTTTTTTAAGGGATGCACCGATACCGGTATTGCTGTTATGCTTATACCAAGCATTTGCATGAGTACTCGTGCAAATGCTCCTGATGCCAAAACGGATACTTTACATACAAAATGAATGGGCGCAAATCGCACTGCAAAGAATCGCATACAATAATTCCTGTCTAAACCGCATGCGATTTCCCCCACTGTTGCCGTGTGTGTGTATAAGAAGGGAAAAGCGCCATCTAGTGGGCAGTTTATTAAAAATGTTAGACCTCACAGTACATATCTGGCCAAATGCAAAATCTTCATAGGTGTCCCCATCCTGCCGATGATAGCAAATCACAGCCACTGGAGCAGATGTAGTTGCGGTCCGCCCCCAAGCTGACATCACTTCCACCCTATACCCACGGGGTCCTGGAACTTTTCCAGCCCTGTAAGCACCTCCAGCTGCCATGATTTGCCATCATTGGTGGGGCTGAAATGCCTATGAAGATTTTGCATATAGCCATATATGTACTGCGAGTTCTAACATTTTTAATAAACTGCCCATTAATTGTCAGTTTTCTCTTTCTACACAGGAGCAGTGGGGGAAGTTGCATGCGATTCTTTGCAGTGCAATTTGTGCCTTTTTTTTGTTATGCAAATCGCACCGCAAAGTATTGGTATTGGCGAGTATCGGTACTCGTATTCACCAATAAAAAAAACTGGTATCGGTGCAACCCTAGTGTGTGTGTGTGTGTGTGTGTGTGTGTGTGTGTTTTTTTTGTTTTTTATTCCTGTTTTTTTTACTAGTTCTCGTTGTCTTTATTGCTCAGAGTGCAAATTGTATGCATTTAAACAGTTGTGTGTTTTTTTTAATAACTTTACACAGCAACACAGTCCTACCAGTGGTATTCTTGGGGACCTCCAAATATGCAGTGCCGATTATGTGCATCATGTTGGGCATACTGGAAAAAGTATGGTGGTTTGAAGATGCCAACCAGACTGGACGGTGAGAGGCCGGGTCCAAATCGTAATAATATGGTATGTTAATGTACATCTCAAGTAGGTTTAAAAATAATCTTGGTATTTTGAAGAACCATGTAAATTTAAAATCCAAAGCTCAGCTTATTTTTTCACACAAATGTGGTATAACAGAAGGCTGTAAAAGTATATATTTTTGTTTGTGTGCTTGCCCAAACCTTTACAAATATTTTTATTGAAATTGGTGTACATTTACATCAGTCCCTGCCCTCAAGGTGCTTCCAGTCTAAGGTCCCTAACTCACATTCATACAAACACATGCTAGGACCAATTTATACTAGAGCCAATTAACATACCAGCATGTCTTTGGAGTGTGGGAGGAAACTAGAGTGCCCATTGGAAACCCAACAGGCAGGCACAGGGAGAACATGCAAGCTCCAGGCAGGTAGTGCCGTGGTTTTGGATTTGAACCGAATATGGTTTAGAGGTTTTCTTGTTATGTTGGCCACATCCTTATATTGCAATCCTTTTCCAAGAATTGGTATTTCCCTATGGTTTGAGACTTTAAAAGCTTAATGTATTTTTTTATTATAAAAATGTATACAATATTTAGTATTCTATATAGTAAAGCGAAAACAGAATCATAGAATATGATACATGAGACAAATCTTTATGCAGAGATCGCATGTTGTGTCCAACGCATTTCAAAGTCAACTAGCTGCTTCTTCAGGGTAATTTCTGCCATTATTATGGTGTGATAAAGTGTTCTAAACAGGTGGAAATGAAAAGTGATCATAAAAAAAAAAACACACATTTGCCACTGTTCTCATAGACCTTATGCCACTCCCCAAGCCAGTATGGACATATGGGGGATAGGGAGGAAGAGGAGATGTGGATCCTCGGTCAGAGCGGGCCAGTCAGGTGTGCACTGAGACCTCAAATTGAAGCATAAAGCTCCCAAGTCGTTTTTTTTTTTTTTTTTTAAATGGGTAGTGAATTTTGTAGGTAGGTGTTATACATCATAACCTTCTATGAGGAGGTGAGTTGCCATCTAGATAAAGGAAGGTCCATAGACGTGGTGTATCTGGATTTTGCAAAAGCATTTGACACAGTTCCCCATAAACGTTTAGGGCCAGATCCACGAAGCAGTTACGCTGGCGTATCTATTGATACGCCCTCCGACTGGCGTACGTCTTAGTACACCATCGGGTGTAAGGTGCATATTTACGCTGGCCGCTAGGTGGCGCTTCCTTAGATTTCCGCGCCGAGTTTGCAAATTAGCTAGATACGCGAATCCACAAACGTACGTCCGGCCGGCGCATTTTTTTACGCGGTTTCCGTAAGGCTTTTTCCGGTGTAAAGTAGGGTGCAACGGATCAAAAAAATCACGGATCGGATCAGGAGTCACGGATCGGATCATTTTCGGAACCACAAAAAAAAAAAAAAAAAAATCTTGTTACACCCACCTAATCGCTATCCACTCCCCTCCACCCTGGTGTCACCCCCCTCCACCCTGGTGTAAAGACATGCTCCCCAGGTGATGGTGTAGCTCCTACCTGCAGGTGCAGAGCTCACTGATGCTGTCTCCACATGTCTGCAGGCAGTTCCGGGTCTGTAGTGAGCGCGCTGAGGCGGGGAGGCGTGTCGCGCTGTGCTCTGACAAGCACACGGGGGTGGAGCAAGATGGCCACCGCTCCGGAGCTAGGCCTAAGCCGGGGACTTTCCTAAGGCCGAGGCTCCGCGCCGATCCGAACGGGGTGACCCGTTCGGATCACGGATCGGTGACGATCCGTTGCACCCCTAGTGTAAAGTTACCCCTGCTATATGAGGCGCAGCCAATGTCAAGTATGGACGTCGGGCCAGCGTCAAATTTTCCGTTGTGTATGTCGTTTGCGTAAAACGTTCGCAAATAGGGCTTTGCGTAGAATCACGTTCACGTCAAAAGCATTGGCTTGTTGCGGGTTAATTTGGAGCATGCGCACTGGGATACCCCCACAGACGGCGCATGCGCCGTTCAGAAAAACTGCATTTACGTCGGGTCAAGACGTATTAACATAAAACACGCCCCCATCCCATCCATTTGAATTGTGTGCCCTTACGCTGACACAGTTGCACTACGCCGCCGTAACTTGCGGCGCAAATTCTTTGTGGATTTGGGAAATATGCTGTAAGTTACGGCGGCGTAGTGCATCTAAGATACACTACGCCAGACGTAAAAAAAGCGCCGAGGTACGTGGATCTGGCCCTTACTGTACAAAATAAGGTCTGTTGGCATGGACCATAGGGTGAGTACATGGATTGAAAACTGGCTACAAGGGCGAGTTCAGCGGGTAGTGATAAATGGGGAGTATTCGGAATGGTCAGGGATGGGTAGTGGGGGTCCCCCAGGGTTCTGTGCTGGGACCAATCCTGTTTAATTTGTTCATAAACGATCTGGAGGATGAGGTAAGCAGTGCAATGTCTGTATTTGCGGACGATGCTAAGCAGGCCAATAACTTCTCTGCGGGATGTGGAAACCTTGCAAAAAGATCTGAACAAATGAATGGGGTGGGCAACTACATGGCAAATAAGGATCAATGTAGAAAAATGTAAATTAAATGCATTTGGGTGGCAAAAATACAAATTCAATATTTTATACACTGGGGGAAAACCTCTGGGGGAATCTAAGATGGAAAATGATCTGGGGGGCCTAGTAGATGTTAGGCTCAGTAATGGCATGCAATGCCAAGCTGCTGCTAACAAAGCACACAGAATATTGGCATGCATTAAAAAGGGGATTCACTCCAGAGATAAAACGATAATTCTTCTGCTCTACAAGGCTCTGGTCCGGCCGCACCTAGAGTATGCTGTCCAGTTCTGGGCACCAGTCCTCAGGAAGGATGTACTAGAAATGGAGCGAGTACAAAGAAGGGCAACAAAGCTAATAAAGGGACTGGAGGATATTAGTTGTGAGGAAAGGTTGCGAGCACTGAACTTATTCTCTCTGGAGAAGAGACCCCTGAGAGGGGATATGATTTTAATTTACAAATACCATACTGGTGACCCAAGAATAGCGATAAACTTTTTTGCGGAAGGGAGTTTAACAAAACACGTGGCCACTCATTAAAATTAGAAGAAAAGAGATTTAAACTTTGTGGAGAGTTCTTTACTGTAAGAGCGCAAGGATGTGGAATTCCCTTCCACAGGCGGTGGTCTCAGCGGGGGGGCATCAATGGTTTCAAGAAACTATTATATAAGCACCTGAACGACCACAAAATACAGGGATATAAAGGCTCAATGTGAATTCATGGCTGGATCAGGTCTATAGAAAGGCACCCTTTTGGATTTCTCTGAGAAGCAAGAGATTATCTGCATTTCTGTCAAGATCTGGTATTTGGTCAGCTATGCCTCCTAAGTAAGAGTGCTGAAAGGTAGCTGCTTGGTTGGAATCTGGTTGCACTTGGTGAGTGGACAATGGTATTTCTACTCTACCATTCAGGTGTGCTACTGCAAGGGTGTATAGTAAGGCATCCCCCATTATGTTTAACAGGGCAAAAGGCTTTGAACTTGCAAGAGACCTGTTACTCTGATCATGTAGAATAATATAGTCTCACAGCCTTTTTAGGTTGATTGTTGGAGCATACACAAAGCATATTTTGGCAAAGTAGTCCTTCTCCAGCCATCAATACTTGTAGAGGAAACTGGCGTATGAGGCAATGTTTGGTCTGCGCTCTCCCTGCCATGCTTTACCTTGCGAGGATTGCCTGTAGACGGAGTGGAACTTTCTTGAAATAGGTGAAGCACGTGATCATCACTGTCGCATTATATGCACCTAATGGTATGCTTACAATCTTTAGCATGATGTTCTGTGAAAGCACAGCATTTGAAGCCAACCTCACATTTCTTTAAAAGCTCTTTGTGTTCTTGCAAGGGTTTCTTTCTGAAGCCAATACATTTCCCAAGTGGGTGTGGTTTGTTATGTATGGAACATTGGCAATTTGGGTTCTTGGCTTTTTTTCTAGATCCGAGTTTTCAGGGAATGTAGTAGAATATCAGTCCTTTTCAGACACTGGATCTCTGTGGTATAGTGAATGTGAGCTTGCAGGCTTTGGAGAAAGTGGATATTAGGGTTTCGCTGTCCAAAGGAGAAACTTGGATCGCAGGTACATAGTCTGGTACAAAGTAGGAAAGGGAGAAAAGGAAACTGTAACTAACTTTGTTTCACGTGCAGTTGTGGAAAAAGGGAGAAAAGGAAACTTCTTTTTGCCCTTGTACCTTGATCCAAGTGATGTCCATTTTTTTCTGTTTACTGTACATACATTCCCATACTTTAAAAAAGCCTTTCACTTTTTGTGTACATTTTACATGAACTATAAAACTTGTACAAATGCACTAGAACACATATACAATTTCTCAAAAATGTATTTGAAGTATGTATATGAATGCAGTGTAAAACAGTATGAATGGGTCTTTGAAAGGATAAGTTAACGATTTGTAACATGTTACACCTATATTTCAGTATGTGACTTGTAACATGTTGCAAATGCACAGCCCCCCTCCCCCAGTGTTCTGTGAATGGGAAGCCGTCCTGACAGCCTTTGCAAGTGTCTGCTTGTAGTTCTCAATGCACTACTAGGGTGCAGTCGATCACTTATAAAAATATATATATATATATATATATATATATATATATATATATATATATATATATATATATATATATATATATATATATATATATATATATATTATATGAAAGTTGTGGTGTAGCGCTAACATAATAATAATAAAAAGTTCATATGTAACATTCCAATAAATGACAATTGAAAGGTGGATCCAATCCAAAGTTCATATGTATCACTCCAATAGATGACAATCTCAAATATGGATCCAATCCAGAAGAGAGGAGGAATCAAGTGCAAGGATAATAGCCAAGCCTCCACCAACACCCAAACACACTGACCCTTACCGTCAGTACATATAAAATGGACATGTAGGATATTCCAACCCAAGGAACAGATGGAACTCAAGATAATAGATTATTCAAAGAAAAAACATCCACCACTTCTCCTTCTATGGACTTGCAATTTCAAAGTGAGCAAAAACACAGCTCATTGCGCAGACATCCCATTAAACAAAGGTTTATTTTAAATGCTGTAAGGGTGCACTCACATGTAAAATATAAAAAGCAGGCATGTAGTTATGAAAGCGATCTGCGCTTCCTACCAGTAAGATGGTGATCTTCTGTTCAGCCCTCCAATAGCAAAATAGCGTTGGCCTTCCTCCACTGGCCCGATGACGCACATTGGTGGAGAAACGTCGGGCCACTGGAGGAAGGCTAACACTATTTTGCTATTGGAGGGATGAACGGAAGAACGCCATCTTACTGGTAGGAAGCGCAGGTCGCTTTCATAACTACATGCCTGCTTTTTATATTTTACATGTGAGGGCATTCTTACACCATATAATATAAACCTTTGTTTAATGGGATGTCTGCGCAATGAGCTGTGTTTTTGCTCACTTTGAAATTGCAAGTCCATAGAAGGAGAAGTGGTGGATGTTTTTTCTTTGAATGATCTATTATCCTGTGAATCAAGAGTTCCATCTGTCCCTTGGGTTGGAATATTCTACATGTCCATTTTATATGACGCTAAAGATCAGTGTGTTTGGGTGTTGGTGGAGGCTTGGCTCTTACCCTTGCACTTGATTCCTCCTCTCTTCTGGATTTCTTTTGGATTGGATCCATATTTCAGATTGTCATCTATTGGAGTGATGCATATGAACTTTGGATTGGATCCACCTTTCAATTGTCATTTATTGGAATGTTACATATGAACTTTTTATTATTATTTTAGCGCTACACCACAACTTTCATTATTTTCCATTGTATCCAACAATATTGTGTGTGTGTGTGTGTGTGTGTGTGTGTGTGTGTGTGTGTATGTATGTATATATTATAAATATAATATAATATTTTTAGATTAAGCTCAACAAGAATGCTATTACTATATACAGTACAGACCAAAAGTTTGGACACACCTTCTCATTCAAAGAGTTTTCTTTATTTTCATGACTATGAAAATTGTAGATTCACACTGAAGGCATCAAAACTATGAATTAACACGTGGAATTATAACAAAAAAAAGTGTGAAACAACTGAAAATATATTTCATATTCTAGGTTCTTCAAAGTAGCCACCTTTTGCTTTGATTACTGCTTGGCACACTCTTGGCATTCTCTTGAGGAGCTTCAAGAGGTAGTCACCTGGCGCAGCACCCCATCACTCTCCTTCTTGGTCAAATAGCCCTTACACAGCCTGGAGGTGTGTTTGGGGTCATTGTCCTGTTTGAAAAATAAATGATGGTCCAACTAAACGCAAACCGGATGGAATAGCATGCCGCTGCAAGATGCTGTGGTAGCCATGCTGGTTCAGTATGCCTTCAATTTTGATTAAATCCCCAACAGTGTCACCAGCAAAGCACCCCCACACCATCACACCTCCTCCTCCATGCTTCACGGTGGGAACCAGGCATGTAGAGTCCATCCATTCACCTTTTCTGCGTCGCACAAAGACACGGGGTTGGAACCAAAGATCTCAAGTTTGGACTCATCAGACCAAAGCACAGATTTCCACTGGTCTAATGTCCATTCCTTGTTCTTTAGCCCAAACAAGTCTCTTCTGCTTGTTGCCTTTCTTTAGCAGTGGTTTCCTAGCAGATATTCTACCATGAAGGCCTGATTCACACAGTCTCCTCTTACCAGTTCTAGAGATGTGTCTGCTGCAAAAGGTGGCTACTTTGAAGAACCTAGAATATGAAATATATTTTCAGTTGTTTCACACTTTTTTGTTATGTATAATTCCACATGTGTTAATTCATAGTTTTGATGCCTTCAGTGTGAATCTACAATTTTCATAGTCATGAAAATAAAGAAAACTCTTTGAATGAGAAGGTGTGTCCAAACTTTTGGTCTGTACTGTAATATATCTAGAGAGAGAGCCTTTAGGGGATTCTTCAGCAGCATATGTGGGGAACATTCACTCCATCAGGAAATTAAAAGGTCATCTCACAGCAATGTCATGGTGATCACCAGGACACAAAGTGAGGGGGCAAACGTGATGCAGACAGAAGCCAAATCCCTATAATTTAAATGTTCCTCAATCTATTCAAAAATGGAGAAAAAAACAACAACTGTGGATCGAGTTACATTATTGTGTTGCATAAATTGGCTTTACAATGGTATTTTTTCCTCCTGTGTCTCAGCAATTTTTTTTTTCTCTTTCCACATAATAGAGTCCACATGGTCTCCCTATGAGAGCCAGCGGAAGCCCAAAATTTGCAATGAAAACACGACAAGCATTTTATCTACATACTACAAAGCTGACCAGAATTGCTAGGCGGATATGCCGGGATATCTTCCGCCCACAGTATGCTGCAAGACATCCATACATGCCCATCAACAGTGCTGCTATCAAAGCAGAGTGTAGGTATTTTATGAACTTAAATAACATCGAATACATTTTTATTATGTCTAGCGGGTGCTTCTTGTATTAAGTTTTCGGTTGTAGAAGATGGACCTTGTTATCACATGTTTGTTTTGACTTTTTAAAGTGGAGTTCCTCCTGCAAAAAAATAAATTAAAAGTCAGCAGCTACAAATACTGCAGCTGATGACTTTTAAAATAAGGACACTTGCCTGTCCAGGGTGCCCGCAATGTCCTTACCTGAAGGCGACCCATCCCCTCGGCTCCGGGTGGAGGTGCCGACATCTAAAGTAAGGCAATCGGGAAGCAAAGCCTTGCAGCTTCAGAGCCCGTTTCCCTACTGCACATGTGTGAGTAGCACTACATGCTCTGACTGGTCCCTGCTGTCTTCTCGGACCTGTGTGTCTCCCAGAAGAAAGCGGGGGGGGGGGGCAGAGGGGGGCAGACATGGCGTAGATCGCCGTGGAGCAAATATCTGTATTGGACAGCTATCTGCTCTCCCCCCCTCCAATATATATGTGTGAACCTGCCCTTACAGGTCCAGGGCTTCAGTGCACTTTTGTGGTAGAACTTTGTATCTGAAGACATTGTGGTGTGTGTGCCCACTAGAGGGGCAAGGTTGACCAGTTGAAGCGACTTGTTCGATATTCCTACCTCTTCATCCCTGGAGTGCTTTTGTGGGAACCACAGGGCCTCTTAAGACCCTCAGACGTGGTAAGTCATGTGCTTTGCCCTTGTGTATAAGGGAGCCTGTGGTGCTCAATTGCTTTTGCTTTTGACCATAAGGGGTCTTAAGTGTGCACGTGCCATGTTACTTTTCCTCACCTAGGCATAATGCTCCACGATCCTTTGAACATAAATGGTGATCAGTGCAACTTCCTGAGTTTGATAAAACACAATGTATAACTAAATCCTAAGTGAAACTATTCCTGATTATCTTAATACTCCAAGAGGGCTTACCTAAAAAGAAATATAGTAAACCTTCACGGTCCCCCGAAGCCAGGGCAAACGCTAATCTTCAAGGGTCTTATGCCGCGTACACACGATTATTTTTCGGCATTTAGAAAAAACAAAGTTTTTCCAACTTCATCATTAAAACGACGTTGCAAACACACCATTGTTTGTTTTTAAAAAATGCTCTAGCAAAGCGCAGTGACGTACAACACGTACAACTGCACTATAAAGGGGAAGTTCCAATGCGGATGACGCCACCCTTGGGGCTGCTTTTAGCTGATTTTGTGTTAGTAAAAGACGATTTGCGCTTTTCTGTCTGTTACAGCGGGATGAATATGCCATCTCCATTATAAATGGTAGTTTTACCAGAACGAGCGCTCCTGTCTCATAACTTGCTTCTGAGCATGCGCAGGTTTTCAACGTCGTTTTAGCCCACACAAGATCATTTTTTACAACCCGAAAAACGACATAGTTTAAAACGTTGTTAAAAAATGCAGCATGTTCGAAAAAAAAATTTGTGGTTTTTCAGAACCCGAAAAATGATGTGAAGCCCACACACGATCCTTTTAAATGACATTTTTTTAAAACAATGTTTTTTTCATGACGAAAAATTATCGTGTGTACGCGGCATTAGGCTCACGGTGATGCAAGAGCCAATTGGGGCTCTCCATTGGTAACGATAGTTTTCTCGACTTCCAACTATGTGTGGATCTCCCGGTTTCAAATGTAATAAAAGATAAAGAAAGAGTTATGCCGCGTACACACGATCGTTTTTCGGCATGAAAAAAAAAACAGTTTTTCTAACTTCAGCATTAAAGACGATGTTGCCCACACACCATCGTTTTTGAAAAATAATGACAAAGCGCGGTGACGTACAACACGTACGACGGCACTCTAAAGGGGTGCTTTTAGCTGATTCCTTGTTAGTAAAAGACGATTCACGCTTTTTTGTCTGTTACAGCAGGGTTTGCAAATTTGCTTGGAATCTAGGAGCCAGCTAAAGTTGGGAGCCAGAAAACACACCCCGTCCCGACGAGCTTGCGCGCAGAAGCGAACACATACGTGAGCAGCGCCCGCATATGTAAACGGTGTTCAAACCACACATGTGAGGTATCGCCGCGATTGGTAGAGCGAGAGCAATAATTCTAGCCCTATACCTCCTCTAACTAAAAACATGCAACCTGTAGATTTTTTTTAAACGTCGCCTATGAAGATTTTAAAGGATAAAAGTTTGTCGGCATTCCACGAGCAGACGCAATTTTGAAGCGTGACATGTTGGGTATGAATTTACTCAGCGTAACATTATCTTTCATACTATAAAAAAAATGGGGATAAATTTACTGTTTTATTTTTTAATTAAAAAGTGTATTTTTTTCCCCAAAAAAGTGCGCTTGTAAGACCGCTGCACAAATACGGCGTGACAGAAAGTATTGCAACGATCGCCATTTTATTCTCTAGGGTGTTAGAATAAAAAATATATATAATGTTTGGGGGTTCTAATTGGAGGGAAGAAAATGACAGTGAAAATAGTGAAAAATTACATTAGAATTGCTGTTTAACTTGTAATGCTTAACTTGTAATACCAACGTCCACCACCAGATGGCACCAGCTCACACAATGAAGAGCTGGGGATTTCACAAGGCCGCAAAGCCGCGGCCTCACGGGCCCCCCGCGATCGAGGCACGATCCTGGGGAAAAGGCGCTCCGCGGACTAGGCCGAAGCCGCGGCTTCACCTAAAACATCCTGCCCGCAGCGATCCTGGGAAAACGCGGCGAGCTGCAGGCAGGATGTTTTAGGCGAGGCCGCGGCTTCGGCCTAGTCCGCGGAGCGCCGGTCCTATGGAACAAATTTAATTTTTTTTTGCCCACCTTCCAAGCCAAGTCGCCAGGACGCTATTTCTAGTCGCCATGGCAACCGGGATTTGTCGAGCCCTGTGTTACAGCGTGATGAATGTGCTTACTCCATTATGAATGGTAGTTTTACCAGAACGAGCGCTCCCGTCTCATAACTTGCTTCTGGGCATGCGCGGGTTTAAAACGTCGTGTTTGCCCACACGCGAACATTTTTAACACGAAAAACTACATTTTAAAAAACTATGTGAAAAAATGCAGCATGTTCGAATTTTTTTTTGGTCGTTTTTCAGAAGCCGAAAAATGTGAAGCTCACACACGATCATTTTAAATTACGTTTTTAAAAACGTATTTTTTTCCATGCCGAACAACGATCGTGTGTATGGCATAAGTTGGCGTTTGCCTTAGCTTCGCGAGATCATGAAGGTTTACTATATTCCTCTTTGAGGTAAGCGCTCTGGGAGCATTAGGTATTAAGATAACCAAGAAGATTGCATACAGAAGACATTTTGACACACTTTATTGAAGATTTGTGGTGGTGTTGTTTTCACCGCTCTGAATTATCACTTTTTTGGGGGGGATTTTGAAAAGTGTGGACATTTCACTTGATTATCACTTAGGATTTAGTAAAAGATTGAGTTTTATCAAACTCAGGAAGTTGCGCTGATCACTATTTATTTCTTTATATCCAATTTTTGTGCACTTGTACACTAAGGATTTAGCAGCACCTTTATTTATTTAACTCCTGAGAGTCTTCCTTAATCGTCTTAGGGACCACTCCATCTTCTGTTTAATCTAGGGTGGAATTCTCTTCCACTATGTCTGCTTTCTTTTTATGGGGAAGCAAGAAAAAACCTAGATAAAGCTGTGGATACATTTTGCTTTGACTTGGCTAAACATTTGACAAAGATCTCCACACAACTAATGTCTAAGCTAAAGTCTAGAGCCTTGGAAGTCTGTAAATCAATACAAAACTGGCTAAAAGACTGTATTCAGAGACTAGTGATTAACGTGGTGTTAAACCCAACACCTATTATAATGCAGTTTAATATTTCTTTGATGTAATTGCTGTATTCATTTTCTTTTTTAGACTTTCTTCTATTTTTATCTTATGATCTAGCCGTAAGCCTGTTTTTCCAAAGAAAAAGCTCTCTAGGGCCCCGTACACACGATAGAATCCATCCGCTGAAAAATCCCAGCAAATGGGTTTCAGCGGATAGATCCTATGGTGTGTACACTCCAGCGGATCTGTTTCCGTGGATATTTCTCCCCTGGGATGGATTCCAGCAGATCGAATATTTGCTGACATGCCAAGCAAATCCATCTGCTGGAATCCATCCCAACGGATGGATCCGCTGGTCTGTATAGACTCACCGGATCCATCCGTCCGAAGGGATCCCCCGAATGCGTCGTAATGATTCGACGCATGCGTGGAATTCCTTATATGACAGCGTCGCGCACGTCGCCACGTCATAATCGCGGCGACGGCGCGACACGTCATCGCCAGAGGATTTCGGCGCGGATTTCAATGCGATGGTGAGTACACTCCATCGCATTAAAATCTGCTGAAATCCTCGAGAGGATTTGTCCGCGGAAACGGTCCGCTGGACCGTATCCGCGGATAAATCCTCCCGTGTGTATGGGGCCTAGCAGAATGTATCGGATACAGATATGAGACAAATAATTTAACACTAGCAAGGGTGCTTACAATGGCCATCTTTTATTCATATATATAAAACCTTTATCCCTAAAAAGAAAAACAGTTTGCCGTTTGCTTATAATTGTAATTTTTTTTTTCAGTTTTTTTTAATCAGACATTATATAATCAACTCAAGAACAAATCCTGTCATTACTACTCACTATAATACACGCCTCATATAATGTTTCCAAACACTTTTGTTTGATTTTTGGAATTGATGACAGGCTGAATTTTTTTTCCTTTTTACATAAAAAAAAGAGGGTCCTGACATTTCCAGGCTCAGTATATAAATACAAATTTGTGATTTATTTTTCTATCCTTGAAAGCAAACGTAATAAAAAAACAAAGAAGAAAAAAATAATCAACCCCCCCCCCCCCCCCCCAAAAAAAAAGCACCTTCTGAACTACAGGCATGTCATGTGTCCGGCTGTAACTGGCTAGCTTTAGCTGGATAAAAAGATATTGTGTTGTTTTTATGGGGAAAAAAAGGACATCAATTTTGTTTGGGTACAGCATCGCACGACCGCAATTGTCAGTTAAAGCGACGCAGTGTTGAATTGCAAAAAATGGCCTGATCATTAAGCAGCCAAATCTTCCGGGGCTGAAGTGGTTAAGATGCGCGCCCAAGAGACTTTTAAAAATATCCATACTCCACTCTGCCACCATCAATTGTGGAAGAGAGTTCCACATTCTTATCGCCCTAACTGTAAAAAAAAAAAACCTGCGCAGCTTAAGGTTAAGCGCTTCTCCAATCTCATTGTGTGGCCCTGTGTCCTCTTGCACTCCCTCAGACTGAATCGTTTTTTTTTTCCCTACGCTGAAATCACCATTGAAGGATTTGTAAATCGCCATCATGTCTCCTCTCAAGCATTGCTTCTCCATCGATAATAAATTTAGTGCTTGTAGTCGTTCCTCTTAATGGGGGTTCTCCAGTCCCCTTATTAATATTGTTCCCCTTCTTTGGACTCTCTAAAACTGCAGCACTTCCCTTCTTAGGACTGATGATCAGAACGTGATGGAATACAGATGTGGCAGGATTATAGTTTTATCTCTGGAGTATATACCCTTTTAATGCATGCTAAAATTCTGCCGGCTTTGGTAGCTGCAGCTTGACATTGCATGCTATTGCTCAGTCTACCTTCTATTAGGACCCCCAGATCTGTCTCTATCCTTGATTCCCCCCAAAGGTTCTCCCCCTAGTGAGTAGCTTGCATTTGTTTTAAGCCCCCAAGTGTATGACCTTACATTTCTCCACATTAAACCTCATTTGCCATGTAGTTGCAATTTATTTATTATTTTCGTCTGAGGAGAAGAAAGCATTTAGTACAGTTACCTTCTCTGTGTCATCTGTAACCATCATAGTCTTTTTATGCGGGCAATATGCTCTGATCTTGCCTTATTACTGTTAAAATTAAATCAAGATTTTTATATATATATATATATATATATATATATATATATATATATATATATATATATATATATATATATATATATAATTTTTTTTTTGCTCTTCTCTGTGTCTCTCGTAATATTTTTTAGCCACCCTGATCTCGTTCTTAACCACTTGGCGACTGCCCGCCACAGTTGTACTTGTGCAGGTCGGCTCTCCTGTGCGAACCACAGTCGTATGTCTGCTCGCGCAGTTGCGCCGACGGCAGCGCGCTCTCATGTCCGCGGGTCAGGCGGACTCCATGTCTGCTGGTGGCCGCGATCACTTAATACAGAGGTAGAATCTGGATCTGCCTTTGTAAACAAGGCGGATCCCCATTCTGACAGGGGGGGACACGTTCGAGATCTGTCGTGTCCCAGGTAGCCCACCTCCCCTACAGTTAGAACACGCTGAGGGAACACGCTGATCAGTGCATTTTTATAGCACTGATCAATGTAATAATGTCGCTGGTCCCCAAAAAGTGTAATTTGGGGCAGATTAGTTCACTGCAATGTCGCAGTCCTGCCAAAGATCGCCGCCACCATAACCAGTAGAAACCAAAAAAAAAAAAGAAGTCCCTAAATCTAATCCCATAGTTTGTAGACGAGATAACTTTTGCGCAAACCAATATACGTCTATTGCGATTTTTCATTTTCTACCAAAAATATGTAGAAGAATATATTGGTCTAAACTGATGAATACATTTTTTTTTTTTTTTTTTTTTTTATAAAAAAAATTTGGATATGTATTCTAGCAAAAAGTAAAGAATTTTTTTTTTCAAAATTGTCGCTCTTTGTTTATAGCGCAAAAAATAAAAGTGCAGAGGTGATCGAATACCACCAAAAGAAAGCTCTATTTGTGGGAAAAATGGGACGTCCATTTTGTTTGGGTATAAGGCCGCACGACTGCGTAATTGTCAGTTAAAGCGACGCAGTGCTGTATCTCAAAAAATGGCCTAGTCATAAAGGGGACAAATTCTTCCGGTCCTAAAGTAGTTAAACGTCTTACTGTATTTCTTGTAGTGTTGGAATGCTGACAATGACCCCTCTGCTTTATATATATTTTTTTTTTTAAAGGCCATTTTTTCTCTTTAATGAGACTTTTTACATTACAGTTTAGCCACCTAGATTTAACCTTCACTCTTCTATATTTATTGCCCATTGGAATGCACTGTGTATAACGGAACATACGCCATTTCAAGAAAATATGAAGGAAATTGGCATGCACGGAAGAGCAACGCTAGCAGGAGGATTGATTTCTATAGATCCTTGCAAGTCTTGCTGGAGTGAAGTAGATTCTGCTTATATTTATAATGGATTAGATGGTCCCTAGCAGACACCACTCCTGGTAAAAGAAACCTCCCAGCTGTCATCCCTATGCAACCTGGGGACATCACTATTCCATGCCAATATACATTATTGCAACAGGGTGCTTGCTTCTGGAAGTATTTGTTTATAAATGGTTAAGTGTCTTAGACAGCGAATTATCTCTCAGTAAATGCTGCAGCTCACACGACAGGAGGGTAAGTCGGTCAGCCCCAAATTTGAAAAGCATGCAGGAGTTGTAAGTATAGATCAGTATTAGGCAGATGATACAAAGAATTGAGCTCGCTGAAGGTTAACAGCATCCCATTTGTAACTACGCTTTTAAACGTTTTGATTCTAAACCTGGTCCATAAAATGGTATCAGGATAGGTGTAAAAATTATCTAGATTAGGGTTTTTTGCACAAAGGACTGTGTGGAGTAGCAGGTGGGGGCCCAAATTATGAGCAATACCCCAGGCTTTAAGAACAGAGCTTATGGAGCAGGTTGGCTCAAAAGGGGATTTTGGACCCCTATGTACCATACGGGTAAAGGCCTCATAGGAGCAAACAACCGCCATCTCCAGAGATACTGCAGCATTATCAAAATGAGTCGTTAACCAGCGATGAACAAATACCATTAGTCTGGCAAAAAGATATTTAAAGAAATTGGGTACTGCCAAAGCCCGCTCCCTGCCATTGCTGCGATGTCCATTTGCGAGGCCCTGGGTGTCTGGTACAAGGTCTCAGGAACCTTGGATCTAAGCTCATAGATTCTGCTGTCTTCCAAACACGGTGTCTGAATCTCGTGTCTGTGGTCCTACTCTACTATGTTGACAGGCTAGTGGATAATATTTGATAAATATCCAGAATCGAACTCCTTTCTGTGCATTTATGAAGGACTCTTTAACTCAAATGTTGGTCTTCGTCCATATCCCTGGACAACTTTTATCAAGGAGGTCACCAGGGAGAAAAATAAACTTCTGGACTTTGGAAAGTGGTCTCTTTATCCCGAGGTGTTTCAAGAACTCGGTCACGGGTGGGGACGCCAGAGGTGGACCTTTTTAGCTTCCAGGTTCAGTAATCTGAGCAGGTTTGACTCCTGGTCCAGGAATCATCTAGCTTTCACAGTGGATGTCCTGGTGACTCAGTGGATCAATTAACCTGATCCTGAAATTCCTTCATTTCCCTCTCTGCAGGATTCAGATTAAAGTGCATTGCATGGATTCTCATCACACAGTACTAGCCCAGCCAGACACTGCATAACTAGGTTGAAAAAAAGACGCAATCTAGTTCAATAGAAAATAGGGTGACTAAATGGGAAAACCACCATATACAGAATCCCATTCCCACAGTTGATCCAGAGGAAGGCAACATAATCCCTATGGTCCAATTTCCTCCAGCGGGGAACATTTTCTCCCTGATCCCCACATAAGGCAATTGAATATTCCCTGGATCAGCAATCCCTAATGGTATTGCCTATAAATGCTAATATCTGCTAAGTGTGCCCCCTTGTCCTTTTGTGATGACCTTGGAAGTGAATGTGAACTACACCAAGCTCACTATGTGGACCACTTATGTATTTATACATGGTGTACTTGGACCCTGTCAGACTCCTAGCAGACTCTACATGGATAACCACCCTGCTTTGAATTTGCTGGCTGATTGTTAAAGCTAAGGTTCTGAGGGACAGGTGTCTGTTTGAGTAGGTTATCCCTATGCGTTTAAAAGCTTGAAAATCAACTTCTCCATCCATATCTGGAAAGCATAATTTCCATGGTGCAAAGTACTCTGTGCGACGGATCCTGTCTTTTCTTCAGTCTGGTGTAAGAGCCAGTTCACACCAGACGCAGTTCCGTTCAGTTCTGTGTACCTTTTTCTGCACTAAAAATGCATGCACAGTGTTTTTCATGTATTCCAATGGCTCTAGTTCACATCCTGCAGTCAGTTTCCGGTCAGGTGCAGAAACTGACCGGAAACTGACTGCAAGCCTTGGTCCACCTACCATGGAATATATATTCGAAAGGAATGGCTGCACACCAAGACAGCGTGGGTTTGTGTTATTGCAACATCCCAAGAGTGTAACATCAATCACTACAGGACAGTAGCAAGTGCAGACCCATGTGATACCTACCCACGTGGGTAGGTACCGGAGCATGATGGGACTGTGAGGCCTATATAAGTCCGATGCAAGCCGCGCACCCGTCATTGCAGCGAGAAGAGGCGACGTGTCAACATCGGGAGAAGAGAAGAAGACGACGTCACAGCACGGAAGAAGAAGACGTTCAGCGCTGAAGGAGAAGGCACCGGACAGCGGGAGGAAGAACCGGGGTGCGCCGAGTCAACAGCGGAGAGCGGCAAACATAGAAGAAGACCCCCGGAGAGCGGAGAAGACCCCCGGATAGCGGAAGAAGAAGCACACCACCCCCCGCCGAAGACGTCGGAGGAAACCCGCCGGGGGGGGCGCTTTTATAAAAGCGCCCCCCCCCCCCGGCGGTGGAAGAGAACCAGACGGCGGCGAAGAAGAGCGGCCCCCACCCGAAGGCGTCAAAGAAGAAGCCCCCCTGGTGAAAGAGCTAATAAAGAAGACAGGGGGGGCCTCCGGAGCAGACTAATAAATTATTTTAAAAACCCTTGTGTCGTGTTTATTAACTTTAACTTTTTCCCCCAGGTGAATGGGTAGGGGTACGATGTACCCCATATCCATTCACTTAGGGTGGGGGGCTGGTATCTGGGGGCCGCCTTATTAAAGAGGGCTCCAAGATTCCGATAAGCCTCCCGTCCGCATACCCCGACAACCAACGGCCAGGGTTGTCGGGAAGGGGCCCTGTCCTCATCAACATGGGGACAGGGTGCTCTGGGGTGGGGGGGCCCGCAGTGTGCGCCCCATGCCCCAGAGCACACAACTGCCCCATGTTGAGGGCATGCAGCCCGGTACGGCTCAGGAGGGGGGGGGGCGCTCGCTCGTCCCCACTCCTTTCCTGGCCGGCCGGGTAGCGTGCTTTGGATACGGGTCTGGTATGGATTGTAGGGGGACCCCCTACGCCGTTTTTTCGGCGTAGGGGGGGGTCTCCTTACAACCCATACCAGACCTAAGGGCCCGGTATGCTCCCGAGGGGGGGGACCCATGCCGGATTTTTATTTAAAATCCGGCGGGGACTTCCCCCTCAGGATTCATACCAAACGCCGCACATGGATCGGATGGTAAACGGATCATCCGTTTTTCGTCCGTTTTTTTTTTTTTTGACGGACGAAAAATAGGGTTTTCTTCCGTCCAAAAAAACGGAACTTAACGCAGACGGATGCTAGTGGACGTTAGCGGATGCTCATCCGCTAACGGACGTTAACCCATAGGGAAGCATTGCGGTCCGTTAACGGACGTCCAAAAAAACGGACGAACGGAACGGACGTGTGAAAGAGCCCTAAGTCTTTGAGTATGATGCTACAACTTGGCATACCTATTTTTGGTCCGTTTCTCCCATTCTTCTTTGCATGACCTCTTAAGCTCCATGAGGTTGGATGGAGAGTGTCGGTGCACAGCCATTTTCAGATCTTTCTAGAGATGTTCAAATCGGATTCAAGTCTGGAATCTGGCTGGGCCACTCAAGGACATTCACAGAGTTGTCCCATAGACACTTTTTTTGTCATCTTGGCTGTGTGCTTAGGGTCTTAGTCCTGTTGGAAGATGAACTTTCGCCTCAGTCTGAGGTCCAGAGCGCTCTGAACCAGGTTTTCATAAAGGATGTCTTTGTACATTGCTGCATTCATCTTTCCCTCAATCCTGATTAGTCTCCTAGTCCCTGCTGCTGAAAAACATCCCCATAACATGCCATTACCATGTTTCAGTATAGGGATGGTATTGGCCAGGTGATGAGCAGTGCCTGGTTTCCTCCAGACATGACACTTTCCATTCAGGCCAAAGAGTTCAATCTTTGATTCATCAGACCAGATAATTTTGTTTCTCGTGGACAGAGTCCTTCAGGTGCCTTTTGGCAAACTCCAGGTGGGCTGTCATGTGCCTTTTTACTGAGGCGTGGCTTCTGTCTGCCCACTCTACCATACAGGACTGATTGGTGGAGTGCTGCAGAGATGGTTGTTCTTCTGGAAGGTTTTCCTCTTTGCACTTAAAGGTGAAACTAATATATGTGTCTTGTGACTTCTAACAGTGTCTGTTAACACTTGTAGGAGGAGTTTTCATTCTCCTGTGATTGTCCTAGAAGACCGCAGGACCCCTGACCCTCTGTCTGGGCACTGCTGATTAGCCCTGTGCTGATCACATGCACTTTCTCAAGAAAAAAAATAAACTCTATAGCAATCTGAGCATGTGCAACTTGTCCCCTAGTCTTTGTTCTACCAGGAGATGGTTTGGGGATGTTGAAGGGGAGGAAAAGAGAAGACAGGATCAAACAGTCTTTTTACACAATGCAGAGGATAAACCCCTTAGGTTCCACAGTGAGTATAACAAGCATGCTTTACTGCATATACACATTGATTTTACGGTTGTGGGTTTAGTAACACTTTAACCTGTAAAGAGCTCTTCCTGTCTTTAACAAGGACAAGATGTTAAAGCCCAGATCTTCCTAAATACTGGCTCCAGTTCATCAGTAGATTGCTCTCCATTGCCTGGATGTACAATAGTTTGTGCTTTGAAAGTCTACCCCACAGCTACTGCTTCCATTAGAAACTCACTTTGTAATGTCTGATGGATCAATCATGGTGAACCTGCTTTGTGTTCCACCATTCTTCCGTGGCTCAGACAGACCATCATTTAAGCTTGTGATCTTGAGGATCACGTTCCACCCTTTCTTGTCAAGGCACACGCTACTTGATCTGTTTGCTTAAATCTGAAATGTGCAGAAAGCGCTAACGTTTCCCAAATTTTCAGGCTGCCCCCAAGTATTCTTTTCAGACATTTTCAATTGTTTACCAGGATGTTCAGACCTCATCTTGCTCCAGCTTCAGGTAAGATCCAGGTCATTGTGCTGTGGGCAGTCCCCAATTTTCAGTCTTCATTTGGACAGATGGTCTGAGTTCCTTTGTCGCTCAATGGATGAGAAAGAAAATAGGATTTTCATACTAGCCATAAAAATTATTTATTTGGAGTTCTTTTAGGGGCACAGATCCCACCCCTCTTTGTTTGTGACCCTAATCTTAGTACTGCTTTACCCCAAGACGGAGTCCTGATTGGTGTAGGGGGTTGACCCACAATTTTTTGTTTGCCAGTGTCCAACACTCCTGTAGTGGCAGTATGCGCCAACAGAATTCTGAATTCATACATCCCTCAGTGGATGCCCAGGGAGGAATTTGCCATTTTCTGTTTTCTAATCTGTAAATTTATATAGGTACAGAATATGGGAGTGACAATATTTTTTCATAACACATGCATGATTTTCTTTCTGCTTTGCAGTAGTACACACTGGTTGTGTTTTACTGCTTTTCCCCAAATTTAAAGTCCATGAGTTTTAAAGAATTTGTTGAAAACAATGCACTTTCTGCGCAAGTTATCTTATCCCAACAGCTGATAACCTATTTCTAAAACCAAGAACAAAAATGGAGCATGTTGAAGCTTTCCAGTCCTTATAAAATGTTGGGATGGCTGCATTCCGTATTTTTTTCAAGTGCAGAGAAAACCTGTTGATTCTGCAAGATCTTGTGTCTTTGTAATTACTTGCACACTGAGATTTTGAACGGTGCTTTTTTGTCCTTCCCAGAAATATTTTTGCCCTATGTAATAAGGTTTAGGAGAGGGGCGAGATACAGTAGTCCAAATCAGTTGGACAAGCTAGGTTGACAAAGCTACTCCACAATAGATACAGTACAGTGAGTGAGGTTTGTCATATAATTTGTATTAATTCTTTTTTTTTTCCGTATTTGTGAATGCAGGTACAACAAGGCTTCCAGAAGCTTCAAAAACTCCACTGATACTAAAACAGATTGTCAGAAAACCTTTAGAACAAGTTCTACGGTATATAGGTACATATAAGACTACTTTTATTATTATTTTCTTTCCAATATAAAAACAAATGTTAACACAGCCTTTTAATTCCACAGAGGCACACCCCAGCACTCCTAAGTTGGACTCGATAAAAAACCTCTCGATGAGCATCAGTAATACCCTAACCCCGGTTAAATCTTCACCAGTTATCAACAATGGGTCACCAACAATCTTGGGCAAGCGGAGCTATGAACAGCATAATGGTATGGATGGTACGTGTCTTTGTGTACTTTTTGTTTGTCTTTTGCATAAGTCATCTGGTTTAAAGGGGTTGTATGGGTTAATTTTTTTTATATTTATTTTTTTAAATAACAAACATGTTATACTTCCACTGTGCAGTTCGTTTTGCACAGAGTTGCCCGATCCTCCTGTTCTGGGGTCCCACGGCGGCTGTCTTGGCTCCTCCCCGCTAAAGCTAACCCCCTCTGGGAAGCTCTTTAGATGCCAACTGTATGACTCTGTTTTGCCCCCCCCCCCTCAATCCCATCCCCCACCAATCCACACCCCCCCCCCCCTCCCGGGGGGCCACGTCAATGGATGTGATTGACAGCAGCGGGAGCCAATGGCTGCGTTGCTTTTAATCTAACCAATCATTGGCCAGACTCGGTGGAGAAGGGGACGTGCACAGCAGGTGAACAGGCTCAGGTATGTAAAACGGGGGGCCAGCGGGCCCGCGACAGCGAGGTGTCACGAACCCTTACAACCCCTTTAAATGGTGTCCTTGTCTTCTATACATTAAGGCTTTCAATTATTTAATTGTTTTTATTTTACAAGTCACTTGCACACACAAACTTAAAAACTAGAGAAAAGCAAGTTGTTCGCTAAAGTAGAGTCATGTTTCATATTTTAGTCTCTGGGAAAATAAAATAAGAAAATAATGTTTATTTACAAATTCTCTATTTATGTTCTCCAACCTAGGTCCAACATTTGAATAGATATAGCTAAATGTGTTTCTGCTATATACACTATATTGTCAGAAGTATTGGAAGACCTGCCTTTACATACACATGAACTTTAACCACTTATGGACTGCCCGCCGACGTTGCTACTTTAAAGAGGAATACCGTTGTTATGGCAGCAGCTGGCTGCCATAACCCTGGTATTCTCTTCAGCGGGCGGTCAGCTTTCAGATAAAAGTTGGTGGTCGCCACAAGATCACTTTTATTGGCGGCGGAGAGAGGCCACCCCCTCCCGCAGCTCTCCGGTGCCCTCTGCCGCTTACCGGATCCGTCGGTAGTGGCAGAGGCCATCGGCTCCTTCTCTTGGCTGGGAATGGAGATGAGTGTGTGGAAGATTGCCCCTACCCATCTCCTTATTTCATGGCGGAAGCAACGTCAAAACTTCCACTTCCGCCCATAGTGCTTAAAGGGCCATTTTTTTATATATATTTTTTAAAATGACAAAGTGAGGGAAAGATGGACCCATAGCTTGGGAGGGCGGGCGGAAGCAACGTCAAATGTCACATCCACCCATAGCTCTTAAAGTGACTTTTTTTATTGCATTTTAGTGTAAATATGAGATCTGAGGTCTTTTTGACCCCAAATCCCATATTTACATTCCTTGTAATAGGAATGAAAGTGACACCTTTTTTTTTTTTTTTAAAGAACAGTGTAAAAATAAAAGGTAAAATAAGAAAAACGTTTTTTTTTTAAACGCGCCCTGTCCCGCCGAGCTTGCCTGCAGAAGCAAACGCATACTTTATGAAAACGGTGTTCAAACCACACATGTGAGGGTATTGTCACGATCGGTAGAGCAAGAGAAATAATTCTAGCCGTAGTCCCCTTTAACTTAAAATAAACAAAAAACAACAACCTGTAGAATTTTTTAAACGTCGCCTTTTAGAGATTTTTAGGGGTAAAAGTTTGTCGCCATGCCACGAGCGTAACATTATCTTTCACATTATAAAAAAAAATTGGGCTAACTTTACTGCGGTCTTATTTTTTTTTAATTCAAAACAGTGTATTTAAAAAAAAATGCAGTGATGGATAAGATAAGAAAGATGAGATTTATTGTCATTGTAGAAACAAATTCACAATGAAATTACATTTCTACTCCACACATTATTCATACATCACAATTATTAACCGTGCGTTTACCACACAAGATGTAATTATACCAACAAAAAAAATATATAAAATTGTCCCCATATTATAAAAGTATAAAAAGTGTCGTCATATTAAAAAATGAAACATTTTCATTCCTGCATTGATGGCCGTAACAACCCTGAGAAAGAAGCTCTCTTTAAAGTGGAGTTCCGGCCACAATTTCACTTTTTAAATATAAATACCCCTGTAATACACAAGCTTAATGTATTCTAGTAAAGTTAGTCTGTAAACTAAGGTCCGTTTTGTTAGGTTGTTACAGCACTTAGATACTTTATAAAATAGAAATTGACTGGGGCCATCTTAAGTGTGGGCATCATGAAGCCAGACTGTATGACTTCCTGGATTTCAGCCTTGCAGATCTCGCACATGCTGAGTGCTGCACAAGCAATGTAATAGTTTCAGGTCAGGTTTCCACAGCAACGGGAGGAACTTGCTGCCCCTTATCTATGCAATACTCTCCTCCCCTCCTCCCTCCAGGAACCAGTAAATATACTAAATCATTTGTTATGTAGATATATCTGCACAGAAACAAAAATTATATATATATATATATATATATATATATATATATATATATATATAATATATTAGACATTTGCGCCGTCAATAAATTCATTTTGTTTAGTTCCGTTTCACATTAGCCGTTATTTTCGTATTTTGTGCCCGAAACTCAATTCAGATTCCTGCTGTGCTCATTATGAGGGGTTCCCACCATCCCTGTGCTGTGCTGAATTCCTGGGGCTGTAGGGATTATGTGAACCACTCATGAGCACAGCAGGGGTACAAACCCAGGAAGTCAGCACAGCACAGGGATGGTGGGAACCCCTCATAATGAGCACAGCAGGAGTACAGCCCCAGGAAGTCAGCACAGCACAGGGATGGTGGGAACCCCTCATGAGCACAGCAGGAATACAAATCGCATCGCCCCCCACCAAATTGCATAACATCGTACCAGCACATAGCATCGCCCGCCACCAAATCGCATCACCCCAGAACATTGCATCGCCCCCCCCCCGGCCAAATCGCATCACCCCAGCACATTGCATCACCCCCCCCCCCCCCCGCCAAATCGCATCACCCCAGTACATTGCACTGCCCCTCGCCAAGTCGCATCGCTCCAGCACATTGCATCAATCCAACACAGGGCATTGCCCCCGCCAAATCGCATAGCCCCCAGCACATTGCATCGCTCCTACCAAATCGCATCACCCCCAGCACATAGATGCGCTTTACGGGCACAGTGCAGCAGCGTTGGGCACAGTGGATGCGTTTGATGGGCACAGTGAGGCAGCGTTTGGCACAGTGGTTGCATTTGATGTGTGACAGTGAGACAGTGTTTGGCGGCACAGTGAGGCAGCCGTTTTCATGGCACAGTGGCTGCGTTAGCTGGTTGCAGTGGCAGCGTATATGATGGCAACCTCTATCTCCCACCATCTCTACCCCCCCCCCCGCTGAGTACATAATTAGCGCGGTGGGCGGGGCTGTTAACCATGTCTCCGCCCGCCCTATCTCCCACCAACACTACCCCTTGTCCCCCCCCCCCCCGCCAAATACATAATTAGTGCGGTGGGCGGGGCTGTTATCCATGTCTCCGCCTGCCCGCTCGCTCGAGTTTTCCACTGCGGCTGAAGTCCCGCGATACTTCTGCCTCCTGGGATAACAGGATAGCAGCGCTGCATGACGCGGCGAGGATTCTGCTGCTGCAGCGGGAGAAACAAACTATACGGCAGAACACAGTGAGTTTTCAAAATGAAAAATAAAAACATGCCAAACATATTTAAGGGGGCAGTATTAAATCCGATGCTACAAAGTTGAAAAAGAGAGGGTGGAGCTCCGCTTTAAATCCATTTGTCACCCTAAAACGTCTCCCAGATGGCAATAATTCAAAGAAATAACAACCAGGATGAGTCTGGTCTCTCTCACTATTTTTCCTGCTCTACAAACGCAACGAGTCTCAACTATTTCTTCTAGAGAAAGAAGTTCACACCCTACAATTTTCTGCGCAGTTCGAACCAACCGATCTGGATTGATGGTATTAAAGGCAGCGCTGTGATCTATAAACATCCTTTATGTAGTTTCCCGAATGCTCCAGATGACTAAGTGCCCCATGCAACACTAAAGCTATTGGATCTTCTGTGTTTCTATTTGCCCTATACGCAAACTGATAAGGATCTAAACTACCCGGTAATCTTGTTTTGATATATTTCAAGACCAGCTTCTCAAAGCACTTCATTAGTTCTGAGGTCAGTGCTATTGGTCTATAATCATCTAAACTTCCCACAGTTGACTTTTTTGGAATAATAGTGGCTGATTTTAAACATGCCGGCATAACAGCAGATGATAGCGATCGATTAAAGATCTTGGCAAAGTCTCCAGCTAATTGATCAGCACAGGCCTTAACTACTCTCCCCGGGATTCCTTCTGGACCTGATGATTTTCTCGAATTTATAATCTTAAATCGCCTGCCTCCCCTCATATTCCTGTATAGTGAGTGTACAGTTTCCTGGACCTAAAGGACACCCTATATCCTGGTTTGGTAAAACAACCTCAAACCGTGTGAAGAACCTACCGTATTTTTCGCTCCATAAGACGCACCTGACCATAAGACGCACCTAGGTTTTAGAGGAGGAAAACAAGAAAAAAAAATATTCTGAACCAAATGGTGTACTAAAATATTTTATATTATACTACTACTATAGGTGGGTGGTGGACACACAGCAATACCATCCCACCTATCAAATCAGCTCAGCTACACTATATCCCGCAATAATAACCACTGTAAATTCTCTGGGTAAATAAAAAGGTCTACGCTTCACCAGCATAAATTCCAAATCTGGCGAACAATAAGTGTCCAAGTTTACTATCAGTGCACCACTCATTTAAAATGTGAATACAAAGGCCACCTCCTTTGTTCTTCCCTGAATTGCTATTTCTATCTTGGTGATAGAAAGTGCAACCAGATATGTGCATAATAGTGTGCGTTACAAGAGGATGAAGCCAGGTTTCAGTTATTATCAGCACAGCACTCTTTAACCAAACTGCATGTAGCGATCTGCAACTTATCCATTTTAGGGATTATGGATCTAGCATTGGTTAGAAAGAGACTGGGCAGCGGGGGTCTGTGGGCCTGCCTTCTCAACCTTGTCAGCACGCCGCCCCGATAGCCTCACTTCTGCTTCCTCTCCTTCTGTCTCCTACGCCTTTTACCAAATGTGCTAATTGAAGGGATTCCAATATACTGGACTAGATTCTTTGGGATATCATAACTTCCCAGGGGTTCATTCCTAGCTCATGCATTATACTGTAATCCAATGTCCAATAACTCCTTTCCACTATATAGCAGTTTAGCATCATCTGCCCTAAGGGTCGGTAAACTAATCCAAAAAATAACACATTAAAAAAAAGTACCATAAGCAACCACAACCCTCTATCTATCCGTCCCAAAAGACATGTTGTCGCAATTAATAATTTAATTTAAACAGCCACAAGTTCCGCAATACACGTTGTGGCCATTTACTACATAGACAGTCCAATCCAGGACCTATGCTGTAATACCCGATTCAGGCTCGGTCAATAATCAGTTGGTTTTAAATGCAGATTTCCTCGTCCTTGGCCAACTGAACAATTTGTTTATCTCTGTTATTTGCCTGCACAGATAAGCTTAGTTACAATGTTCCACCCAAAAATTGAACTTTTTGGAAATCCTCCCCCCGTCCCCGTCCCCTGGTGATACATTTGGCACCTTTCAGGGGGAGGCGGAGCAGATACCTGTGTAATACAGGAATTTGCTTCCACTTCCAGGCATAGATCACTGCTGTGACCTACGCCACGTCCGGCGCCTACTCTGTCCCCCCGCTGTCTTCTGGGAGACACACAGGTCCCAGAAGACAGCAGGGACCAGTGGGATCGCGCAGCAGTGCGCCCGCTGTTTAACAATTTGGAAGCCTATTAGAGCCAACAGGCTCTAATCAGGTAGCCTATTAGAGCCGACGGCTCTTATCAGGCACTTCCAAAACACCCCCACCGCTGTAATTCAGACACCCGACGAGGGGCCGGACACCTGAATAGAGGGCAGCAGCAGCGACAATAGACAGATTCGTGCATTGCATCTATCTATTGTTGATTGACGGGTGCAGAAGAGAGGAGGCGGCGCTCCTGCACCCTCTATGGATGCACCGCCTCTGGTCTTAATATTAAAAGTCAGCAGCTGCAGTATTTGTAGCTGCTGACTTTTAATTTTTTTATTTTTTATATTTTTTTTTTTTTCGGCGGAACTCTGCTTTAACGTTCTAATCCTTTTTCCAATGCCTTCTGCAGCCTTCAAACCGCAGCCTTCAATCCGCAGCCTTCAAACAGCAGTCATAGCAAACAGCATATGTAGGCAGATTTAGGAGCAATCACCCGGCAATCAGCACTGATTACTACCTCCTTCACAGTGGTCACTGCTCCTACAAATCTCCTACTCTATCTAATCACTTTCCTTATGCTATGAATATGGTTCATAACATATTTACACACTCCAGCTGGTTCTGCCACACTCCTTGTTTCTCCTTCTCTGATCTTTCCTCTCCAGATAATCCTGGTTGCAGGCTCAAGGCAAACTACACTGTTTGTCTTGATATTAGGAGAAAGGCTGAACACAGGTGTTGGCTCTCCACAATATCAAAGGAGTAGGCTGCCTGTCTCACTCACAGGCTTCAGTTTCAGGCTTGTCTCACTCACAACTTTAGCTCTTCGACACTCTGACTCTCATGGCTCTCACAGCCTCTCACACTCTCATTGGAGTAGCCACACCAGATGCTGCGTCAGGCCGCAAATTTGCACAGGAGCCCTGTGTGTCTTTTGGTCCATTTTAGGTCTGAATTCAGCCCAAGATTCTGGCTGAAATCAGACCTGGAATGGTGAACCAGGACACACAGGACCCCTGCTGGGTCGGCTTTAAAGTGAGTTTATAATGTTTTGGACATATTTTCTTCTATTTTTTTTTTAGTCCTGAATAGAAGATTTGCTTTTCTTTTTTAGTTTGGCAAATGTTATAATGGCATGTACACTGAGGTTGGTTGGACAAAATTATTGAAAAGTATGGGAACAGACCAAAATCATTAACATGGTGTTGCACCTCCTTTGGTATCCGAGACGGCCTGAATTCTCCTGGGAATTGACAATAATGGAATCTGATATCACTTTTCATGCAAAAATCCGGGTAACAATCCTGTCACTTTCACACCTGCAAATCATGTAGTGTTTTCAGATTTTTGTCCAACCCCCGTTTTTCATATGCTACAGCTGGCAGAAAGTGTGAGGCAACAGAGTCGCCTATGTGTTAAAACTTTTCACTACAATGCGGTGAATTAGGCCAGTTCCACACGGGCGGACTGTTTAGGTCCGCCTGTCAGTTTTTTAGGCGGACCTGAACGGAGGCTCTGTGCACCTCCTATGGAGCAACGGATGTCAGAGGTGACTCTACGGTCCTTCATCTGTTCCCCCATAGAGGAGAGCAGCGCTCTGACACATTGTGCAGAGACAGACCTGTCATCTGCCTGCTCAGCTGGGATCAACGGAGCAATCCCTTGGCAATCTGTCCGAATCGTTGCAATGCCGCATTTGCAGCGCCTCACTGATTCCCAAAATGTGTTTCTGTACTACTTTTGGTGACTTTGGGGTGCGATTTCCATAGACATCTGTGCAGCAACCCGCACAGATGTCTCTGAAATCACCCCCGAAATGGGGACTGACATGTGGGAATAAAATGGTGCGATTTCAGCTGAACTCGCACAATTTTATTCCTGCTGTCAGTATCAGTGTGAACTTGGGCTTATTGTTAGAAATTCAATTGTGGACTGAGAAAATGTTTAAAAAAAATTAAAATCTGTAATGTTTCAAGAAACATGTGCATTTAAGTTTTACCAGAGTGTTAATGTTTTTCTATTCAGGATGGCTTGAATATTAATGCAGACCATGCATAGGCTCATTTAAGTATTTTATATTATTCTATAATTGCACACCTTTTTCTTATTCGTATCTTACTGCTTTTGTGCATAAGTACAGAAATGCATTTTCTGGGTTTGTAACTTCAAACTGTGTTGCAGCCTATTTTAGATCAACAAGCAGAGATGTTCGCCTTAATCCAGTGGATGGAAAAAAAAAGCTGGCCTTTCTTGCATGTAGAAGGGAGAAATTATTGAAGGAGATTAAACCTGACGGGGAGAGAAAATGGAGCACCTTTTAATTTGGACTGAAGCTGTGAAGAGACACAAATCGACGTTTTTTTTTATAGGTGTTAACTTTTCTCTCCCCTCTTTCTCTCTATCTAAAATTTATATATACCTATATGAACAAATGAACTCTACTCTATTATTCAGTGAAACTGTGAAACTTTTTTTCATCTAAAACAATTTTGCAAGGTCCTCATAATTTCATTT